>NC_087097.1:16276460-16894606 GCF_963855985.1 Ostrinia nubilalis
CGGGGGGTCGCCTTACAGGAATTGGTAAGAAGTGGCAATGGCATGCGTGTGCTGATGTTTGCTGTCGTGACGTGGACGTAGTTGTATTTCTTACCTTACTTGTCTGTGGATAGATATAAACAATGAATGAACCATTGCAGATAAGATCATGGTTACGTATCTGCTCAAAGATATGAGTATCCGAAATGCTGTTTTTGTTTTTTGAATCAGAAGAATTTCATTTATTTATTCGCTTGGAACTTTCCATTAACGCATAAATGTATTGCTAATCAAAACAAAAACCGACATCACTGACATAGCCGTGCTTATCTTATGTGACGATAATATCTTGTCAAACTCGGCTCCAAATTATCATCTTCTATAATTAACCATTATTGATTATATTAACAAGTGACGTGATTCTTAATTGCAATAAACGTCATTTATCCACTGATGATAATGCAATGAAAATTTCAACGATGAATCAATTTGGCCACACCCTAAAAATCTTCTGTATGACAGTAGACATTTAACATTACCTGCTGTTATAAAAACTGAATTAGGGATCGGGTCAAAGTTTATATGGAACTGTCCACGTTTTTCAAATTATTTGAAAATAAAGTACCTATAGAATAGCCGGCTTTTCGTGTCTATTTTTAAATCTTAGTTTTTTTATGTTATTATTTATTGTAAATAGTGTCCGGTCCTTGCCTTAGTCCTCTCATACACCCAATCAGTTCCAACAGCTATTAACCGCGTGTTTCTCGCGTAGGGGCATAGTGAAGTCATCGTCGGGCGAGTCGATCACGTCGACGGGCGCAACGGCGACGGCGCACCCGTACCGGCTGGCGGCGCCGTTACCGCTGGCGCTGAACGCCGCGCCGCCGCAGCCCTCGCCCAGCGACTACCCGCTGAGGAAGACCGGTGAGTCACTTGACACCTGCTGGTTGGAGGGTAGATGTGACGTGCCGTCTGTGAGGGACACTAGTTTCAAAGTGTCTTGTTGAAGGCAAAAAGGTCTTGAAATTGATGGGGTTTTTTACAAGCCCTATACGACACACTCGATGTCCAATTATATCCAAGTTACGGTCAGTATTTGTGATGTAATTCGTATAATAAATAAAAATCACTACGCGAAAAGATGCATTGCTGAATTTGCTATGACAAATAAATCAAACCGCAGGGCAATTATTCTTTGTATGTCCATTAAAATGTTATAATTGTCCTCTAATGAGCGATCACATAGACTAAATACTTGCTCATATTTGTCACAATTACCGTTGTTTACCCCAAACGACTTGTTACTTAAAACCACACCTTTCTGCCTTGCAATAAGACACATTTTCCATGTCCCCTGCAGACGACACGTGTAGTCGGTGTGTGCTCAGTGACGTCCATATTTATAATACTGCTCCTAAATGCATATTTGTGTGTAATTAGTGATTAGAAAACATACTAATATTAAATTTTGTAAATTAGCATAACATTTTAAAATAATAAAAGTATGGTTTTGTTGATAAAGTCTTAAATATCTTTAGTTAAATCAACATTACGTAGTTAAAAATAAAAGTTTAAACAATAACAGCAACCGTATTGTATTCAATGTAATAACTGCACGCTCGCAAACTCATAAACAATCAAATACCCTAACTAATTTATCGTTTTTGAAAAGTCTGTTATATGGCTCTGGATCAGTGGCCCTGTAAAAGGGCTTCTGTATTTTTGGCTCTATCCATTTTTGGCTCTCTGTCAAGAACCATTAAAGGCTTTGAAATAAAAGCGGATTCGAGCAAGATTCCATAAGATGCATGTAATTCGAGGCTATAACGGCGAGTACCTTTGATTGTTTACGAGTGTGCGGGTGCAGCCTAACCGGCATGGCGTGTTGACGTGTGTGTGCACTAACAGCGTCGGAGCCGAACATGCTGAAGGTGCGTCTGAAGGCGCGCGTCATCGAGCGCCGCGCCTCGCCGCTCGCGCGCCGCCCGCTCAAGCAGCGCGTCAAGCACCGCAGTGAGTACCCAACAGCGAGTTACCGCGAGTTACTACGAGTTATCGCGAGTTACCCCCAGCTACCGCGACTTGCCGCGAGTTACTCCCAGCTACCGCGACTTACCGCCAATCGCAGGTGTCATCGAGCAGCGCCACTATCCTCTCGGATTGCGGACAAAAGTAGAATCACAATTGCTGAGTACCACGCCCGTGATACCGCGCGTCTCGCATGTCCGCCAAGCAGCGCTTTCATCAAACAAAGATAATAGCTATCAATGTTGGTCTAAGGACTTTTTTGTTGTACGTTAGTTCCATTTTTCGCCACATTCTGAGGAGCATACTAACGCGATAAAATTATATTAATTCTTTGGATTTAACAAGACTGAATGGGCATCAGCTTAGGGTAATTGGTAAGAAGAGATGGATATTATCATTTGCTGACAATACCTCAATGCCTCAGATTGAAACCCATTGCCTTCAGCTGTCAATTCATATTCATGACAGTGATATATGGTAGACTTCATGATCGATGACACGTAACAAGTAATACAGCACATGTGCCAATCTTAAGAGATGGCACATAGTAGGTACAAATGATTGTACCATAATACAGGAAGGAGTACTTGTATGTAGTTATTTGTAGGTAATGGAGCAAAATTAAAATTAGATTACATGGTACAATAAGCATAATTTTTGTGCCTAAAAAGTAAAGTATGTTTGTATTTGTCTATAGTATGAAAATTAATTATGCATGCAATAAAATAAAGTGATCGTGAATTTTATTGAATCAAGTGGTTACTAACTTTCGATACGACACGACATTGCAGGTTTGCATGAACTATATTGTTCTATTCTTCTTTTCTAGTGTGGGTTGTAACAATAGTTGTCATAATTTTTATACATTTAATACATGTCCAAGTCAAAATCAGGCTTAATCGAAATTAAATAGTATACGAGTACACTCCGTAAAACAATTTTGCAACAACGTCGATAGGAATTAATATTTTGTATTCTGGAAGTTTCGAATCATGGTGTCAATGGTTGATAAGATATCCGAACGGTGAAGGGGTCGGAGTGGCCGACTCGAGATCCGAGGAACGCGGGTTCGAATCCTACCGCCGCTCGACTAGTGTGGTGAGCCCACTCGTAACACAAGCTTATTTAGCTTAACACGAGGGACTAATGGGACTATTAGTAATTTGGGCAATACAAATTACTAATAATCTTAAAAAAAAAAGATGACAGGCTGTGTTAGAGTAGCGCATTATCAGTCGTTTCGGTTGCAGACTGCGACGGCACGGGGTCGCCGCGCGGCTCGCCGCCGGGCGTGGCGCCGCCGATCCGCGAGGAGGACGAGTGCGGGCGCGCGGCCGAGCTGCTGTTCTCGTCGCCGTCCATGCCCAACATCTCGCTGGGCCGCCCGCACCTGCCGCACGCGCACCTGCCGCACCCGCCCCACCCGCCGCATCCGCCGCACGCCGCGCATCCCACGCCAGCTCAGGTGCGTAACTATAGTCTGGTCTGCGAGCACGTAGAATTTTGTCCAATGACCCCAAGCTACCCATCCTTATCGCTCGCGCGTAATTATATTGCCGTCGCGACTGTGCGACGGGCGCCCGCAGTTAGTGTGCGAGCGCGACAGCAACATTATTACGCGCGAGTAGCTTGGGGTCATTGGATAAAATTCTACGTGCTCGCAGACCAGACTATACCTCATAGACCAGGGCTCTGGTCCAATAGTTTTTCCAGATGAGCCAAATTTCTTGACTGTGGCGACGCCGGGCCACAGCTTTTTGAAAATCAGAGCAAAAGCAAACTATACTAAATTCATAAGGCTATTTATACCACCGCGCGCCGGCTAACTCGCTGGCGGGCAAATTCAAATGCCTTGGCGGGCCACTTCGTGGCCCGCGTGCCTGGGTTTGGCCAGTCTTGTCATAGACGTTACCTCCCTCGTTCTTTGGAGACGAGGACCAGGCAAAGAAGAAGATCTTGTTCTTCGGGGATTCATACTTATCGTCCGTCATAGAACCTTACTGCAGCACCACCTCACAATTTGGCAATCGTAGCGTAGCTGTCTTGCGCAAAATGACGAAAAGAAATGGCAAATTCCGCAATGAGTTATGCTCAAAACTTTTATGACTTGAAGCGATGAGCGAAGTTGGAAAATAAGACTGCTAAATAGCAATCTTATTTTCCAACTTTTGATATAGCGTTCTGTAATGACTGTGAATGACTGTAATTCCGGAATGACTAATCATTAAACTATGTTTTAGAGCAAACGAAAGAAAAGTATATCAGTAAATAAATTGTACTTTTTTATACCTCAGGTGTCAGTATCCCTCCCGCCCGTGTCAGAGGCGGAGGCGTTTTGCCCAACGGTGGGAGTGGGCGTGGGCGGCGTAGGCGTCGGCGTAGGCGCGCGGCTCATCAAACGGCCGCTGGGCCGCACACACTCGGCGCCGCTGCCGCTGGGCGACCCGGCGCTGCAGCCGCCCGTAGCACACCATTACCTCAGGGACCAGATACGAAAAACGGTGAGTGATCAGGATTTAAAATAAAAAAATCCCTTTTTTACTTGAGTTGTCTATTCTTCATATGCTGCGTTTACATTGGTAAAATGGAGAAAAAATACGAGCTACGCGCTCGAGGATTCGATCCAAAGGTAAAGATGGCCGGACGACGCCGCTAGTGATGTTCTTTACTTCTTGTTTGGAGGCATTAGCGATAGTGACGTCCGGCGAGGGGTGAAAATAGGTTGTAAGCGCACTGCGCGGACAGTGAGTTAGTCCTACATTATAATACTAGATGGCGCTGTGCTTATTTAACTCGCGGTATCATTTGATTTTTTCCGATTAAATAGGTAGCAAAATGGTGTTGTACTTAATACCTTTTTAAACAAGTACCTATTGATTAATTTTTGTATGCGGTCTTGCCGACTTGAGTAAGACCGTAATAACTTTAATAATAATATTCATTTGGTTGGTATAGTGCCGTCCAGGGGTGTACTTACCGTCGTATCAATGATACTGGCCCCCCGGGATTCAAATGAATCATTAGACAGGGTAGGTAACTGCCTATGGGCCCTAGCTTTTTCCGCGTACGAGCGGTCCTGTCTGCTAAAAAAAATACCAATGGTGTACCTAATGACCTTTTTACGATGTCATTTTAGGAGGGTCCCCTCTCTAAGGCTGGTTTTAGTGTCACGCGGACCGTCCGGTGCGGACCCGCTCCGCACGGCCAATCTGTATGAACTTCTAGGGAGCGTTTTAGAGTAACGCGGTCCGGAGGAACCGCTCCGCTCCCTAGCAGTTCATACAAATCGGCTGTGCGGAGCGATCCGCACTGACAGTCCGCGTGACACCAAAATCAGCCTAAGACACGCTACGCCGCTGGTGTGGTCACGCGTTCATTGTATGTGTGTGTGTGTGTGTGTGCAGGTCCTGACGCGCGCACACGACGCGGCGGCGCAGCTGCGCGAGGAGGAGGGCGAGGTCATCGACCTGACGGCGCGGCGCAGCGAGCCCGCCCCGCCCCCCGCCGAGCCCGCCCCGCTCGCGCGCGCGCTGTCCTCGCCGCTCGTCGGCGCGCGCGCGCCCGCCACCGGGCTCGCCTACGACCCGCTCATGCTCAAGCACGGGTGAGTGCGGCGCACAGTGTCGGAGCTGACGGCGCACAGCGAGCCCGCCCCGCCCCCCGCCGAGCCCGCCCCGCTCGCGCGCGCGCTGTCCTCGCCGCTCGTCGGCGCGCGCGCGCCCGCCACCGGGCTCGCCTACGACCCGCTCATGCTCAAGCACGGGTGAGTGCGGCGCACAGTGTCGGAGCTGACGGCGCACAGCGAGCCCGCCCCGCCCCCCGCCGAGCCCGCCCCGCTCGCGCGCGCGCTGTCCTCGCCGCTCGTCGGCGCGCGCGCGCCCGCCACCGGGCTCGCCTACGACCCGCTCATGCTCAAGCACGGGTGAGTGCGGCGCACAGTGTCGCAGCTGACGGCGCACAGCGAGCCCGCCCCGCCCCCCGCCGAGCCCGCCCCGCTCGCGCGCGCGTCGGAATGTCTTGTCTCTGTGATGCTGACATTCCACAAAACCCCGTGCTTGTTACTCTAATGAAACTGGCATCATCGGATCGACACCGCATCTGTCTGTCTGTCAACTTAAAACAACGATAATAAATTTATCGGTGAAGGTGTCGGAATCGACGACCTCATAAAGGTAGCGGGAAGGCGCTGGATGCGAGCCGCCACCAACCGGCCATTGCGGAAATTATCGGGGGAGGCCTATGTTCAGCAGTGGACATCCTATGGCTGAAATGATGATGAAAGTGTCGGACTGGCCGACTAGTGATTCGAGAAACGCGGGTTCGATCCCCACCGCTGCTGGACTATTGTGATGAACCCACTTGTATATTTAACTCGATTTTCTCCTGTCTCATAAAAACGGATGGTTAACGGGAAAAAAACTGCGGATCAAGATTCCCTTCTTTTTTTTTGGTTTTGTTTGGTTTGGTACCATCCTTTCTAGAAGCCCGGTCTGTGAGTAATTATATTGCTGTCGCGACTGTGCGACGGGCGCCCGCAGTGAGTGTGCGAGCGCGACAGCAACATAATTACGCGCGAGCGATAAGGATGGGTAGCTTGGGGTCATTGGACAAAATTCTACGTGTTCGCAGACCAGACTATAGTCTAGTACTCGATTTCTTGAAACTTCTGCTTGTGTTGTACCTACATTAATGGATCGGTATTCGGTTGCAGGTGCGGCTGTGGCGCGCACGCCCCGACGCACCCCGAGCACGGTGGGCGGTTACAATCAGTGTGGGCGCGCTTATGTGAGACCGGGCTCAGCGCGCGCACGGAACGCACGCGCCCGCGCAAAGCCACGCTGGAGGAATTACAGGTGAGACATAGACTCGCGGTGGTTGCAGCAGTATTTTGGATCTAATCCCAATGTATCAAGTTTTCTTAATTCAATCTTATAAATAACTAAAAAAACTTACTAAGAGGATGTTGACTCAAAGTGAGTCTTGGCCTCTGACAATAAGAATCTTCACTCTGGTCTGTTCTGCACTTCTCACAAGTTTCAACGTGGAAATCATACAAGACATGTTTATTTTACATATTTTTAAGCTTGTAAGCGCTTTGGACCTGCTTTGTAAACTTACAAGTGTTTTGCATTAATAAATAAATACATAAGTCCTTGGCGACTTCGTCTATCCAGCAGCACCTGGGCCCAAATAAACTTGCTTCACCGCACGATCTTTTTCCATTCTTTCCAGATGCCCAAGCTAGCTTATTATAAATAATAAATTGAAAAAAGCGACTCAATTGCTAAGAAATATTAATACCTAAGCTCATATTTCGTTAATGATGTTTAGCTCAGCTCCTCATTCTTTTTTCTCTCCGAAATGCCATCCTTTGTGCGTATCAGCCCTAGAATCTTCCTCCAGAGTCTCTTCTAAGACAACAGTAGCTCGGTATCTTCTAATAAGAAAAAAGAAGAAACACAACTAACCAACGTAATGTCCTCACTCCCCCAAGTGCCATTCTTTGTGCGTACCAGCCCCAGAATCTTGCTTCAGTTTCCTCTCGGCTCCCAGGAGCTTGGTTTGAAAACAACTAACTACCATCAATATCTCCTCAGTCGGTGCACACAGAAGCGCACGTGCTAACATTCGCGGGCCGCGGGCGCGGCGAGGGCGGCGTGCGGCAGCTGGTGCGGCTGGCGTGCGGCGGCGTGGGCGTCGACGCCGACACCGCCTGGTCGGAGGCGCACACGCCGCCCGCCGCACGCATGGCCGCCGGCGCCGTGCTCGACCTCGCGCTGCGCACCGCGCGCGGGGACCTGCGCAACGGGTGCGTACTCACTGCTCTAAGTGCTTGTTCACGTAACGTGCGGGCGCGGGAAACGTTGCGAGCTCGTGTTCACATTAACCACCAGGCGTTCGCGCGAGTGTGATGTACTATCGTTTCTAGCGACGAGTTCAAACTGGTTGAACTTACCTGACGTCTCGAGTGAAACGCGCGCGCCGCCGCTAGTTTGACATGAACACACACAAACATCTTCACGCGTTGAAATTACCGCGAGCGCTCCGCGCGCACCGGTCGCTAGCTTGCCCGCTAGTTAGACCGCACGTGCGTTCCGTACGTGAACACTTGGAATCACTACATTATGTTTGATATTTCGTCACCGCGCCCGCGAGTTAACGTGAACAAGCTCTAAGGCAGCCGGTGCGGCGGGCGCGGACGCCGACACCGCCTGGTCCGAGGCGCACACGCCGCCCGCCGCGCGCATGGCCGCCGGCGCCGTGCTCGACCTCGCGCTGCGCACCGCGCGCGGGGACCTGCGCAACGGGTGCGTACTCACTGCTCTAGGGCCTATATGACGAAGCTCGACAATGCTGGATGCGATACGGAGAGCCGAGCAAGGACCTGTTTATCACCAGGACCTCACGAGTAGTCGCAGTAACTGGATCGCGCTGCGCGAGTTCGCGCACTCCTGGCACACAATCAGGCGAAGTTATGAGAAGAAGTGATGACATTCATCAACGATAGCAGCCCGACGCGAAGTACCGTATTTGTGGTGTCAAGCCCCAGAAGGGGGAGAATTGACAATGAGAAGGGACAAGGATAAGAGAAATTTGTAGGGAGTCAAGCAAAGCGCCCGGGGAAAGAGCCCAGAGCAAGTACCCGCGCGTTCTCCCGAGATTCGGTTCGTACGCCGTGAGGCAGGAACCATGGGTGGTGGTGGGATTTGCTCTAAGGCAGCCGGCGTGGGCGTGGACGCCGACACCGCCTGGTCGGAGGCGCACACGCCGCCCGCAGCACGCATGGCCGCCGGCGCCGTGCTCGACCTCGCGCTGCGCACCGCGCGCGGGGACCTGCGCAACGGGTGCGTACTTACTGCTCTAAGACAGCCGTGTGACTCCCCACGACTTCCCAGGTTCTTACGGGGCACGGCTGCTTTGACAAGCGGCTGTGCAACATGAGGTTGAGGGACAGTGCGAGCTGCGAGTGCGGTGAGCTCGAGGAGGACCGTCACCGCATACTATGGGATTGTCCCCTATATAGGGACACACGCGAGGAGCTGCTGCAGGGAGTCGCGCTGGAGACGCACGGCCCCGCTTGGTACCCCGATCTAGTTGCGTCAGAGGCGAACTTCAAACGGCTCAAGGCGTTCGCGTACAAGTGGCATACGAGGAGGACAGCACCGAACAGTTCGGCGCCATAGGGTGCCACCCGTTTTGTGATAGTCGCAGCCCCAGAACGGGGAGAGTGGCGCACAGGGACAAGGAAGTAGATCAAAGAATTTGTAGGGAGTCAAGCGTTGCGCGCGGCAGAGTGCAACCTGCTACGGCCAGTTATAACCGCAAGGTTGGCATGGCCATGGGTGGTGGTGGGTTGCTCTAAGGCAGCCGGCGTGGGCGTGGACGCCGACACCGCCTGGTCGGAGGCGCACACGCCGCCCGCCGCGCGCATGGCCGCCGGCGCCGTGCTCGACCTCGCGCTGCGCACCGCGCGCGGGGACCTGCGCAACGGGTGCGTACTCACTGCTCTAGGGCCTATATACGGAGAGCCGAGCAAGGACCTGTTTATCACCAGGACCTCACGAGCAGTCGTAGTAATTGGATCGCGCTGCGCGAGTTCGCGCACTCCTGGCACACAATCAGGCGAAGTTATGAGAAGAAGTGATGACATTCATCAACGATAGCAGCCCGACGCGAAGTACCGTATTTGTGGTGTCAAGCCCCAGAAGGGGGAGAATTGACAATGAGAAGGGACAAGGATAAGAGAAATTTGTAGGGAGTCAAGCAAAGCGCCCGGGGAAAGAGCCCAGAGCAAGTACCCGCGCGTTCTCCCGAGATTCGGTTCGTACGCCGTGAGGCAGGAACCATGGGTGGTGGTGGGTTGCTCTAAGGCAGCCGGTGCGGCGTGGGCGCGGACGCCGACACCGCCTGGTCGGAGGCGCACACGCCGCCCGCAGCACGCATGGCCGCCGGCGCCGTGCTCGACCTCGCGCTGCGCACCGCGCGCGGGGACCTGCGCAACGGGTGCGTACTCACCGCTCTAAGTGCTTGTTCACGTAGGTACGCGCGGGCGCGGGAACGGGTACGGGCGCGGGAAACGTTGCGAGCTCGTGTTCACATTAACCACCAGGCGTTCGCGCGAGTGTGACGTACTATCGTTTCTAGCGACAAGTTCAAACCGGTTGAACTTACCTGACGTCGCGAGTGAAACGCGCGCGCCGCCGCTAGTTTGACATGAACACACACAAACATCTTCACGCGTTGAAATTACCGCGAGCGCTCCGCGCGCACCAGTCGCTAGTATTAGAGGCCGGTAGATCTATTCTCATAAATAAAACACTGGATACTCAACTTTCACATTATATTGCCTTATTTTAGATACAATTCATCACTTAGCACAAAAGCGCGCGGAGTCGTCTCCGCGCGTCCCTCTATTCTGACGTTTGATCCTAGTGTGACATTGACGTATTGTCAATGTCACTATGACAGCAACTCATGGGCCACAACTATATCGTTATTTTAACGTTTTAGATTTTTCATAATTAACACTAGCTTGCTCGCTAGTTAGACCGCACGTGCGTTTCGTACGTGAACACTTGGAATCACTACATTATGTTTGATATTTCGTCACCGCGCCCGCGAGTCAACGTGAACAAGCACTAAGGCAGCCGGTGCGGGCGTGGACGCCGACACCGCCTGGTCGGAGGCGCACACGCCGCCCGCAGCACGCATGGCCGCCGGCGCCGTGCTCGACCTCGCGCTGCGCACCGCGCGCGGGGACCTGCGCAACGGGTGCGTACTCACTGCTCTAAGGCCTCAGTCACAATAAAATTGTCGCCGTTGTTCAGACATTTCGATTGCGAATCGTTCGTTCGTTTCAGCCGAAAGACGTCCACCGCTGGACAAAGGCCTCCCCCAAGGATTTCCAGGAAGACCGGTCCTGCGCCGCTCGCATCCAGTTACCTCCCGCGACCTTCACCAGATCGTCGGTCCACCTAGTGGGAGGCCTGCCCACGTTACGTCTTCCGGCTCGTGGTCGCCACTCAAGAACTTTCCTGCCCCAGCGGCCATCAGCTCTTCGAGCTATGTGCCCCGCCCACTGCCACTTGATTTTAGCGATTCTGCGGGCTATGTCAGTCACTTTGGTTCTCCTACGGATCTCCTCATTTCTGATTCGATCACGCAGGGAAACTCCGATTGCGAATAAAAACAAATATTTCGACAACACAACCCCGAACACAACTCCTTCGCCGCTAAAGCGCCGCGCGAGCTGCCCGCTTGTTTCGAGAGCGGGTCTGCGTTGCCCGCCCCGCTCCCGCGCCGCCGCCGCTCCCGCGCCGCTGCCCGCTAAATTCGAGGCTGAGGCCTAAGGCAGCCGGTGCGGCGGGTGTGGACGCCGACACCGCCTGGTCCGAAAGGAGCCCGCAACCGCTTGCAAACCATTAAAGCCCGGTCTGTGAGCATGTAGAATTTTGTCCAATGACGCGACTGTGCAACGCCCGCAGTGAGTGTGCGAGCGAGACATCAAAATAATTACGCGTGAGCGATAAGGATGGGTAGCTTGGGGTCATTGGACAAAATTCTACTTGCTCGCAGACCAGACTATAGTACGATAAGGCCCTAACACAAGTCGCTCCCGTTGATCGCTGGCGAGTGCCATTGTAGTGTAAGGTCACTGTCGGTTGCTAGTGAGGAAGACGGTGATGGCAACTGGTAAACGCTGAAGCGGTAGGAAGACTATCGCATTTGCAATCACCAGGATGGCGCCACTGTAGAGTAGTCAATCGCCAGTGGTGCCAACTGTTAAATATAAAAACGATAGCTCTTATTGTATATCGTGTGTAACCCATGCATATTGTTCCTTGCAGGTTTGCGGTAGTGCGACCACCGGGACACCACGCGGAGCCGAACCAGGCGATGGGCTTCTGCTTCTTCAACTCCGTGGGCGTGGCCGCGCGCCTGCTGCACACGCGCCTGCGCCTGCAGCGCGTGCTCGTCGTCGACTGGGTGCGTAGCGGGTGACGTCACTGTCTCCACTGTCTCCTGCAGTGAGCCAGGCGACGGGCTTCTGCTTCTTCAACTCCGTGGGCGTGGCCGCGCGCCTGCTGCACACGCGCCTGCGCCTGCAGCGCGTGCTCGTCGTCGACTGGGTGCGTAGCGGGTGACGTCACTGTCTCCACTGTCTCCTGCAGTGAGCCAGGCGACGGGCTTCTGCTTCTTCAACTCCGTGGGCGTGGCCGCGCGCCTGCTGCACACGCGCCTGCGCCTGCAGCGCGTGCTCGTCGTCGACTGGGTGCGTAGCGCACGGTGTGACGTCACTGTCTCCACTGTCTCCTGCAGTGAGTCAGGCGACGGGCTTCTGCTTCTTCAACTCCGTGGGCGTGGCCGCGCGCCTGCTGCACACGCGCCTGCGCCTGCAGCGCGTGCTCGTCGTCGACTGGGTGCGTAGCGGGTGACGTCACTGTCTCCACTGTCTCCTGCAGTGAGCCAGGCGACGGGCTTCTGCTTCTTCAACTCCGTGGGCGTGGCCGCGCGCCTGCTGCACACGCGCCTGCGCCTGCAGCGCGTGCTCGTCGTCGACTGGGTGCGTAGCGGGTGACGTCACTGTCTCCACTGTCTCCTGCAGTGAGCCAGGCGACGGGCTTCTGCTTCTTCAACTCCGTGGGCGTGGCCGCGCGCCTGCTGCACACGCGCCTGCGCCTGCAGCGCGTGCTCGTCGTCGACTGGGTGCGTAGCGGGTGACGTCACTGTCTCCACTGTCTCCTGCAGTGAGCCAGGCGACGGGCTTCTGCTTCTTCAACTCCGTGGGCGTGGCCGCGCGCCTGCTGCACACGCGCCTGCGCCTGCAGCGCGTGCTCGTCGTCGACTGGGTGCGTAGCGGGTGACGTCACTGTCTCCACTGTCTCCTGCAGTGAGCCAGGCGACGGGCTTCTGCTTCTTCAACTCCGTGGGCGTGGCCGCGCGCCTGCTGCACACGCGCCTGCGCCTGCAGCGCGTGCTCGTCGTCGACTGGGTGCGTAGCGGGTGACGTCACTGTCTCCACTGTCTCCTGCAGTGAGCCAGGCGACGGGCTTCTGCTTCTTCAACTCCGTGGGCGTGGCCGCGCGCCTGCTGCACACGCGCCTGCGCCTGCAGCGCGTGCTCGTCGTCGACTGGGTGCGTAGCGGGTGACGTCACTGTCTCCACTGTCTCCTGCAGTGAGCCAGGCGACGGGCTTCTGCTTCTTCAACTCCGTGGGCGTGGCCGCGCGCCTGCTGCACACGCGCCTGCGCCTGCAGCGCGTGCTCGTCGTCGACTGGGTGCGTAGCGGGTGACGTCACTGTCTCCACTGTCTCCTGCAGTGAGCCAGGCGACGGGCTTCTGCTTCTTCAACTCCGTGGGCGTGGCCGCGCGCCTGCTGCACACGCGCCTGCGCCTGCAGCGCGTGCTCGTCGTCGACTGGGTGCGTAGCGGGTGACGTCACTGTCTCCACTGTCTCCTGCAGTGAGCCAGGCGACGGGCTTCTGCTTCTTCAACTCCGTGGGCGTGGCCGCGCGCCTGCTGCACACGCGCCTGCGCCTGCAGCGCGTGCTCGTCGTCGACTGGGTGCGTAGCGGGTGACGTCACTGTCTCCACTGTCTCCTGCAGTGAGCCAGGCGACGGGCTTCTGCTTCTTCAACTCCGTGGGCGTGGCCGCGCGCCTGCTGCACACGCGCCTGCGCCTGCAGCGCGTGCTCGTCGTCGACTGGGTGCGTAGCGCACGGTGTGACGTCACTGTCGCCACTGTCTCCTGCAGTGAGCCAGGCGACGGGCTTCTGCTTCTTCAACTCCGTGGGCGTGGCCGCGCGTCGCACGACCGCACGGTGTGACGTCATCGTCGCTACTAATGCCGGCTGTGTATACTCTCGCCGAGAACCCACGAGACAGGTGGCTCTCGCTACCACTCAGGGTCTTGCTATCGCTCACTCGCTCTCGCCCCCTGTGATCGCACATGAGGCTGTCTCGTGACACGTTCGGGCGAGTCTGGGCGCAACGCACCAATAGACAGTGAGACGAAATGGTAAGGTTTGTTACGATGACGAAAGGGCAACACAGCGCAACGCATTTTTTTTTTAAATATCGAGGTGACAGTTGTCAGTCCAAAGACCGAAATACCATCACAACGCTGCGATAACCGAGTAAGTGAAGTTGCTTTGTGACAACCCACTGATCATGTGGCACTCGTTCATTCGTTTCAGCCAAATAAAGTCCACTGCTGGACAAACAAAGGCCTTCATAACGACAGGTCTTGCGCTGCTCGTGTCTTTACTGTGTGGTACTCAATGCGTTGAAATGCGAAGTTTTTTTGTGACAACGCTTCGTTCAAGTGGCACTCGTTCATTCGTTTTAGCCAAATAACATCCACTTTTGGACAAAGGCCTTCATAACGACCGATCCTGCGCCTTTACTGTGTGGCACTCGATAAATCCCGCCCGTGTAACATGTCCGTAACTTGTGCCCGCAGGACGTGCACCACGGCAACGGCACGCAGCAGATGTTCTACGAGGACCCGCACGTGCTATACATCAGCCTGCACCGGCACGACGACGGCAACTTCTTCCCGGGCACGGGCGCGGCGGCCGAGTGCGGCGCCGGCGCCGGGCTCGGGCTCACCGTCAACGTGGCCTGGCCCGCCGCGCCGCCGCACGGCGACGCCGAGTATCTCGCCGCCTTCCGCTCCGTCGTCATGCCCATCGCCAAGGTAAACAGTGACCGATTATTACATCGCCATGTCTGTGAACAGGCGCTGCTTTCGGGGACTGGTCAATCCAAGTTATTCAAATTTATTCATGCGAGTCATATCTGCTAGTATTTAAGTATCTTAATTTGCAAGTCTAGATATTAGCACGTTACTACCTTGTTTAATATGCCACGCAATTTTGTATACCCATTCTTATAAGATACATCATACAAGAATGCGTGGTAAATTCAGTGAACTGCTCCTGAATCAAATGTACCTACTATTGCTTTTTCTATTTATTTATATTAACCGGCAGACAGTGGTGACTGAGTTTGTTGCGGCGCTTCTTCTCAGCACTTGCCAAATGTTGGTCTCGAAGCGCTGGTAGGGTAAAAAGATTATGAGACATGTAGAGGCTCCTTAAGAGCAAAATGACGATTTGTAAGAACTATTTATTAGTCTAAACAAATAAAGAAAGGACATTGTCAGAAACCGCCTTAGATTCCTGGGCACAGCAGTAAAGTATCAAAATTAATCTCTTACTTTTTGAATACTTAAATATTAATTAGATTGTAACGGACACTTGAGGATTAAAAAATGAAATAATAAAAGTATTTTATATGTATTCCATAATACTATGACGACATCCGGACATTTTAGGGCGTGGCCTGCTCCATATCCTATGAAGTTCCATAATTTGTGTCGATAAAATCTATGTAAAATCGGCACAAGGCAATGCCGTACTTCATTGTTAGGAATCCATGTAATAGTGATGTTGACTGCGGTCATCATAGACAATAAGATACCGATCTTGTAAATAAAATAAATCGTCCAAATTGCTACAGTATGACTAGATTTTAATTAAAAGTTAAAAATATATTGCACGATACTACAAGAAGCTATCTAATGTGTCCAACTGGTCGAAGGTCATGAATAAAATAAAAAGAATTGTGATCATAACACTGATATAGACAATGACAACAATATGGGATCATCTTTAATATAATATCTGTTACAGTTTCAAAATTCGATGAAAAATCCAATGCCGCTTAAAGTGAGAGAAATGTCTAAAGTTCTAATAGAATTGAAAGTTTTATTCGCTCAAAATGCTTATAACAATAATTGGTAATACATTTCAAATATTAAGTACCTTTATAATGTATCGATAGAACCAAAATGATATCCTCTCAGCTTGGAAAGGGAAAACCCAGGATTGGGGGAGCGCTCCAGGCAATTTTTAGAACATTTCATAGGTGGTAGTAAATAATATTTATTTTATTATTAAAATTGAATATTTTGATATTGATAAAATTGAATATATCTTTCGATTCAAATACCGAATATTTTTCAATCGATAATAATTATCGAGAATTGTTAATAATATTCAATTAAAAGTTGTTCAATCCCTAGTCATGCATAGACTAAGACGGTAACCATGGAGATAGTTAGTTTGGTAAGTCACGTGTTAAATGTCAAGAGTGGAAAGTAAACATAGGATTCATGTTATTTATTTACGTGCAAAATGTAAGTAAGTAAATCATAAAAGTGGAACGCCGAGCTATTTCCAAAACCCGTCCAATATTATAATACAATTTGGCTGCGACAACTACAATACAGAACATCTCCCAAATCGATGTGCATAAAATAATATAATACAATACTAGTAAGTAAGAGGTTATGATAACAATATTGCTATCAATAAGTTTATAGAATTGGTCCGCCAGGAATAATTGTTCTTACATAAAGATTTGTGTCATTTAGAACCTAGAAAGTATTATTTCGGCACTGTTGATCTAACGGCGAACAATGTATGGAGAACGAACATTGTCCTTTTGACTTTTACAAAATAACACTCCTTAAAAAGCACATTTATTCTAGGCTAAATTTCGTTGCGGGTCAAATGACAGTTTAACTTTCCCCCCGGGACAAACTTGACCTTCACTGGTTGGGTTTTTATTGGCGAACAAGCTGTAGATCCTGGCTACACAGGAGTTGCAATGGTGGGAACGAGAGGGGGAATAGTCCTGTAGCCCTAAATTACTTATCCACTAGAAGTGGCCTCGGGCCTAGCGGCTGCCTCGTCTCCGCAGAGCAAGTAGGGACACTATTTCAATCTGCGGCACGCCGCATCCTGACGCAAATTCGTAGCTACGAGTCGAGCCATATTGTGTCGTTCGGGCCGAGGCAGCCGTTCGATCCAAGGCTGCCTCTAAAGTCCGGTCGCCGAGCTATGTGACGACGGGCGGCCGCAGTGAGTGTGCGAGCGCGACAGCAATATAATTACGCGCGAGCGATAAGGATAGCTTGGGATCATTGGACGAAATTCTACGTGCTCGACAACCAGACTTTAGTGGATATGATTATGGAATATTTTCTTATTTGTCTAGTCGTAATTTACTAATTGAAACATATTGGGTTTCCAGGAGTACGACCCCGAGATGGTGCTGGTGTCTTGCGGGTTCGACGCGGCGGCCGGGCACCCCGCGCCGCTGGGCGGCTACAGCGTGTCGCCCGCCTGCTTCGCGCACATGACCGCTGATCTCATGACCCTCGCGGGCGGCAAGGTCGGTCCCCGATGTGTCCCCAGCAGTGCGAGCCCGAGTGTGCTGGTGTCGCGCGGGTAGACGCGGCGGCTACAGCGTGTCGCCCGCCTGCTTCGCGCACATGACCGCTGATCTCATGACCCTCGCGGGCGGCAAGGTCGGTCCCCGATGTGTCCCCAGCAGTGCGAGCCCGAGTGTGCTGGTGTCGCAGTTCTCGCGTTGCCTGGATCACGAGTCGGTCAGTCCGACCACTTCACTGTTCGGCTATCGTGGCTTCAATTATTGAGAGTGTACACACGGCCACACTGTTAACTATCTATTTTCGTTCTCATCAAATGGTGATTCTTTGCGATAGAACGAGACGACATGACTGGAAATGGATAGTTAACACTGTTGTCGATGGTACATTTTAATGGCAGGTGCTGCCACCTGAACTTCTGTTTCTAAAGTGTGCAGACTTCGAGAGACTGGATTCCTCGCAAGGTTACACGAGTGTGTAAATAATAATAATGTTTTGAACATCGATTAGATTTCTCGAAGCTTCACGTCATTTAAAATTAAGGATACAATTCTGTTCAAGGTTATTCGACATTTTGACATATTTCCCTTACTGAAACTGTCAATGTGCCAGTTACACCAGGAGTTATTCTCGGATAAAAATTTGGGCGAATTAGGCCTTACGGCCGGTTCACACATATCTCCGTTTTACTGTTCCGTTTTATCGTATACGTTTTTTGTCGTCGATGGCGTATGTAGTTGTATGAGCGACTTCTCACATGACACAGTATTCTGTTTACATTAATACATACATCGACGAAAAAAAAACGTACACGATAAAACGGAACAGTAAAACGGAGACATGTGTGAACCGGCCGTTAGTTGTGTGTTGTGTACTTCAAGTCCATGAAAGTGGGCCAACTTGAATGTTTTCGGCGGCGTCTGTAACGTTCGTTTGTTGTCATTGTCAGGTGGTGCTGTCGCTGGAGGGCGGCTACGACCTGCCGGCGGTGTGCGACTGCGCCGAGGCGTGCGTGCGGGCGCTGCTGGGCGAGCGCCTGCCGCCGCCGCCGCTGGCCGAGCTGGCGCGCGCGCCGCACCCGGCCGCCCAGCGCGCGCTCAAGGCCACGCACGCCGTGCACGAGCACCACTGGCCCACGGTGAGCGACCACATGAAAGAGTGACAGGTGATGCGGTCGCTGGAGGGCGGCTACGACCTGCCGGCGGTGTGCGACTGCGCCGAGGCGTGCGTGCGGGCGCTGCTGGGCGAGCGCCTGCCGCCGCCGCCGCTGGCCGAGCTGGCGCGCGCGCCGCACCCGGCCGCCCAGCGCGCGCTCAAGGCCACGCACGCTGTGCACGAGCACCACTGGCCCACGGTGAGCGACCACATGAAAGAGTGACAGGTGATGCGGTCGCTGGAGGGCGGCTACGACCTGCCGGCGGTGTGCGACTGCGCCGAGGCGTGCGTCCGGGCGCTGCTGGGCGAGCGCCTGCCGCCGCCGCCGCTGGCCGAGCTGGCGCGCGCGCCGCACCCGGCCGCCCAGCGCGCGCTCAAGGCCACGCACGCCGTGCACGAGCACCACTGGCCCACGGTGAGAACCGGCGGCATAATAAAAATCAAAATCAAAAATATTTATTCAGTTTAGACCACAAGTGGCACTTATGAACGTCAATAGAAAATAATAAAAAAAGAAAAGGTAGCCCTTATGGGGCACTTTACATGTCTCCTTATCTTTTGGGCCCTACCAGAGAAAACACTTCGTTCGTTTCAGCCAGATAGAGAAAACACTTCGTTCGTTTCAGCCAAATGACGTCTAAAAGGCTCTCCCCTAGGGATTTCCATAATGACCAGTCCTGCGCTGCCAGCATCCAGGTTCTTTCCCCGACTTCACCAGATCGTCAGACCACCTAGTTGGTGGTAGTAGTTGGGGGTCTGCCCACGCTACGTCTTCTGACCCGTAACCGCCACTCGAGAACTTTTCTACTCATTAATATTACAGTAGAATCCGTTTATTATGACTCCGCCTATATTGACCAACCGGTTATTATGAAAATGTTCTTTATAAAAAAGTCGGAAGTACCTAATGACTTTCCTTACAGTGACATGTCGCTTATTATGACCGATTTTTAATAAATTATGTCCGGTTATAATGACCGACATGATTCTTTACACCTCCGGTAATGTTCGTTGATTCCCGACGACGTTCGGCACGTGGCTAATTTTTGTTTTGAATCTCAGTGAGTATTGACGCTTGAATGTCACGCATTATTTTTCGTTTGTTACTGTGAAAAAATTACATCTCAACGACGTAAAGCATTTACAATTGAGGAGAAAGGTGCAATAGTATGCAGATTAGAAAATGGAGAATCTAACTCATGTCTCGCAAAAGAATTTGGCGTGGGTCATTCGACAATCTCAATGATTTTTAAAAACAAGAACCGCATTAAGAGCGTTGTCACATTTTTCATGCAGAAATCGAGAATTTGGCAGATTTCGAAATGATTTTAGTCATATAATTTATTGTTATAGCTTCTTTTGACTTATATCATCGTAATTATCATACGTTTTTACGGAATGTCTATTGACAAAATCTCGTTCAAATTTGATTTTTGCCTACGAAAACAGCGAATTTCGAAAGCCCGATTTCCAGGTAACTCGCGAAGGCACAACTTTGAACTAATATTACAACAAATTTATTTCTAAGTAAGAAGATAGAATGTATTCATTAGAATAAGCATACCCTGAAGAAGAAAGTGTATTGAGAAAATTTTGATGTTTAATTCATTAAAATGCATTTTTATCATGTCTAAGATAGTCAAAATTCGAGAAAATTACTGCAAGAAAACAGGTCACATCTCATAATCTAAAAGTCATTTGGCAACATAAACTACTTTATACTTAAGAAGAAACATAGTACTATTATTGTGTGAAAAAGAAAAAATATCTATCTTCAATCTTCAAATGAAAAATTAATTTGAAAATACTATAAAATCGGGTGCATCAAATGGCATAAATCAGTCGTGCTTTGGCACTCGTAGACGCCGGGTCTATGTCAGTTGACTGTCCACTGACGTATATGGGTCACGCGTGATTTTTTCGTAAATTGTAGTATGATTGAGTACTTTTGATCCGCGAGTATTTTTAATTTATTTGTTTAGGTAAATCGGACTTGTAATTTCTTTCTTTTCAAACTTTTTATTATTTTACTTACAGAATATGGGTAGAATAGATAAAATATATTGTTATGGTATCTGTTTGGTCAGGAAAAAATAAATGACTAATAAAAATTTTAACAGGGTGTCAAAACATTAGTCTATGCTATTGTGTTTCTACCAACATAAAATATACTCTTCCTTACTAATAAAAGTTGAATAGCGTCTGTATGGTCACACAACGCTTCGTCATGTTTTTCCGAAAGTTCAATTACTGACGACTGAATGAAAGAAATTGGTGCGTAACTATTCATCTGATATTAAACGTTTAGTAATAAAGGGGTAGGTCAGGTAAATGGCAAATCCACCAGCGGTCGCTCGATGCCACTTAGACAAATAGTTTTATAAAACGTCAACTAAGTTGGTTAGGTATTTGTATTGTAGATACTTATACAAATGAACGTATAAAATGAGTTTATTTTTAAAAGTATAGGTACAGGGTGGAAACGATAAGTGATTTCACTTGATTTTTAATTATACAAGATATTGAGAAACTGTTTACTGTTCCTGTAAGTGCTTCATGAGCTCTTTAAAACAATAACAATAAATAGGTCAAAGAATAAACTGGATCTATGCGAAAATTCAATGTTTTCGAATTTCATACTAAATGTATGCCGCCAGCCATACCTACCATATTAGAAGTGTAAATTTTTTAAATTTAAATTTTTAATTGAGTAATATATAATAATCAAACAACAAACTCGTAAATTGCATTCTTATTTAAATTATTTACGGAAAACATGATTTTAGGTTTAACTTGCTACAATATCATCAAGAGATACTAATTAATAAATACTAAATAAACAGATAAAGGGGACGGCATTAAGGCACTCAGAATTCTCAGAAACCATTGATTTCGTGTTTGTTTGTAACTGTATTAAATGTATGAAAGCTGGAAATATAGGTTTTTTGAATAGATTCAGTTCGTTCTTAAACATATTATTGATGCCGTTTGCTAGGTCTCATGAAGCACTTTTTCAGTAAGTAACCATTTGTTCGACATCTTGTATACCTACTATAAGAAATATTCGAGTGAGATCACTTATCGATTATTTTCGTCATCCTTATTTGTATTAAATTTAATTAAAATACACTAAGGCTGAGATGCACCACCTAACTTTGACCCTAACTGACAATAACCGGTGTTTTATGTTAGACAGATTTTTGACATCCAAAATTTTGATGTCAATGTTAAAGTAAGACGGTGCAACACGGCCTAACAAATGTATCGTAGACAGTACTTTTTATTTTCTTCATAAATCTTTCTTTTCTTTGTAAAGCTATCTACCTACAAGCTTTTAATTTCTTTGACGTCTGGAGTTGTAAAATCTTGCAACTTAAAATTTACTTACTTCCCGTTTTCCCATTGAGCTGAAATTTTGCATGTCAACACAGGCATGCAAAATTTCGTTTTCTTTCGCACTAAATAATTTAATTTACACGTGTTTTCATGCGATGGCCAAGTCAATATATTTATGTAAAGCGTTAATGATTTCCTGGAAAGGACTTGGTATTACATGGATCTCACAACTTTTTACCGTAGAACAACTGAGTAGTGAGACTTGGTTTTTTGACAAGTATTGTTTTTGATGGGTTTGTATTACAGAACACATGTGTACCTAATGGGATAACTGTTTAAAAACACGATTAGATAAATTTTGCTCTATGGATAAAAATCTTAAAGTTACCTCTGATTTTTTAGCATTATACGACCGTGGTTTATAATAATAAATTCTATAAAATCACAATGATATCAGTATTTACCTCTTTGATTTCCTGACTTGTTTAGATTTACAAAAACTAAATATTTATTATTAACTTTTAGATAATAATTTGAATGGCACTTACGATGTTTAGTTACGAGCTCTTTGATGGACACAATATTATAGATAATGTTTAAAAAATGGCACGCTCGTTTTCATACATTTCATTCTATACTCAACATCAAATAAACCGCACCTTCCGCGACGCGAACTTTAACGATTTTCTTCTGACACAATCATGGTACCCTAACAATATTGGTGTTATTTGAAAGCCCAATAAATATCCTTAAAGAAAAACACATTTAATTTCTTAATAAATGATTAACATATACCATAAATGTGACTTGAAAAAATACCTCACTTTGGGCCCACCTATGGGATCAATTAGACCAATTTTTATGGTTATAAAACCAAATAATGATTTCACGAGTCCTCTTTAACAGATGGATAGCAATTAAATCCAACTTAACAGTTTTATAGCCATAAAAGTTGGCTCTAGCGTAACTACCTATTTTTTGAAGAAGTGACTCTGGATCCTTCTAAAGACACATTTTTGGGGTTAAAACCTTTCCTTTAATGAAATGAAGGTTAGAACTAGGCTTTTCAATGGTACCAATATTGGTAGGAAGTGGGGATGCATACGTTTGAAAATGCTTGTCGCGGGAGGTGCGATTTATTTGACGTCGAGTGTATTTATTTAACCTATCCATATTTATGTGCGGAAACGTCACAAAATCAGAATAAATTTTAATTTTTCCATCCCGCATCATAAAAACTAAAAAGTCAAATCAAAATTTAAATAGTAAATATTTTTCATAAACAAGCTTTTGATGCTGTAAAAAGAATAAAATAAAACATAAATTCTTTCAAACCCATCAACTTATTACTTTACTCAATTTAAAGATTAAAAACTTGTCACGGGATTTACTAGTGTAAAAAATACATTAATTACGTAACTTGATTTTGCTAAAAGTCTAATCTGAGAAAAAATCAAATGGGTAAATTATACATTATTTCTTTATTATTATGTATGATGTACTGTCTTAGGTACGATACAACTACGGATTAAGATCGTTTAGTCGACGCAGCGTTGAAATTGTACAGATAAATGCAGTTTGCGCACTCACTACGCGACGTCAAGCAATAAAAACCTAAAATTCGAACGCCAACTTTTTGCTACAACGCTCTTAAGCAATCGTTCAATTCAAATGTTTTGAAACCGAAGAGGCTTCGAAAATTTCACAAAACGCTTTGTATGACGTCCGCTTATTATGACGTGTTTGTCAATTCCTTTCGATGTCATTATAAACGGACTCTATTGTATTTACTACTTATCCAAATTGTTTATCACTCCATGTTTATCATTATCATCATTCTAGGTTATTTTTTCCAATATTTTTCTCATGCTCACACTCGTCCCCCAGCTGAAGCGCTACAGCTCGCTGATCGGCATCAGCGCGCTGGAGGCGTCGCCGGCGCTGGTGCCGGGCTCTGCGGAGCGCGACGCCGCCGACACGGCCGCGGCCATGGCCACGCTGTCCATGACGTCCATGGCGCAGCCGCGCGCCGAGCCCATGGAGCAGGACGACAAGTGATTCCAGCCACATTCCACCGCCGCGCCGGCCGCGCCCGCGAGGCGGACCCTGCGTGGTAAAATTAAGACAAATCTTAATTTGAGAGCTTTAAAATGTAGTAAAATATTTTATGTGTACAAATATGTTGTTGTTGTGCGTCCGAGCGAGCGCCCGGCCCGCTCCGAACCAAAGATTGCCCCCGGGGCGGCCCCGGCCTCGGACCGTGGACCCGCCGCGTCGTATCCGTTGAACTTTTCTTGTGGTACTTTCGAGATGTACGCTCACTGTTGCCTGCTCTCTTTCGGTCGCACAAACGTCCGGAAACCGTTTCCGGATCGGATGATTTCTGTTGAATGTTTCGTGCGCGAGCATTTTGTGAACGACGTGCGAACCGTCCGCCGGTGGCGGCGTCGTCTTATGATATTAGCGGATGTCTCGTGATGTATGTTGTTGTCGACTGAGTCGTCGAAGTGCAATAGGCGGGGCGCCCCGCCGCGGGGCCCTCGCCGATATATTTTTGTAAGATGGCTGTCTGTGTGCGTGCGGGGCGACCCTTGTACGATAAACAGAGTTAAAACAAATGTTGTGTCTTTGAAAATTTTATTGTTAAATTGGATACAGATGAAATAATTATTTAATAAATGTATATATATTATATATATATTTGGAAATATATCTGCGAAATTATTTTAATGCCTTTTTCATTACTCACACTCCCGACGATGCGCGGTCACGTCTTCACTGGCGGTAAGATTATTGCGAACAACATTCAGAGGTAGATAATTTTACTTTTAAACTGCAAGAATAACATACAATATTTATGAACTTACTTTATTTATTTATTACTTGCATTAAAATTACTCATTATACAAAAATAACATTTACTTATCATCTAGTATGGATAAAAAAATAATCTTAAATCTATACAGTACATTTTCGCCAACGGCTTTAAAACTTAACTTTTGCACCACATACAAAAATATACAATCATTTATATCTCTATTTCTAAATCCTTCCTCTGGCAAACAAAAGTGAGCAAATTAATAAAAAAGTACAGTCAGTTTACATTATTTCAACAACTTCAATTATGAGGCTCAATAATAAAAGGTGGTACACTCAAAACAGAAACGACTAGAATATCGGTAGTCAAATATAAAACCAAGCTTCATATCATTTGCTATTTTGGTATTCACAATAACATTAAGATATAAAATTAGAAGTAACTAGCATTTTAAAATAAATCTTAGCACCAAGTAAATGCTGATTTAATTGACCCTTATGTACATCGTGATAGTGACTTAGTTTATTTATTTACATCTAAAACCATATAGGATACTAGCGATACAATATATTCTTATTATTTACACATAAAACATTCTTCTCTTGGCAGTTCTTATACACCATTACCAAAACTAAAATAAGGCCTCTCTTTTTTTCTTTAGTGAATGAATAAAGAAAAGTGCTGGAAAGAAAATGGTTCAACTAAGTTCTAGACTAAACTGAAAAGTAGCCGAGAAATGGTTTATATCAAGTCATAATTTAGTTTAAAGAATTGCACAATGGCATCGTTTACGTCTACGTGGAGGCAGAAATGCAGTAAGGATAAGTGGTAAGTGTATAGTTGACTGTAGGAGTATTGAGTAGCTAGCTATGTACCAAGTATAGTAGATTAGTTTTTAATTAAATTAGCTTTGTAAAGCCTGGTCCGTGAGCACGTAGAATCCCGTCCAATGACCCCAAGCTACCCATCCCTATCGCTCGCGCGTAATTATGTTGCTGTCGCGACTGTGCGACGGGCGCCCGCAGTGAGTGTGCGAGCGCGACAGCAACATAATTGCGCGAGCGATAGGGATGGGTAGCTTGGGGTCATTGGACGGGATTCTACGTGCTCACGGACCAGGCTTTAGCTGTAACTATTGCTCTCAAAAAACATACACACACACAACACTTGTAGCAAGTAGTGGTCTATAATGTAGCAACAGTTCTTTCAATCACACGTAACAAGTCTTTATCATTACATCTATACATTACATTTCGCATATGAATGGTTGTTTGGTTCAGAGACTATTTTAATGTAAACACTTACCTAATCATCGACTTGAGAATTGGGGACATAAATGTCCTAATCTAGCATAAACTCATGGTGAAGGGCTAAGCGATTCCCAAGTAACATTTTACTCCATTTAAGAGTTCACATTTAGTTCCAATGTGTACTTAAAGCATTAGTACAGTTCACTCGTGATGTATAAGCTGTATTATTGCAATTAATTACACCTATACCTGTCTAAGGGACTTATAGGAGTGTAGACTAGTGTAGAGTTATACTTTTATACGATTGTTGGTGTTATAATACTCTAACAACTATTCTTTAGTCAGCCATCTGACTAAGAGCATTATAGGAGGGTAGAGATACGGCAACCGCTGTTTAACGGCCTACTTGTACGATGTTATAGAGCTAGCATTTTAATAGAACACACGTGGTCATTTATAAAGCCAAAGGCTGTTATGTTTACTTGTTTTAGACTGTTATACAGCTAGTAGCTGTAGTAGGACTTGTTTGTGATAATTAAAATAACCTTTTTTTACTATCTGTACAAAAGTGTTTCAATGGTTCGCATGTACACTGTAGGCTGTTAAAAGGACTATATGTGTTGTCCATTAACATCAATAGCAGTTTATTTGTCCACAAGTACTACTCTTATTTGCTTTAAGCTGAACATGAATGTGAATGTGATATTCTATTACACATTTCCCCAAGCCTGTTTTTAGTTGTTCATGGTGGTTCTGTACATGATGCAGAGGAAAATATTATGCCTGAACCTGAAATTTTCCTTCAAAATATACAGATATCAGAGTGTGATGATTGCAGTTCTAGTGATAGTGAATACCATTTTGATTTGGACAATTATTTAACCTTTCGCAAAAAAAATAAGAACATGGGCTATTGAAAATCGTATTCCTCATTCCGCTTTGAATAAATTGTCAAGCATAATAAACGAATTTAAACCGGGAACACTACCGTCTGATGCTTTAGGTATTCATACTTGACTATTAGTACCTGGGCTAGGCGATTTAACGGACATTAATAATTTTTATTGCGGATCTCTAAAATTTCAGTATTTGAAAGAATTAAAGATACACAATTGACCTGAACTAGGTACATCTTAAAGCTGTACATAAGTTCACATTAGAATAAATTTATAGACATTAGCGCTGTAGTGGTACAAATGTGGAACTTCATATAGATAACAGCATTCTAACAGAACACATGTGAACCTAATATACGCTCACCGCATTAAATTGGAGTTATAACAGTTCACATAGCCGTATTTCATTTCCACCATTTTGTTCTACATAACCTAAAATATTTACCAAATAAATCTCCAAAATTAATGCAGATTTATCACAAAATTCGCAGATAGAGCGATTGAGTTTTGGTTTCATGTTATAATTAATTACCGTAATATAATTATAATGCCAATCCAATATCAAAAACTGAAAATTGTAGATTTCCTCTCAGCCAGTTTTAAATATTTTAAAATGAATATCGCGTTTTTACAGAGGCGCGTAAATATTTTAGCTGTAAATATGTATACATTTCACGATAAAGTTGCATTCCCAATGGCATTAACATTATTAAGTATTTAAAACCCGTGTTATTATTTGCATAAATGATTATCCGCCCGAGTTGTTTCCCTCTTGGCACTCACGTACAAATACCAAACTAATATTAAAATGTGGAAATAATTTAAGACACGTGAACTTTAGCTAGCATTGGAGTACTTTTGTCGGACTTTATAACTTTGAAAGCTGTGCATTTAGCCACTTGTTACTCTTTATTATCCTCACGTACGTTGTATGGTTCACACTGCGTCCCATATAGTGCCGTAAGTCAGCCTTAAGTACGATGTTACTACTTAAACTGCTATTATAATGCTATTATACTGCTAATGTACAGCCATAGTGAACTTAAGAGCCATTTTACATTTTCGTGCGAATTTCTAAGATTTTGGAAGCATGAATTACTATCTTAAGCAACACCCAGAGATTATTTAATAACTGCGAAAGATAGGTCAATCCTTGGTGTTGACCATTAATGAAACGGATTTACTAAAACTCTTTTGCTTAATTCACAGTGCCCCATCTCCCACAACCATTTTACGGAAAAATTGCCGCAGACTCATTTTCAAAGTCCTGTATCTATTATTTATGCTCATATAATAAGCTTAAAAATATATAGTAATCATCGGACATATATTCTTGTAGTTCATTAATGAAATAGATTCTTGAATTTCATTACCATTATTGAGTAAAATCTAAAAATAATTTGGCAAATTTGAAGATTAACGTCACATTTTGATCGTGGTTTTTGGTTTAAAAACACAACAATAACTGCAATAAAAGTATCCCAAAATAAAGAGTATTCATTGTACAATTGATTTCTACAGTTATTGTTTATATATTAGTAACCACTTTGTCAAAATATTGATGTGAATATCAGTATAAATTACAATGCGCAAGCCGACATCGATTAGTATGGCGCGAGCGCCCGTCAAGGCAGGACCTGTGTCATTTTTCCCGCCGTGACGTTTACGTGCGTTCGTGTCGTGAAGCGGTGATTTGTACGGCGACCAAATACATTTGATACTATGCCGAGAGGCTGTTTCGAGTCAGCCGGCCGAGCAGAAATTGAAATGATGAATTTTAATTTCTTTGACGGATCTGGGTGTAACTATGTATAATATGTAGGTACCATGTATTTAATTTAATAAATAAATTATAAAAAAGTATATCCATTATGCTAGCACCCTTAACACAAGCATATTGGTTGCCTACTTTTGGACTAGATGGCGCTGTGAAATTGTCCAAAGATTTGTTTATTTATTTATCCGCTTTGAGTTTTTTTTCGTGAAGAAGAAAAAGAAGCGTTTCGTTTCGAGATCCAAGCTTTGTTGTTAAATCTATACTAATAAAAGAGGAAAGATTTAATTGTTTGTTTGTTTGGAGGCAATAGGCTCCGAAAAAAAATTCTTTCACGATTTAGAATCCTAATTTTTTTCTATGTAGGCTATAAAATATTTTCAAAAACTTTAGTCCAAAATCTTTGATAAAATTCGACGTTTAATAAATAAATTAATAATACTTTTTTTTTTCAGTACGATTTTAGTACTTGTTTTTCAGAAATTCTACGATTTAACTAAACTTCTGAAGTGTTTATATTCCTATTGATAGATGACGTGCTTCATATTTTATTAAAATTATTACCTGACTAGGTTAAAAAGGTGTGGAATGTTATTTTGGAGATAACTTGGTTCCATAGAAATATAGAGAGATGCTAAGTAATGCGCTGAGTTCGAAACTCAGTGTTGTATTAGAAATTCACACACACAAAGAAATCAAATTATGTGCTCATTATCCACTGCGGTATCAGTATTCAACGTTCGAATAATCTTTAGTACTATGCAAGCAATATAAACTGTTTACATAATGACGTCGCTACTGTCATCATTGCTTTCACAAGCAATATATTCCAATTTGTCCCTTGTCACATTTCCCTTTAGTTTCTGTGATCTGTTTTTGTTTCTAAGTTGATATCAATGAAATATTCCTTAGTACTTTTGATTTAAATTATTTTTTCTTATTTTGACACGTGTTTGAAAAATCAAGGTCAGATTACAATAAAATAACAAGTGAAAACGTAACATTGCATTGCAACTCGCAATTTCGCAATATTGATGAGGAGATTCCATTGGAAAGTCTGTATTCATTCCTAGGATTCCCCTAACACCATCAAATTCAAGAGAATTCAAGAGAGTGCAGTTTCCCATCTCATGCTTAGGGACCACGGTTTAAAATAGTGTGGTTGCATAGAGCCTGCAACGGGCAACCGCGTGCGCAGCTGCTCATACTAATTTTCGAAACAAAAGCAAGTGTTGGCGCCCTCACGAGTTTTAGCGGAGTTCCATATGGTAGCGGGAGTAGACTTAATGGAAATCTATGCTTCTCCAACGATCAGTTGTATGTGGAATACTCCAGAGTATGCGCACACCTGGTGATTTTAGCACCTGAAGGAAAAACAAAAAAACATTGTTTACAAAGAAATCTGCGGCAGGTGTAGTGTTTTAATTTTGTTTTAGTAAGATCTCATAATTTTGTAAGTATTCAAATATTTAAACATAATAATTTGTAGATTTTATATCAAAAAATATAATCATTTTAACAAAATTAATTTTCTTAGAATATTTTAATTCTATTAGAACCATTTTCCACTTCATCGCAGAAGAAGTCGCGGGCAAAAAGCTAATATGAAATATGTAGTATTGCCCGCGGCTTCACCCGCTTGAAATTTAGTTTGTCACAGATCGTCATAAATTATAGCCTATACATTGTTATTCTGGTCGACGCCAGGGATGCATGAGCGTCGCTGTCGCTGGCGACAGGGTCTTCTGGTTCAGGGTTCATGACGTAGGTCTCAGGCAAAATGAAATCCACTCGTAGAAATGAATAAACTCAGTGTATTCACGAAAATAATTACACACAGCACTAGAGTCGTATCGGAACTGAGTGAACCAAAGGTCTTGCGATAGGAACGTCCGACCCGAGTGATAGTTGAACACAGACTGCCTAGTACTGCTGTACTGTACTGTAAAGTTTCATCAAAATCTGTTCAGTAGTTTTTGCGTGAAAGTGTAACAAACATCCAGACATCCACACAAACTTTCGTATTTATAATATTAGTAAGACTAGTAAGAAGTAAAATAGTAAGATGAATTATTTTAGTTATTTCTTTACTTATAATATTTATTTATTTATTTCTTAGCTCTGTCTGATAATGGATCTGGAGGAGATGCAATGGCCACCTCCGTAACAAAACAATAGAACCCTATGGAGTTTGGGCTTGTGTGATTCGCCTTGACGAATATTTCGTATCCAGGGTCCGATGATTATGGGGGCAGATTTTTTTTTTCACTATGTGACTGTCTTTATTTTGTACCTACTTAATATATATCTTACATATTATACCTATTCGTGTTTCATTATTCGTATCCAGGGTCCGATGATGGAGCTGTAAGGGGGCAGATTTTTTTTTCACTATGTGACTGTCTTTATTTTGTACTTAATATATATTTTACCTAATATACCTATTCGTGTTTCATTATGAATCGAAATATAAAAGACTTAATAAACTCTATTAAAAATTTAAATTAATTTATCAAGTTTGAATACCTCATTCTACCTTAAAATTAATAACTTAAATCAAGTCATAATACGGTCACGGCTCAAGATTTTTTTGTCCATTTCAGCGTTCTTTTTACTCTTTTGACGTTGCGTTGACAGCTTTTACCTAAATTCGCGCGGAATATTTTTGTGAAATGGCTCTTAAGGCTGTCTAATTTGTGCCCAAACTGGTTCTATAAAAGCATTATAGCAAGCTATACAGCTCGTATACAGCTGACATACACAGCTTGTGGAGTACATGTGAACGACTATTGAACTCTTAAATGGAGTAAAATGCTACTTGGGTTATGCCCCACCTGGGGCAAGTTGTGCCAAATGAACCACACTGCGAATATAGATCGTTTCATCCACGAAGACGCGCCCCACCAATGTTTGGTCGAGGGAAGCGCGGGGTGCGGAGAGTTTGATCCGAGTAATTCGAGCGTCTTTATGGTAGTGTGCGTGTGCACTCATGGATGACTTAGCGTGTACCGATAACACTCAAACATTAGCGGAAATGGTGGGGCGCGTCTTCGTGGAAGAAACGAGCTATAGCTGAAGGCCTGTCGACTGGACAAAGTTGGTTGTGTTGAGGTGTTACGGTCCTTAGCCGTTCGCGTGCAGTGCGCGCTAGGGGCAGTCGGGCGGGTCCAGCGTGCTGCAGTGGCACGTGCACGAGCTCACCGGGCACTCCGTGTGCTCCCTGGGGACACAAAATTATTATTATTTAGGCTTGATTTCCTTTTAGGCTGACATCGGTGACCGACGTCAGCGGCGCGCACGATTACACACTAGTTCTATGTAATCATCTGCCGCTGACGACGGCGTTGCAGTGCGGTGCTTCATAGAACATTGTGTTTATTCGTACGCTCAACCGATGTACGCGACCGACGTCATCGTAGGAGGAAATCAAGCCTTACATTATTATAAGGTTGATTCTTAGATCAATACAATTAAATGACACCATTGAAGAAAATTCAAGACAGTCAAATGTTAATGTACAAAAATGCTTACAGGGCTACTCTGAAACGTTTACGCAGTTTCAGGTCTATCTGTCAGCGCAATCTCGCTTTGCGTGAGAGGAATGGCAAGATTCGAAACTTTGGATTATGTTTTTCGGAGTAATCCCGCTGTTAGCACGATATAAAATATGTACACATTTCTGAAGTTAAGAAAAAGTGTAATAGGTAGTTACTTTAGCAAGGCAATCGAATCACCTTTGTGTACGATTTGTGGTTTATCATCCTTTTTTTTTTTTTTGCGCAGGAAAATACTTTGCGTATACCCGCCGCAGGATATTGTCGGATGGCAGCAATAGCGGCTGTCACCCGGCAAGTATACCCACTAAAAACCTGCGGTGCACCCTCTGCGTATTACTGGTACGACGCGGGTTGCTTGCGATTCCAACCACGCCGACCGTGGTTTATGATCCTACTACAACTATACTAGATCCTCCCAGAAAGCAAGCAGCCTATCTAGCCCGCTACAGGCTTCTTGCAGCGTTACTAGCGATTCGAACGCCAAATAGTGCAGCCAAAAGGACCACAAAACCTTGAAAGACAGGATTTCCGGGCTAGGATACGCACCGTGATAAAATATTATCGATTATTTTAGACGACAAAAGTATGGGCTTATCGCGTAAAATCGATAAAATTGTGCGATGAAAGCATATCGCGGCACACATCCTAATCCTAAACGAATAGAGCGTTACTCACTTGAACCACTCGAGCAGATGCGCGGCGTGGCCGCCGTGGCGACAGGCCACGCACCAGCTGAACCAGCCGCCGAACTGGCCGCCGCCGCCGCCCGCGCCCGGCGCCGCGCCGCCCAGGTGCAGCGAGCACACGCCGCAGCGCGGCAGCGGCTTGCGGCAGTTGGGGCACGACGAGATTTGCTGCGGAAAAAAAACTTACAATAAATTAGAACAGCGGTTCACGAATGGTGGTCCGCGGAACCCTGGGGTTCCGTGGAAAGGCCGCAAGGGTTCCGTAAAAACTATTATCCCACGTTTCGTGACCCACGTTGTTCGCTCGCACCGACTTGTTTACGCACAAGGGAGGGGCAGGGCGTGCGGGCGGAGTAGTACGGGGGTTCCGCTAGGAAAAGTATAATCAATTAGGGTTCCTTAGCAAAAAAAAATTGGGAAACCCTGAATTAGAACATAGCAATCTTAACTTATTCTTCGTCGCTTGGCAGAGTGGTCGTGGTTGTGACATTTAGTTTGGTGGCAAGCTTCACAAACAGTCACCATTCCTCTAGTATTGCAGCCTTTCTTGTACATTTGTGGAGTGGACCACTGAATGCGATTTTGATTTAATCTGTCATCTAAATGATCGATCTTAACATAAAGACATCCAACTAAACATTTTTATTATATCACACTGGTAATACAATTAATTCCTGTTGTATGTTACACTACACTTTTGTTCGTTAGATAACACACTTGTTGTTAATAGCTATTTTCAGAATAATTAAGTAAAAACAGTAGACTAGGGTAAATTACCGAGTAGGTAATTGAATTTTCAGGATAAGTCGGAATAAACGGAAATTAATAAATTAAGTGATTAGTTTCATAAATATACTTGTTGCTGTAGTTAAAGTCATTTTAATAGTTATCAAGTAGATAACATTCATCGTAAGTATCGTAGACGTAACAAGTACATGCAGAGTTCTAGCGAGATCCGTAAAGTTTAGAATGGGCGAGGGTACCTTCATCTTGGCGGCGGGCGGCGGCAAACGCGCAAACGCAGGACGCGCGGCGGGGCGGGCATGCGGCGCGGCCACCGACTTGCCGCAGTAGGAGCAGGCCACGGCCACGCGGCGGCCGCCCGCCTCGCCCGCGCACGTGTCCAGCGCCGAGCGCGCCCACCACAGCCGCCAGCCGTCCAGCAGCAGCCGGTACGCGCCCAGCCAGCCCGCCGCGTACCTGTGACAACGGTAGCGGTTAAGGAAAGATAAGAACTCCCTTAGACTATACAGGGTGGAAACGATAAGTGATCTCACTCGATTATTTCTAAACTATACAAGATATCAATAAACTAGTTACTGATCCTGAAAGTACTTCATGAGCTCTATCAAACGGTATTAATAATAGGTTACAGAATAAACTGGATCTATCCGAAACTTCAATGTTTCCAGCTTCCATACATTTGGTAAAGTCACATTATTTTGAAAACTACACATGATATCGTAAAACTGATTACTGATTCTAAAAGTGCTTCACAAGCTCTATCCAATGGTATCGATAATAGGTTACAGAATAAACTGGATCTATCCAAAAATTCAATGTTTCCTTCTTCCATACATTTAGTACTACCACAGTCATGACATTCATCTCTTGACAATATTATAGCAAGTAAAGCCTAAAACCAATGTTTTCCATTAATAATTTTAAATAAGAATACAATTTACGTGTTTATTTTAAGAGTTTATTATTAAATAAAAAAAATACACTTCTGATAATGTGTGTCTGGCATACATTTAGTATGGAAGCTGGAAACATTGAATTTTCAAATAGATCCAGTATATTCTGTAACCTATTATTGGTACCGTTTGAAAGAGCTCATGAAGCACTTTCAGGATCAGTAACCAATTTTTCAATATCTTGTGTAGTTTAGAAATAATCGAGTGAGATCACTTAACGTTTCCACCCTGTAGACTGAGTTTGTTCCGGCGTTTCTTCTCAGCACTTGCCATATGTTTATCTCGAAGCGCTGGTAGGGCCCAAAAGATAAGGAGACATGTGAAGTGCCCCATAAGGGCTACCTTTTCTTTTTTTATATTTAAATTTTGACGTTCACAAGTGCCACTTGTGGTCTAAACTGAATAAATATTTTTGATTTTGATTTTATAAACTTTTTAGTTGACCGATAGTTTGGTCGGCCTTCCAACTTGTATAAGGGTCCTCGCCCACGGCAACTTTTTGTGCTAATGTTACGCGCTACGCGACTGCGCGTTAGTAGCGCATTGGCATCACTTCTGTTCTGTAGTGCGTTGCAAATGCGACTTACGTGCGTTAGTAACGATGTTTGGTAAACGCGCCACAAAAAGTCTGCGTGGGCGAGGGCCCGAGGACAAAAAGGCTGTGCGGGATATCATACAATCTGAATATAATAGTTCGTCACAATTTTTATTAGATTTCGTTCAACCAAAAGACACATCTTTTGGTCTTGTCATCATTGCATGCATTACTTGTTTATGTAAAGTTGTGTTGTTGGTAGATCTTTGTCAATAAATAATAATAATAATAACCAAGGAACCTTTCCCAAGCATTTCGATGACGATCGGTCGTGCATTTTCCTGCATTCAGGTGCTACCTGAGACCTTCCTGAAACTAGATCGCCGCTACGCTGAGTGCAAGGCCCGAGTGTATTACGAATAGTTCTTTCAATTTGTGACCATTCTTGAATGTTTTTGCTCCAACAACTATAACTTTACGAGATGGTGTTTTGCCAACTTAAGTCAAAGTAATAGACCTATTTGTCATAAAATGTCTTGCTCTTCTACCCACACTCTTCTACACACTAAGGCCGGGTTCCCACTATGCCGGACCGGCAAATCTCCCGGTCCAGTAAAATCGCCGGAAGGCCTAGCGGCGGTACAAATTGTATGAAGCTGTTCACATTATCCCGGATCCGGCTTTTTCGCCGAGCCCGGCATTTTTACCGAGCGTTTTGTCGCTACAAAATGCCGGCAAAATCACCGGACCGGAGTAATGTGAACGAGTTGCGGCCCACCCCGCCCCGCCCGTGCTCCCCGCACTTCATTCGGCTCGGATTTCGGATCCGGTGATCCGGTGTAATGTGAACACCCTTGTCCGGTGTCCGGTTTCCGGCAGAAATGCCGGTCCGGCATAGTGGGAACCCGGCCTACCTCTCGCGGGGGTCCGCGGCGGCGTCGGCGCGCAGCAGCTCGGGCGGCAGGCAGCGCGCCGCCACCAGCGCCGCCGACTGCACGTCGCCCGTGCGCTCCACCCAGCGCTGCAGCAGCGCCACGCCTTCTAGGCTCGCGCCTGCAACGAGAATAACAATAAGAAATACTCTTTATTGTACACCAAAGAACAGAACAGAAAAAAGAAACACAAGGATAGGTATAACTAGGCGGTCTTATCGAGAATGTACTGTTGCTAAAAGAAACGAATATATTGGAAGGATTCACTGGAGAACCAGTGCTGAGACGAGACGCAGAGATGCGTTACGACACAACACGATAGACAAGTATAAATTCGCCTTAATTCAAAAAAATATTGTGCAATACAATGTCGGCAGATAAACTACTAAAATCAAGTGGCAGTGGGCGGGGCACATAGCTCATAGTGGAGACGATGACCGTTGGGGCAGGAAAGTTCTGGCCTCTTACTAGATGGACCGACGATCTGGTAAAGGTCGCGGGAAGAGCCTGGATGCGGGCAGCGCAGGACCGTTCATTGTGGAAACCTCTGAATAGCAGTGGACGTCATTTGACTGAAACGACAACGACATAAACTGAAATAAATGTCTCACCGGTGAGCAGGATGCCGGACAGGTCGCCGGCCTCCACCAGCTCATCAGTCGTGCGGCGAATATAGTCGTGCAGCTTAGCATCAGACAAATACACGCAGGCGAAGGCCACGCGGTCTTCCAGCCGCATCTCGGTCTCTGCTAAGACCGCGTCGAGCTCAGCCGAGGGGGCGGGCGGCGCGGAGGGCGGGGCAGGCGCGGCCGGCGCGGACGCCGCCAGGAACAGCAGCAGCGCGCGCAGGTACGCGTCCGGCAGCGCCGGCGCCGCCGCTGCTAAAGCGTCGCGCCATAAACGCTCGTCGCTTAGACCAGCCAGCGCCAGTGCCACTACCCTGTGATTCGAAAAGACGGCTTTAGTCATCAAAATGATAACTTCTCAAAATGACAACCGGGATGCGGAATGTCCACTTCTTGAAATTACAACTTCTTAAAATGTCAACTTCGCTAAAAGACAACTTCTCGTAATAATATTGTCTATTTCGGATATTTCGACTATTTGTGGACATTTTGCGTTCCGGTTGTTATTTTGAGAAGTTGTCATTTTGATGACTAAGCCGAAAAGACAGTGTTAGTTACGAGGCTGACAGGCACGCACCAAACTGGAAAGACTTGTAGCTCCAGAAGAATGAGTCGAATGATAACATAGGACGAAGAATAAAAATTTCAAATTGAAGAAATCAAGTGTGGCGTGACAATGTGCGAACTGCCACAGGTATACAATACCCCAGCCGTCTGTTTAAATTCGGCCAGATCGAATTGGTTGGTCAGGATATTATGATAGATAAATTACCTTTTTTGATTTGATTTGGACCTTAGACAATGAGGACTATCGTTTTTATACTTAACAGTTGGCACCCCTGGTGATTGACAGGACCTTACTCTACAGTGGCGCCATCTTGATGAGTGCAAATGCGATAGTCCTCCTACCACTTTAGCACTCACCAGTTGGTGCCACTGTCTTCGCTACTAGCAAGTGACAGGACCTTACTCTACAGTGGCGTAAACTGGTGAGCGCTAAAACGATAGCCCTCATTGCCACCCCGGCGGGGTCACTGACCTGAGCTGCGGCTCGCGCGCGCGCGCCAGCACGTCGAGCGCGTGGCGCAGGCGCAGGTGGAAGGCGGCGAGCGCGGCGGCGCGGCAGGGCGTGCCCGCCGCCTCCGCGCGCTCCACGCCGGCCGCCGCGTTCTCCCAGCCCCAGCCCCAGCCGCACAGCGAAAGCGCGCGCGTGCGCTCGCTGCTCCTACAAGTCACGAGAATAATATTCACTATCGGAGACCAAACAGTACATGAAAAAAACAGACAGACATGACGAATCTATAAGGGTTCCGTTTTTTGCCATTTGGCTACGAAACCCTAAAAAGAGACAACAAAAGACGCTACAAAGCGATTTTCCAAACGACCTAGGGAGAGGACAGAATGTTATGTTTCTGCAACTGCAGCTTATAAAAATGAATACACCTCCACCAACGTGTCGAAGAAACAACACAACTAAAAAGATGCTTCCTGTATAAGTCCCAGTTCATTCAGCCGTGCCAATCCTTTTTGGTCCTTCGAGCCGGATTCGAGAAAACTTAAATACTCGCAAGACAAGAAAGCCTTTGTCTATAAAGTGGACTCTTAGGTAGTGGTCCCACCGCTGGCGAGTAAACGACTAACTATCGGCTATTTTCTCGCTCAAGAAACGTACGAAAGATATCCATTCCGTGTGAATAAAAGAGATGCATATACAAATAGTTAATCGCTGACTGTTCTCACTGCCGGCGACGACTCGTTTTACTAGTTTTGTCGCTGAGCGACGAGCTTTCATAAATAAACTCGCTCAGCGATGCTCGCTCGCTTGATCATTTCTTTTGAGCAGGTTTGCACAGGACTGAGCGACCGCGGGCGAGTGGCGCGAGTAATCGCTCGTCGCACTCGCACACTCGCTTATAGCCCGACGATAAAACTATCGAAACTACACACTCGCTTCCCGCTGATCGCCAACTCGTTTAGTTTCTAGTTTTACTCGTTTCTCGTTCATCGTCGACGGTCGGACCACTCCCTTAATCAGCTACTATCACTTCATGTATAAAAGCAGTTGTACCGACCTGTAGACGGTCTGGCGTCGATGGGGCAGGTCGGGCAGCAGGCAGGGCGAGGCCTCGGAGCGGTAGCCGCCCTCGCCCGCCGCGCGCAGCACCGTGCGCACGCCCGGGTGCTTCCACGGGCTGTTGCGGATGCACCCTGGGAGATATTACACTAGTTAACGACAGACAAAAATGGCTTTTATTACATAACATAAGGGTCTTGCCACACTGGCGGAGACGTCGCGGCTGTGCGGCGAACACGTTTCGCAGCAGCGACATTTTCGCTGCGTCGCCGCCCGCTTTGAAAACGCTTACAATCCGCCAGTGTAGCAGCTCACTATAGAACAACTTACACGTATTCGACTAGACGAGACGACGGCCAAAAATGGGCTCTTACAACCTTAATTAATTACTTATAATACCTTACCTTATAATACCTTATGGACCTTATGGTAAGGAACAACTTACTATGAACATCTGGAACATGTGTGGTAAACTTACCATCTTCGACAAGAGATTTGCTGAGCGCCAAGAAATGCCAGAGTCCACTCAATGCTTCGTCGTCAGCCAGGTCAGCGTTTTGCCATAAATCAGGCTGAAACACAAACATAATAACATAGATACAACAACAGAGAAGAAACTTTTATCCTTCAAAAAGCGTTTCATCGTAATATCGTTTGAAGAAGGATTAGATCAATCCCTTGTTGATGAAAGTTGAAAACAAAGACGATTTAAGACTATAATAGTCCGGTCCCTGAGAACGTAGAATTTTGTCCAATGACCCCAAGCTACCCATCCTTATCGCTCGCGCGTAATTATATTGCACAGTCGCGACAGCAATATAATTACGAGCGAGCGATAAGGATAGGTAGCTTGGGGTCATTGGACACAATTCTACGTGCTCCGCGACCAGACTTTACTAGCATACCTTGAGTCCATAGTCGGTCTGCGCGCGGCGGCGCATAGTGTAGGAGATGTCGTGCAGGTCGCGCTGCTGTGCGTCGGGCAGGAAGCGCAGGCGCCCGCCGCCGCCCGCCCACACCAGCCCGCCGCCGCCCCACGCCACCGTCACGCGCTCGCACACCGTGTAGTCGCACACGCCGCCTGCACAGTACAGAGCCCCGATTACAGTAATTTTTAACGTCTCCAATGCAGACGCGCTTCATCGATTCTGCGATACGATTGCTCAAAACACAAAAAAAAACAGCGTACGTCAGCTGTTTTGACCAATCGTATCGCAAAATCAAAATCGTCGTCACTAAACGTAAAAAAATGTCATTTAAATGTATGACGGATTGTACAGCGCCCCTAGCGGAAACTTTGACGCAGGAAGATTTAATAAAGGCTACTGACAACGCCACTCTTGTAGCGGAGTTTTGGGCTGACGCTGCTGTGTAGGTCTGTTATCGACACGGCTAGAAGAAGAAGCGGAAACTTTCAAAAACTAAAATTTTTATATATTTTTTTAACGCGCTCACTATAGTGAGGACGTTTGATGTAAAACCCTCAGGGATGCGAAGAGCAACTTAAGAATGGGAAGTGAATAGGAATGCTAGAAACAAGAAAAATATTCTTTTTAGTTGCCATCTTATTATTTCATGATTTTGCAGCGATATTAAAAAGTGACAAAGCTAAACACCATAGCATCTTATTTAGTGCAAATCACATGTATTAAGACAGAAATGTGAAGTCTATTCGTAATTCTATCATTGTCTATGATGTTCACATACTATATGGAAACCGATAAGACTCACCTGCTACATTGACAGCCAACAGGCGCGCCTCGTGCGCAGGGTGCCAGCAGAAAGCCGCGAGGGGCGCGGGCGCGGCGGCAGCGGGCGCGGGCGGCGCGGGCGTGACGTCGCGCTCCAGCACGCTCGGGCCGCGCTCCGGCTCCTCGGGCTCCGCCTCCACGGCGCCCTCGGGCTCCGCCGGCGCGCGCCCGCCCTGCTGCACGTCGTGCAGGCGCAGCGCGCTCGCGTCGCGCTGCAGCGACAGCAGCAGGTTGCGTCTGCAGTAATACTCAATACTCAATCGTTTATTGCATAACCACATTCGCATTCACATTAGGTCTTACAATTTAGGCAGTTATACAATGTGGACCCAGTTAGGGCACAGCAACTTTAGGAAGGAGACAGAACGACGATCTTAATAGTTTCAAAAGAAATTAATTAATTAATAACGAATAACGTCGCATGCTCAACAAAAATCTACGAGTACTGCGTGTTTATCCATGGGCCTCATAAGGCTCAAGGTCCAAAGGGCGATGGAGCGAGCTATGCTCGGAGTTTCCCCCGTGATCGAATCAGAAATGAGGAGATCCGCAGGAGAACCAAAGTGACCGAAATAGCTCTAGATTTAGCTTAGAATTTCTAAAATCAAGAGGCAATGGGCGGAGCACATAGCTCGCGCTCGCAGAGACAATGGCCGTTGGGGCAGAAAAGTTCTCGACCGCGGGCCGGAAGACGTAACGTGGACAGGCCTCCCACTGGGTGGACCGACGATCTGAAGGTCGCGGGAACAGCCTGGATGCGGTCGTTATGGAAATACTTGGGGGAGGCCTTCGTCCAGCAGTGGACGTCATTTGGCTGAAACGAACTGCGTGTTTAACACCAGTGTAAACGTCACTGAACTATCGACTGCCACGAGCTAGGGTTGCAGCAGAGTAAATACAAATGAGTAGGTCATCTTCATAGAAACGCACCGAGGTTTGTATGTGAGCGCGCCAATATACGTATGCGGCGCGCACGCACACACTGACAAAATTTTGCGGTGAGGTGCGCCCAATTTTGTCAGTGTGTGCGTGCGCGTCGCATACGTGTTGGCGCGTTCACATACAAACCGCGCCCGTGCGTTCCTATGAAGATGACCTACTCATTTGTATTTACTATGGTTGCAGGGCCACTGACCTGGTGGGGCACCACTGGATGCGCGTGACGTGGCGCGGCTGCGGCAGCGTGAGCAGCGGGCGCTGCAGCGCGCGCGCGTCCCACACGCACACCACGCTCTCGCCGCGCGACGCCAGCTGCCACGGGTTGAAGGGGTCCGAGCACGCGCCGTAGCAGTACCGGCTCGTGGCCACCAGCACGCCCTTGTTCGATAAGTCTGGAAGTAACGACTTTCATCCAGCGGCAGAAGACTACAAATCCGTTATATCCCAATAAGAAGATGACGAGATTAATAAAGAAAGACATAAAACAGATTTGAGGGGAGAAACAAATGAGTCCAATGAAACAAAGATTGGTTACATGCAATGCATGACACAGCCACATTTCTTGCTGCCAATTTTCTTTAAGCATTTACTATTTTAGATGGGAAAAAAATACAATTTATGAAGATCCTCAAAGGGAAACAATCTCACCTCTTAGATCAAATATCTTGATGTATTTAAGATTGACACTAGCCAGCAGAGTACGGTTTGAACAGTTTGACCAAGACACATTGTGGGCTGTCTCCGAGAGACCCATCTCTGCTAGAGGCTTGGCTGAGTCAGGTGTAGGTACCAAGGCTGCTTCTGCACCTGTTGGTCAAGATCAATTATAGTCAAAAGTAATTGAAATTGTCAAATGTATCAATGTCTCATTAAAACAAATTACTTTTGGATTCTTCAGGTGGGGTAGAGCCTCTGTTCACATCCCACAGCAGTATGCAATGGTCGCTGCGGTGTTTCTCCATAGCCACTGCCAGCAGGTTTGTTTCCACGTGGCTCCATGACACCGAGTTGCAAAGCCGAGAGTATCGGGGATCTAGTAATAAAATAGTCAATTATTCTTAATCATTTACTTACATTACTACAACAATAAAACAAGTTCTAATAAGAAAGTATTTAACAATGCATTCTGTTTTAATTTTTCAGGGTAATAATTAATTTTTAATGAGTTTCTTAATAATATAAATCTGGAGGTTATTTATTGGAGACACAGTGACTTATTGAGCATTAATTGCAAGATAATTGGCCTATTATTGTGAGTACACAGACATTTGTATTCAGTTGATAAAGTAGTCACAACAATAAATAATAAATATAGATTTATTGGCTTTCTTATTTACCTTATGAGTTGTAATACACTTCAGATAACATAGTCCTGATTTAAGATTATAGTTTAGGGAAAGATACATACATGTAGCAAGGTCATAAATGTACCTAAACCACCAAAGTTTAGTGTAAAATTGTTATTAACCGCCAATGCAAAAAGAAAGGGGTGTTTATTGTAGCTCCGATAAATAAACCGATTTTCGTTTAGTTTTTTTTAAATGAGAGTTCTCAGCAGTAGGATATGAAGACAGATAACTCACTGAACTCCCTGCCGACCAGCCCCAGCGGGTCGAGGGTCTGCTTGAGCGCGGTGAGCGACACGCGGCCGCTCGCGTGGCCCAGCGCCAGCAGCGGCTCCGCCTGCTCCGGCGCCGCGCTCACGTCCACGCATCGCACGCCGTTCGCGCTCTGCGACGCAATCACCGTCGCCCCGCGGTTGCCCGATATCTGAGTGACTAACGATCACACGCCCCAATCAAAAACACATAAACTATAAATATATAAACAAAACCGACATGGTAAGCGACACAAACAAGACGAAAACCACTTACAAGCAGTCTTTTTCTCAATATCTTTGAGTCTTGAAACCTGATACAAGGTTATGTCGGAACCCCAAATAATGAACTTGTCGTGGTGGACCGGGGACCAGATTACTTCAAGTTTACCCCCCGACATCGTTTCCATCGGGTTCCAGCTAGTTCAGAACATTAATTAAAAGAAAATATTGTCCCAAAAAATTTACGAGGATGTTTTGACAGCCAAATTTTGACATTTGCGTTTTGTTTCAATTGCAAAGGATGAAAATCTTTCAATATTTTTTTTTATTAATAACTAAACGCAACATAACTTCAACTTGGATTTTTGAACGAAAAGTGGGAGTGATACCAGTCCAGAATAATAATATCCTTGGAAACTTATACAAGTTAACTAAACTACTTTTTATTCTGCGATAGAAGTGCAGATTATAAAGAGAGTGAATGAAAAATAATAAAAAACAAATAAGATGGTCACAACACACGATGACACGAGGTAGATGTTTAGAGCAAAAAATTAACGAGTAAAAATTTTAATTTTCTTCTTAAGTCCAGTCGCGGTCGCCGAGCAGATAATTAGGAGTATTAACTAAAATAATAATTTTAAAAGTGCAGCCACAATGATGCATGAGTCCATTGTGAATGCCTGTGTCTTGCAGAAGTTGGTTTGCCGCAGCTATTTGCACACAGTTATACAGTGGTAAACGCTTGCAATTTCAACTTATGCAAGTTTTATTGCTAGTCTAAACCTCTGTTCAGATTATTCCCCAATCTGGAAAAGACTACATTTTATATTTTTTCCCCGTGAGATGGGTAATTAAGTTATTTTATTATAAATAGAGGGCGCTAGCGCTACTCGGACAGCGAGTGATGCCACCCTTCGAATTCGTCATTTTTGACAGGTTTGCGTAAAGTGAAAAACTATTGACAATAAAAGTGAAATCAATTTGTAACAAAACGATTATCAAGGATAAACTGCAGCCGCAGAAGCTTTATTGTATAGGTAAGTCAGAAAATGAAGTGTACCGCCGTTCAGAAAGTGTAACAATGCAGTGCCGTGCCATATTTAGGTTCAGTGACGTGATTGTTTACTATATAGAATGGCAACGCCTCTCGTTCTCCCACAGTTTCTCGCGCATTGTCTTGCCGTTCTCACGTGTTGGTACACTTTTCCCGACCCGATTCATCGAGACGACACTCGGGTCGCGCCTGCTGTTTGAGCAGTCACATCGACTCGGGCTATCACTGTTATTGTGAACTCTGTGAGTCACGAGCCTTCGAATGATTTTCCGTCAATTTTCCTAGAGTTGGTCACAGTTACTGAGAAAATAATTAAAGAGTACCTGAACCGTGAAACGATTGAAGTTGTGAATTGGTGTGGTGTCTCCATAAAGTCAAATTCTGAGTATTATGGGAGTGTGGTGGTTACCTTCTCCTCTCGGCGGGAGAGGATGCTGAGTGTCCAGTTATGTTCTCTGCTCTAGCGTATCAGCTATCTACCACATTTTTAGAGGAGCAAAAGGTATGTTGTTATTAACAGTTGTTAATTACATTTTAAAGATTCCTGATGAATGACTTTGATATCAGAAAATGTTTCTAACTTCAAATGATCTGATCATAAGTAATGAGAACTCATTAACAGCATATTGAAACAATGTCTTGTATGTAATGTTATTGTGAATAATTTTTCTGATGTCTAGCATCATAATGAGTAATCTCATTAGACTTGAGGCAAAAGTAATTAGCAGCTTATTTGCTAAGAAACAGGAGGCAGGTCCTGTAATTTATCAAACAAGTGATTTTTGTAATCACACATCACTATCTGCATATTTTTTTAATTGCAAGTTTAAAAAGTACAATCCATAAGACTTTAGAGCAGTTTACAACTGATTTTATTTCTATATAGTCTTCAAGTAGAGGATAGTTGTTGTTATTACAAAGAATAACATGATACCTAGATTTCAGAATTTAGTTTTGTAATGAATCTAAAATAATGATATCATTCACTGTTAACTATTATAGCAATTATTGTATAAAATCTGTTGTTGTTTTCTAATTAAAAGAAAATGTAATCAATCTATTATTGAATTATGCTTTGAAGCATAACAATAATTATAAGAGTTCAGTGTCCTTAATTGGTATCTTTCATGTTTGTGGGCAGTATCCACTCCGTGCATTGTCACCAGTTTCTATTTCTTACCAAACGAAGTGGAACACATGAACTTTTTGCATTCATCTGCTGTCACTGCACCGCTGTGTTTTTGCGAGTCTGCACTGTTATTGTGTTACACGCACATACCTGTTCACATTGATGAAGAGCAGTCATGCAATAGTTATAGCTAGGAGTAGATCACCCTAATCAATCAATTTTAAAGCTAATAAAATCAATGATGATTAATTGTTAGTGTTTTCTTCAAACATACCTACTTAAATTGATCTTTAATTACATCCCATTCTTTATTGCTTCAGTAACAATCAATCAGCCATCCGCTATTATAAATAAGTTATTGTTTCTGTTGAAATAAGTTATTTTTGGTTCATAAAACAGACCTGTTATTCCAACCAAAGCACTTAATTATTTTTGTGTGACTAGACTTGGACAACAGTAAATAAGATATTTACCCTCCCAATGTTTCAAATATTATAACTTTCATGTTTTCCATTCAAAAGGCGTTGTTCTTTAATTTTCCTGAAAACGAAGAAGTTTATCCCTATCCCATAAGATTTCCAAGTAATCTACACTAGTTTGAATGTTGTGTGAATCATCCCACAATTTCTCGTTATCAGAGCATCGGTTGCGCTCGAGGAGGTTTTAGGGCCGCCGCGCCGAGATAAGCCCAGTGAATGTCGTATCTTGATATACGTCACTCAGACCGTCTATTCGAGACAACTTTTTTCCAAGTCAGACTATCATAATATGCCTGTTATGTATCAAACTTAACGGAAAAGCAGTTTTTCTAAAGCTGCCACATTCATAAAAGTTCCTCTGATCGTTTTCGTTACCCTCCTTGGGTCCTGTTAAAACGGTTTCCTTGTCCAAGTTTTTTTTATACATATATCTTAATCAGTCATTAGTATGTGCGACGAATTACGCTTATTTTGTTATAAGCAACTGCCTCTTAAGGTTCAGCCAAATCAACGCAATTAGCCGGCGTGCAGCGATGGCGATCAATGCTTTTAGGTCTGATCCCCATCGCTGCACGCCGGCTGATCACGTTGGTTTGGCTGAACCTTTCTTATGGGATGGGATCGAAGATCGAACCTCTATTTTCGGGGTACCTTCTAAGTTATAAGTCCTCTTAAGAGACGCGAATAGCGGTATTAGGCAATACGATAGTTAGCACATTTCATCTCTAAACTCGTGTTTTTACGAGATAGAGCTTTCTGTCGGTTCTACATTCAATTACTTACATCTGCAAAATGAAAGAATACATTATTTATTGATGTCTCTAGCAAAAATAAAATGTTTATTTATGTATGATGTGGTGAATGAATCACACATAATTGCAATCGGAAGCTTAATTGGTTTCAGTATTTATTACACCCGACTGGTATTTGTAAATGTGGTCTCTCGTACCAGGTCCGACATGGCACCGGTGAATAAGTAAAACAAATAACATCCCATTTGGCTGTGCACGAAAACAAACTAACCCAATACATGCAATTATTAGAATTATTTTACAGAATCATTATGGCAGGATGTTCTTCACCAACGGTCCTTGACTCCCGCAACGTAGAGGGTATATCTATATCAGTCCTAAAATAGAGGAAAAAAAAGCATCTCTTGGCGTCGGTTTTGTTACGGAAGTCTTCAGTAAAGTGCTGTTATAAAGCACGTTCATATAATTATAGGTATTAATTCGCAATCTCCACTACACCACACCAAAAACGTGCGCGAAAATAACGGAACCCATATGTGTATTAAAACGCCGATTTCTATTTTAGTCACTTTCACTGAATTCACCTTTAACATTAAGGTAATGGAAAAAGATCTCCTTTCTAGTCTGGGTTTCTCTTTACGACACTGTCTGCAGTTATTTCACTATTTTATAATCTTCTTAAGATGAGATGGCTACTTTGTGGCTTATGGTCATTCGTTGGACATTGTATTACAGTACTGTGCTTTATGTGACGCATTGCACATGGTCATTATCTTTTGTCAATGAATTTACAGCTTATCATTTTCCCGCTACACATGTACCGTTGCTTGGCGATAAATGTCAATCGTGATATGTATTTTAATGTTATTGACGTCATGTGAGAGTATTCTTGACTTGTCTGTACAATTGTTATTGTTCCTCTAATGAAATTTGCTTCAACAGTCATAGTTCACATCATATCGCTCTCTAACTAGCTTTCAAAGGCATTTATTGTCTTTCACTGTATCCAAAGTGCCATGTTTGCAATTGCATACTACTGACTCTTGCACTTTTCCTTTACAAATTGTGTTAATTGTTATGGTAATTGACCCATTTTCGAAGCCACAAAATGCGTTCTTTATAACTTTTTTTTGTGTATTTGAGTTATCCGTTCTATATGAAAATTAACTGCTTTACATTACATTGTTGCTCGAATAAAACTACGTCTGGTGTGGTTATATGCGAGGATCCATCTGTTCCATTTATATCGATCACGTGTCTTTGATGGCCGCCTGCTGTAGTCATTCGCGATGGGGGTTACGCTGTAGGCCCGAGGAATGCCTCAAGGGACGCCTACATTATACTCGTCACATTTTATTTAACTCCGACCATACATAGATTGATGAGTCATAGATGTTTTATTTATTTATGTATCTTCTGTCTGTCGTAGCTGTCCAAATAAGAACTCAGATGTCAGACTGTTAGACGTTTATAGCACTGCTTAATTGGTCAAGTGAAACTTTTGGACAGAATATTATGCGTCATCATGATCAAAATATGATTATTTTATTATATTATGACTTCAATCTTGCCTGTTCTTAACGGCTTTAATCCTTCAAGGCCTGCGAATCTAGACACAATAGATAATAATTAATAATCAATTGTTATGGCATTAATTAATGCCGTCTGGGACTCAACCGGTTAATACTGACTTTACGTTTTCTTGGCTCTATCAGTAATGTTGTCAACATAATGGATGGAGTGTGTCAAGAGGAAACGCTATGCGTCGACACTGCTGACTGCACCGTTACAGCGGGAGTGCGTAGCCTACCCGGGAGACAGAGGGTCGTTTTAACGGTTCTACACTTGGCTTTGTTTCCTCAACCAACTGACTAACTGGACTAGCATAGGAATGACGTTGACTGAAGTGATATAAAACACGCGAAAGCTAGTCTAGGGTGCATTGGCGTATATGGGTTATACATTTGGAAAATCTTGTTTTGTATGGGATGACGCTCATGATGAGGCTCCAGATAATAATTATACTGAAGACAAAAACAATAACACTCTCAGACGCTTCAATGTAAATACCTACAGCATATTATTTGTGAATCACTTTTGTTGATCGTGAAAACTTTTCTTCAGTTTTTTGGGTACAAAGTGTTATTACTCACGAATCTTTTGTTATTACCATTACGCTAATAATGGACTACTGTTACAATAGTCACACGGTCACGGGGTCCCCAGTTACAACTGAAGTTAAACAAATCAACACTTAACTGTCCTAAATGCGTGTCACTATACTTAGCATAATGACTAATCAACTACTTAAACCTTCCATCACAATCAAATTAAGGAATTACTATTTCACGTGTGTTAGCGGAAAATGCTCGGACGTGACTCATTAAGTTATGACTAACTCACTAATAGGTATTCATATTTCTGCATTTGGGAAAAATTTAAGCTAAATAAAAAAAAACAATATCGTTATTTGAATCTTGCCAGCATCCCAACGCAAGCGAGATAAACGCAAGCACAATACATCGAATAGGTTTCGTACTCGTGCATTATCTGTAACTCAGGTCTGATAGAGCGATACTCGTATATTGTGATAAGAATTTACTACTTTAAGATTGGGAATAGCGTTTATGGTGTTTTCAGAGAAAAAAATTAGATACGATGACCACCTACTTACACGTGGAAAACTAGTTAACTACAATCTACAACCGCATCGTGAGAACATTGTCAAGAGTAGTATGAATAAGTTTTGACGTAATTTGGGAGCCATAATCGCACCTCGTTTGCGGCGAGTAACTGCAACCCATGTCAAGCCACACCACGCGCCGTTATGTGGTTGGCTACAGATCACTCGACTTGCAAATGACACTTTGTAACCTAAATACGCGCGTGTCACGACTGAAAATAATGACAGTCATAAAATTATAATAAAACATTGACAACTCCATCAACAGCTCAGTATGTAATTCTAACATGATGAAATCCAGAAAGAACAAAAAAGATCTTGAACTGTTCAGGTTGCGCATTATTGGTTATTGTCAAAATACCTTGACCTATTCATGTTAGTAATTCGGAATGTTTGAATGCACGACTAGTGAAAGGAATGATGCATTTCTTGATGCTCGAATTACCTTCCCCCTGATAATAATGTAGATGTTGTTGATGAAAACAATCTAGGTGTCATAATGATCATCACATGATAGTAACAAATAACATACGTTGAGGATAAAACAAATGAGATATAACTGGCAAATTCATTGTTTCCATTCCCGTTTCACAATTACATCAGCGGTCAGTTGTGCCGGGGACACGCACAGAGGAGGACATCACGCGCGGTTAATTGAAATAGCTAATTACCATGGGCTTCTTTTGCGTGAGTATAGTGACGCTGACGCGCCGTCTGCCCGCGCTGAATCACCCGCGATTACATAGGCAAGGTCAGTTGTAATTTAGCCATTGTTTGCATCGGATGCTGCGGCTGCAAGTGTGAGATAAGCCAGCATTAGGTCTGCTTTGTCGGCCAATCTACATATTTGGTATACGACCGGCATCTCTATCGGCTGATATCCATATCTGAATAACGAGCATCATCTCCTCAGTGTACGTCTTCAAATGCATCGTATTGCTTTTTCAGATCACGTTTCTGTTTTACGACTCTTGAAGTTTTTATGATTTGAAATATTCAGCTGAAATGAAATGAGCAGTTCTTTACAATTTGCCATTGTATCCTGAAATGAATAAGATTGTTCGTTTAGGTTGACGGACTTAGTAACACCCTGCCTGAGTTACGTCCGGATGATTTATAAGTTCTCAATGATATGATATCTAGAGATAAATTGGACTGATGTTTTTAACTAACCGCATGCAGGCCAAACTCGGGCACTGAGGGTTCCGTACCTATCCTTATTCTCATCCTTGTGAGACTTGTTGATGGACAGACGTAGTTGGTGATTTTTTCCTTTTGCGGTGCGGATCCCTAAAAAGTGTAAAACCTACAATTTGTATAATGCAAGCGAATATAATAAGTGCAATTTAGAAGTTAATGAACAAATTCTCATTTAATTGTGTTATTTTCTTGTTAAAACATATGGTTTATTTATGAAGATGTTTCATGCGTTGATAAAATGAAGTTAATTATCTACACGCTGGTATATCCACGTTTTCTAATCATCTTATGTTTTCCTTTAGTTTAGTTTTTGCTACTATTTGGTATGACGAATAAATCGATGGATTTTTTTCGCGTTATTGTACTTTAGTGGTCGTAAATGGATTTGTTATCCAGGCTAATCAGGCCATTTCCCATGGCTTAAACCTAATTGACGCGCAACCTACTCTGCTTCCCAATAAACGAAATACATGACTCGTCCTAAAAATAGATCCTTGTTGGGTGTTGTCACAGAATCGATTTCATCTTGTCCCCATTTTTTCGAAAGGCAGTGGTCGCAATACATTGTTGTAATCACTAGTAAATTGGTGCAATGATCAGCGCGAAAGTGTTTTCGAAAGGTTAGCCGGTCTATAAACAAAGTAGCATTTCTTGTATGTGCATTTACTTTTTCCCTTTTTGAAGCAGACTTGAAAATCGGCATCAATGATGTCGAAAGTGTGAAAGTGTTTAGAAAATTTTCCACTCCGTTAATTATAACTTTAATTTAATTTCAAAAAACTCAAATACGAGTTTAATCTGGCCTTTTGCCAGTAGTATTTAATGAAAATAATGATTCAGCAGAACATGCAAATGCTCCAAATACTTCAATTCATACAGTTCTGCTAATCCGTGACCGTCCATGTGATAACGGGAAGTGTGCCGGAGTCGTCACAGTCAGCTAATTGCTGATCACTGATTTGGCTTTGTTTATCCTCCCTTTTCGTATTCCGCTGGAAATACCATAATATCATACGTTACCTGAACAGAATGCGCGCGGAATGCGTTATTACTGCAGAATAGCTTTGTTTTTACTGCGCACTTGGGATTATGGAATCAGTAGTCGTCGACATACTTCCTTATCTTGAAGAGTCGATGAACTCATGGTTAATTAAGGTAATGGTCATGTTTATGTAACCATAATGATGAACCTCATATTGAAAGTCTTAGTGTTGGTTGTTGAAATAATGTGTCGCCTTCGCATTGGCCTCCACTCCATAGCTTGTAAAAAGTAGCCAGGGATTAATAAATTAAATGTTTTTGTACAAAACAAAACTATAAATAAATGAAAGAAAATTAAAAATGTTTATTATACTACACGAAAGCAATTAAGTTAAGATTTTTAAGTAATAAACAAGAATAATATATTGTCATTTTTTTCGTGAGAATTATTTAAAAAAAATACATTTTATTTAGACAAATAATTAATTTTTTCGTAGTAACACACTCCACTCCCGAAATTAGCATTTTGTTTGCTGATGCAGTTGCCAATGATAATGATGATGAAAATTAACATAAATTTTTAAATTTTGCCGCTGTAGGTATCTGTTATTTTTGGTTTCAAGAAGACTGTTCGATTAATAACAGCTAGTACTATGTATGCAAAGTAAGTCAATTAGTATGTAAACGGAGTCTCGAAGCACTTTTACTGAATGGCAGTGGCCGCAATGAAGCCGTTCGTCGGTAGCATTCTGCCAGTCGTGGCTGGTAATTGGCGGCAATGCCCGTTGCTAAATGCAGAATTGATTACTCATTTACGCAACCATTGACCGTGTCAGCTGCGACTGTAAGGAATCGTCAATTTTCTCCGTGATAATTTACATCGATTGGGTGGCAGCTAATCAGATTTCTCTGACGGTGGATGCAATCCTAATTTGGAGGCTTGTCGGTCAATGTCAGTCAGGTTCATTTTAAACAGAGTTTCCTAGAAGAATATAATCTCTATAGGGTATGAGATCATGTTATTCGTTTTTGACACATTTGTGGTCGCCTTCAGTTTACGTCGTTACTACACCATAATAATAATAATAATAAGCCCCGCAGGGCAGCTTTGTGGCGAGCTGTTGGTGAGTAGCGACACCACGGGGCCAGTTGTTAATCCGAGTGCTCCCGAGAGTCGGTCAAGACCCTCGTTTTCGGCTTGCCGAAGTGGAAACCGAGAGGGTCTGCAGGACTTTCACCTCTGGCTTGCCTTAACCGGCCGGCCAGAGTGGAGTCGCTAGAGCTATATGCTCCAGGGGTGGAAGTGTTAAAGGGCATAACGCCGCGAGTAACCTCGGAGAAAGCGCAGCACACCTCTCTACACCCCTGAGCTGGCAGACGCCAATGTTGCCCCTCAGTCCGGTCTATACGACCCATGACGCCAGGGGGGGCCCATTTAGTCGCTGGCTAGTCACCGCCTGCCATTTTTTCAGTCCGAGACTATGAACCAGGCAGGTGTCCCGTAGTCTCCATCCATAGCCCAGCAACCAGTCCATCCATCCTTCATCCATAACCCTAGTCCATTCTCCAATAACTGCAATAGCTCCTGTGCACAGGCTGGGGATGGTCTCTGGCTACATCCCATGATATAGTCAGAGATTAGATCCAGCATGTGCACCACTTTCACTTTTGTCGATTATTTTGCGCTTAAAACGGCCTCTACGTGTTGGATCTGTATCCCCACGCAAGCCTTATAAAGGACCGGGCCACTTTTGACCCGTGAGCTCCAAAGCGTACAAATAATAATAATAATAATAAGCCCCGCAGGGCAGCTTTGTGGCGAGCTGTTGGTGAGTAGCGACACCACGGGGCCAGTTGTTAATCCGAGTGCTCCCGAGAGTCGGTCAAGACCCTCGTCTTCGGCTTGCCGAAGTGGAATCCGAGAGGGTCTGCAGGACTTTCACCTCTGGCTTGCCTTAACCGGCCGGCCAGAGTGGAGTCGCTAGAGCTATATGCTCCAGGGGTGGAAGTGTTAAAGGGCATAACGCCGCGAGTAACTTCGGAGAAAGCGCAGCACACCTCTCTACACCCCTGAGCTGGCAGACGCCAATGTTGCCCCTCAGTCCGGTCTATACGACCCATGACGCCAGGGGGGGCCCATTTAGTCGCTGGCTAGTCACCGCCTGCCATTTTTTCAGTCCGAGACTATGAACCAGGCAGGTGTCCCGTAGTCTCCATCCATAGCCCAGTAACCAGTCCATCCATCCTTCATCCATAACCCTAGTCCATTCTCCAATAACTGCAATAGCTCCTGTGCACAGGCTGGGGATGGTCTCTGGCTACATCCCATGATATAGTCAGGGACTATATCCAGCATGTGCACCACTTTCACTTTTGTCGATTATTTTGCGCTTAAAACGGCCTCTACGTGTTGGATCTGTATCCCCACGCAAGCCTTATAAAGGACCGGGCCACTTTTGACCCGTGAGCTCCAAAGCGTACAAACATAATAATAAATATCTTTGGACAATCTCACACAACGCCATCTAGCCCCAAAGTAAGCAATTCATATGCTTGTGTTATGGGTGCTAGCTTAACGGATATACTCGTACTACTTATATACTTTTTTTTTTTAAATACATACATATTATACATAGTAACACCACAGAATAATAATAAGTACTACGTACAGAAGTTTTTCTTCGCGAAGGTATTCAAAAAAATGTATGCTCAATGTCATCAAGAATATGGTGTAATTTAGCTTGTCTTAAGAGTCGAGCACCGTTTTGTTGACATACGTCAGTGATCGGTACTGTCTTGATGCCATAGGGCTGACTGCTACAAGAAGCTACTGTGTCGCCATCTAGCGCACCACACTTGCATTCACTGCTCTTCGCGGCAACGCGCAGCTACATGCGGCCGCCAGTTATATAGTGTAAGAGCTAGCACCTAAATATTTTATAACACATATAACTGTGACAATTTATTTCACGTGGGCGAAGCCAAAAAGCTAGTAAGAAATAAAAATTCAATTCAGTAGGTATTTCAAACCAAATTTTATTACATAAACAAACATTATACTAATTTCATTATGGGCCCTTAGTATGTGAAAACTGCAATTGACGATATTTCGCACTGTTTTCAATATTAAGTATTACAGAACGTATGTGTGATGGGATGATATTCTCGAAAACACGATTAGAAAAAATTTTTCTCGAAAAAAAAACATTTACCTCTGAATTTTTTTATAAAAGTTTAATATGACCGTGTTTTACAATAAAATTCCTATAAAATCACAAAGGTATCATGTTTGCCTCTTTGATTTCCTGGCTGTTTTAGATTTCAAAAACCTAAATATATTAATTTACTAACTTTCTGATAAAAATGTGAATGGCTCTTACGATGTCCCCCCCTTAAATCAAAATGTCTTTATTTGGTCTATATGCCCATCATCACTACGTAATAATTATAAAAAAAAGTCGCTTTCCTGTCTGTCTGTCCCTATGTATGCTTAGATCTTTAAAACTATGCAACAGATTTTGATACGGTATTTAGGGTTCCGTAGCCAAATGGCAAAAACGGAACCCTTATAGATTCGTCATACAGGGTGGAAACGATAAGTGATCTCAACCGATTATTTCTAAACTATACAAGATATCGAAAAACTGGTTACTGATCCTGAAAGTGCTTCACGAGCTCTTTCAAACGGTGCTAATAATAGGTTTCAGAATAAACTGGAACTATCTGAAAATTCAATGTTTCCAGCTTCCATACATTTGGTAAAGTTACATAATTTTAAAAACTAGGTACACAAGATATCGTAAAACTGTTTACTGATCCTAAAAGTGCTTCACGAGCTCTATCTTACGGTATCAGAATAAATACAGAATAAACTGGATCTATCCTAAAATTCAATGTTTCCGTCTTCCATACATTTAGTACTATCACAGTCATGGCACTCATCTCTTGATAATTTTATAGCAAGTAAAGCCTAAAACTAATGTTTTTCACAAATAATTTTAAATAAGATGCAAGTTACGAGTTAATTTAACCGACTTTTTAAGTTTATTAATTAACAAAAAATAAATTACACTCCTAATAATGTGTCGTCGGCATACATTTAGTATGGAAGCTGGAAACATTGAATTTTAGGATAGTTCCAGTTTATTCTGTAACCTATTATTGGTACCGTTTAAAAGAGCTTGTGAAACACTTTCAGGATCAGGAACCAGTTTTTCGATATCTTGTATAGTTTAGAAATAATCGAGTGAGATCACTTATCGTTTCCACCCTGTATAGTCTGTCTGAACATAGAACGTTTTTGTGCACTTTTTAAAATGAGTTAACCAAGTATATGGCTATTAGACTTGCACACGTCCGTCCGTTTTTTGTAGGATTAATATAATTAAGTAACATTTATTTTTTGCATTCGGCTCTTGGTCTAACCCAAACGAAACACGAACAACTAATGAACTAACAATGAACAAAGTTGATAAATTAGTAATATGTAAATAATGAATTTGTTTTACGAGCTGTCCCGGCGTACCCGCAAATTAATATAAAGTTGTTTAAGTGATTTATAAAATCGCAATATTAATTTTTGAAAGTAGGGTCATTGTGCTGGTTTTCTATCTAACTTCGGTTTTCGTCCATTTCACTGAACTGCCATAAACACATGCGTAAAATTTGAATACAAAGTATTGTATTCACAGAAGGCAGTAGCCATCCCGCGCTAGTTTTGTTGCAATCTATAATGCCTAAGCAACAGTTCTACCTAAATGAAAATGTAATTTAAAAAGTAGTGAGTTCCAAAAAATTACGTAAATGCGCGGCCATACACCGGTCACCGGTACATTGCAGAAATCATCGCGCTAGAAAAAAAACGTGCTGACAGGAAAAGTTTTTGGCACGTATGTCTAATTGATAGCATTATAAACACAATTTTAAGTGTTTATTAAACTTCTTCATACAAAATTAAATCTTAGATGACTAAGGGTCATTTTTTTAAAGCAAAGCTCAGGTCATATAGCAGGCAAATCAACTCGGAAAGGGATCAACAATGTATCGCCTTTTGTGGCATGGAGGTAATAGTGGAGAGGAAATATAGATCTATACAAAAATTCGACAAATTAATGACAAACAGCTGTTTATCTCTTTCTAACTTACCCCTGGTGATGTATAAAAAAAAGAAATAGATAATGTTTGGTCAGTACTCATTCTGGCAACATTTTCATGTGACGTCACTAACTACCTGACTTGTGCCGAGTATGTACCTACATACAAGATTTAAGAAAACAACATATTTATAGGCAATCAGCTGACAACTACACGCACACACACACACACAAATACTTGTCAGCTGATTGCCTATATTGCGGCCATGTTATTTTCTTAAATCGTGTATGTATTTATAATGCGTGTAAATGTGTGCGTAATGTACCGAGTACGTTTATTTTAAAGTTACGCCAAGTCCATGAGACATTGATATACGTCAATGTTTTGCGAGCTGTCATTGCCCTTCGTGCACTGTCATCGGCGAGGCAAGGCGTTTACGTTACGGTGCGGATTGTGTGTGCGTTGCAGTATGGACTTTAGTTGACTGCCTTTATGAGCACTCGAACGACATAAAATAATATGATACATTTATGTAAGGGTATTTTAAGATCACAAAGTTGACAACTCCGATAGTTGGACGAAAACCAGCGCAAAGACCCTATCCTGTTTGACACCTATAATAATTGACAATAGCTGGCTCGGCGAACTTCGGCAAACTAATGTGTGACGTGAAGTGCCAAATCGCGGAAAATGTCGGAAGAAATACATGAATTTGCATGAATTATCATGAATAACAATAACCACTTATTTACCTCTCAGTGTCTTCAGGCAACTTAAAAAAAGTACATTGTGTGTTTTTATTATTATTTAGGCAGTTAAATACTGCACAGTATTTTTTACACAGTATTTTTTTATTTTTTTCCATAATACAAGAGTACGCGTGCGTGTGTCAATGCTCGCTCGTATCTCGTATGTGACGCCTTGTCGAATCGCCTCCTGTAGGTGGGCTATCGTGCGTGTTTTGTTTTCGATGTGAACTCGCGGAGATGAACAGGCCTGGTAACACCCAGACCCGTCACAGAAATTAAAATTCATCATTTAAATTTCTGCCCGGCCGGGAATCGAACCCGGGACCTCTCGGCATAGTAGTCCGTTCTGAACCACTACACCAAACGGCCGACCGTATTTATTTTCTCTCCGGATTTTCGTAAATATTATGCAAAAGAGTTCGTTCTGCCAATCTTCAGTATTGGTAACCGTATCGGAACGTTCAGAAACGGCTGCCATTAGCATTTTGTTGTCTCGACGGTATCGCCAATTTTGGCTCTTGCAAAGTTTTGTTTGGCGCGCTATAAATGGTGTAGCGGTGTTTGACCTTATGAAAATATTTTCGCTTAGTTTAGATAATGAATATTCTTCATTGGTCTGATATTGATGTAACGAGTAGACCAGTAGCACCATAGTGTGAAGCAATTTACATTTACCTAAGTGCATTTTACTGATAAGCGTCGTCAAGTCTGCTTGCGGTGTGCCTCCTCACTATCTTTTATGTCATTTAGGGAATTTAAACTGTTTGTTATCAGCTATTAAAATATATTGAACAACCGATAACATTGTTGTCAGTGTAATACTAACTTTACAGCTTAGATATTGTTCTGATAAAGTGCCGAATCCGCTTTGCCGGTTAATAATATGGACTTGTAAATGCAGTGAGAATATAAACGGTGAATTAATTTGTTTGGAAAGTTAAGTAACTACTAAAAGTACTTAAATAAATTAGGTGGGTATAACTTTATTAATTGGATTTCCAGTTGCGTATCGCGTGAATTCTGTGACCTAACTCAACAGTTTTTTTTTCTACTGTGTATTTATGATTTATGTTTCTTTGAATATTGTCTGGGTCAAATTTTATTACTGTTTCAATAAATTAACAATGAACATAGAGCTAGCTATATCATTCATTTGTAGCATCTATTGTAGCGTGTTATTAAATTTAGTGAAATAACAAGTTTTTAAGTCGACAATAACTTCGTCAATGCAACATTAAGGTTGACTTGCTACATCAAACAAAAGCACCGGTTTTGGTTAGTTGCGGTTAAAATAATGTAGTGTAACTTGGCCTAATTCTTCCCCCTGCTGTCTAGTAATACTACCGCGGGTAGTCCACCTTCACCACTCAAGATTCCCTGTATCACAACACAATGCATTGCCCTCTAAGGGCTATATTTCACCGGGACACCATGGTGGCGCAACCAGTCGCCGGCTACCAACAAAATGTATACAGCTCTATAGAGAGTTACTCACCTGGTGTCCGTTTGGTTGCGCAAAGCTGCATACATTTTGTTGGTAGCGGCGACTGGTTGCGCCGCCATGGTGTCCCGGTGAAATATAGCCTTAACGAAAGCAACTCTGTATTTTCCAGTGTCCGGGCGTGCGGCGCGCCTCCCCAGTGATGTCGAAGAAGCCGGCGGCGGCGCCCACGCTGCACAAGGTGATCATGGTGGGCTCGGGCGGCGTGGGCAAGTCCGCGCTCACGCTGCAGTTCATGTACGACGAGTTCGTCGAAGACTACGAGCCCACGAAGGCAGACAGCTACAGGAAGAAGGTGAGGCCAAACAGAGCGCAGAGAACCACAAAGAGGACTTTTGAATAAGAACTTAACCCTTTAGAACCGCACGTTAGTCCACCCTCATGCGCGTATAGCGGGCCAAAATGGTCTGGTGATGTTGTAATATCGCATTTCAACTCTTGTACTAATACCCTCATTAGTACAAGAGTTGAAATGCGATATTTCGCGAATGAAAGATCCGCTAGATGGCGGGACGTGGATGTGGGGCCTGACTGCTGCGTGATTGGTGGATTTTGACATATCTGTCAATGTCATGTCAAAAATAACCAATCATGCAGCATTTGGACCTCGCGTCTACGTATTGCTATCTGGCGGATTTTTCATTTGCGAAAACCCTCATTGTAAATAAGATGAGACCAAAAATGGTATTAAAATTGTGTTACAACGAATAAGACCTTATTATCTTGTTATTAAATTACAATAAGTTATCAAAAATTACAATAAGTTATCAACTAAAACTGATCTTAACCGTTAGACGAGTATGAAATTATCGATTTCCGTAGATTTAGCTTGTGCCATTATCAGTATTGAGCAAACAGGAGAGGCCGGAAAACATCGGCTCTCTTTGAAGTTGAAGCGACACATTCGTTGACAAACCACGGAAGTGAACTAGTTCGCATATTTGTCACTTTCTTTACTTTCTAAACATATTCTCTCTGATCATAATTTGTAATTATGGCATTTTAATGGGCTTTTAAAACGCATAATATTATTTCTGATTATAACAACGTTGGTTGTTTTGTCTGTTAAAACAAATGCATAGCGGAAACACATTATGTAACTGACATTCAAAAGCAACCAAAGTTAATCAATGATGTCCTATTTACGAAGGCCCCAACAACTTTTCACGATCACGACTTAGCAGACAGTTGATATCCAAGTTAATTACCAGTGAATCAGATTAGAAACGGTAGCTTTCCACGTATAATACGGGTCACCGTGGCCGCTTTACATTTGACACTTAACCTTGCACGTATTTTTTTTTCTGGTGGTTTTACTATGTAGGAATAGTAAAGCCTATCTGAAAGTGGTAAATTCGAGCCCGGTCTTGATTGTTATGCGTACAAATTATGGATGTAAAAACGTCAGACATTCAACATAATATTTTCATTTCTTTATGCACTTAATATGACTTTGACCTGTCATAAGATATGTGACTCGGACGGATACAATATCTTTTTATTTTAAAAAACAAAATGAGAGTATACAGTCTCTTCGAGACGTTGATTAAAAGCCAAGGTTTGTATTATGTGACCACACTAACCTTGGGCAAAGAGCTGCAGTGTCTAGAGTAAATTGCAAGACGAGGTGAATTGCTCAATCCGCGAGTGATGACTTCACTCCGTGTCTGATGACGATGATAGCCCTAATTGGGCTGGGATTGGGAACGGATAAGATCTCAATTGTAAGATCTTTTGCTATTCTGAACACGCATCTACCCACGTACCATCCCGTCGTGTTTTAAGAGACACTTAATTGGGACTATAATGTTTAAAGGACCTTGCTGATCTGATCCGCTATTGACGTGATCCTTTGGGAGGCATTTCTTTTTTTTCTGTCATACAAGAAAAGTAAGTCCACCCATGGTAAAAGTAGGTAGACCGAGAGGTATCTATCTCTTGATTCACCAAGAAAGTAGCTGCATAGTAGCCGTATACTTAACATACTGCACGCATTCTGAACTACGTCCAAAAATGTATGTTCAGAATCTATGAACTATAGTAGGGAATTTAGTGCAATGATTTGTATGGAGACCCCTCCACTTTGGTATAGAAGGCTCATTTTTGCAACAGTGGTTCTTTAGGTGCTCCTGAGTGGATTTCCGTCGGTAGACATCGGGAGCCCCCCCTGTGGTAGCAGGGGGAGGGGGGGCAAGTTTCCTTCTGCCGCGCTTCACTTTAAGGCCCATATCTTCAAAAATATGGGTATTAGGGCAAGTGTGGTATCATTTTCAGATAATTAAAGGATGGCGAATTCATTTCTAGAACAAACTTTTTGCCTTTTTATACAAAAAAATAGAAATATTGAGCAAAATTCACAAAAGCCAAAAAGTATTTTTTTAAATTTTAATTTTAATTTTAATAATAATAATAATAATGTCTTTAATAATAATAATTAATAATAATTTCTATTATTTAATTAATTAATACTAACATAGTTTTAAGCTTACATTGTTACTAACACTATATGGACCCTGGTTCGAAATAAACATATTTTTTTTTATTTTATTTTTTTTTTTTAAATAAACGTCGTTTACTTTTAAACCACTGGAGATAATCTAATTTAAAAAATATGACCTGAAAGCTACATTTATCAGGATTATAAAAATATAACATTGTATGGTACTTTTTTCGCAAAAAGTAGGTGAAAAAAAAATTTTCTATAGGACACAGCGGGCGAATTTTATTGCGCATCGGAAAAAAATATTTATTTTATCCATGAATTCATACTATTTGGTTCATAAGCAAGCAAGGATTATTATTTTAGAATTTATTTAGAGTTGCTGGCACATCAATCTACCATGATTTGTATTTTTTCGTCAATTGATTTTGAACTCTATGTGTGGGACATAAGGTTGAAAATAGCTTAAATACATTTTAATATTGAAAATATCATAAGAAAGCACAAAATAAAGAACTTTAATTTGTCTAAACGTCTTAATGATTATTATTATTTTAATTAACACTTATTTCTACATACTATTGTACCAGTGATAAGGGAAAGGTAAGTGTGAGGAAAATGAGGTTTCACAATCATAGTATAGGAGATATTTTTAGCACAAAGGTTACGGCTGTGACCATTTTAGTTGTTTTTTTCAGACAGCACCAGCTTCTGCACTACTTCTTGCACTTACATCTCACCATTTCCAGGCAAGCCTCGGCAGCTACGGGCAAACCGGTCCATGTAGGCTCCATGTTGCTATCGACTCTGGTCCACCCCCAACCAGTCGGGTAAAGGGAAGACTGAGTCGGTTGCTTGCACCTGATCCAAGCAGACCCATCCTTACAGTATTGATTCATGGACCCCACATGTATTCCACATGCTCGAGAGCTGTCTTCTGTTGTTAGGCCCATTTTGTGGGACATGTGGTTCGTTCCATAATCCTCACACTTACCTTTTGAAACCTCATTTTCCTCACACTTACCTTTCCCTTATCACTGGTACCATAGTATGTAGAAATAAGTGTTAATTAAAATAATAATAATCATTAAGACGTTTAAATTAAAGTTCTTTATTTAGTGCTTTCTTCTTATGATATTTTCAATATTAAAATGTATTTAAGCTATTTTCAACCTTATGTCTCACACATAGAGTTCAAAATCAATTGACGAAATAATACAAATCATGGTAGATTGATGTGCCAGCAACTCTAAATAAATTCTAAAATAATAATCCTTGCTTGCTTATGAACCAAATAGTATGAATTCATGGATAAAATAAATATTTTTTTCCGATGCGCAATAAAATTCGCCCGCTGTGTCCTGTAGAAAAAATTTTTTTCACCTACTTTTTGCGAAAAAAGTACTATACAATGTTATATTTTTATAATCCTGATAAATGTAGCTTTCAGGCCATATTTTTTTAATAAGATTATCTTCAGTGTTTTAAAAGTAAACGACGTTTATTTAAAAAAATACTTTTTGGCTTTTGTGAATTTTGCTCAATATTTCTATTTTTTTGTATGAAAAGGCAAAAAGTTTGTTCTAGAAATGAATTCGCCATCCTTTAATTATCTGAAAATGATACCACACTTGCCCTAATACCCATAGTTTTGAAGATATGGGCCTTAAAGTGAAGCGCGGCGGAAGGAAACTTGCCCCCCCTCCCCCTGCTACCACAGGGGGGGGCTCCCGATGTCTAACGACGGAAATCCACTCAGGAGCACCCAAAGAACCACTGTTGCAAAAATGAGCCTTCTATACCAAAGTGGAGGGGTTCTTGCACTAAATTCCCTACTACTATAGCTGTAGTGTATTTCTGTGCTGAGGTGTGTTGTATGTTCTGCTTTCATTATTCAATAAGAAACAGCCTTGTGTTTAATGTGCCTAAAATTAGGCACGCATTCTTAACTACGCCTAAAGCTTCAACCACACCAACAAAGGCCAATGACAGGTCGCGTGAACAGTCATGGGTCGCGCGACTTGTCATTGGCCTTTTTGATCGCGCCGACGATGGTAATCTGCACGCGTTGGTGTGGCTGAAGCTTCAAAGGAGATTCAAAATACGGATCAGCAGACTGTAGCTACAGTGTTGTCTATTGTCAGGTGGTGCTGGACGGCGAGGAGGTGCAGATCGACATTCTGGACACGGCGGGGCAGGAGGACTACGCCGCCATCCGCGACAACTACTTCCGCTCCGGCGAGGGCTTCCTCTGCGTCTTCTCCATCACGGAACCTGAGAGCTTCGACGCCACGCAGGAGTTCAGGTCAGAGGGGTTTAATAATGACGCCACCAATCAACTGACTTATGCCCGTATTCACAAAACGATGCTTGCTTACGAGAAGCTCTGTGATTGGTCCGTGTCACCCTGTGCGTCCACGCGCACTGTGAGACCTCATAGTAATGTTTGTGAATACGGGCGCCAGTTTTAGGAGCTGACAAAACGCGATTCTCCTATTTTTTTGTTTATTGATACAAGCGAATAACGATACTTAATTAAGTAACTTTCATTTTATATTTTACGGCCTAACGGTCGAAGCACACTTAACAACTCGGAAAGGGATCGTCATCGTATCAACTTGAGCCGTTTAGTGTTCTTTGTTCCTAACCCCTTCGCTGATCCCTTTACGTTAGAGAAAAGGCGACAAGATGACGATCCCTTTCTTATTTGATATGTGTGCTACGTTCGTTCCTTCGTTTCAGCCGAAAGACATCCACTGCTGGACAAAGGCCTCCCCCAAGGGTTTCCACAAAGACCGGTCCTGCGCCGCTCGCATCCAGGCACCTCCCGCGACTTTCACCATTTCGTCGGTCCACTTAGTGGGAGTCTCCGCCACGCTACGTCTTTCGGGTTCGTGGTCGCCTTTCAAGAACTTTCCTGCCCCAGCGGCCATCAGCTCTATTTATTTATTTATTTATTTTATTAGCTCTACGAGCTATGTGCCCCGCCCGCTGCTTAATACGTGAATTCCGATTGACACTCCCGCACCATACGTCCGCAGAGAGCAAATCCTGCGCGTGAAAAACGACGAGAACATCCCGTTCCTGCTGGTGGGCAACAAGTCGGACCTGGCCGACAAGCGCCGCGTGCCGCTCGACGCCTGCCGCGAGCGCGCCGCCGCCTGGCAGGTGCCCTACGTCGAGACCTCCGCCAAGACGCGCGACAACGTCGACAAGGTACACTATACACACATACACATAGATTAGCATAGGATTAATAGCTGCCTCTAAAGCTTGGTCCGTGAGCACGTAAAATCCCGTCCAATGACCCCCAAGCTACCCATCCTTGTCGCTCGCACGTAATTATGTTGCTGTCGCGCTCGCACACTCACTGCGGGCGCGCGTCGCACAGTCGCGACAGCAATATAATTACGCGCGAGCGATAAGGATGGGTAGCTTGGGGTCATTGGACGGGATTCTACGTGCTCACGGACCAGGCTTTAGATAAAATGCGAGAACGACTTCTGAAACAGTTTGGATCTTTATCCAGAATCACCTGGTGACTGTAAGGGGACACCGCAGTCGAATGTTTCTAGACTCTTATGTCCACATTTCATGACACCAAATGATTGGTCACTAGGCAGTGGGGTACCTCGATATATGAATACAACTTGAGTTTAAGGCGTTCGTTCGCTACGGGTGTAGTAAATGACAAAATTACGAACAAATTCACGCGGTGGCAGAAATGTCTGATATTTAGGCTCGTTGACAGCACTATCTATCCATCAGCGAGTAAGCAAAACATGTTAAAGGTTCATATATTTTATCTTAGCTTGTAGGCAGTAACGAGCAACAAGTTGGGCAGGCGCCAAACAAAGGGTAACTCAGTCGAATAATTAAACCGGGCTCCAATGCTACTGCGAGTATCTACTACAATACCCGGCGATAAATTAATATTGCACATCGATAAATATTACACCTTTAGAAAGAGATAATCGGCTAATTTCGGTTTCGTAGAGCGTTATCACTGTCGCACTTGAAAAACGACTGACAATGACGTTTTGTCAAAGTGTAAACAAACTTTATTTTAAATGTGTGCAATTGATTTTGTGAATTAAATTGCTAAAAACTTTTTATAGTCGTGAAAGAAAAGTGGTTCACAATGGTGTTAAAGTATTTGTCTAAGAGAAATACTAAGGGTTCGGAAAATATTTTCATTGAATAATGTTTTGTCAATGACGTTTTGTCAATCGTATATATAGTGTGCGACAGAGATAACTCTCTACGAGCCGAAATTAACCGATTCTCTTTCCAAAGGTCGATGTGCAATATTTAATGCCGGGTACTGTACTTTCGAGCGATTACGAAGTACTGAAGTCTTAGTAAAATACTCAGTTCTTCATGTAACACTGAGCTCGTGACGTGTTCTCACGCTCTAATATGGGTTAAGCACTGTAGGCGGCATAGCATTAACGATAAACGTTTATAAATCCCAAATATTTCATGAACTCAAAGCCCTTGGTAACTTAGAACCGCCAAGTATCACTATTTCTTATTTCTATAAACCGAGATACTGTGTTTATTATTTTTAATTAATTAACAAACTAAGCTAAGCCTGAGCATGCTCGCACGCCTCCAAGTACTGGTAGTCGCCGCGGCTCCGCTCGGCTTAGTTGTTATTGCTCATACTTACAGCTGTGTGCTTTGCTAGACGAATGCTTGCGATTCTTTGACACTTTTCTTCAATACTTATTCGATATTATTAAAATAAAGGAAAAGTGTCACAGATCAGCTAATACTTTTACTTCTTCTTTTATCCACGGTATGTTAACTCGCGCAAAGCACGCAGCTGCTTACATAAATGTCAGTCCGGAATCGTATGATTATTTGGTTGTGGGGTTCATCTGGGGAATCATGTTTCTAAATTGTGTGGGTCTTATTTTCCAAAATATGTATGTAGTTTGTATGTCATGGTTTTCCTGTGGTCTGTTTAATACAAGTGATAATTTGACAAATTATACATAGAATAAATGACAGTTTAACAATACTGTTGGTTTCTATCGTATACGTCGAATTGTTTGTGACGTTTTGAAACCTATGACATAAGTGTTGATTCGTCATGAAAATTCGGTATACGAGTTAAAAACTGATTAAGGGCTGATTTTTCGATCGTTGGCTGAGTTTTAACTGAAGAATAGAACTGTCATTTTGATTTATTTCCCATACTGAAACTGTCAATATGCCAAGCTTATTCTTCAGTTAAAAGTTATCCGGCTATTGAAAAATCAGGCCTAAGTGTGTCGTTTAGTGACGTCACTATTGTGTCGCGTTGTCTCTTTTATTAAACGGGCCTCCGGGCCGCGGTTGTGGTGTGTGTGTGCTGACGGGTGCGGTTGTGTGCAGGTGTTCTTTGACCTGATGCGCGAGATCAGGTCGCGCAAGTCGGACGACACGCGCGCCACCAACGGCGACGTCAAGAAGAAACGCAGGAAAATCATCAAGTGCGCCATATTGTAGAGCTCCCAGCCGGGCGCCCCGAGTGTACTGTGACTAATTTTACGCTGTGCTTCACGCTCTTTTGGTCTCACTGGATTACATTCATTTCGTGTAGAAACAAACCTTGGGGAATTCAATTTTTTTCAAACAAGACAGTAACAAATTCTCGCAACAGCATACACAGTGTTGTTGTTCGTGCGCTAAATGAAACAGAAAAATCTAAATGATTGGTTAATGATTGAATTCCGTAAGATTTGATTCATTATTTTAAACTATATTTTAGTAAGCATTGCAAGATTTAGTAGTCACAAGTATGTTTTGATATTGTATTGCGAATGCAGATTATTTTATAAACAAATGCAGTTGAGAACGGTTCTCATCGAGAATACTCTATTCAATGGAATTTTAATGTTAAGGAAATTATTTATTTTCGAATGGCCACTCATTAGAATTGTTTTCGCAAGACGTTTTGAAGTAGTATCTCACCGATATAAGGTTTGCGAAGCCCATATAGAAGGGACTTATACCCGAGTCGCGGGTAGAACTCCGGCCGCCGCGCTTCGCTTCTGTTCGGAATCGCTGCCATACAATCCTCATTTTACTACGCACGTAGTAAGAATTAAATGCAAACCAGTATGGCAGCGGGGCCTGATTTACTATAGGTTTAAGCGGCAAAGGTTATGTGAGGACCATGGCAAACATGTTACTTTTAGCGTGGACGATTTTGCGACCGGCATCGATGCAGTAGCGTGTGTGTCAAAGTCGTATTGGCTGGTTTGATGATCAGCCGCCAGTCGTCGGACGTCGGCGCTCAAAGCATCATGTCCGCCGCAGCCCTATTGTACTATGATATTCGCCCATTTTGGTGCTGGCATTTTTTGGATGCCGCTCCAGACCGACTCACGGTGTCGGGCGGCATCCCCCTATTGTTATTATTAAGCTTTGTGCTTGCACGTTGTTTTGTATGACGATTTGTAATTTCCTCATTCTAAAATGCAAAATGAAACACGGATAACTGCGGGCGGACTGGGGAATGCCGCAGGGTTCTGTGATGGGCCCTGATGTTCACGATGTGTCTGGTTTCCCGCAGTCCGCCCGCGCAGATTAGATTGCCATTGGTTTTCCGCAGTGACCCGTCTGACAGACGGTGTAGCGTAAGATTTTGTATTTATTTTAAATGGTAAGTGCTAATTGTATCGTGTAATGTGTTGATTGGAGTTGTTGTCCTCTTCAGTGTTTGCAGAAATATTGAATGATACTCGGTGGTTATAAACCTTGATATAAATGTAAAAGGTCCAATGTTGCTTATGGAATAATTGATATTGGTTGATACTAAAAGCGCAACAAATATTGAAATGTCATGGAATCGGAATGATTGGATATTTCTGCAGGCACCGCGTAGTGTGTGATCGTCTGCACGGCTCGTGGATGTCGGCCCGCGGTGTCGCTTCACGACTACACAGTAGATTCAGCGTACTATTGTCAAATGTTTTCTGTGTTCTTATTCTTATACTAAACACAAACTCACAGTGAATGTTAGAATGTACAACTATCGAAAATAATTATTTTAACATAACTATTAGGGCTGTCATCCTGACTGTTCTAACTCGTAGTTTCATTAGATATACCATCGCAACAATAATAAAAAAGAAACAGATTTTTTTAAACCATTCCATAATGACAGCCTTAAACTGCTCAATCAAATACAATATGAAATCTAACAATAAAGTAAATAATAACATTCTCACACAAAATGATATGAATATAACATAATATAAATACACGAATAGTCCCGACTTTGGCAACCAAAGTGGCAGGAACGCAGGAGTACTATGAAGCGGTAACCGAATGGATGTTAGATATGTGCTAGCTATATAACATTACGGTAATGTATGTGATTTGAAATGCAATTTCGTTACAACACGGAACTTGATCAACGAACTGTTGGTGACTCATAGACGCTTATTGGAAGATATGCCATCACTGTTGTCGTTGATTTCATATAATAATAAAAAAGAATACAATAACAATGATTGTACTTGCTATGTAAAAAGATAAAATATATGATTTATGCGGGAATAAACTTTACAGTAAAACGAGAAAGTAGAAACTATTATTTATGTCATTCAGACTCGTAATACCGTATTTTTAGCAGCCTTCTTTGCCTTGTAAGAAAAAGGGCTGATCTGCATTATTGTTGTTTTTATATGAAATCAATGATTATGAAATAAGAAATAGTAATATACTTATATTTTTATTCACTCCATATAATATACCTACCAGGGAATAGGGTTAACGCGGCATTTATAGCAATAACCTCGGACTAGCATAATACGTCCCGACACGACACACTAGGTTACATGAGGGGCCAGTGTCGCGCGGGCTCGTACTGCCAATGTAGTGTCGTAGTATCCACGCGATATATTATATTGAGGCCTAGTCCACGTGTTTCCAGGCTCTTCAATGCCTAAAACGAATTTTTAAATTATTTTTGTATGAAGACAATAGATGTTTTTTTTTTAAATGACATAATAAGATCAGTTTTTTTTTGTTTTTGAAGGTGATGGAAGCAAGTGGACTTCAAATTCTATGATTATTCAATCTGTAAAATAAAAGATTAATATCATAGAATATGATAGAGGCATATCGTATTTTGTACCTACTCGAATGTACTGAAGGTTTTCCTATAGGTTAGTTTTAGTTTACAAATGTATGGAGTATCGATCTGTGTATGAAATGTATATCAGGCACTCACCGGAACAAATTTATAATGGTACGAAAAGATAAGCAGAAATATACTGATTTGCAAAATTACTGTTTATTTATTGAGCTTGATTGTTAATTTTGTATATTTGAAAAAAAAACTTCTGTCAATTTTCCAATTTAAATTGTAATTTTTAAAGTGTGAATGTGGTTAACCATTTGTAATTCTGTTATTCAACTGTCGGCAAAAAGCCAAGTTATGTTGAAGCTATGTAATAAATGAGCAGGGCGCTGGACTGCGTCTTTTGCAAAGTAACTGAAAATCCCGCCAAGAAACGAAATTTAAATAAGCAAGATATTCCATATTGCCATTTTAAGAAACTAAAGTTATTTTGAAACTTTCCCCTTTCGTTATTAGAGATAACGAAGTTAGACAAAAAACACGTCTAAAGATCTGCCCCCTTACTAAAAAAAGTTTTACACGCGTTAAACATTAGTTTAATTTGACATTTTCATACTATACGTCATATTAAACAAGTGTTCAATGAGTCTGTAACTTTTATTAGTAAGGGGGCTACAATATCTTCTTGACGGGTGCTCCAGCCAGCGTCCCAACTACCCTACAGTCCCTTCCTAACCGCTGTCCGCAGGCGTTCCTGACGCTGATCCGCGAGATGTCGCGCCAGAAGAAGGGGCTGGCGGCGGCGGAGCCCGTCGAACACTCCGCGCGCAAGTGCGGGCCTGCCTGCTGCACTATCTGCTAGGAAGACCTACAGCCACTATCTACCTATCTTTGGTTAATGAAGGATTCCATCTGTCTGCCAGAAAGAGTTTAGAAACATTCTCCATTAAAGCCAGATTTATATTTGTCTGACGTGACATGACGCATCAGAACGGAATCGATTTCATACATTACTTAAGCGACACGTTTGAAGATGTCACGACACGAGATAATGCGACACAACACTAGTGCATGAAGCCGCTTCCGTTCTGATGCATTAAGACAGAACACGTCATCAGACAAATATAAATCCCGCATTAGTTTAAGAATTGTAAGACGTTTTTCTATCATTCGTTGGAGATAAAAAAAAGTTTAATAGTATTGTTTTTCTGATAGGCGACATGGACATGTACATTTCTCATTTGTTCGGTGTCGGCTAATGGAAAAACTTCCTCTGAGCAATTATTGGAACATTCTCATATCCTAACGACGGTTCATTCCCGTTGTCCCCACCAGGCTTGTCTGCACTAGTGGGGACAACGGGAATAAACCCCAATAACAAATGAGTAAAACTTTGACTTTTGATACTTGTATGCCTGATATTGCACTGGTAAGAAAGAGACAGTACAATGACTGCCACAAACAAGTGATATCGTTTTTAAAGATATAAGCTCAATTTTAATAACTTTCCCTGTCTCCCCTCAAAAGAAATCGGTGGTTTAAAGCAGTGTTTTTCAACCTGTGGGTCGCGACCCCCTGGGTGGTCGCGAAGCCTCTACATATAGGGGGGTCGCGAGAGATCGTAAAAACTACTTCAGTAAAAAAAATTCTTTTAAAGACAGATAAATCCGAAATCTAATTATAATAAAAAAAAAATTCATACTAGGGGGGTCGTGTCATGAAAAAGGTTGAAAAACACTATTCACTATTACCAGGCCTGTTCATCTCCGCGAGTTTACATCGAAAACAAAACACGCACGATTGCCCCCTACAAGAGTACTATTCGACAAGGCCTCACATACGAGCGAACATTGACTCACGCACGCGTATTCTTGTGTATGATGGAAAAAAATAAAGAAAATGGTGTACTAAATACTGTGCAGTATTTAACTGCCTAAATAATAATAAAAACACAGAATGTACTTTTTTAAGTTGCCTCAAGACACTGAGAGGTAAATAAGTAGTTAATATTATTCATGATAATTCATGCTATAGCCTGACCAGGAACATAAAAACCCTCGCCATGTTGCGGAAAACTAATGGTACTAATTTCTTTTAATGGCAACAGTAACTGAAAACTTCATTGACATGCCACCTTGCATGTCAGTCTATTGCTGTCAAAGTGTAAACAAACTTTATTTTAAATGTGCGCAATTGGTTTTATGAATTAAATTGCTAAAATATTTTTATAGTCGTGAAAGAAAAGTGGTTCACAATGTGTTAAAGTATTTGTCGAAGAGAAATACTAAGGGTTCGGACAATATTTTCATTGAATAATGTTTCCGACAAAGGTTGTCAAATTGACTGACATGTTTATCGTATAGTACAGTCCACTATGAAAATTAGCTGTGGTTTGTTTCAACTACCTATTTTAAAAAATTTGTCACTTTCTAAGTGTTGAATTTTATGGGATTGGGAAAGAAGTAACCGAGTTTGAAGCGTTCATGAGCAGACATTGCAGTTGAATATTCACGTTCTGAATTTGATTATTGATGAATAATAAAATAAATCTACTAGCTCGATTGATGGTTTCATTTAATTTATTTAAATCAGGTTACCTATAATAATATTTTTTCGTTAATTTATGAAAATATCAAATTAGCCCGTAATCCTGAATCCTGATACATAAAGTTAGCCTATTAATTTAACACAGGTACGACTGTACTCGGTGTTGCACTATCAAATGCAATTGACGCGCCTCTATGCCAGGGTTTTTATGTTCCTGGTCAGGCTATAAATCATGTATTTCCTCCGCCATTTTCTGCAGATTGGCACCTCACGTCACATCATTTTACCGAAGTCAGCCCTATAGCTTCGGCGCAGTACCGATCACTGACGTTTGTCAACAAAACTTCTGACAAACTTGCTTGACTCTTGAGACAAGCTAAATTACACCATATTGTTAATGACATTGAGCATACATTTTTTTAAATACCTTCGCGAAGTAAAACTTCTGTACGTAGTACTTATTATTATTCTGTGCTATTACACACCATATCTCAAGAAGGGTCAGTGGTACACTTTAGTCACAACGTGATGTGGATGTGTAATCTTTATCTTTTAGCAGAATGATGCTGAAAAGACTGCTATGTAGATTTTTGAAATATTTTTAAACGACACGAGAAACCATTTAAACTTGACGCACACATGATGTATTTGTAAGAATATAACAATTCGGACGAAATTCTTGAAAACACAATGATTCAGAATATTATGCAAATACATCATGTCTAGTTGCATACTGTGATCAATTAAACACTGCAAAATAAGAATAAAAGCACCATTCAGCCTAAAATAACGATATTATGTATTTATAGCCTTGACTGAGAAAGCAAAAGTACAAGATGCGCTGCATGTTGCCATTTTTTAATTATTATATATTGATAAGGACATAATATAATGTATAAAATAAAACTGTAAATATTTAAAATATCGATTTTTATTGACCCTTTGTATAAAAGCTTATATCGTATTATAAAATTACAACAATAATTCAGTCTGTACATTCTTATCTAGGCATAATCAATCCCTCTTATAATCTAAGCTTTTATTATATAGGATAATTACATATATTTACATTATTTCTTATCATTATCTCGGGTAGTCATTATTAATTTAAATGTTAAATTAAAATTATGCTTATTATTTCTTATTTCCACTTAGGACATGAAGCGTCTTCTTATAATAATTGTCAATATAAATCCTTCTGAACTGTCTTCACGTTAATATAATTTAATTAACGTGAGGATCGTTCAAACTATGTATTTATTTTTACATTGTTAAGATAGTAATAACAAAGCATTATAAAAGGTGAAGTATTAAGTTTTAAGTATAAAATCAACTGTCAAGACTAGGTTGTAATGACTAGTCGTGTTAAACATGAATATTTATCTTTTAAAGCCGTGGAATCTTTCTAATTTTCTGTTGAATCCAATATTAAAGCTGGTATTGACCAGCATAACTGGGGTGGGCTGTCCGATCCCCAGTATCGTTAACCTCTGGTTCCAACACCGGTTACAGTTAACCACCAGGTCACAGCTTACAGCCCTGTGTGTAGAGACGGACGGATGCTCGCGAGCGTTTAGCCAGAGTAAATACAAATGAGTAGGTCATCTTCATAGAAACGCCCGAGCGCGGTTTGTATGTGAGCGCGCCAATACGTATGCGGCGCGCACGCACACACTGACAAAATTTAGCGTTGATTAGCGGGGAGTTGCTCCGAATTTTGTCAGTGTGTATGTTACGGTTAATGTGATAAATTGAAAATTATTAATAATAACCGGTTATTATGAATAATTACCGACAGTCGCGGTAAAAGTGATAAATTAATCACATTTAACAGGGATTATTTAATAATTCAACCTTAGTACTAACACGTACGTGCTCGTGTACAGCCAAACTTTTGAACGTTTTGATATCATATATTAATATAATTTGGCATAATGAGTTTGGAATGTTTCTTGCATAATATTACTTTTCTATGATGCCTATAACATAATGTTTTATTTTAAAGTGAAAAATAGGTTAAGGTGCGGCGGGGGTGGCCCTTGGGCCACCCCTAAGCCGCCTATTTAGTTTTATACACACATAAATGACCTCATATTAATCACATTTACCAAATCATGCGGTAATTATTCATAATAACCGGCGATTATTCATAATTTTCACATTTATCACTTTGACCGTAACATGTATACAAACACATACAAACCACGCTCGGTGCGTTTCTATGAAGATGACCTACTCATTTGTCTAGTTTAGCCGACTTTACTCTAGTTTAGCCGACTGCCGATAGCTGCTAGAGCTGGCAGCGGTGGCCGCAGCCGGCCGGGCAGAGCTGGTGGCGCTCCATCCAGCGCCGCATGTGGTGCAGGTGCCCGCCGTGCGAGCAGCCCTGGCACCACGCGTACAGCCCGCGCACCACCTGCAAGAGGTACGATAAATGGCAATGCCAGATTTTGTATGGAAGGTGGCGTCTTTTTTTTTCGACCAAACCTTATTTTTTGGTTACAAAATAGTGTGATAAACCAAACTTACTATGACATGTATACCTCTAAACTCAGTCTGAACTGAGTTACGAGCATTAGAAGTTAGATGATTTTACATACTAGATTTGCTTTCTGCGCGCATGTTTTGTAAGAAATTGCATAGTAAGTTTGGTTTATTACACTATTTTTTAACCAAAAATCATGGTTTGGTCGATGACCGCGCGAAAAAAAAAGACGCCAATTTCCGGCATTGTCTTTTACCACTTATGTCGTTCACCAGTTATAGATCGTTTCATCTAAGAAGACGCGCCCAACCATTCTTTCGCTAATGTTTGAGTGTTATCGGTACACGCTCAATCATTCATGAGTGCACACGCACACTAAAATAATGACGCTCGGATTGCTCGGATCAAACACCCCGTGCTCCCTCGACTAAAAAAAGATGGGGCGCGTCTTGGATGAAACGAACTATAGCGAGTCGGGTGAACTGTCACCTTGATTCGGCGCCTTGAGTCGCAGGCGGCGTGCGGCCGCGTGCGGCGCCCGCAGCGCCCGCAGCACATGGCACCGACGTCGACTGCTGCGACAGACCTGGTGGCAGACGCAGCACAGTACCTGGTGGCAGACGCAGCACAGTACCTGGTGGCAGACGCAGCACAGGTCGGGCAGGTGGCGCGGCTGGCAGCGGTCGCAGGCGGCGTGCGGCCGCGTGCGGCGCCCGCAGCGCCCGCAGCACATGGCACCGACGTCGACTGCTGCGACAGACCTGGTGGCAGACGCAGCACAGTACCTGGTGGCAGACGCAGCACAGTACCTGGTGGCAGACGCAGCACAGTACCTGGTGGCAGACGCAGCACAGGTCGGGCAGGTGGCGCGGCTGGCAGCGGTCGCAGGCGGCGTGCGGCCGCGTGCGGCGCCCGCAGCGCCCGCAGCACATGGCACCGACGTCGACTGCTGCGACAGACCTGGTGGCAGACGCAGCACAGTACCTGGTGGCAGACGCAGCACAGTACCTGGTGGCAGACGCAGCACAGGTCGGGCAGGTGGCGCGGCTGGCAGCGGTCGCAGGCGGCGTGCGGCCGCGTGCGGCGCCCGCAGCGCCCGCAGCACATGGCACCGACGTCGACTGCTGCGACAGACCTGGTGGCAGACGCAGCACAGTACCTGGTGGCAGACGCAGCACAGTACCTGGTGGCAGACGCAGCACAGGTCGGGCAGGTGGCGCGGCTGGCAGCGGTCGCAGGCGGCGTGCGGCCGCGTGCGGCGCCCGCAGCGCCCGCAGCACATGGCACCGACGTCGACTGCTGCGACAGACCTGGTGGCAGACGCAGCACAGTACCTGGTGGCAGACGCAGCACAGGTCGGGCAGGTGGCGCGGCTGGCAGCGGTCGCAGGCGGCGTGCGGCCGCGTGCGGCGCCCGCAGCGCCCGCAGCACATGGCACCGACGTCGACTGCTGCGACAGACCTGGTGGCAGACGCAGCACAGTACCTGGTGGCAGACGCAGCACAGGTCGGGCAGGTGGCGCGGCTGGCAGCGGTCGCAGGCGGCGTGCGGCCGCGTGCGGCGCCCGCAGCGCCCGCAGCACATGGCCACCGACGTCGACTGCTGCGACAGCGACCACACGCTGCTCAACCACGCGTTGCGGATCACCTGGACACAACACAGTTATGAGAACATACTCTACACATACAGAAGTAGCGACTCATGATGTTTGCCTAATGTCATAACCGCACTCACCTCGGTAGCAACGTTCCACAGTTTGTGTCGTTGCAGCAGCTCGATGTAGCCCAGCAGCCATTGTTCTTGCAGGCTCTCGTCAATGTACGGGAATAAGTCACTCCTATAATACAACAATGAAAGGTCAACGCTCATTTAGAATAAGAGAGTAGATGTTCTTCACAATTTGTACTGTTAATTGTGAAAAATGTAAAACGTTAAAATAACGGTATCGTGCTGTCACAGTGACATTGACGTAGTAATGTCAATGTCACACTAGAAACGTCAGAATAGAGTTGCGCTAGAATTCCGTGGAGGGTAGTTGAACGGGAAGCATAATCGAGCAAAGCGTGCTGGCGCAGCGCGGCGCCCAGCAGCGGCCGCGCGTCCCTACCTGTGCTAGTGTCGCATGTACCTGTGCTCCTGCAGCGCGAGCATGACGGCGGCGGCGGTCTGCACGTCGCCCAGGTCGGCGTGCTGGCGCAGCGCGGCGCCCAGCAGCGGCCGCGCGTCCCTACCTGTGCTAGTGTCGCATGTACCTGTGCTCCTGCAGCGCGAGCATGACGGCGGCGGCGGTCTGCACGTCGCCCAGGTCGGCGTGCTGGCGCAGCGCGGCGCCCAGCAGCGGCCGCGCGTCCCTACCTGTGCTAGTGTCGCATGTACCTGTGCTCCTGCAGCGCGAGCATGACGGCGGCGGCGGTCTGCACGTCGCCCAGGTCGGCGTGCTGGCGCAGCGCGGCGCCCAGCAGCGGCCGCGCGTCCCTACCTGTGCTAGTGTCGCATGTACCTGTGCTCCTGCAGCGCGAGCATGACGGCGGCGGCGGTCTGCACGTCGCCCAGGTCGGCGTGCTGGCGCAGCGCGGCGCCCAGCAGCGGCCGCGCGTCCCTACCTGTGCTAGTGTCGCATGTACCTGTGCTCCTGCAGCGCGAGCATGACGGCGGCGGCGGTCTGCACGTCGCCCAGGTCGGCGTGCTGGCGCAGCGCGGCGCCCAGCAGCGGCCGCGCGTCCCTACCTGTGCTAGTGTCGCATGTACCTGTGCTCCTGCAGCGCGAGCATGACGGCGGCGGCGGTCTGCACGTCGCCCAGGTCGGCGTGCTGGCGCAGCGCGGCGCCCAGCAGCGGCCGCGCGTCCCTACCTGTGCTAGTGTCGCATGTACCTGTGCTCCTGCAGCGCGAGCATGACGGCGGCGGCGGTCTGCACGTCGCCCAGGTCGGCGTGCTGGCGCAGCGCGGCGCCCAGCAGCGGCCGCGCGTCCCTACCTGTGCTAGTGTCGCATGTACCTGTGCTCCTGCAGCGCGAGCATGACGGCGGCGGCGGTCTGCACGTCGCCCAGGTCGGCGTGCTGGCGCAGCGCGGCGCCCAGCAGCGGCCACACGTCCACCAGCGCGCGCCCGCCCTGCCCCGCGCCGCCCACGGCCAGGGCGCCCTCGCCCTCCTCCGTCTGGCGGGGAAACCGATAGATTTTGAGGTTTGATTTATAAGATTTCATATTTAAACTTAGTATCACCGTCCAGAAATACTGTTATGGAATGCTTATAAAACACTTCACAATTCGATATGTGGGTTCATAGCGAAAAGATCACCTAATTGTACTGTTCGTTTGTTTTTTTTTTGTTTTTTGTTCTTGTTGTGTTATTATTATCTACGAAGAACGAAGATAGCATTGAGCCTAAAAAGATACGCGAACTATCAGTTCCAAACATGTTTGGCACAGCCGTACGCTGTAACGAAGAGCTAGAACCCGCTTACTAGCTACTGCGCTGAGCGCTCAGCGGCGACGTTGGCGTCACACTTGGTCTGTAACAGGGTTCGAAAGGATAATTTACATAAGGATAATAACATGGATAATTATCGGTTGATAATAACAAAAAAATGCGCTCGTGAAGGTGAACTGTATTCGAAGTTTTTAAAGAACAATCAGTAACCAAAAACAAAGCAACATTCTCAATGAATAACTTGACTTGAAACAATGTAACATCAAAATTTCTTATGAATCAATATGACAAATGTATCTTATACTGTTGATAATTATCCGATAATTATGACGAAGCGTAATTATCTTGATAATTTCGAACCCTGGTCTGTAATGCTGCTGGGAGCGACTAGTCTACGTACCGCGCTGAGGTCGGCGTGCTGGCTGCCCTTGTCGCTGCCGGTGCTGCACGACGACGGCGGCGAGCTGCCCGCGCCCAGCGGAGACACCGCCGCCGTCACCGTCGAGCCCGAGCCTGCAACATAGAGGAAACAGCTCAGATCATAGAAGGGAATAGATGTGAAACGGGGGCGTGGCGCGTGTCTCCGCGATATGCCCAGAAACGAACATCGCCCGCGACGCCAGGTTAGTCGCGATTCAGTCGTACTGAGGAAATGTTCTCCGATATTGTTGGATAATGCGTCGTAACGTGCAATAACATAAGTGAAACGAAGAACTACAGGAACAATGAAGTCATTTACCACATGTAAGTATTGCAAATCCATTGGTATTTTGCTTATAAATAAAAAAAACTAAACATTTTTACGAACGAATTCAGTGCCGTGACATTTACTGCGATATCGAAATTAGTGGTGATAAAAATTCAAACACGTTGTACATTGACGATTTAGTTAGCAACCACTTTATGTCATGCGTAACTACTGCGCAATGTATTTTATTTCTTCCGATATCCACTGACGCGTGAAAATACACAGTACGGCCGCATGTGCCGGTCGTAACATAGTGCAGGGCTCGTGTTCTAATACGGTTTCCTATTATCGATAAATAGAAGTAAATTATTATTTTCTATTTTCTAATTTTGAATGAAAAAATCATGAGTTGCTTGCGATTTTTAAGTTTTTACAAAAACAATAACAATAGTAGAAGGGATTAGTAACTGTCAACTATGTAATTACTATAAGAGCTAGTTGAAAGCCTAATATAGGCATTATTTTTGATAAACATAGGCGGTACGAATTTCGTCATAATTAAAAAGTTAATGCGCGATAGTAGTTAATAATAATTACAGTGATCCTGTTATTATTATTAAAGTAAATAATAATATATTACCAATATTGTAAATACTGGTAAAAATCGCAAGTACCTACTTAACCCATGACTTTTCATACAAACTTTGTCAGTCTATAACTTTTATACTCCATCGATAACGACATTGAGCTTTGGTTGGGGTAAATTAATATATTAAGGTAACTTCATTTAGTCCCAATAATTGATTCTGAGTTTGACGTCCATACAAAATGGAACTGACTCCTTTATGCAAAAATCGTTAAAGAACATAATAATAACGTATAATAATAAAAAGGTTTTCATACAACTTTTTTTAAACCAATTTCGAGCCTTGCCCCCAGGATTTAAAGTATCGATATCTTATCGACTCCATTTTATCTTTCTTCTCTCTAATTGCTTTTTTCAAAGTGTGCGTCACGTCACGCGGCCATTGATTGGCCATAAGGCACGCCTTCTGGCCAATCACAGCACTTTTAAGCCGGTTGCACATGTTGTCGTAGACTCTCAGTCGCTTTGTTTTTACACAGTTGAATGTGTGTGTGGGAGCTGTGGTGGGGGAAATGTGGGGACACTGGTTCTCGTTGTAGTTACGCGCGACTTCATATCTATTCTCTTTCTATGATCTGAGGGAAACAGGCTATCAATCTAGAGTAGTTACTACATCGTTTATTCTTTGAACTAAGGGCACCAGACCAACCACCATTCTGGGGTGGGAACGGCAGGCCCCCCCGTTATATTCGTGAATGGTCACACCTAATAAAAAGTACATCAATTGCCTTGGCCGATGGTACGTCCCCTGTTGTTAACACACAACAATCATTGCATTTCGTATACTAAAAAGGAGAATGCCCAAAAGTGGTATCGCTCGAAATCTAATTGTACATTGAGGGTACCACACCGTAAATTCCTTTCTTCATTTGTAATGATTTGCGAAAGTAGTAAGAAATTGTAAAACCTCCGGAATAAAATCCGATTTTAATAAAAAGTATTGTAACAATGAGCTGCAATCAGCAACACCTATCACCGAGCAACGACACTACGTAGTTCGCACGGTTGTCAATAGATGGCGCTGTTCGTAGTTAGCTCGCGATATCATTTGATTTTTTCCTGTCCTTAAGTAGTCAGGGCTAACCACAAATCCTTTTCCCCTTGCAAAATGGTATAAATAACATTGGTATGCACGCAAGATTATTTTGTGTTTATATCTGATCCTTATCAAATAACGCTAGCTTTGGCGTAGCTAGGGTTTTTTTTAGGCAGGGTAACTATCCACAAATATAAAACAAGTATTCTAAGGTAAAACATGTAGCTATGCCAATGGACACCATTCATTTCACTTAAACCAAAATTACGTCAAAGTCCGGAGTTTTATAAAAAAAAAAAATAACTGTGCCAAATAGTCCTGTATGCATACTATAAATTAAGCTTTATTCGATTAATGTACAATGAATTTGATAGCGATACCAACTCCCATAGTCACTTGGGCATTCTCCTTTTTTCGAATGGGCGTGGCTAGCCAAATTCTAGTGTACAGATTGCAAGGTCGTCACGTGGTGACTGTCACTGTCAAAAGCTGGTATTATCAGCACACCAGACTGATGTGAGATGTGAGACTGATGTGTGATGAGATGCTTGCTAATTTGTTTAGTACACCATATTAAAATTTTATTTTGTCAAATGTGTAAAGTTGCGCACGTGATATTGGCGGAACAGTGTTCCCAGTGGCGAAAAAACACAAGTTCATCGCCATTAACAAAAGAAGAAGAGAAAGACTAGATATCACAGGTTGAGACAGCGTTGCTTGCTGTTACCTGTGTGTTCAGTGAGCGTAGTTGGCGCGGGCGCGAGCGGCGGCGGGTGGGGCTGGTGGGGCGGCGTGTGGGGGGGCACGGGCGGCGGGGCGGTGCGCAGCGGGGCGGCCATCATCAGAACACCAGACCAGCTGCCACAGCATCAAGCTTGAGTTAGCGTCGTTAGTACCTGTGTGTTCAGTGAGCGTGGGTGGCGTGGGCTGGTGGGGCGGCTGGGCCGGCCGTCATCAGCACACCAGACTAGCTGCCACAGCTTTAAGCTTGAGTTAAGCTCGATTCACACATATCAGTGAAGCCACAGTTCCGTCACAGTGTCCGCTCAGTTCAGTATCAGTGCTACAGTGTTGCGTCAGTGAAATATTTTGAATATTTTAAAATGTCAGAGAGCCGTTTCAATATTCTTGATCAGAAACTATGAAGTAAGTTATTTTGTTTTTGATGCCGCGGCGGCGTCCGTGATCCGACAAAAAATATCGTCGTCAACGAATACGTCCGTGATTGCCGGTGTCGGCACTGACACTGAGAGCACTGAGTCGTCACTGACGCTGACAAGTGGGGATGCGTTCATAGAAACTGTATGAAAGAATATTTCGCACTGTGCCGGTATTGAGCCTGAACTGTGACTTCACTGATATGCGTGAATCGGCCTTTAGCGTCGTTAGTACCTGTGTGTTCGGTGAGGGTGGCAGGCGCGGGAGCTAGGGGCGGCGGGTGGGGCTGGTGGGGCGGGGTGTGCGGCGGGGCGGTGCGCAGCGGGGCGGCCGTCATCAGCACACCAGACTAAAGCCTGGTCCGTGAGTACGTAGAATCCCGTCCAATGACCCCAAGCTGCCCATCGTTGTCGCTCGCACGTAATTATGTTGCTATCGCGCTCGCACACTCACTGCGGGTGCCAGTCGCGCAGTCGCGACAGCAATATAACTACGCGCGAGCGATAAGGATGGGTAGCTAGGGGTCATTGGACAAAATTCTACGTGCTCACAGACCAGACTATAGCTGCCTGCTTCAAGCTTGAGTTGGCGTCGTTAGTACCTGTGTGCTCAGTGAGCGTAGCAGGCGCGGGCGCGAGCGGCGGGGCGGCCGTCATCAGCACACCAGACTCTGCCACAGCATCAAGCTTGAGTTAGCGTCGTTAGTACCTGTGTGTTCGGTGAGGGTGGCGGGCGCGGGCGCGAGGGGCGACGGGTGGGCCGAGTGGGGCTGGTGGGGCGGCGTGTGGGGCGGGGCGGTGCGCAGCGGGAAACCCGTCATCAGCACACCAGACTAGCTGGCACAGCTTTCAGCTTGCGATAACGTTGCTATTACCTGTGTGTTCGGTGAGCGTAAAGTCTGGTCCGTGAGCACGTAGAATTTTATCCAATGACCCCAAGCTACCCATCCTTATCGCTCGCGCGTAATTATGTTGCTATCGCGCTCGCACACTCGCTGCGGGCGCCCGTCGCACAGTCGCGACAGCAATATAATTACGCGCGAGCGATAACGATGGGTAGCTAGGGGTCATTGGACAAAATTCTACGTGCTCACGGACCAGGCTTTAGTTGCCACGGCTTTTAAGCTTGAGCTAGCATCGTCAGTACCTGTGTGTTCGGTGAGGGTGGCGGGCGCGGGCGCGAGGGGCGGCGGGTGGGGCTGGTGGGGCGGCGTGTGGGGCGGCGCGCAGCGGGGCGGCCGTCATCAGCACACCAGACCAGCTGCCACAGCTTCAAGCTTGAGTTAAGCTCGATTCACACATATCACTGAAGCCACAGTTCCGTCACAGTGTCCGCTCAGTTCAGTATCAGTGCTACAGTGTTGCGTCAGTGAAATATTTTGAATATTTACATGTCAGAGAGCCGTTTCAATATTCTTGTTCAGAAATATTCTTGTCCAGACTAGCTGCCACAGCATCAAGCTTGAGTTAGCGTTGCTATTACCTGTGTGTTCGGTGAGGGTGGCAGGCGCGGGCTGGTGGGGCGGGTGGGGCGGGTGGGGCTGGTGGGGGGGCGTGTGGGCCGGCGCGGGCGGCGGGGCGGTGCGCAGCGGGAAGTTCGTCATCAGCACACCAGACTAAAGCCCGGTTGAGCACGTAGAATTTTGTCCAATGACCCCAAGCTACCCATCCTTATCGCTCGCGCGTAATTATATTGCTGTCGCGACTGAATTACGCGCGAGCGATAAAGATGGATAGCTTGGGGTCATTGGACAAAATTCTACGTGCTCACAGACCAGACTATAGCTGCCTACTTCAAGCTTGAGATAGCGTTGCTATTATATACCTGTGTGTTCGGTGAGGGTGGCGGGCGCGGGCGCGAGGGGCGGCGGGTGGGGCGGGTGGGGCTGGTGGGGCGGCGTGTGGGGGGGCGCGGGCGGCGGGGCGGTGCGCAGCGGGAAGGCCTCCTCGGGCAGCGTCCAGTCCGCCGCCTCGATGTCCACGTAGTGCGCCGACGCCGCCGACACCCAGCCCATGTTTTCACCTACAAAAATGTACGCATTATTTTGACACACTTTAGTTTTTTCCGAACCTCGGACTTTTTGTACATTACATACAGATTTTTTAAGTGTACAGAAGCAAGAGTCTTCATTTTTCTGTGCTTCTGCACAAAATGAGGTCCTGCACGAATTGATGGAAATGAAGGATTTGGCCAACATTACACGCTGGCTAGACTGGTAGATATTAGAGTATGGGACTATTCCAATCTCTCGTTTCTACCGTTGTCACTCCTGTATAACCAAGATCTTTACTTTGACTGCCAATAAGATCCAAACAAATGGCAAGCAAGAAGGCTAAAATTCTGAGAGGAAGTGGGTTATACGAATCGTAAATATAGGAGTTCGAAGTTAATGATAATATTAGAGATTCTACTTTATACAAGCTTCCACGAGGATTACATTAGGTATGCTCACTAGCGAGTGCGTCAAATAAATCGTCAAAAAATTTGTTCTTCAAAGTAGCCGAGGGGTACTGTGCAATCTATCATACCACAGAATAATAATAAGTACTACGTACAGAAGTTTTACTTCGCGAAGGTATTTAAAAAAATGTATGCTCAATGTCATTAACAATATGGTGTAATTTAGCCTGTCTCAAGAGTCAAGCACCATTTTGTTGACAAACGTCAGTGATCGGCACTGCGCCGAAGCTATAGGGCTGACTTCGGTAAAATGATGTGACGTGAGGTGCCAAACTGCGGAAAATGGCGGAGGAAATACATGATTTAGCATGAATCATCATGAATAATATTAACTACTTATTTACCTCTCAGTGTCTTGAGGCAACTTAAAAAAGTACATTCTGTGTTTTTATTATTATTTAGGCAGTTAAATTCTGCACAGTATTTAGTACACCATTTTTTTATTTTCTTCCATCATACACAAGAATACGAGTGCGTGAGTCAATGTTCGCTCGTATGTGAGGCCTTGTCGAATAGTATCCTGTAGGTGGGCCATCGTGCGTGTTTTGTTTTCGATGTAAACTCGCGGAGATGAACTGGCCTGATCATACTAGCAAACACAGCTAATGTAAACTCAAATTAAGCCCAAAGGACTCTGGGTACGTACAGTCGAACGTCGGAAGAGTAAACATCTTATTTACCGTTTTAAAAATATTTTGTTGCAAATCTGAAGTGATAATTTTATACGTACTGTCCTCTCGGAGTTGCTTGGCGTACTTGGCGGGCGGGATGTAGATGGTGAGCGTGGGCATGCCCAGCACGCCGCTGTTGTGGAACGACGTCTCCGCCCACTCCTCCGCCTCCTCCAGCGGCTCCTCCTCCACGGCGCTGTGGGATATATCCATTTAGCATTTTTTATCTACAACTAGCTGTGCCCGCGACTTCGTACGCGTGAAAACCCGTTTTCGCAACATTTTTCATTATTGCTCTGCTCCTATTGATTGTAGCGTGATGTCGTATAGCCTATAGCCTTCCGCGATAAAAATTAAATGCGCTATCTAACACTGAAAGAATTTTTGAAATCGGACCAGTAGTTCCGGAGATTAGCGCGTTCAAGTAAACAAACAAACAAATAAACTCTTCAGCTTTATAATATTAGTATAGATTAGTATAGATGAGAGAGCTCTTGGTCTGCGTCTCACTTTTATTCTAACCTTTTATAATTACAAAAAAATCTATTGTCTTTTTCTTGGTCTATTCCTTATTAATCATCTGGATTAGATCACCTAGCGGGGTGATCGAATCCTGGTGATTAAAGTGGACCATGGAGTGGGTCACCTCGGTGATCAAAGTGGACTCTAGGCGACATTTTGGTGTCCTTTGATCGCTAATGGAGGTCTACGGTCTGATGGTTCTCTGTGGTCTTTTGCTTGATGGTTTGTGAATATGTGATACATAATGTTGTATGTGTATAGATGAGGTTCTGGAAAATGTAAGCAATAACTGAATCTCGACTACTTGATTTTATCAAATTATTTGATTTTGGCGAGGCATTTTGATTATGATTCCAGTAGGCCTAGGATGCGCACGTTTATTGTTCCATTTAGCGATTTACGCGATAAGCCCGTACATTTGACATCTAAAATCATCGATAAAATTTTATCACGGCGCGCATCTTATCCGGCTGGTAAGGGTGGAGATGTTTGTCTATATGACATTCGTTCCTTTTTTAAGGAACTGGCAAAGAGGCTCACCGAAGTGACCGGTGCTGAACAAAAGGCTGGCAGCTATTTCGGTCAGAGAATAAGCCTGGCCATTCAACGTGGCAATGTTGCCAGCCTTTTGGGCACCATTCCCGACTGCGGCGCTGAGGGTGAAATATTTTTTGATGTAAGGTCATATCTGCCTCTTGCCTGTAGTGCGGCGGCGGCGGCGGCGGCGGCGGGTTGGCGGGAGGCGGCGGACGCACCAGCTAAAGCCTGGTCCGTGAGCACGTAGAATTTTGTCCAATGACCCCAAGCTATCCATCCTTATCGCTCGCGCGTAATTATATTGCTGTCACGACTGTGCGACCCGCAGTGAGTGTGCGAGCGCGACCGCAATATAATTACGCGCGAGCGATAAGGATGGGTAGCTTGGGGTCATTGGACAAAATTCTACGTGCTCACGGACCAGGCTTTAGTTCATACCTGTAGTGCGGCGGCGGCGGCGGCGGGTCGGCGCGCGGCTCGGGCGGGCGCGGCGGCGGCGGGCGGCGGGAGGCGGCGCGCGCCTCGCACACCGCGCGGACCACCTCCCACACGTGAGCCACCTGATACAAACATACGAGTTAGTAGTAGTCATCATTATCTCCACAGCATCTCGCAGGAGCACGACCGTTATCTAAAGTTCGGTCGCCGAGCATAACATGACTGCCTGAAAGCTCCCTGGCATCCAGGTACCGCCCGCTCGCTGGTCGTTCACTGGGCCTCGACCAACGTCGACTCATCCGGTGGTCTAGTACCGCGCCGAGGGCGGGACAGTGGTGCCAGGTAGAAGCCTGAGGTCAGTCCATCGCCAAAGCGACGCCTCAACCACCGACTGACAAAAGGTAACGACTGGTTTATTTAGTAGAGTAGTATGAGTTTTTCAATCCATCAGGGTGAATTAGATCATGTTTTGCTCCTATGGTGGAATCACTATCTAAATAGTTACGATGATCATGACAAGCTTCTAGGTCAAGTACCAATAATGTAGTCCATACCATGTGCCGGTTGTAGGAGCGCGCGACGGCGGCGTTGCGGGCAGCCAGCTCGTGCGGGCAGGCGCCGCGGATGCGGTAGTGCAGCGCGCACCCCACCAGCGCCGACGTGCGCCGGTCCCTACGCATAAAGGTCAAAGTTTACGTGTTATATTGCAGAGGATTCTTGACTTGAGGTTATAATACTCAATGTATCACCCACATTTGAATTAAATCACTTTGTATTTGATCTCAATGAGGGCTATCGTTTTTATACTTAACAGTTGACACCCCTGGCGATTGACAGGACCTTACTCTACAGTGGCGCCATCTTGATGAGTGCAAATGCGATAGTCCTCCTACCACTTTAGCGCTCACAAGTTGGTGCCACTGTCGGTAACGGTAGCAAGTGACAGGACCTTACTCTACAGTGGCGCTAACTGGTGAGCGCTAAAACGATAGCCCTCAGTGGATGCCATCCCTCTCACGCGAAGCGAGATGTTTATATGAACGACGATGACAGATGGACCCGAAACTACATAAATAGCGTCTCGGAGTAACCCTACGTCGGCGCCCCACGATAATATAGCAATAGAAGAAGGCTTTTGAAGTTATGTTCCATCCTACAAGTCTACGTTATCGCTCGAACCGGCTGCTATTTCTGTACATTTACGATACAGCAATCAAATCTACCTAGATGAGACTTCTCTGTGTTCTAAGAGTCCACAATCGAATTAACTGCAACGTCATAGCGGCATATGCACCCATAACACCTGTAGCAAAAAGAAACTCACATATCGTCTTCGTTGTCATCGTCCACGTCATCACTGCCGTTCACTTGTCCATTGGTTCCTTTCTCGTCGGCCTCCTTGGCCTTCTCGTCAGCCTCCTTAGCGGCCAGCTCGCCGGCCACGGGATCGACGCGCGTGCGGTAGCGGCACAAGGTAGAGGCGGCGCCGCCCGGGAACGCTCGCTCCAGCGCCGCCTGTGCGGATGCGCCTAGCGAGCCGGCCGTCGGCTGCTTGCGGCTGGGGACGAGGTAGGTTTATTTTAGGGAATCATAGATTTAGAGCGCTTTCACGTTAGAAGCACAAAAGCAGCGCGGCAACAGCGTTTTTATATTGTGAAGGCATCCGCTGTCACATAGTATGAAATTTTCGGCAGCGCGACTGTCGCGCTGCTAAATCGCCTAAATGTGAAAACACTTTTAAATCGTGTGTATGGAGAGTAGTGAGGAGATCTGTAGGAGAGTCAAAGGAACCATAGACTACAGAATTGTCAAACTTGAATGGGCGGTGGGCTAACTCGTGCTCTTTCACAAGTGCACAAAGTTCTCGAGTGGCGACGGCGAACTCGAAAATTTCGTGTAGGTAGTCCTCCCACTAGGTAGACCGACAGTCTGGTGAAGGTCGCAGGAACCACCGTTGTGGAAATCTTTCAGTATGGAATTTGGCCAATAGGCGTCATTTAGTTAAAAAGGAGATAAGGAAGACGTAGTTTGGCCAGGCCCCCGACTATCTGATGAAGGACCTGGATGCGAGCAACACAGAAGCGATCGTTGTGGAAATCTTTTGAGAAGGCTTTTGACCAACAGTAGGCAGCATTTTGGTTGAAGAACAATCGGTAGTCACCCCAGTCCGGGCACGACGCGGTCGCCGGGCGGGTGGCAGTAGGGGTGCAGCGCGGGCAGCGGCCGCTCGGGCGCCGCGTGCGCCAGCTCGCCGCGCGCAGAAACACAGACCCCGTGCGGGTTGGCCCACAGCACCGGGTGCGCCGCCTCCGTGAACCGGTGCCGGTACAGGCTGCAGTCCTGCCCACAACACACAGACGATATACATTTGCTGTCATATGCAAACGATAAATAACGGAATATTAAATGATATGTAAGGACCCTCGCCCACGGCGACTCGCCAACGTTTACGAAACACGCGACAGCATCGCTACTAACGACCGTTAGTGGCATTTGCAACGTACTACAGAAGTGATGCCAACGCGCTACAGCAGCGTGACTGCATCGCTACAAAAAGTCACCGTGGGCGAGGGCTCTGAAATGAGTAACTACCATCTTCTGGGCGAACTAGCTTCTCATAGCATCTGCACCCTCCCTGGTGAAATCGTTACCTTGGTACATACAGCGCGATGCAGCGACGCGAGCATGACTTTGGCGCTCCATCGAGTGTTTTGTACGTAAGCTGCAAGCAAGCTTATGACGGATACGCATCTATGACGCTTAGCCTCCGGGGACAGTAGAAGAAAAGAAGAAGCGACCCCATACTATATTTTAAAAGAGGGAATTTGCTACGAATACAAATTGAGTTTTATGATTGTAGTAGAGCTTGGAATGGAAACAATATTTCTTCAAATGACTGGCTTAAAGTGAAAAGTCTAATGACGGCTGTACACTTTCACCCAGAGACCACATGACATGCCGAGTGCGAGAATGTACATGGAGCTCTCACTACCTCGTCTCGCTGTTGCTCACTCTCAGTCTTGTGTTCGCACATAGGGCTATCTCGCGAGACAATCGGGCGAGCCTGGGCTCTCAGACCAGACTTAACAAGAGTGTACTGCATAAGGCCGACATTAGTGAGTGGACTCACCCGGCTGGTGGAGAGGAAGGTGTGCGGGTCGGCCTGCCAGGCGATGGCGGTGGTGACGTCGCGGTGCTCGGCGAAGGTGGCCAGCGGCACGTGCGGCCGGCGCACGTCCCACACGTGCACGGCGCAGTCCAGCACCAGCGCGCACGACGCCACCTGGAACCTGACCACAAACGTGCACTAGTCAATAGTCAACGTCTTCATTGCATTCCATGTTGTACGTAAAGTCTTAAACAATCTATAGTTTCAAACATAGACCCGGTTTGGGAATAGCAACATTGCAACAGATCACGATGGCGGCTCGGCACTTCGTTTTACAAACAAATACCAGCTGCGACTATGAGGGTCAGTAATGAGCACAAGAACGTCCGAATTGTGGAATGACTCTGGCTCGTATTCGTATACGGTTCGAGCCAGTCGCTGTGGTGACGGCTCGAAAAGTCGAAGGAATCAAAAAGTTGTGTATGACGACGTCGTCGTAAAGACGGCTAAGTATGTATAGTGCAGGGGTGACCAATGGTGGATACAATTTGAACTTAGACAAATGACTTGTAGATGAAGACGTCTTTGATTCCGCTGCAGGCAGACGTAAATCATTAGACCTGGCAGCTATTTCGGCAACACGCCTTTAAAATTCAAGGCTAAAGTGATTTAGTTAGTGTTAGTGGCCAACCATAGTTTTGATTAAAATGCATTTAAAAAGATTCATGTTACTTTTGATGACATACTTCTTCTGTGGTCTCCATTTGACGTGTCCAACCGAGGCGATCGTGTATATGGTGTGTTCCAGGTTCGGTTTCGCGTGGATGTCCCAGATCTGTTGACATTGAAATCATGTTTACAAACTATACTCAACATCAAATAAACCGCACCTTCCGCGACGCGAACTTTAACGATTTTCTTCTGACACAATCATGGTGCCCCAACAATATTGGTGTTATTTGAAAGCCCAATAAATATCCTTAAAGAAAGACACATTTGATTTCTTAATAAATGATTAACATATACCATCAATGTGACTTGAAAAAATACCTCACTTTGGGCCCACCTATGGGATCAATTAGACCAATTTTTATGGTTATAAAACCAAATAATGATCTCACGTGTCCTCTTTAACAGATGGATAGCGATTAATCCCAACTTAACAGTTTTATAGCCATAAAAGTTTGCTCAAGCGTAACTACCTATTTTTTGAAGAAGTGACTCTGGATCCTTCTAAAGACACATTTTTGGGGTATAAACCTTTCCTTTAATAAAATGAAGGTTAGAACTAGGCTTTTAAATGGTGCCAATATTGGTGGGAAGTGGGGATGCATACTTTTGAAAATGCTTGTCGCGGGAGGTGCGATTTATTTGATGTCGAGTGTATTTGCTTTTTAGGTGTGCAGTCTATTTGTTTATCAATTTGCTAAGCTCATAAGCAGTCTTTATCATTAAGTGATATCCAATAGGTCAGAAAGAGTGCAATTGTTTTACAATGTGGTAATAAGTACATAATTATGTCTATTGAGACTGTAAGTAGGTGTAGACGATATTATTAACTCCCGCTAAATCAATACTCGTGCTGCAGTTATCTTAATTGACTAACTGATAAACAAAAGCCAAACATAGCAACTGCTGTGCTCGATAGCTCGTGGAGTGTGCTAGAAAAACTAATATTACCATATTGTAACATATTATTGGACTATACAACTTTACTTCTTTGTTACGGCCGAATACTGAAACGCCATTTAAATATTTGACGGCTTCTCAAATAGTTAAGCAGCTCCTAAACTTACATTTCGCATACTCAAAACAATATCTGAGCAGTTCTCAATTTTTAAGCACCTCTCAAATTAAGTTGCACTCAAACGCCACTTAAATGAATTTTCGCATACTGAAACGCCATTCAACGCTAAGCATTACTCAAACAACTGTCAAATCGTCTTAAGCAGCTGTTAAATTTGAGAGTGCTTGCGCGGTATCTTAAATCAGGCCTGGCTCACTCCGCGCGGTACATCCGATAATTACCTACATCGAAGCGCCCCGCCGGCGGGTATTATATCAGTCGAGTGTCACGCGCGCGCTCGTCAGGACGCTGGCGTGCGTTGTAGTATGATTATAATTCTATGATCGAAGTATTATTTAAAAATGGACATAAAGAGAAAGAAATATTGTGCGGCGTTCGGGTGTTTAAATTCGAAAAGTAATCTACCGGATTTATCTTTTTTTTCGCTTCCCAAAGATGCTGAAAGGTATGTTGGCCATGTAGGTAATCAATAATTCTTAGGATAGTATAGGAACCTAACCTACTATGAAGGTTTTCCATAATGAATGCACACTTACCTACATACGTACCTCATTACAAATAAGTACATTAATTATTTTTTCAATAGACAGCAACCCTAACAGCGTAAGAAGAGTTCAGAGGCACGCGATAGAAAGAGACAAAACTTGTAGGTGAATAAAATTGTAGGTACGTAGTGCTGTGCGAGCTGAATTCCACTGTATCGCGTCGTAGCAAGACTCGCATTTATTTAAATCGTCTTGCGGAGTAATCCTTCTGTACCTGTACTATTACTTATTCTGTGCTTAAATCCTATTCTTATACCTAAATCGACCTAAATAGTGGTAAATAATGTGTGTCATCGTTATCATTTCTTTCGAGCCTCGAGGAAATACCTAGATCTAATCGCAGGAACGCAATAAGGCTGAACGCTATTGAAAAATATTATTATAATGACATGCAATTCCGAGCGAGGTTCCGCGTCTCTAAAGAAACGGTGTTGTTTCTGGATTCATAATTTGGAAGCTCTTTGAAACCCACACCAAATGCCATACAACCAGTGGACCAAATACTTATTATAACCCTACTGTTCTACGCAACGAGAAGTTATGAACGTGTACTAGGTGATATCTTCCACATCTAACAGCCAACTGTGCATCGTATAGTGCACGAAGTAACAACCAAAATAGCCGCTATGAAATCGCTTTACATAAACATGCCTATTTCTGAGGATTAAGGGGACATCGCATAGCAGCATTTCCAAGAGTTGTTGATTTGTCAATTTGATGCTCTGTCAGTCAACAATGATAAATGTCAATTGTGGTTACGTTTCGGTCCACGATCGCCACTTAATAGATTTCAACAATAAAAAGTATCACATTTAAAATTATTTTATTAATTAAATAAAAATGCAAGCATTAATTTTTTTATATGATAAAACGAGATTTATATATAATAGAAACTAAAAATAAACTGTTCTATGTTAAGTTGATTGAGTATATTTCCATAAAAGACAATACATAACCAAACGATGCTGCGTGTAATGGATAAAAGACGTAAAGTTATCATTTGTGTAAATGAAAACATACTTTTTTTGGTAAATGTTGCCATTATGTAAACATTTGAGAGCTGCTTAGCTGCAGGGCTAAGATGCGCGCCGTGATAAACTGCTATCGCGGCGTTATATCGATTTTGACGTCACTATATCGTTTTATCTGCCGGCGCTAACATGGCACCCCGAAAATTATCATGTCATCTGTCAAAATGTGATAGTGATAGATTTGTTTTTTTTTTTGTGATAAACCTGGCAAGCCCTAACATGAAGCGCTAACTATATCATATTTTGACATCACGATAGGATAGGATATGGTGTTTTTATCGTCCTCGATCCTTGCCCACGATAGCAAGACGATAGGAGATTAACTTTTTTGCAAGCTACTTTAACTCTATTTATTTATCATTTATAATGGTAAATGACATTTTACGACTAATTTGAGGCTAGTAAAATTCAAAGAAAGGAATCTAGCACCTTTGTGATACTTTTACTTCTAGGTGGAGATTGAGTTCTAGTTCAAGAGTTTATCAGTGTGAGGCGAATCTTGCGACAGTTTATAATCGCTAGCTGCAAAATCTTAGTGCTCCCACAGTCCCACCCACATATTAATTATTACATTACCTACCTTGTAAAATAACCATTACTTACCTACTTAGGTAGGCAGTCAACAGTACATCAGACAATACATATTAAGTTGCAAATGTCGTGAGATACCCCACAGTGTTTAGCTTGATTTAAGTACCTACTGTCATCTGTACATAATCTTGTAAAATTATTGAAAATGGGGCGGAATGTGGTGACCGAGCTTCTTGTGTCTACATCAAACAGTGGCAAGGTCATTGTCAGAAATTAGCATTGGGTGGGATGTGTAATCAAACTTGCTATAATAACAATGAGAATAAATGAATTTTACTAATTTTATAACTTGATGGTGATACCATACATACATTCCACATTACTATCAATCTAATTCCTCCATGTGGTCTTTTTTAAGGGCTTTAATGTGACAGGATGATAATCTTGTACAATTTATTCTATTATAATAAATTCATCATCATCTCAGCCATAGGACGTCCACTGCTGAACTTAGGCCTCCCCCAATGCTTTCCATGTTGCCCGATGGGGCAGCAAGGTTCTGGGGTGGAGGCCGGGTACCGGAATACGCAGCGTGGGACGTCCACCCACAAGGTGGACCGACGACATCATAATGGTAGCAGAAAGGCGCTGGACGCAGGCAATAAATTCATTATTGCAGTGTAATTTCAAAATAATTCAACCATTATTTACAAAATCTTTATTTGGAAAACTTTTGTTTTACAATAGCTATTTATAATTTCAAATACAAACAGAATTCCATGAATTAGTTAGCCTAGCCAGTACCCTTGAAGTTTTTCTTGCTGATTGTTATTGTAAATTTTCATGATAGTGAGCAAGACTTGATTATGTCTGTTTTAGAATGAAATAATCACTCATAATCCCACACTTCTTCATCCACTGTCTGAAAAAAGAAAGAATACTATTTAAACACAATTATAAATATTACAATTACATAAACAGTTCATAAATAGAAACATTTACTTAATCCTATTTGTATTTTAAGTTTACATACAAAATATTGATCACAGTATTATTACACGGTGAAAGAACTATGTGAAATAAATATAGGAAAGAAGGTGAAAGCTTATTTGTAGGAATAAAGATATTTTTCCTTTTCTCCGGTGCTGTTACTTATGAAAATCAAGATCTGCGGAGTATAGCTAATATTTTAGACTTTAGGTACTTACTTTGCTACTTATGAGTGTAACTTTATTTCTCAAATCTCAATAAACTTTCTGACTGCTTCATGTAAGTTAAATAATTACTGTAAACCTCGCATTATGGGGTAGGTAGTGGAGTTCGGTTATTCTGTTAATTTTGAAGACTTCATTCTTTAATACTATCGGTATGATTAGGAATTCTTCATTGTTTTTCTTTAACTTGGTTATCTCTTCGTTTGATATTTTCCGTACTTTAGAAATATTAAAAATAAGACTGGAAACATAAAAATACAATTTTAAAAACACAAACAAATACAATCAAGCAGTCATGTAATGTCAACAAAATTGACATAACTTTTTTTTAATGACGTTCTCACTGCTTTAAGATATGTGTTTTTAGCCGAATTAGTAGCAGAAATGAACGAGATTGAACGAATGAGCTAAAATATTTCAAGGTTGGCCAACATAATAACGCAAATTTTTCTTAATATGGCAACAATTTGGTTATCACGCGATAGCGGTCGATAGACTTTTCTATCGATGGTCCCATGTTAGGGAAAATGATAAAATTATCTACGTGATCGAAAATTGTCTTATCATATCATGTCATTGTCGATGCGCGCATCTTAGGCCTACTGATCACGGCATTCACGGCTTCAAATCCGTTGAGTAGCGTTTGAGAATACCATTTAAAATTGAAGGATACTTAAATTTAGGAGCCCGTCAGCTGAGTGACAGATTTGAGTAGTGTTTCAGTATTCGGCCGTAAGTATTTTATAAGTAACAAAGGATTCTTATTTTCATTTAATTTATTTTTAAAATCATTGTCTGATTCAGCAATAAAGTAGGACACGTGAGATTGTGTTCTCGTGCATAATGGCGGACTTGTCCTGAATTTAGTGCCTAAACTGTGGACAAGTGTTGCAGCGCCTGTGAATAGACACGTTATCGGTGACCTACTTCGCCCGTCTGGGTTACGTCCAGCCGCCTAATGTTAATGACTGATTAAAACTGCGCGTGCCATTTCAAACACAAACTTGTCTATTTGATATGAGTAGTTATGACTAAAACAGTTATTGGTTTGAAATATTCATTTAAGGCGTCACGAGATTTGTACTAAATGCAGGCTGATATCAATGTTGTCCACGCGTTATCGGCAACTTTAGTGTTGTGGGTGGTGGACCGTGTTGATCGCTTAACAATTAGTTAAACCCTCAACTTTTTGTTCACCCTGGTTTATCTATCTTTTATGCTATGCATGCAAGCAATTTAACTAAGTTTTTCATATTTGTAGTAGGTAGATGATAGATGCAATACTTAGTCAAAGCGCACAATGGCCCAATCAAGAGGCCAAGTGTTGTTTCGAATTTCGATTACCATGATAATCTATTCAAATCACATCAGGAAGCCAGCTGCAGTAAATCTCACAGGCCTAGAATACCAAACCCCAAAGAATCTTTTACATTCTCTGTGATAAACCTCAAAATCGCTCTTTATTTCTAGGGTATTTTACCTTGATAGTCTTGTCCCGGGAAGCCGTGGCCAGCCAGGGCAGCTCGGGGTGCCAGTCGCAGGCGAACACGGGCCCCGAGTGCGCCGTGAAGTGCACAAGTTGCTTCCAGCCTCAATATTACCTTGATAGTCTTGTCCCGGGAAGCCGTGGCCAGCCAGGGCAGCTCGGGGTGCCAGTCGCAGGCGAACACGGGCCCCGAGTGCGCCGTGAAGTGCACAAGTTGCTTCCAGCCTCAATATTACCTTGATAGTCTTGTCCCGGGAAGCCGTGGCCAGCCAGGGCAGCTCAGGGTGCCAGTCGCAGGCGAACACGGGCCCCGAGTGCGCCGTGAAGTGCTGCAGGCAGCGCTCGTGGCGGCGCACGTCCCACAGCTGCACGGAGCCGTTCTCGGACACGGCGGCGAACTGGTGCGCCTGGTGCGGGCTGAACTGCACGTCGCGGATCGACTCCGTGTTGCTGGTTTAGTAGACAATAGATAGATAGAAATATTTATCGTAAACCACGCTAGACAAGAAAAGTTGAGGAAGAGAAAGATATGTACAAAAGATATGAGACAATTTAGGCGGTATTATCGCTATAAAGCGATCTCTTTCAGACAACCTAGAGGACACTTGTTAAATAGTCAACAATCAAACCAATGTGACCTAGCATCATCAGTAGCTTCCATTATGGCGCATCCACACATGCCGCCGGCTTTCAGTCTGCCTTGCCAGTAAAAGATGCACGACCGCCGGGTTGGCCGCCGGCCGCGCCCTGCCCGGCATGTGTGGATGCGCCATTATACTCACCCAATGTTATCAGAATAAGCTTATTTATTATTTTATGCCACTCTTCACATTTGAATGCAGGGAGAAGCAAAATATTCCAAAAAGTGTGAAATCAATTGGTGCAAAAACCGTTTTATGCTAACAAAACCTAGGGATAAAATTAGATAAAAAATTGACCTTTACCTGATAAATGTCCTGGCAACTTCTTTCATGCGAAGATCAAAGCATTTCATCATACCATCTTGAGACCCAGATATCAGCAATGCTGGCTCAGTCAGATGGAAGCTAACCTGTTATTAACATAAAAAATAGGGTACAATAAAATTAACTTGATATTGTAATTGTTATTAACCCATTATAGACTAGCGGTCCCATATGGTACCACTTTTTTGAGTGTTTTAATTTGGCTCTATACATTAACACCTGAAAAGAAGCAGTGCTCTGATTGATGCAAGTCGTAGCCAACAGATATGGTCTATACTTCTAGGAATAAAAATTGACAGTTATTCTTTTCAGTTGTGTGTAATTGATGATTGAAGTCAGTGCATCAAATTTTTCTCTTAAAAATTGACGCGCCATTCAAGTAAGTGATCTTATTTTTTTGTGCAATAGTGAAATACTGATTTTGTCACAATATTGTATTTTCTATAAGTTCTCTTATTGTGAAATGGTGTAAAATTACGTCGATAGGTAATAATAATGGGAAATATTGTATGTCAAAATTACTGGTACCGTACGGTACCGCTAGCCGCTTACCGTGTCTTTTTAATTATTTTATGATTTTTAGTTTTTACTGTATTTATTGGGAAGTATGTGATATATTCAATGGTATATAAGGTATACAGGAAGATAAAGTAAAATAGTTTCCTATACTTTACAAAACCATGGGTTTTTATTTATTTTAGATGTAACTTACACGAAACATTGGCAGTTTTGGAGGACGATGAAGGTCCCAAGACGAAGCAGATATTTATAGAACGAACTCAAGATGATTGCAACTCTCGAACAATATTAGAGTATAGAAAATGTAACGTGGGGCTATGTGCAGCGTGCAATGCCAAGCTCCATTCCAAATTTTGGAATATTCAAAGATAAAAATGAATATTGCTTACCCAATATACAGTATTTTTTACATTTAATGTCACTCCTGTTATTAGCTTGTATATTAATACATATAATAATAATAATAAAATATATAATTTACCCTATTTTTATAAAGCCCATGATAAAGATATGTTATAACCGACTGACACGGTAAGAGGCTAGCGGTACCATATGGTACCAGCATTTTTTTTCTAGATTACAGGTCGGATCATTTTTTTAATGCTTGTATAGCATTATGTAGACCATAATTATGAACATATTTCAAAAAAACAAAAATCTGACACTTTAAGAAAACTCAGTCTATAATGGGTTAAAGACCAGTTATGGATCATTAACAATCAATTCAGAATGAATTAACAAGATAACTGGATATACTTAATAGATAAAAGTGTATTTTTAAACAAGCAAATATGGGATTGGCTGTTTAATTAACACTAATTCCATTGTTATTGTTGCTGCAATAATTGATGTAATGGAAAACATTGGTGGTTAGGTATATAGTATGGTTTCTAGATTAGAAGTTTGATATAGGTTGAAGTTCTTACCTTATTGACAGTCCTTTTATGGTCAGAGAAGACATGCTCTTGCTTAGAGCGACCGGAGCGGCCGAGGTTCCACACCACCACAGCCCCATTGGTGGCTGCTGTGGCTAATGTGTTTTCTGGATGAAAAAGTACAGATGATGATAGGAACAATATTGAGGTTTATGTTAGATACAGAAAGAAATATAGTTGTATTTTAATTTTATTCACCTTCAATGGTACTCCAAGCTACATCTATTGAAGAAAAATTCAGGTTCAGGTTTTTGCCAACACGCAGATTACAGACTTCGGTAAATTCAGTTTCCCCAATTGAAAACACTTTGAATACTGTAAAAAAAATAGCATTATTATATGAACCACAAATAAATAAAAAATAATGTTCATAAATCATCATTGTATTAGAATACAATTTTACCATTTCTCCCGGCAATTACAACTTGGCTGCAGTCTTTGTTGAGGGCCAAAGCATTAGCTGGGCCCTCCTGAGAGACGCAAATAGTATTAGAAGGAATCATTTCACTTTAGATACAAAAACACAACGATATAAAATTTGCACTTAAAGTAAGCGGCATTGTTAATAAAGGATGATAGAAACAGACTCAGTTTATTACACTATCACTGCACATGATTACTTTAACGCGGCTAGTAACAGATAAACGTGTGAAATGTTTGTAATCTTCACAAAAACAAAGGTTTGTTTTGATTATTTGCACTAAAATTGAGGTTAGCTAGCTGTCCAGTGTTGCCAACTCGGATTTTGAAAAAGTCGTAGGACAGATTAGAAAATTACGTAGAAATGGTACAATTTCCAAATAGAAAATACGTAGATCTACGTACTTTTTTTTCTGAGTGAAATGAAGAGAGTAGGGGTAGGTAAAAGTAATAAAACGACAATTTATATTACCCTAAAAATAGTACACTTTTATTGTGTATCATTTTCAGACAAATTAAATTTATACATAATTATATTTAATTTTGTTGGAAAGAAGGAAGGAAGTTGAAAAATATCGAAATACAACAACACAACACCTACGAAATCTTAGCACAATCTTAGTTCGAAATATTTTTATAGTGAAGATTCACTTTGACCGTTTGACGGTTTACACACACTGTCACGTCACGTCACGCTGTACAGCATTTTTTCTATGGGGAAATGTCAAAATAACATTAGTTCCGACTTTTGCCACATGCCAAATAACCGTAATCGGAACCTTAATCGAACTTTTTCGCGAAAGTAAAGGAAACGATGCCCATTTAGCCTATTTTGCAAATTTGATAGAAAATACGTAGATTCTGGGACTAAAGTTCGTAGGTTTGCAAGGAAGGCTTAAAATACGTAGATCTACGTAAAAATACGTAGAGTTGGCAACCCTGTAGCTGTCAACCAAATGACAGTCAGCTGTCAACACAACATAACTGACAGAGCTATTTTACCGTTTTTGATGAACGGAAATCGGTTTAGCTTTAATCGATAAGTAAGTGATTTCCTCCGCGTTATGTTTTCGAACGAAATGACAAATGTCACAAAACGTCAAAAAAATGTCAAAGTCGAATTTTCGTCTCCAGTCGTAGGGTTTTCATGAAAAGTAGGAAAAATCCTCAAGATTACACAACATTGTATACTTAGTGGTTTTTAATGTTTAATTATGAATAATATGTAAGGTGCCGTTGACCGGTTGCTAGCTAAATCGTTAGTGTTGGGACAATGGAGAGTGGCGACAGGATTCTTGTGGCTGCGGGGCTTACGGCCGCTGTGGTGGTCGGGGCTTTCGTTCTTTGGGGTCCCGGAGGAGCGCCCCGGGTGCGGAAGAGGCGCGGGCAGATAGCAGGCCTGCAGAACCTGGGCAGGACCTGCTTCCTCAACACATTGCTGCAAGCGCTTGCTGCTTGTCCCGCCTTCATAGATTGGCTGAAGAAATACGCCAAAGCTGATGGCCATAACAGTATGATCACCACACTTTACACTGTTATTGAAGGTTGGTGTGCTATCTTATCATATAATCAAATTGTAGCAATATCTCTTATCATAATCTTTTAATATTAATTATGCAGGACTCAACTAAATAATAAACTTACTGGTGGTATTGGGGAGGTCGCTGTCTCGGCTGCCTCAGCAAGTCTCTGGGCTCTAATATTCCAGACTTGGCCATAAATAAAATAAGAAAAAGAACTATTTTAGTAAGAAAAATCAACATTTTAAATTTAATTTGGAAAATATCACAAGGGAACTGAATTTGTGTGGTTTTTGTTTGATGTGACTGTTTATAATAGAATAATTAATTTTATTTTCAAGTATATTAGATCAGCTTTTTTATCTTAAAGTACTCTGTTTGTTATTCGGTGTTTATCAAAAGTGGGTTATTAAAAACTTTGTTGTGATAGCATTAATACCATTCAACCAATTATATTCTTTTAGAATTCCCTTATTTTAATCAATAACAAAATTAATAATTTAATTAGCAATAAGGTTTTTGCCGTATGCCTAACTAAAAGAAAAGCACCTGTTTAAATTGGAACTAGTGTTGTTTAAGAGTGTTTATGTATTAAGTTCAAAACGCCACCAACAGATGGCGCTGTACGTTATTAACTCGCGCAAATGAAGTATTTTTTGGCTCATACATATATGGGTGACTACAGAGTCCATTTTCGAACAACTTAATACACGTCTTGTCTTAGTACGATACTATTGTGGTTTTATTTGAGTTAACCCTTTAGTACAGTTCAGAACATCGCAAGTTCAGTGTGTTAACAAGTGTGAAAGACAGTCCACTGTGCAGAGGCTGACACCACATCACAGGAGTGTGATGGACTAAAGTTATGTATGGTTTCAGTTGTGAACGGCACGCACGAAGCCGCCCGGGGTACACCAGTGTGCCCGCTGGGCGTGCTACAAGCGTTGCGGGCAGCAGGCTGGGTGGTGCCGGCCGACCAGCAGGACGCGCACGAGCTCATGCACGTGCTGCTGTCCTGCGTCGAGGAGGAGACCCTCGCCATGGCTAAGAAGGTTGGTGGCTGGAACATCCAGATAACTATCAAAAATTATCAAAAACATTTTCATGTAAAATATTGACAAGTCTTGGCTCAAGACGAACCATTGGCTCTAGAGAATACAATCCCGGGATCCCGATTCCCGGGATCCCGGGATCCCGACCATTTTCTGATCCCGAAAATCCCGAGACTGTACTTAGCTAATCCCGGTATTTTCGGGATTGATATAAACAAGTCTATTTTGCATTCTACGATCCGTTGCGCCTTGACTATGACCTTGCCTGGATTATACCTTAGCATAAAATTATACAGTGTGAGTCACGATAAAGTGCACATATAAAATTAGGTGAAACTAGACCTCTTTTTATCGACAAAAAAGAGGTCAAAAAGAGTTTTTTTTTTATTTTGTTATAGATTTTTTTTTCTTCCAATTACTTATTGTAAAGAAAACGTAATAATTTTTTAACTAAGAGGTATCTATACTAATATTATACTTTATTAGTTTGTTTACTTGAACGCGCTAATCTCCGGAACTACTGGTCCGATTTGAAAAATTCTTTCAGTGTTAGATAGCCCATTTATCGAGGAAGGCTATACAACATTATGCTACGATCCATAGGAGTAGAGCAATATTGAAAAATGTTGCGAAAACGGGTTTTCACGCGTACGAAGTCGCGGGCACAACTAGTATCCTGATAAAATAAAAACAGTAATAATGCTAAATAACAGGCGATATTAAAAAATACATAAAATACTCAGGAAATGCCAACAAATAATAAAAAAAATATACTTTTTTTGATTTTTGAGTTTTTATATTTGATAAATTTCTCCATAAAATGGCCTTATAACAGGTAGTTTTTATTACTTTGTATTATTCTCTATCGTATAACCTTCGTAAAACCAAAAACTATCACAACGTTTGCAATTATCGAACCCAATTCCCACATAAGGCTGATCCCGGGATAGTCCCGGGATCCCGGGATTACCCATCAAAAATCCCGTAATCCCGGGATTGAAAAACATGCTCGGGATTGTATTCTCTAATTGGCTCACACTGTAAAATAATGTGGAGCCAAACTGTACATCTTAGACATAATATGTAACATGGCCGTTTTCATTGCTATCACATCTGCTGTTAGATGAGATGCAGTCTAAGGTGGTACCTGCCAGTAAGTGCTTATTCACTCACCCTTTGAAGAGGCTTGGATTATGTGTTTGAGAAAGACAGCAGCAATAATATAATAGCAAAGCAATTTCAATTTTAACTAGAAATATTGTCACCAAACCCAACAAATAGGTTAGTTTGTTTGTTTCAGCCGAAAGACGTCCACTGCTGGACAAAAGGCCTCCCCCAAGGATTTCCACAAAGACCGGTCCTGCTGTATGGTATAATAACAAATAGGTTTGATGACATTACTTTATAGACTGTATTTAGGTGGTAATTGCTGGACTCTTCATAGGGCTTTGTCGAATATATTGCCACCATAATTTGAGCCTTATTCAGGTCGAAAAGCTATGAAGTTTTTAAACATGCTGTGCCCTATAAATGATTAATTAAAATAAAATATGTCGTATATTTTCGTCTAGCCGGGCTGCCTGTCCGACGCGCTAGGGCTGGGCGGCGCGCGCGCGTGGTCGGCGCTGGCGTCGCCCGCGTCGCCGCCCGCCGCGCCCGCCGCCTGGCCGCCGCGGCCCGCGCGTCCTGCCTCCGCCGCGCCCGGCGACGAGCCCGGCCTCGAGGACGCAGGTACACCACAGAATAATAATAAGTACTTCGTACAGAAGATTTTCTTCGCGAAGGTATTTAAAAAAATGTATGCTCAATGTCGTTAACAATATGGTGTAATTTAGCTTGTCTCAAGAGTCGAGCACCATTTTGTTGACAAACGTCAGTGATCGGTACTGCGCCCGAAGACATAGGGCTGACTTCGGTAAAATGATGTGTGACGTGAGGTGCCAAATTGCGAAAAATGGCGGAGGAAATACATGAATAAGCATGAATTATATTTTGTGTTTCTAATATTATTCAGGCAGTTAAAAAATACTGCACAGTATTAATTGCACCACCGTTTTTACATATGGTTTATTGTCTTTACAATGCAAATGGGTGAAGAATACGTGCGTGCGTCAATACTCGCTCGTGATTGTCCTGTCGATTTGGCATCTCAGGAGGGGTAGTCGCGCGTGTTTTGTTTTCGATGCAAACTCGCGGAGATGAACAGGCCTGGGTACACATCTAGTAATCATGACATAACTGCTGCCTGTCAGACGCGCTAGGGCTGGGCGGCGCGCGCGCGTGGTCGGCACTGGCGTCGCCCGCGTCGCCGCCCGCCGCGCCCGCCGCCTGGCCGCCGCGGCCCGCGCGACCCGCCTCCGCCGCGCCCGGCGACGAGCCCGGCCTCGAGGACGCAGGTACATCTCTAGTAATCATGACATAACTGCTGCCTGTCCGACGCGCTAGGGCTGTGCGGCGCGCGCGCGTGGTCGGCACTGGCGTCGCCCGCGTCGCCGCCCGCCGCGCCCGCCGCCTGGCCGCCGCGGCCCGCGCGACCCGCCTCCGCCGCGCCCGGCGACGAGCCCGACCTCGAGGACGCAGGTACACCTCTAGTAATCATGACATAACTGCTGCCTGTCCGACGCGCTAGGGCTGGGCGGCGCGCGCGCGTGGTCGGCACTGGCGTCGCCCGCGTCGCCGCCCGCCGCGCCCGCCGCCTGGCCGCCGCGGCCCGCGCGACCCGCCTCCGCCGCGCCCGGCGACGAGCCCGACCTCGAGGACGCAGGTACATCTCTAGTAATCATGACATAACTGCTGCCTGTCCGACGCGCTAGGGCTGGGCGGCGCGCGCGCGTGGTCGGCACTGGCGTCGCCCGCGTCGCCGCCCGCCGCGCCCGCCGCCTGGCCGCCGCGGCCCGCGCGCCCCGCCTCCGCCGCGCCCGGCGACGAGCCCGGCCTCGAGGACGCAGGTACACCACAGAATAATAAGTACTTCGTACAGAAGATTTTCTTCGCGAAAGTATTTAAAAAAATGTATGCTCAATGTCGTTAACAATATGGTGTAATTTAGCTTGTCTCAAGAGTCGAGCACCATTTTGTTGACAAACGTCAGTGATCGGTACTGCGCCCGAAGACATAGGGCTGACTTCGGTAAAATGATGTGTGACGTGAGGTGCCAAATTGCGAAAAATGGCGGAGGAAATACATGAATAAGCATGAATTATATTTTGTGTTTCTAATATTATTCAGGCAGTTAAAAAATACTGCACAGTATTAATTGCACCACCGTTTTTACATATGGTTTATTGTCTTTACAATGCAAATGGGTGAAGAATACGTGCGTGCGTCAATACTCGCTCGTGATTGTCCTGTCGATTTGGCATCTCAAGAGGGGTAGTCGCGCGTGTTTTGTTTTCGATGCAAACTCGCGGAGATGAACAGGCCTGGGTACACCTCTAGTAATCATGACATAACTGCTGCCTGTCCGACGCGCTAGGGCTGGGCGGCGCGCGCGCGTGGTCGGCACTGGCGTCGCCCGCGTCGCCGCCCGCCGCGCCCGCCGCCTGGCCGCCGCGGCCCGCGCGCCCCGCCTCCGCCGCGCCCGGCGACGAGCCCGACCTCGAGGACGCAGGTACACATCTAGTAATCATGACTGTTAGCGCCATCTATGGGCGCAAGAAAACAACTCATGACGTCAAAGGCGCGGAACCAGAGTGAAGATCGCAGCTAACTTCGCGCCGCTCCGCCCTCCTGTCAACTTAAAATCGAACGTTTCTAACACTAGGGATGGGCAAATGGAAAAAAAATATCGATATTTATCGTATCGATATTTTTCAAATATATCGATATATATCACCCAAGAAATATCGGTATTTCGATATAACGATATTTTTTGCGCAATTTGCAATTATTTATAAAAAATGACAAAATATTCGAAATTTAGAAGCAAACACACATCTGGCTGTTTTAACATCAGTTTAATTATTTAAAAAAACAGCCTACTACATACCTACTCTTTTTCTAAATCGAAATCGGATTGGTCGAATACATGTTGTGACGCATGAGCAGACAGCAGAGCTTTAAAAATATATCGATTTTATTATCTGAAAATAAATATCGAAAATCGATATATCACGGGAAAAAATATCGCTGATTTATATCGATATTTTTCTGAAAAAATATCGATATTTTGATATATCGATATTTTTTACCCAAGCCTATCTAACACTCGACAATTTGATCTCGTTGCATACAGTCTGTAAACCTATCACTTTAAATAAACGTTAAAACCAAAGAGCATAAAAGAGTAAGAGACGGCACTCCATAGATATTTTTTGAGCTCACGCACACATATGCATTTTAGAGAACGACCCGCAAATCTTTACCAACCGCACAAACTACAGGCGGAGCTACCAACATAATGCCTTATTTTCTGACAGTATTAGTGACGTTCGTAATAACTTATCGATTATCGATACTTTGCTAGGGTTGTAATTGCATATCGATATCTAGTATAGGAACCTTCAATATTTTAATGATTACTATTTTTATTTTATACTATGTGTAAGTAAAACGAAGTTTTGTAACGTAAATTATTTATTTCGAAATAAAATAGGTATATTACAATAAGTATTGAACATGACATAGCAGTTGTAGGCATGAGGAATTATTGAAAATTATAACAAAGTACAGAAATGATAATTTTGTAAACTTTTATTTTCACAACTTTTTCTAAGAAAAAATAGGATTTTTATTTATAAACATCTTTAATTTTCTTATCAGCTGATCGAACCTCAGCCTCAAGATTACTTTTCAATGCTTTGTTGCTGTGCTTTTTTACTTTTGTCAGCAAAATTGTTTTCACTTTTTATGAAGCTGTCATTAATGATTTTACAACTTTTTCTTAGAAAAAGGTAACTTAATATTTTAAACATCTTATCATAAATTTCTTTATTATGTTGTTGACATTTAAACCAACTAAAATTACAATTTGTACTCAACATTAAGAAAATGAATTTTCCAACATTTTCCATATATATCTGGTCGGCAATATGGTCATGATAAAATTGTTTAGCTTCATTTACGGTGGTACATAATTGAATTGTTGGATAAACGAGACTTTTTTTATCATGCCACCATTCGCGAAGAGATATATATGTGTTACGGTCAAAGTGATAAATGTGAAAATTATGAATAATCGCCGGTTATTATGAATAATTACCGCATGATTTGGTAAATGTGATTAATATGAGGTCATTTATGTGTGTATAAAACTAAATAAGCGGCTTAGGGGTGGCCCAAGGGCCACCCCCGCCGCACCTTAACCTATTTTTCACTTTAAATCAAAACATTATGTTATAGGCATCATGGAAAAGTAATTTATCCAAGAAACACTCCAAACTCATTATGCCAAATTATATTAATATATGATATCAAAACGTTGAAAAGTTTGGCTGTACACGAGCACGTACACAAGATGTTATTCTCTTTTATAAAATTTGTTAGTACTAAGCTTGAATTATTAAATAATCACTGTTAAATGTGATTCATTTATCACTTTTACCGCGACTGTCGGTAATTATTCATAATAACCGGTTATTATTAATAATTTTCAATTTATCACATTAACCGTAACATATGCATACAAATCATTGTCAACAGGAGTTTTCACGCTCAAACACTCTTCACAAATTAAACAAGAACTGTTTTGTAATAGTTTGGCAGCTAAATACCCGCTTACATATACTACTGGTTGGTTTTCAAGGCTACACAAATTTTCAATGGGCTGTTCTAAGTTTTCAGGGTCCGGGATAGACAACACAGGATAAAATTCAGTGTCTGTGGAATCTTGAACATTAATTTTTATTTCTGTTGTTTTTAAATTAGTTTTTAAAATGTCTTTATATTCCAGCATATGTTTATTGTTGTCTGCTTCACAATTAGCACTTCTGCTATGAGGCACTTTCAGCCCAGTAACCATGCTTGTTTTAAGCGCTGCAGTAAAGTGCGTGATAGTGGGATTTCTATTGGTTACACTGTGTTGCCTAATGATTCCAAATAAGTTTTCCAGAGAGTCTTGGTTAAACTGTCGAAGGTTCATATATTTAAACCCTTCATTCTTTAACTTTTCCCAAATATCGTTTAAGGATTTGATAGATATTTGATATCCCTTTACGCATTTAACATTTTTTAGTATCGTGTTTTCTGCTGTTATAAATTTTATGGTTTTTAACTTATCAGTATAAAAGGTCCAAGACTCAATGTGATTACTTGATGTGGAAACATTTTCCCGGATCCCTTTCTTTACGTCATTTAAAGATGATGGACCATTTGTACAATCAAATAGTTTATCTAACTGTTCAATCACAAATGCTGTATCATTGCAATCAGAAACTTCTTTCCATGCCATCATTTTTAAAATAGCTGCCACGGTATTACTCAGAGCATGCGCAGCATACTTCACCCTCATCTTAGTTTTGAATGTTGGATTTACAATGGTACTATTCAGTTTTTTAAAATTTAAAAAATTTCTGTTGTGTTCTTCTGCAACTACCAAATGCCTCCATTGTGCAATTTTTCCATCGAAAGACATATTTCCACTTTTAAAGAAATTGTTTCGTAATGATTTGAACAAGTGAGGGATGTCATAGATTATAAAAATTTTGTCATTATTTACAGAGAAAAAGTTGCTATCTATGCCTTGTCCACAGTTTCTTTTTAACATGTTAAGAGCTTCTATATTTGTAGATCCCTGATCACAAACTGTTGTTAGAACCATAAATCCGATTTCTTTTAATTTTTTGATGATGTCCGATATAATTTTTGCCAGTTTTGCTGTTGATATTGTGCCTTCCACAAAATAGTGCGCAATATATTGTTTGTATTTATGTTTAGCACCCTGTATCATAAACACTAACGCATGGTCTGCAATTTTCTTTTCTCGTCCCATGTTCTCGCCCTCTCCATAATCCACGTAGCCATCCACTTTATCAGCAATTTCGTTATAAATTATCCGTTTCTTTAACGCCATCTCGTCAAATATTAACGAGCAATATTTATTTTCCTTTGGCATACTTGATGCTTTTGCCTCTAACATATCAATTATATTTTTATTTATACCAGGCTCCATTGGTATATTTTTTAAAATCCTTTGGAGCGCTTTAGTGCTTGGTAGCGTAAACAGCTTTTGCATATAGCGGTATGCTTTAGGGGACCGTTTAAATATAGCCAAAGCATATATTTTGTTGGCTAAAGTCCACCTTTTTCCTTGTGACTTTTTTTTGTTATTCTGCACTACATCCTTTACTAACGATGTCAGCACTTCCGAATCTAACTTGTCTAAATTCACTCTTGACTTCGCTATATTCCTTATTGTTTTTTTTTGCATTTTGTAACTGTCGCCAAAGCCTCTTCTCTTTAATTGTAAATGTTGATGAAGTGTCTGTAATAAAAACATTTCCATTAGTAAAAAAAACAACATTAAAGCAAATTGAATTGAATATTGGTTAATTAATCAGCAATTTTACTTAGTTTTTTAAATTAGGTATGTTTTATCTTACCTTTCATTTCAATGTTTTTCTTAGGTCTTTTATAACTGTGGACTAATATTTCTGCCTGTGCATCTTGATGGCAAATGTTTTTATCATCTGAAATATTATAAATATGCAAATAAGTTTAAAATTTATTTTGTTGTTTTATGAAACATATTATTTCCAAATCAATCAATCATTATCAAGTTTTAAAAAAATGCAAAGACAGGATAATGATAGCTCTTCTCATAAAATATGAAGCGTGGGCCCACCTTCAATAACAATGACATAATATTAAAATAAAGGCATTTAGAGGTTTTAATGTTCTGCATTCTGGATGCGGTCTGCGGGTATGTCAAGACAATCTGTAAGTGGTCGTGATAAGGCAATCAGTCACGTGTGCTTTGCGTTCTTTGTTCGTATCCGCACGGTCAAATCGCATTAATATAAAATGTACAGAAACCTAGAATGTTGTACATATAAGTTCATTTTGACCTGACTGCAGACTGCTGAACGCATCCAGGGTGGCATTCTTTAGTTTGAGGGAAGGCATATTTTAGAAGGTAAATAATTAGTTTGTACACTTACCATGAGTAATGGGTTTATAGGTCATATGTTCTGGTGCATTGGAAGTAGAAGGAAGAGGTTCAAAAGTTGTTTTCGCAGAAATACCAGAATCTGGTATATCCACAGCTCCCAAACATGTTGAATTTAGTTGTTTGGTTGTAGTTGTAAGGGGAACTGAAAGCAGATAATGAAATGTGAATTGGGTAATAAAATGTCATGTTCTTACCCAACTTTAGGGTACAATCAGTCTAGTACATGTCTTGCTCACATTAAAAATTACTAGCTTATAAATATTATTAAACTAGCTGACCTGGCTAATTAATGTAGATTGCCTAAAATTTTTCAAATTGGTCCGGTACTTTTTTTGAAGAATTTGTATTACACAAATTACTAAAGTCCCTCTAACTCAACACACATTCTAAGCTAAATTGTGTTACGAGTGGGTTTACTACAATATTCAAGCTGTGGGGTTCTAACCCGCACTTTAGGCTATCTTGGCTTCGAGTTACGGAGCCGATCAAATACAAACAAACAATTAAATATTTCCTTTTTATATTATTAGTATAATTTTAGATAAACATACCTCGTTCAACTGGATTTGACTTCTTTGGAATGCAATATGAATGATCATAAAGAACTGTAACAAAGTATAGATATAATTAATAATTGAAATTATATATTATTTATTGATAAGCATACAACACATGTTTGTGGTTACAAAGAAAGAACCTTGTTAAATTGCATTCGGTTGGTTTGTTTTGGAAACCAAAGAAAATTAATTAAGACATCTAAATAATTCAGAAAAATTGATAGATAGTAAATTAAATTTAAAAAAAATAATTGAAGTCATCATCATACCTGTCTTGAGGTTTTCTTTATTGGAGTCTTTTACATGAAGAGGAAACTCTGTCAAAACTTCATCTGGCAAGATGGGATTGCTCAATTCCAGTGTTGGAATAGCTGAGTTCTTCAGCCGAGTTCCTTTGGCATTGAAGGATTCAGGAGTGAAGTGCCCACCACAAACAAACTTCAGTTGGTGTAACTTTTCAATAGGTACATATGCTAAGTCTTCTATGCCAGCATTTTTAACCCACATTCGACAACTGAAATAAGAAATACCTATTAGAAAAGAAAAAGAATAACAAACTGAAATTTATTCATCAACTAATTTCTTTTAGTATTGTTATGCAATTCATTTACAGAGTACGAAACAAAATACTGAAATTAAAAATTGGTTATGGTTATTTACTGTATGATTAAAAATATTAATCCCAGCCTTTAAGTTTACACAATCAGTAAAATTATCTTGTAATAAATGAGTGTTATTAGAAACTTACCGGTCAGAATCCAGAGGAAACCTACTCAAAAGTAAGGGTGATCCACCACGACTTCGCCTCTTATTACAAATAACGCACTTCTTGTTGTTTCTACTCTCCATTATCAGTAGAAGCCTAAAATGAAATAGGTATTAATTAAACAAAGCCTATAATTTCTCTCCAACCAGTGTCAATGCCCTGGTTCATGCATTTACCAGTTTTGAAAGTACATTTACATTTTCATCACATAGGGTTGTTTTTAATGAAAAATAGATTTGTAATAGATCTAATATTTCAAGTAAGTAGATAACATACCCATTAAACAGAAAAGTAAATAAGAGTTTAAACTTCTGTAGAAGTTGAAACACAGCTTATTTAGAGACTCTTTCTCTATCTCACAAAAAACATAACACTGAACAGCAAACTTTATCACGCCCGATACGGAGGAACTTAATCAACTCAACGTAAACGACAGAAAAGTTTATTTACAGTAATATTGCACCAAATCTGAGAAAATAACTTCACACGAATCAATTCGCCGGTTTAAAACTCAAACTCAATTATTGACAGACATTTTTTTTCATTTGTCAAACTAACAATACTACCAACATAAGGACACTAACAATTATTTTTAGTATGGTGGTATTGATCCGCGGGTTCCTCTGCTATAGTGAAATCAATCCAAAATGCACTTTATTACTTAAGGGATAAGGTTGTATATCAATTGCTACATATAGAGACTAGTTTTTGTATGAGAAGTGTCTACCCACTGGTTAAAACCGTAATTTCAATAATAATTAGTCATTGAAGAGACCCTTATTCCTACATATATTCGAAAGTCTGAGCTCGAAACATGTTCCTTCGCGCCGGATGACATGTTCCATCGCACCAGCTGACGGGATTCAAGATACCACAGAAGTCGATACCTGTTGCGTGTCAAGAGAGAAACCCTGTGAAAGAAGCAGCTCTGGAATAACGGTCAGGTTAAACCACTCCTTTCCCTTCCTATTTTAATCGATTTGTGCTAATATTGTGTCGCGTTTGCGGATTTCAGTCGATATTTCAACCGTTACAACTACCTACCTACGTTGTCGCGTTGGTGGGTGCCGGGTCTGCCTATTGCAACGAGCGTCGGGGTGATCTATACGATTGTAAGTACCTTTTGTTTCCTAAATTCTTCTCAAAATGAGCGAGGATAGCGATAGATCAAAGCTGAATGTACCAAAGTCAAGAGAGGGTAGTCATTCGCCTTCTAGAGAACTTAAATTAACCGTTTCAGACCTCAAAAAACAAAGAGGAATTCTGAAAGGTCGTGTAACTTCTTTTGAAAGCTATATTTTTAAATTTCAGAATTTGGTTATTACAAAATGTCAAGCAGTTGAACTAAATTTAAGAATTTTGAAGTTAGAATCAGTTATTGATGAGTTTTACAAAATTCAAGATAAAATCGAACAGTTTTGTGATGAAAATGATCTTTCAATAAATATTGAGTACCGCGAAAGCTTCGAAGAACAATATTTTCGAAGTGTTTCTGTCGCTAAAGTAATTATAGAAGACCAAAGTAATAACCAAAATTCGGTAAATACGCAGGTTTCAAGTGACAAAAATGCATCGTTACAAATTAAATTACCTGACATCAAATTACCCTCTTTTAGTGGTTCGTATGATGACTGGCTCGAATTCAAAAATTCGTATTTAACGATGATACACGGACGGGCAGATTTAAATGCGATTCATAAATTTCACTACTTGCGGTCATCACTTAGCGGTGGTGCTTTACAGGTTATAAGTGCATTAGAGTTCACAGCAGAAAATTATACCCACGCATGGGAATTGTTACACAATAGATTTCAAAATGATCGACTTTTGGTGCACAACCATGTCAAAGCCTTATTTTCTATACCTAATATAACTAAGGAATCTCCTTTGCTCATTAGAAAACTCATAGATTCTATTTTGCGAAATTTACGTTCATTGAAATCGTTGGGCGAGCCCACAGAATCATGGGATACACTAATTATATACTTAATTGTCTGCAAACTTGATTCTTCGACCGAACGCGAATGGGAAACTTATAAGGGAACACTTATTTCTGGTTTTCAAGGCCAAGAAATTAAACGTAAATTAATATTAAACGACTTGTTAACATTCCTAAGAAATAGAGCTGATTTGTTGGAAATGGTGAACGTCAGTAGTAACGCAAATAGTGCTCATAGTTTTCACAAGCCCCCTAATTCTCATTACAATAAATATCACAGTAAACAATTTCATGATTCGAAACCGCAGGTAGCACAAACACACACTCAGAGTTATGTAGCTACAAATAACGGGAAAACGACCAAACGTAACCGTTGTTGTGAGATGTGTCGCGGAAATCATGCTTTATATATGTGTAGTATGTTTTTGAATTTATCAATCGAGGATAGGTACAAATTAGTAAATGAAAAGAAACTTTGCCATAATTGTCTGCGCGGTGGCCATTCTATAACTAACTGTTATTTCGGGCCGTGCCAACAGTGTAAATGTAAACACAATAGCTTGTTACATAAAGAATTAAAAGAAAATACAATGTGCAATGTTAACTCTGAGTCAAGCACATCTCAAATAAAGTCGACCGTAATGCATTCATCGTTAGGTTCGCATTGCCACGATAATTTAAACACCGCTCAGCTGACTACACAAACAAAACAAGTTTTGTTACCTACCGCGCTAGTTGAAGTGATCGACGAAAACAATATGCGACACACAGCCCGCGCGCTTTTAGATAGCGGTAGTCAGCATTGTTTTGTATCAGAAGCGTTTTGTAAACGAATAAATTACACGAATTATATACAGTCCATTGTTCAAATTTCTGGAGTGGGACAGTCGGTCACACAATCCAATAAATTATGCGATTTAAATATACGATCAAAATTAAACGATTTTTATACGCTTATTCGGTGTTATGTTTTGCCATGTAATATAACATCATTCTTGCCAACAATGAATATTAACGTAGAATCAATACGAATACCTGAAAATATTCAACTTGCAGATCCTACTTACAATATACCCTCTGAAGTTGATTTATTGATTGGAGTGGATGTTTTTTGGGATCTTTTAAACGAAAATAAAATACGATTAGCATCGGGATTATATTTACAAGATTCAAAATTAGGTTGGGTCATTTCAGGACCTATTTATACGAATAAATTGCAATCGAAAAATAATACCGTCCGATGTAACTTTATTCAAAATGTCAGCATAGATTTACAATTAAAAAAGTTTTGGGAATTAGAAGAGTTATCAAAAAAACATACTCTTACTAATTCCGAACGTGAATGCGAAGAAATATTTATAAATACAACTAAACGTGAATTAGACGGCAGATTTTCAGTACGTATACCACTGAAAGATTCAGCCGATTCTTTAGGTGACTCCTATACGACAGCTTATAAACGATTTATTGCATTAGAAAGCCGTGTGGTGACGGCAGAGTAGAATACATTTGTCACCAACCCCTACTCTTCCCGCGGGTGTCGTAAGAGGCGACTTAGGGACTACACATCAAACAGAGAATGGGCAGCAGCGCTCTCTGAAAAACATCAATCTTTTAAACTGCGATCTCCAACCCGCCTGCCTAGCGTGGAGATTATGGCAAAACCCTCCACTATAGTGGAGGAGGCTCATAGTCCAGCAGTGGACTGTAAAGGGCTGTTGATGATGATGATGATTGCATTAGAACGAAAATTAAAAACAAAGTTGTGGCTGTGTAAACTCGATTGGGACGATCCCGTTCCAAACGATGTCTCAATTAAGTTCACAAATTTTGTTGATTCAATTAAAAAATACTTATACGAAATAAAAATTCCACGATTCATAAGGAGTATTCATACTAAACGTTTAGAATTACATATTTTCTCAGACGCGTCACAGGAAGCTTATGGCGCTTGTGCTTATGTACGATTAATACTGAATGATAACACTACACGAATGAATTTACTATGTGCAAAAAGTAAAGTAGCACCGCTTAAAACTATCAGCATTCCTAAATTGGAGTTGTGTGGTTCGTTGATAGGTGCACGCTTATATAAAAATATTATCGAGTCTCTAAGCTTAACATTCGATTCTGTTTATTTCTGGACAGATTCGACCATCGTCATTGGTTGGTTAAGTATGTCACAGCATTTACTTAAAACATTTGTCCAAAATCGAGTCACAGAAATTAATGAACTAACAAATGATACATTGTGGTTTCATGTTGAAAGCCAAAATAACCCAGCTGACCTAGTGTCAAGGGGTTTAAACGCTGTCGAACTCAAAAATAATAATTTATGGTGGCATGGTCCCAGTTACTTGCATTGTTCTGAGTGGTCACCTAGCAAACAACCAATGACACATTGTAAAGACTTACCTGAAACAAAAACTACAAGCGTAAGTACTTTATGCATCAATTCAGAAAACATATTCGATTTTGATAGATTCTCATCTTTCAATAGATTAAAACGTACGGGAGCCTACTTACTTAGATTTATTTATAACGCGCGTAATAAACAGCTGAGGCGAACCGGTTCCTTATCTGCCGCTGAGTTGAGCGAGTCGCAGCAAATGTTGTGTCGATTCGCACAGATGCAATCGTTTCCCTCGCTTTATAACAACTTACTCAAAGGATTGCCTTTAGAAAAATGCAAGGAATCTAATAAAGTTATCGGTTTAAATGTATTTTTAGACAGTTCTAAAGTAATTCGTGTTGGCGGGCGACTTTGTAATGCGACCAACTTTGAGTTTGATAAACAACATCCGATGTTGTTGTGTAGCAAAAGTCGATTTACAATACTTTTGTTTGAATATCAACATAAAACGTTACTTCATGCGGGACTTCATGCACTATCCGTGAAAGTTGGTGGCCGCTAGCAGGTAGAAATCTTGCCAGGAAGGTAGTACATCAGTGTGTAACGTGCGTTCGTATGAAAGGCAATGTTTTCAAACCTATAATGGGAAATTTACCCGTGGAACGATTAGAGTCAGGTTTTCCTTTTTTACGTACTGGCGTAGATTATGCCGGGCCAGTCTTTATACTCAATCGCAAAGGGCGAGGTGCAAAATTAATTAAAGGTTATATCTGCCTATTTATTTGTTTTGTAACACGATGCATTCACTTGGAACTCGTAAGTAGCTTATCAACAGCTGATTATATTTTAGCTTTAAAACGTTTTATGTCTAGACGAGGAAAACCTCAAGAAATATTTTCCGATAATGGAAAGAACTTTTTCGGTGCAGAAAAAGAATTTCCGCTTGATTCTAATATTAATTGTAATAAAATAATCGATATAGCTGCAAATGATGGTATTACATTTAAATTTATTCCTCCCTATTCTGCTCATTTTGGGGGATTTTGGGAAGCAGGGGTCAAATCGTGTAAGTATCACCTGAGACGCATACTAGGCAATGCTAATTTAACATACGAGGAATTTAGCACGGTATTAGCACAAATCGAAGCCGTCCTGAATTCCCGTCCTTTGTCATGTTTATCCACAGATCCCTCCGACTACCTTCCCTTAACTCCATCCCACTTCCTCATTGGCCGCCCCCTGACCGCTCCAGCCGCTGTCGACATCACCGAGGCACAGACTAGACGCCTGACACGCTACGACAGGATCGAACAGCTTCGCCAACACTTCTGGAAGCGCTGGGCCACTGAATACGTCACTGAGCTTCAAATTCGAACCAAGTGGAAGACAAACACAAATGAAATAAAACTGGATAGTCTAGTTTTAATCAAGGACGATCAACAACCACCACTCAAGTGGAGATTGGGAAGAATTGCTGAAATTTTTCCCGGCAAAGATGGAGTTGCACGCGTCGCAAACATTCGAACATCGACTGGAATAGTGAAGCGGGCGTTTTCAAAACTTTGTCCTCTTCCGCTTCCTACAACAAATGAAAATGAAGATTGCATCGCTTCAATCAACAATCAATGAAACTAAACGAAGATCGAAGAACCTACTACCGGACTACATTTTGAAAGTCAATCATGACCTTTCAAGGCTGGCGGTATGTTAGCGCCATCTATGGGCGCAAGAAAACAACTCATGACGTCAAAGGCGCGGAACCAGAGTGAAGATCGCAGCTAACTTCGCGCCGCTCCGCCCTCCTGTCAACTTAAAATCGAACGTTTCTAACACTCGACAATTTGATCTCGTTGCATACAGTCTGTAAACCTATCACTTTAAATAAACGTTAAAACCGTAATTTCAATAATAATTAGTCATTGAAGAGACCCTTATTCCTACATATATTCGAAAGTCTGAGCTCGAAACAATGACATAACTGCTGCCTGTCAGACGCGCTAGGGCTGGGCGGCGCGCGCGCGTGGTCGGCGCTGGCGTCGCCCGCGTCGCCGCCCGCCGCGCCCGCCGCCTGGCCGCCGCGGCCCGCGCGCCCCGCCTCCGCCGCGCCCGGCGACGAGCCCGGCCTCGAGGACGCAGGTACACCACAGAATAATAATAAGTACTTCGTACAGAAGATTTTCTTCGCGAAGGTATTTAAAAAAATGTATGCTCAATGTCGTTAACAATATGGTGTAATTTAGCTTGTCTCAAGAGTCGAGCACCATTTTGTTGACAAACGTCAGTGATCGGTACTGCGCCCGAAGACATAGGGCTGACTTCGGTAAAATGATGTGTGACGTGAGGTGCCAAATTGCGAAAAATGGCGGAGGAAATACATGAATAAGCATGAATTATATTTTGTGTTTCTAATATTATTCAGGCAGTTAAAAAATACTGCACAGTATTAATTGCACCACCGTTTTTACATATGGTTTATTGTCTTTACAATGCAAATGGGTGAAGAATACGTGCGTGCGTCAATACTCGCTCGTGATTGTCCTGTCGATTTGGCATCTCAGGAGGGGTAGTCGCGCGTGTTTTGTTTTCGATGCAAACTCGCGGAGATGAACAGGCCTGGGTACACATCTAGTAATCATGACATAACTGCTGCCTGTCAGACGCGCTAGGGCTGGGCGGCGCGCGCGCGTGGTCGGCACTGGCGTCGCCGGCGTCGCCGCCCGCCGCGCCCGCCGCCTGGCCGCCGCGGCCCGCGCGCCCCGCCTCCGCCGCGCCCGGCGACGAGCCCGACCTCGAGGACGCAGGTACATCTCTAGTAATCATGACATAACTGCTGCCTGTCCGACGCGCTAGGGCTGGGCGGCGCGCGCGCGTGGTCGGCACTGGCGTCGCCCGCGTCGCCGCCCGCCGCGCCCGCCGCCTGGCCGCCGCGGCCCGCGCGCCCCGCCTCCGCCGCGCCCGGCGACGAGCCCGACCTCGAGGACGCAGGTACACCTTCAGCACTACTATTTGCAACTAACATACGCGAAATTTGAGTTTGAGAATGAATCTACTTCTCTTTCGTAAATTGTCTTATGGCACAAAAAAAATATCGAAACTTGAAGTACAACTTTACTAAGTTTTCAAATCAAATCAAATCAAAAATATTTATTCAGTTTAGACCACAAGTGGCACTTATGAACGTCAATAGAAAATAATAAAAAAAGAAAAGGTAGCCCTTATGGGGCACTTTACATGTCTCCTTATCTTTACCAGGCCTGTTCATCTCCATGACTTTACATCGAAAACAAAACCAGCACGATGGCACCCTACAGGATTACTATTCGACAAGGCCTCACATACGAGTGAGCATTACCTTCCTTCGCGAAGTAAACCTTCTGTACGAAGTACTTATTATTATTCTGTGGTTTACTGCTACATTCACATAATTTCAAATTCAATTTTTTATTGTTATTCCATAGAAAACACCAAGAAGAGCAGTTGTTTTATTTGTTTAAATGTCCCATGGCATCTAAAGCTTTTATAAAAGCCTAGGATTGGCACTACCTGCACATCGCAGACCTCTAGACGTTACAAATTTAATAAGGTTGTGGACACGCCCATCGTTCCCAATATAGTGAATCTGCACCTGGTTCATACATAATAATACACTACCTATTGTCAAACCAGCTTTTCTATATAAGATTTTAAATTTTCGCGTTCCATTTGTAAGACCCGTTTTTATATTTTAGTTGAAACTAAAGCCCAGTCGCCGAGCACGTATAATTTTGTCCAATGACCCCAAGGTACTTATCCTTATCGCTCGCGCATAATTATGTTGCTGTCGCGCTCGCACACTCACTGCGGCCGCCCCGTCGCACAGTCGCGACAGCAATATAATTACACGCGAGCGATAAGGATGGGTAGCTTAGGGTCATTGGACGAAATTGTACGTGCTCGGCGACTGGACATACTTTTCATTTTTCATCAAGAATGTTATTTTCTCCAGAGCCGGCGGCGCCGCTGCGCAAGGGCGTGTCGCGGTCGTTCTGCCACCTGAGCAGCGTGGGGCGGCGCTGGTGCGCGGCGCCCGCCCGGCCCGCGCCCGCGCCGCCCTTCCGCGGCACGCTGGCCGAGCGCCTGCACTGCACCGTCTGCAGCGCCAAGGTACCGAGGGGTTTGAGGCTAATGGAAAAACAAAATAAACTGCTGATACATCTCATCTGCTATAGTCCGGTCGCCGAGCAGATAGAATTTCGTTCAATGACCCCAAGCTACCCATCCTTAACGCTCGCGCGTAATTATACAGGGTGTTAGGTAAATGGGTATATGAGTCGACACTCTGCTAACATGGGCATATAAATGGTATGGTGAAGTCAGAAATTTGATATCATCATTTTTTTTTTTTTAATTTTCATACAAAATAAATTTTATAAAATCCGATTTGTATGAAAATTAAAATAATTAAAATGAAGATATCAATTTTCTGACTTCACCATACCATTTATATGCCCATGTTAACATGGGCTAGTGTCGGCTCATATACCCATTTACCTAACACCCTGTATTGCTGTCGCGCCTGTGCGACGGACGGCCGCAGTTAGTGTGCGTAGCTTGGGGTCATTGGACGAAATTCTACGTGCTCGACGACCGGGCTTTATAGACGTATCACGTAACACGGTCCCATTTAAAATATAATTTTGTTTATCTGACATTCTCGTCTCGGTCCCGAAGCAGTGGTAGGGTTATTACTAGGACGTGTAAAAGTTCTTTTTAAAAGCCTATTTGCAGAAATAAAATGAGTTTTATGACTATTGTCCCCGGCCGGCGCCATAAAGTACGACATTGTATCGCAAAAAACCGTTGTCTATTTGCAGAGTCCCGTCCGCTACGACAAGTTCGACAGCATCTCGCTGTCCATGGCCAACGCCAGCACCGGGCTCACGGGCTCCTTTAGTCTACCCGGTAAGTTACATTTTATTGAATTGTCTTCAATTCATTTATTGCAAACTAAATAGTTATATTGTAATGTAAAACGAGCTGCTAAGTTTAGGGTGATGTCTCATCTCAATTCAACATAGTCAGAATTCAAATAGATCAGAGAAATCAAGTAATAGGGCGCCTTCAAATTAGAGGCGCGAGGAAGCGCTACAGTGGCGTCACTGTGCAGCTGTGGCGCGCCAGTTCTAGTTTTCATTTCATATGATGACGCGCGTCGCGTTCATTACGACAATATTGCAGCGACTGGCAGCGCGTCACAGTGGCTCCACGCCTCTAACTCGAAGGCGCCCTTAAACACTGGTCATCACAAAAATCGACCCTCCCGCGACAAGCACTTTTCAAACGTATGCATCCCCACTTCCCACCAATATTGGCACCATTTGAAAGCCTAGTTCTAAACTTCGTTTCATTAAAGGAAAGGTTTTTACCCCAAAAATGTGTTTTTCGAAGGATCCAGAGTCACTTTTTCAAAAAATAGGTAGTTACGCTTGAGCCAACTTTTATGGTTTTAATACTGTTAAGTTGGGATTAATCGCTATCCATCTGTTAAAAAGGACACGTAAGATCGTTATTTGGTTTTATAACCACAAAAATTGGTCTACTTGGTCTCAGAGGTGAGCTCAAAGTTAGGTCTTTTTTCAAGTCACATTGATTGTATATCGCGTTTATGTTAATCGTTTATTAAGAAATTAAATGTGTTTTTCTTTAAGGATATTTGTTTGGCTTTCAAATAACACCAATATTGTTGGGGCACCATGATTGTGTCAGAAGAAAATCTTGAAAGTTCGCGTCGCGTAAGGTGCGATTTATTTGATGCCGAGTGTAGTTTATGTACTTGTTGTCATCGAGAGTATTATAAGTCCTGGGCCGGCAGGGTTGTTGCGCGCGTTCACGGCGCCCGAGCTGGTGGCGGGCGTGCGCTGCGACAAGTGCTGCGGCGCCGAAGACAGCACCAAGCACATCCGCACCGTCAGCTTCGGGAAGGTATGCCTTATTTTACGATGTCCTAAACGCCTCCCCTAAACTAAACTGACGAAGGCCTCCCCCAATGATTTTCCACAACTGTCCGAATCCAGGTACACTTATCGCGATCTTCACCAGATCAACGGTCTACCTAGTGCAGTGGTTCTTAACCTTTCAGTCATGAGGGACCATTTTACCAAATTTCTGTCTTGTCAGGGACCACCTCATACCTAATCGCTCAAAACCAGTTTGACTGCAAAAATCAGTTAAAAGTGGTTTTGACCAAGGTGTGCAAGTTCACTTCGTGGACCACTTGGAATGCTTCCAGGGACCACCAGTGGTCCGCGGACCACCGGTTAAGAACCATTGACCTAGTGGGAGGCCTGCCCACCTTCGCTACGTTTTGGTCGCCACTCGATAACTTCTCTGCCTCAGCGACCATCAGCTATACGAGATAATATACTTGTGAAAATTTTTGTAACGTTGTCGCTGAATGTGACGGATACCTTGTATGTGGCACAACGTAATGGTGTTTGTTTTACCAGAAAAATCTGTGCCGCGTGGATACCTGAAATGCTGAGTTTTTTAATTAATTAGAACAGGTTTTAACGTGATATGCGGATAGGTAACATTGAAATATTAGTTTTAAGCACTTTTAGTTATAGTAATTGCATGTATGCGTGTTTGTCTTGTTGGTTGTCCTAATAAATAAAATAAATAAATATTACCTCCCGGTTTCGACCACGTCAGTCAGCCAAGGACCACAGCCAGTGCAACTCGGTTGAAACGCGCACGCGTATCGCCTTAAAACCTGTTTAAGGCCGGGTAGCAGAGAAAATGGCGAAAATGAGGTTTTCATTTTTCATTTTTAAGGTACTAAACAGTAAAATTAAAGGCTAAGATTTTTACTGGGCATAGTTGAGGATATTTTCTAGGGCTATTAACGGATGGAAACACGATTTGATGAAGTTGACTCGATAGAATATATTCCCAAAGTTACCTCTATTCGTTTTCTATTTATGGTTTTATTTTTAAAATAAGCGATTTGAGATTCTAAATCTTTTACTAAACTAAAGTTCAGAAATAACTTGAGGGCTTTTAACGGATGAAATTTTTATATTGCGTCTTATTTAGTTACTATGTTAAAAAATGTGGAAAAAATCGTTCATGACGGCTTGGACAATCTCAATCAGTCGCGCGGTGGCGCTTACGGAGGACGGACGCGTGTCAGTTTTTTGGCCGTGACAGTTCGCGATTTGTCAATATTTTTGACAATGATGACTTTGATGAGTCACAGTATAATAATATCAGTGTTACTGGAGAAAGCTTAAATTTTTGATAATTAAGAATTATCAATTTTGTCTACCTATTGAAATTTAAATCGTTCGCATCCTTTTAAACGAAGACTCTACTCATGATACATAGTACATTCCTCAAATATGAGACAAAACCAATGAGTTAAAATTTCATTTTAATAGTACCTACATACAATCGTCTTACACTCTTTAGAAGAGCACACTGACACAAATAAATAATAAAAAATACTGTCTAAGGTCTGTAGCTAAAGGTCTGAGCTGTAAGATAGAAGAATCTTCTAGCCAAAAAGATGGCAGATGCAGCAGATGTCAACGGATTTAAAACTGGAGTTCATATGACTCCTTGTAGACTTGAGTGTCTAGAGCGTCCCTTCCTCCACCATGCGTAAGAATTTTCAAAAAAATACTGTCTAAGGTCTGTAGCTAAAGGTCTACGCTGCAAGATGGAAGAATCTTCTACCCAAAAAGATGGCAGATGCAGCAGATGTCAACGGATTTAAAACTGGAGTTCATATGACTCCTTGTAGACTTGAGTGTCTAGAGCGTCCCTTCCTCCACCATGCGTAAGAATTTTCAAAAAAATACTGTCTAAGGTCTGTAGCTAAAGGTCTACGCTGCAAGATGGAAGAATCTTCTACCCAAAAAGATGGCAGATGCAGCAGATGTCAATGGATTTAAAACTGGAGTTCATGTGACTCCTTGTAGACTTGAGTGTCTATAGAGCGTCCCTTCCTCCACCATGCGTAAGAATGTTTCAAAAATACTGTCTAAGGTCTGTAGCTAAAGGTCTAAGCCGTAAGATAGAAGAATCTTATAGCCAAAAACATGGCAGATGCAGCAGATATCAACGGATTTAAAACTGGAGTTCATGTGTATCCTTGTAGTTTTGAGTCTCTAGAGCAGTGGTTCTTAACCTTTAAGTCATGAGGGACCATTTTACCAAATTTCTGTCTTGTCAGGGACCACCTCAAAATCGGTCAAAACCAGTTTGACTGCAAAGATCAGTTAAAAGTGGTTTTGACCAAGGTGTGCAAGTGCACATCGTGGACCACTTGGAATGCCTCCAGGGACCACCAGTGGTCCGCGGACCACCGGTTAAGAACCACTGCTCTAGAGCGTCCCTTCCTCCACCATGCGTAAGAATGTTTCAAAAATACTGTCTAAGGTCTGTAGCTAAAGGTCTAAGCTGCAAGATAAAAGAATCTTCTAGCCAATAACTTTAAAACTATAATTTGAACGAATTTTGCTATTAGTGGACAAATTTCTGCTCACGATGGACTAATTATCTGCTATACTCTCGACTCTCTAAAGCACAACATTTATAAAAAAAAATCTGCGGTAATGCACTCCAGGTAACAGTGTGTGATGCTCATTGCTCATAGTGATTTTCGATACAGAGCCCCGTACATACGTTATACATAAATTATGGAAAGAAAACATCCAGACCAATACAAACAAATATGTATGCAATTTTAGTATGATATTTTTATTTATTAACAAACAAAAAGACTGAACAAAATTGATGCGTGTACTGATTAATGTAATTAACTACATGCAAAGCTTTGTGAATTGCAACAACTATAATTTATTATCCAAGCTCTAAATAATCGCTACTACGAGTAACTGGTCATAAAATGTTTTTCCAATTGCTCAAGCTCCCGAGGATCTACCGATAGGTCGGGTGACGTAATCTTGAAATTCTTTTAGCCGGCGCGGAACTTCCGGAAGGTCGGGTGACGCCACGCCTCTTTGAACCGTGTTTACTTTGGCAGTTATATTCTATACTAGCTGACCCGGCGAACTTTGTTCCGCCTTAATGGCAATAAATAAGCAGACTTTTTTTTTTATTTCGAACGGGATAAAAAGTATCCTATGTCCTTCTCCTGGCTCTAAACTACCTCCCTGACAATTTTCAGCTAAATCGGTTCAGCCGTTCTTGAGTTATAAGTGGAGTAACTAACACGACTTTCTTTTATATATATAGATTTATTCGATTCTAAAATATATTCCCAAAAATTTTGAAAGTTGTTTTAATTTGTATCACTTGGATATGATTTGTATTAGAAAGTGCTGTGAGTGTGACGCTTGAACGGAAGGAAGTCAACCTAACCTAACCAACTGCGTATTTCTAAACTGCGTATTTCTATACTGTGTAGCCGCGAGAGCTCTTTGGCGCGCTGTCTTCGGCGAAGTATTGCGCGCGCAGATTTTGACAACGCGAAATACCTACTTTAGCAGAAATACCAAGCCTTAAAGTAATTCAATTATACAACGGGAATATTTAAAATGAATTGCTGAGTTTTTCATAGTTAATTGACCGAATGAGGGCTATCGTTTTTATACTTAACAGTTGGCACCCCTGGCGATTGACAGGACCTTACTCTACAGTGGCGCCATCTTGATGAGTGCAATTGCGATAGTCCTCCTACCACTTTAGCGCTCACCAGTTGGTGCCACTGTCTTCGCTACTTGCAAGTGACAGGACCTTACTCTACAGTGGCGTTAAGAGCGTTTACGTCTAGCGTGGCATGTCAAGTTTAGGTAATTTCGATGCTATTTTTATTCACACTAAAATAATTGTGACTGTGTGCGTGTTCTCACGCTCTATAGTCAAACCAAAATACTTTGATCCACCATCGTAAAAATGTGCCAGGCTGTCAAGTGACAGCTCAAGGAAACTATAAAATCTTCAAATCTTCCAACACCGACTCCATAATTATAAATCATGGTATATATTAGTCCTAATAAATAATAAATACGTAAATTCTTTATCAAATAGTAAATTATCAAAGGTTTTTGAGAATATTTTATACAGCCTATGTTCAGCAGAAAAAAAATTGAATTTTAATGGTGAGAGATTTTTTCAAATCGGTTCTATTCAAAACAAACTTGTCCTGTTAACTATTCTTTTTCAACCGACTTCAAAAAAAGGAGGAGGTTCTCAATTCGACCCGTATGTTTTTTTTTTTTTTTTTTTTTCTATGTTTGTTACGCGATAACTCCGCCAATTATGAACCGATTTCAACAAATCTTTTTTCGGCGTATAGGTAATACCTCAAGGGTGGTCCCATTTAAATTTAATAATAAAAAAAACAACCCCCAAGGGTGGAAAATTGGGGATGAACTTTTTTATACGCAATATCTCCGCCGATTATAAACCAATTTGAACGATTATTTTTTTGTTGAATAGGTATTATCAAAAGGGTGGTTTCATGCGAATTTGAAGAAAATATTTCAGCCCCAAGGGTGGAAAATTGGGGATGAACTTTTTTATACGCAATATCTCCGCCGATTATGAACCAATTTGAACGATTATTTTTTTGTTGAATAGGTATTGTCAAAAGGGTGGTTTCATGCGAATTTGAAGAAAAACTGGTCATGGTAGGTACAACTCCTTAATGCTTAGGAGTTGTAGGATAATTCTTTAAATATTTTAAGTACAAATAGACCAACAGTTGTATTCTTTCATGTTTTTAAGGTGGGCTGACGGTTTAAGGTCTTTTTAGGTTTCCTATATGGTAACCTGTATTTTGTAGGGAATATTATTTTACACTAGACATGAAGAATATGGTCTCAATGTACTGCCTACCTTCAGTGGTAACATCAAGGTAATAATTAGTTAACTAAAAAGCAAGAAATAAGTAAAATTTTATAAAAAAAATAAAACCGACTCCAAAAAACCTACACCAAAAAAAGTAGAAAAATAATTACTAATTACCTACTTATTTATTAGGACGAATTATTAATATTTATGTAGGTATACCATGATTGATACTTTTGGAGTCGGTGCAGGCAAACTTTACACGTTTCATAATCTTGGCACCGACTCCAGAAGTATCAATCATGGTATACCTACATAAATATTAATAATTCGTCCTAATAAATAAGTAGGTAATTAGTAATTATTTTTCTACTTTTTAGTGTAGGTTTTTTGTTTATCCGGAAAATGCATAACATTTCATACCCACCAGCTACGGGGGCAGCTAGTGGGTTATGTGGGGTTCTTCCTACTAGAAGGTGGGTAGCCCCTACACCCACTAAAAACCTGACTGTTTCTGCCATGATCCATTTGAGTGATATGAGGGAACGCGGGACATCGCCATTGGCTGTTGCCTGTAGCATTCGTCCTTAGCCGCCACCAGACACCTCCGTGTCTAGCGACCGAGGCCTGTTAGGAAGGGACAGTTGGAGACCATAAGCTGTCCTCTTGCGCCCAGGGTGTCGGCGGCGGATAACCGGAGTGTCGGCTGAGGCCTCTCGCTCCCGCTTTCCACTGTTTCTTTCTGTGAAAGAACACTTTCACAGAAAGTAAGCACACTATACCATAAGATTATTTGTCTCATAAGAATATATTTTATACTAATGTAGATATTGTTTCCGAAATCGAGCGGGTTCATTTCGTACCTGTACGCTTCATGCGTTCTCTAGCAAAAGCTGAAAATGAGTGTTCTGCCCTTTTGAGGTGTAGCTCTTTGCTTTTTGCATCGCTGCGGCACACATCACTCTGACGCAGGGAACTATTTGAAACGCTAGTCATCTTTATCTTCTGTTGTTTTGTCACTTTTGTTATGTTGCAACTGTTGAAATTATTACTAACCTGTGTAACAAAATACCAGTGGTGTCACCTAGTGTGTTTCTTGACTAACTAACTTTATTTCTAAATTGAATTGAATTTCAATAGCAACTATACATAATGTGTGTGTTAAAAGCATTAAAAAAAGTGTGTGTTACAACAAATAAATATCTATCTATCTCACGCCTCTTCCCGATTGGTAGGGAGAGGTCATTTCCAACCGCCGCTCGTTCGCTTAGGCTGGGCACTGTTGGAGCGTGTCAGTCTGCTGCGGTGACTCACGTGCCAAGACTGCAGTGTTAACTGACAACCATCTACAGGCTCTCGGCCTATACGATGGAGGAATGGCCCGAAGCACCCATGGCCCGGTAGAACCTGGGTCGCCCTATGTGTGAGGCGATCATGCCGACGCACCCACTCCTCTAATACAGGCAGAACTGCCTCTATGGTGCGACGTAAAATTTGGCTGACGGCCAGGCGTACCCTTCAGCACTCTAGGGCCTAGATCCTCAAGCCTCTACCTTTTGGTTTTCACCTCTCGTGGTGCACGTACACGTACATTTCCCCTTGGGACCTATGGTCACCTCGCAACTGGCGTCTATTCTCGGTTGTCGACACTAGCTTTGTCGCCACTGAGGATAAATGGCATAAATAATATGGATTGTCACCAGTGGCGACACATACTTTCCCAGTTGTAGCTACAGGCTTTCTCACAACTTATGACAAATTAGAAAAATACATCCCAATTATGCCTAGTGGGGACGTACACAAATATTGACGCAAATGTCATCGTGCATGACATACGTAAAGTAAAAGTCAAGTAAGACCAGATGAATACAAATATTATTAATTTTATTTTGAACTAGCGGCCGCCCGCGACTTCGTACGCGTGGACCTCGTTTTACTCCTTAGTTCGTAAAATCTGTTGTTTGATATCATGTTGATAGATGGCGTTTCACGGCTTCCCCCCGGCGTTTACCCGTGGTCCCCCCAACATGTCCCCCTGGTGGGTCCACGGGTAATTTTTTTTACCCGTTGTCCCACCGTTCTGAACAGTTTTTGCCAGTGGGTCTACGGGTAATTTATTTTAACCATAGTCCCACCGCACAGTGGTAAACGTTGCATGTCACAAAAATCGATAAAATAAAATAGAAAGTCTATTCTTTTTTACATCAAGTTTAATTAAAAAATAATTGGAAATAAAATAAAATAAAATAAATAAGAATAAGAACTGGCCTATATGTTAATCTGGGTTATAAACAATAATACTGTAAAATTTCAACAAAATCCGTTCAGTAGTTTTTGAGTGAAAGAGTAACAAACATCCAGACATCCAGACATCCAAACTTTCGAATTTATAATATTAGTAGGATTAGTAGGAAGGATAGTGGGATTGTTATACGTCGCCACTAATGACAATATTTTTTTTCCCATTTATCCTCAGTAGGGACATAGTCAGTGTCCACAACCGGGAATAGACGGACTGCGGATAATATGCGGTATCCACGAATTACCTCAGCCTGTGCCTCAGTGATATCATGCGTTGCGCTTTTTTCGACAGTAGGATGCTCCACGACTACACAGCACTGTGCCATACTCGAGCCCCATATAGGACCAATGCGCGACGCAAAAGTATAGTCAGCGACTCAGTGCGGCCGAGCCTCCGAGATTATGCATCAACTGGCTTAGTGCGCCGGCGGTAGCCAAAAGCTTATGGGTGAGACGATTCAAGTGGCCGTCAAATGACCACTGTCCAACTAACTACAATCCGAGGTACCTACCGCAAAGATTTTCCGACTGTAATATGTTGTGTATGTTCCCCCTACAACTAGGTGGGACCCTGCTGGCAGAGCATTCCTATTAACTATTCTGTAACCACCTATTTATGGCAAATAAATTATTAGTATTATTCCTCTTTATAATATTAGTATACATAGTACATAACTTGCTGTTCCAAATTTTCGTCATTCGTTTTCGTTTCATCGCTAAAAATAACTTAATTTTATTTTTCATTACGTCTGAAATAGAATTTGTTGTAAAAATAGACTGTAATGAAAAATAACAATAAAATATTTTAATTACCACGTGATCGCAAAATCTACCACCAAGATTTTGCGGATACACTATAAAAGTCCAGCTACCTGTCAAAGATCAACGTACGCGTGACACATGTCAGCAGAGCACCGAGCGACGTGACCTCACTCTGGAACGCCTCGAGGCGGACTGAATGAGTGCGCGGCGTTTTATAGCACTTTTCAAATACAAATAGAAAAAAAATTACAATGAATTATTTTAAATTTCAAAGTAAATATTTTAGATAAGATATTCTTCTATTATATTAAGCTATTTTTGTGTTGAATAAAGGCAGAATATTGGAGAAAAAATCACTTTGATTTTTGGGTTTTTCACGTTCTTTTAATTTGTGATTTCTTATTGTAAAATGCTTAAATCTAAAAATTTTCTCAGATAACTATTTGCCCAAGGATCTATGCTATAGGATATAAATGTTTGTTAAATCGTTTTCACAGTATTTTTATAAAAATTTCAGCTTGTAAACTGACGCTAAAGTGGAAATTTACAAAACCTGTGTGGACTTATCTTGATAGAATTCTTAAATACTAAACTAATCGCAATATTTTCTCAATTAACTATTTAGACGACGAAATTGCCTAACTATTTATGCCTATAACATATTTGTAATATTACTGGTTAATGATTGTAACGAGTTGAAAAAGTACTGTTTTTGCACCAAACGGCGTAAACGCTCTTAACTGGTGAGCGCTAAAACGATAGCCCTCATTGAACGAATGTGTTATCCCCGCAGCTGCCGGCGTGCCTGTGCCTGCACATCGGGCGCGTGGAGTGGGCGCGCGGCGCGCTCAGCAAGCGCGCGGAGCACGTGGCCTTCCCCGAGGCGCTGTCGCTCGCGCCCTACGCGCACCCCACGCCGCCGCCGGTAACGGTCAATGTAGATGTTTGTTTATGTGTTCTCAGCAGGGTTCGAAATTATCAAGATAATTACGCTTCATGATAATTATCGGATAATTATCAGATAATTAGCGGATAATTATCAACAGTATAAGATACATTTGTCATATTGTTTCATAAGAAATTTTGAATGCGAACTTACTTTACTTACTTTATGTTTTTAGTTGTTGATTGTTGTCAAGTTATCCATCGCTAGTCACAAAGCTTGAAAAATGGATAAACATTTTGACGCTAGATAACTAGTGATCATTGTGGAGCTAAATCGATAGGTTTTATAACTATCTATGTTGATTAAGGCCCACGACAAGACGCAAGTGCAGAAATACACGTTCGAATACTTCGAACACAGTTCATTTTCACGAGAGCATTTTTTTTTATTATCAGCCGATCATTATCCATCTGTTATTATCCTTTCGAACCCTGGTTCTCAGTCTAAAATATTGGTTCCCCAAGGAGGGGGGGCAAATACCTTTAAAGGGGGGCGCGGGCCATCTGTAACAAACCTGCGACCGCTGAAAGAATGCATTCCAGACTGCTCGATACGACCAATAAATAATCTTGACTAGAGGAGGGCGCGGAATTTTTTGTATGGTCGAAAGGGGGCGCTTCTCAAATAAGTTTGGGAACCAAATGGTATAAAGCCTTGCGCATGCTCATGAGGCGAATGTGCACCTAAGCATGCTTAAGTGGATACAAGGCTTAAGAGGATGCTTCAAGTAACGTACAGTCTCCAACACATTGGACTTTTATTTTTGCTGAAATATAACACCTAAAAGGAACCGTATTGTCTGAACAGATTTTACTTTAATATACTGTTTCTTCAAAAGTAAATATATTAGAGGCTCTGCCTGCATAATAATGTACGAAAATCACTGCGTCTCGCCGTCCCGTGTCTGTGCCACATCAATGTGCTGCACGTAGTTACCGTTAACTCTAAAGTGGCCAAAAAGTTCACAACACAACCTTATTCAAATTGGAACAAAAATATGTGAACTTATTGACTACTTTGGGTGTTACGAACTATTTGATTTTGTACTATCTTTCAATACAGACACGCCTGCTAGCGTCCACGCGAGTTTTAACGGAGGCCCTTATATCCTTGTGTCACAGCGGTGGTCAACTGAGGGATAGAGCGATTCATTTAAAAAAAAATAATGATAGTCCCTTGTTTTATCGTTCGCAGTAGGATGACTGCTTGACGTCGTATAATTTTATCAATGTGTTAATTTTACAAGAAAGTTATTCAAAATTAAAAACAACGTTAAAAACCAACGTACGTGCGTACTAGCCCTTAGGTAATAAATAGGTAATAAATTATCTCACCTATTAAGCGTTATATTACCATCCGATCTAACCCACCACCACCCATGGTTCTTCCTGCCTCACGGCGTGCGAACCGAATCTCGGGAGAGCGCGCGGGTACTTGCTCTGGGCTCCTTTCCCCGGGCGCTTTGCTTGACTCCCTACAAATTTCTCTGATCCATGTCCCTTCTCATAGTCAATTCTCCCCCTTCTGGGGCTTGACACCACAAATACGGTACTTCGCGTCGGGCTGCTAGCGTTGATAAATGTCATCACTTCTTCTCATAATTTCGCCTGATTGTGTGCCAGGAGTGCGCGAACTCGCGCAGCGCGATCCAGTTACTGCGACTACTCGTGAGGTCCTGGTGATAAACAGGTCCTTGCTCGGCTCTCCGTATCGCATCCAGCATTTTCTGTCGAGCTTCGCCATAGAGGTTACATTCCCAAAGTGCGTGATCGCGGCTCTCTTCGACTCCCTCGCCGCATGGGCATAGTGCAGACTCGCACAGCGTCATCCTGTGTAGGCGCTGCCTGAAGCACCCGTGCCCAGTTTTACCATCCGATCTATCTGAACGTGAATATTGTCCCCCAGCAGGTGAACCTAGCATCCCTAGTCTCAGAAGGGCGCCTGCGCAGCGGGTTATGCGCGGCCAACACAGAGGCAGCGTCGGCGACGGGCGTGACGGCGGAGCGCGCGCTGTACCGGCTCGTGGCGGTGGTGGTGCACGTGGGCGGCCCGCGCTCCGGGCACTTCGCCACCTACCGCCGCGGGAACGGCTTCGAGGCCAAGAGGTCAGCTACTGGCTTTGTCTCCTTGTGATTCAGTGGGAGACAATGAGGGGTTTCGCGATTGAAAAATCCGCCAGGCAATACGTAGACGCGAGGTCCAAATGGTGTATGATTGGTTATTTTTGACATGACATTGACAGATATGTCAAAATCTACCAATCACGCAGCATTTGGACCTCGCGACGTATTGCCATCTGGCGGATTTTTCAATCGCGAAAACCCTCATTGAGAGACGTTGCCTTTCATTTCAAAGACAATAATGATAGTCGCTCGTAGAGTCCCCGCAGTCTACCGAATTTTAGAAGGCCGACAATTGAATCGACTTCCGATTATGTGTGAGGAATCAGCCGATGTTGTGTGCACGTTAACAGCCCAACCCAACTATTGACCGACAAAAAGTCTGTGGCCTGCGCCTAGGCTTAATAGTCGTCGCGGTGTCAATCGTATATTTATCATCGTTCGTTTCAGCCAAATGACGTCCACTGCTGGACAAAGGCCTCCCCCAAGGTTTTCCACAATGAACGGTCCTGCGCTGCCCGCATCCAGGCTCTTCCCGCGACCTTTACCAGATCGTCGGTCCACCTAGTAAGAGGCCTGCCCACGCTACGTCTTCCAGCCCGTGGTCGCCACTCGAGAACTTTCCTGCCCCAACGGCCATCGTCTCTACGAGCTATGTGCCCCGCCCACTGCCACTTGATTTTAGCAATCCTGCGAGCTATGTCGGTTACTTTGGTTCTCCTGCGGATCTCCTCATTTCTGATTCGATCACGCAGGGAAACTCCGAGCATAGCCCGCTCCATCGCCCTTTGGGTGACCTTGAGCCTTCTTATGAGGCCCATAGTGAGCGACCACGTCTCAGATCCGTATACCATCACTGGCAACACGCATTGGTCAAATACTTTCGACTTGAGACACTGCGGTATTTCGGACGTGAGTATATGGCGAAGCTTCCCGAACGCTGCCCATCCGAGTTGGATTCGACGATTGACCTCTTTCTCGAAGAATATTTATCATGTGTTAATTTAAAAAAAAGTGAACAAATACCTACTGAAAAACCAACGTTTTTAATTTAAAAAAGTGAGCAAAATTTTATTGTCACTATAATCTAAATTCAGTAAATTTTTCTGCATAACCCAAAGGTAAACTGGATGAGAATGATGATTAAGTTCGCCTAATGTTAATTAATAATTATTTTGGCATTGAAGTATAAATAAATAAATAAATTTCCTTCACTCGATAACCTTGGTTCGCCTATAATTTGACCGATTTTGAAAAAGAAAGTATAATACTGCGAAATTAAGTCTAAGTTTTGATCTGTCTGTCATTCACCCATCGCTCCACTCCCCAGATGGTGGTACACATCAGACACGCTGGTGCACGAGGTGTCGCTGGCGGAGGTGCTGCGCTGCGCCGCCTACATGCTGTTCTACGAGCGAGCCGCGCCCGACGCCGCCCTACGCGCCGCCGCCACGCAGCACTTCTAGCCGCCCACCGCTTGACCCAGCCCGGGCACACGCCGAGGCCACGTGATTCGATCGAGGCTGATCTGTGTAAACAGATGTGACGCAGAAGCGCCGACCACGCCTCTTTAGGCTAAGAACTCACGGCGCGATTTACACCCGCGCCCGCGGCGGTTGTGGAATTGCAGTTTTATTTCAAAACTCACGACGCGGTTATTTGCGCGGTTATTCTAAGAACTCACGACGCGATTTTAAATCGCGCCGCATGCTAAGTCACTGGTACAAAATGGTCGCCCGCCGATCGGGCGGTTATCGCGCGGACGAAAACCGCCGAGCGGGGCCCGATTACAACCGCGCCCGCTGCGGGCGAAAACCGCGTCGTGAGTTGTGCATTAGTGGTCACGGGGAAGCGAAAGTCCAGCCGGGCTAGGATGCGCGCCGTGATATACTTTATCGACGTCAAAGACATGTATGAGCAAAATCGATAAAATTGCGTGATTACCGCTTATCGCGGCGCGCATTCTAAGCCTACAGGCTTAATATCACTCTCATTCTCTGCGCCACGAGACGAGAATCAGAGGCCTAACGCTTCTTCTGCAAATATTTCTTAACTTTTTGTGGTTGTAAAACTTAAGATACGTCCCGCTTACGTGCGACTGAGCGAACGGTAAAAACCATACCTTACTTATGTCACTTGACGACTATAAAAACGTGTGTTGTAATTTTTCTAGTAACTTCAGCAGTCTTAAGAAACTCTCGAAATCTAACGTACGAGATATGAATAAAAATAAATACTCAACTCTACGAGAAATATAAAATTAGTAGGTTGATAACATTTATAGGTAATTCTGTGTACTTAAGCAGTGGTGGTCACGAAACGCGAAATATTATATTAATTGGAACTGAAAAGGGTAAACCAAATTTTATTAACCTAATCTAACTACACATGTGAAAATGTTTGCGATTGTGACAATGCATAGGTCTTTAATTAATTAATAAAATGTGAATAGGATAATGATAATATACAGTAAATTTAAAACTCCCTTCAGCACTCTAAGAAGTGAAAAATCTAAGAAACTGAATAATAAAAAAGTTGAAATTGCTCTTCAAATATTTACTTTATTTATATGCCTTTTAGTCCAGTCAATGAATGCCTTAACGACGGTGTAGAGAGAAATCCGTGGAACACAATTTCTGACCTCGGGACTTTATTTAGACTAGTTAGGAGGTGAACATAGCAAAAGTCCCCGCCCTTAGCCCTTGAGCCGGCGGGGAGAGGGGGGTTTAAAGGTACTACTTTTCGGTTTTTCGCTTAATCCTCGGAAACTATGCGTCCTAGTGACATGACTACTATGAACCAAAAAAATCTTATTCAATTTGCTACATGTGAGACGGTCAAGTTTTTCTATGTCTTTTATAGTTTTCACGGCATCTGCTCTAGATGGTCTGTAATATTGAAAATTTTATTTTTGTCTTACATGTTCCCATCAGGAGAAAATTGACTAAATCAACATTAAGCCAACATTTTAGACATGCGGGAGCATGTTAAGCCTAGTTCCAGGGAGGGGACTGCACCGTGCGTATATTTAGACGTCCCAATTGGAGCCACTTTTGACTCCTCATCACTCAAAAACTACTGTGCATTAACACTTCAAATTTGGCTCATGTGTTGAGGCTTGCAATGTAAACATCAGCTTCAAATTTCATAAATATACCTCAAATGGTTATTTAGGTATTGACGTTCAAAAATCGACATTTAGAACACTAAAATCTATCTATCACCTGTGAAATGTTAAAATTTACTGGTTTTTTATTTGTTCCTTTTTATTTACACATCTACCTATCTGGATGCCAAATTTGAACCTTCAAGGTCATCTTGAAGTTGTTAGAATTTGGTCTATAGGTCAGATATGTAGATTTTTAGACGTCAATACCTAAAGAACCGTTTGAGGTATATTTATGAAATTTAAAGCTGACGTTTATCTTGCAAGTCTCAACACATGAGCCAAATTTGAAATGTTAATACACAGTAGTTTTTGAGTGATGAGGAGTCATAAGTGGCTCCAATTGGGTCGTCTAAATATACGCACGGTGCAGTCCCCTCCCTGGAACTAGGCTTAACATACTCCCGCATGTCTAAAATGTTTGCTTAATGTTGGTTTAGTCGATTTTCTCCTGATGGAAACATGTAAGACAAAAATTAAATTTCCAATATTACAGACCTTCTAGAGCAGATGCCGTGAAAACTATAAAAGATATAGAAAAACTTGACCGTCTCACCTGTAGCAAATTAAATAAGCTTTTTTTGGTTCATAGTAGTCATGTCACTAGGACGCATAGTTTCCGAGGATTAAGCGAAAAACCGAAAAGTGGTACCTTTAAACCCCCCTCACCCCGCCGGCTCAAGGGCTAAGGGCGGGGACTTTTGCTATGTTCACCTCCTAACTAGTTCAAATAAAGTCCCGAAGTCAGAATTTGTGTTCCACGGATTTCCATCTATAATGCTTTATTGACTGGACTATTTATTTAACAATATCAAAATTTACTATAAAAAAAAACCTGCATTAATTCTCAAAAAAAATGCGCGATTGTGTTATAATTTGCATGTATCTGGAAAAAAATTGGCTGTGCATAATGTTAATTCTAAAAGCACCTATTGTATATATTGGCAAACAAAGATAAGAATTACTAAATTTAACTTTTGTCCAAATTATTGCTCTATTGTAACTTTACTGCAATATGAATAAGTATTATTCTTCGAGTCAGTGTCAGTTGTAAATACATACATACTTGAATAGAATATTTTCACTTCTGCCATTGAATTTTTAAAGCTAATTTTCACATAGCAACTTTTTTAGCATAATTAAATTGTGTCCTTTTCATTAATTAGGATAAGGAGATATTCTGGTTGCAATGTGAATTTCTAGCCCATTTTCTTATAAGAGCATAATCAATTTTGTATTTCTCCACTACTTTAAAAGAAATTCGTGTATTTTCTACTGCATTTACAAACACTACATATCTGACGCACTTATCTTAAACATGCATTTATTTTTCATTGAGGGTTGTTAGGGTAAATTGTTGAGATAGGTAACTGTGTGCCATTTGATACTGTGACTGAAAGACAACTGTGCTTTGTTGAATGAGTATAACTTTTTATTGATCAGCACAAAATTATTTATAAGATTAGAAAGTTATAATTATATCCCACAGGTGAAAATTTTGAATAATAATAAAGAGAGTTTAAAAAGTTGTGTTATGCAAATGATATTGTAATGTTCATCAAATTTTTGATAATTATGTGGCTATGAGGGTGATGAAAATCATCATGAATATTTCAATTTTTCATGTGCCTCTTGTTTTGTATGTTATATTTATGGCTATAAAGTTGCTTGTTTCATAACATGAATGTTTTTGTGTTTGCTCATTATTTTATAGTTTGACTAACTGTATAGTGAGTTATTGAGTATTGAAACAACCAAAATGTGTAAACATGGGAGCATTATTTCAACTGTTGATGGCATAAAATCAATAACAATTTATGAGCCCATGTTTCAATGGTCTAACAATAGCTAGCCTAAGTTTAGTTCATAGTAAATACAGCAATAATATTTGCTTGGGTAAAAATTTCCTACCTCTTTTATTTACTTACTTAATTTTTAGAGGTTGACCATGTTATGTATTAAATATAGGTAGTTTAGTGTTTAAATTACACAAGTGTATCAGAATTATATTCAGAGTTATTGTATAAATCTGATAACAAAATGGGTTTGGATTAGGCAAAGACAGTTCAGTCTTAAAATTGAGAATAGTGATATTCCATACAGATGTGCCTAAATAATTGTGGGAAAATGTAAAAGTTCATGAGAGAATCTTTGGTTATAACCTAGATCAATATGTATTTAATTCAAGTCAATCTTCTGATTCATTGTCATGCATGAGTCATCAACATAAAGTTAAAATTGATTTCTTGTAGCGCAATAAAAGTTTTACATTCTTTATTTTGCAATCGGTAGCTTCCTGAGTATAACAGTACTGTGTTGAATTTAATTATGCAATGGAAACTTAAAATAAAATTGTTGAAGTTATTTCTTATTAAACATTGTTGTGTTGCTTTATAGGCTTTGTTCCTGTTGTTGGTTAAGGAGTATACTTCCAGAGAAACTTGTGTGGCAACTGTAGATATGGATGACCATTTTATTTGATAATTGTGTTTATAATAAACTATATTGTAAGTGCACTGGTTTTACTATTCTTGATAATTACTGATAAATCCATGACTGTTTACTGATAACAGAGTTATGCTGCTTCTTCAACTGAATGAGTGCAAATGGAATTAGAGGAAATAAGACATTGCATAATATTTTGAATGATATAATATTACTTACATTTATTTATTTGAAACAGGTCAAAGACGCATTGGTGTATGTTGTGCAATCTGCTCTACAGACAACAACAGAGTAAAACATCAATTTCTTTTACAAATCAAAACAAAAACTTGCAATAAACAAATATCACATAAGTTTAAGTGTGTTTTAACCACAGTCAATGTTATGACATACTATCAATGAGAGAAGCACGCATCGTAGATGTTATCGCTGTCGGTTTAGCATCATTCAATTTGAATACACTTTCGATTACTGATATTTCTGTTGATGTGGTGTCCATGCCGCAGAATGCGCACCAATCGTTGACCACGAGGCCCGCGGCGATCACCTCGCTGCCCCTGTTGACTGTACCGGCCACCAGCGGCACCTGCAGGAGGGACGACAGCTCGTCCTGGTCCTGGATGGTCGTCTTGGGGTGCACGAGGCCGCCTCTGTTGCTGAGCGCGGCGTAGGTGCCGACGAGCACGTTGCCCGCCACCGTCTGCCGGAACACCTCGACGTCCAGCGTGTCGGCCAGGATCTCCTCGGTGTCGCGGTCGAGGTCGGGGTGCACGAGCGCGACGTAGTCGTTGCAGGCGATGACGTTGCCCAGCGCGCTGAGCCGCTCCTCCACGCGTTGGACCTTCACGTTGTCCGGGAGACTGTTTCTGATGTGTTGCAACTCTGTGTCGGTGGTGGAGGAGGGCACGATGAGCCCGTTCTTGTTGGCCACGGTCATGCGGCCGATGATGCGGCAGCCGGCGATGCTCGCGTGCACCACGGGGATCGTCTCCGCCAGCTCGGCCTCGAACACGCTGTAGAAATTTTCGGACCCGCCGATTGCGACGAGGCAGTACGAATTTGTCAATTTGCTGAACACTCCCACTTCATTATTGTTTTCGAATTGCACACGAACCGCCATGATTGGAATTTATATTTTTACTGTGATTTCCAAGTATTTCACAAGATTTAACAACCGAAACCTTCACGTGGGGAGAAGAAAAACAACGACGGAACAGTCAAACGTTTGACGTCAGTTTGACGTTTTCCGCCATCATGTTCAGTAGTTTTATTGTAAAAAATCGAAATGTGATCGATTTAGTCGATTGTTTGTGAAAATTCAATAATATTTAATTCTCACTAATTTTCATTATTTGCGAACTGATATTACCATATAACTACACCATACTTATGTGTTACTATTAAAATGTAATTAGTTACATAGAAATTTGGAAACATTGTTTTTTTTACTTTTATCGACTAAAGCAATTGAAATACTTTAGTTCATTTCGATCTATTTCCATCACTAAACATGACATATATTTTGACATTAAAAACGGATGTGTTCAATGTATTTTTATTTTAACTTACTCTATTATTATTTTTCTCAATTTTTTTATATTCGTAAATAGTTTTATGAAATTAATATTTTTTAATGAAAAGTAGAAATATTATGATTTACCTAGTTAAAATAATATATTATTTGAAATTTTCGCCTCATGATCGAATGTGACAGCGACACCTGGTGGCGTTCATTTGGTACATATTTGGCAGATTGACAGTGTCATTTAGGACGTTCAACCATTTGCAACGGTTTTTCCATCTCAAAAACAAAAAAACACTAAATTAAACAATATGTCCCTGCAACCACAATGAAAAATGCGCAAATTTGTAGCGCTGAATTGTTTGGTGGACTACAACGACATCGAGACCTTCCCCAGTGATGCCATTCAAAACCTAAGACAAGCCGTACTCTTCCCTTCCGTGTACAAGCCAAACATTCAGGAAGCGTTACAACGAATCAACTTTACATACCATCGGACTTGCAGCTACTCGGACCTCATACGGGTATGTTCAAAAGTGTTAATAAAATTAAATTAGTATAAACCTAGAGTAATATAGATCTACCGTCATTCACCTACATAAAAAGTAATTGGTTAAATCAGTTGGTAACATGATAGATATTGGTAGTAGGTAGGTTAAGTAGCTAAAATAAGAAAGGAAAAAACTCATGGAGTTTTTTTTGCAATCGTTGAGGGTAGGTTAATATTTTTAAGATCTACCTTACCTACGAGTCGTTCTGTGCCGGTGGTGTGCTTATTATACTTAAATCACTCAGTGGCATACAAAAGTACTTAGCTAAGAATAAAAAAAATATAGAAAAACCATCTTTTGTTATTAAGCGCGGATCCGTTCAACTTTTGAGTAAGTAGTCGTGGTGGTTGATCGACTTTCTTTGTTTGATTCTCACTCTCGATAGATGGTTGGCGTATTTAAATATTGTTTGTGGTGTCGTGCAGGAATGTAACGTCGTGGAAGGTGAGACGCTGCTGATGTTCTGGGGCTGCAACCGCTCCGAGAGCAGGTTCACCGTCATGTCGGCCTCGAGTTGCTCCTCTGTCCACGCGCCGGTAAGCATTCTGCCTACACTTCGATTTGGAGAATATTTGAGATATTTTGTTGTTACACATGAATTGGCCGCTAGGCTTCCTACTCAAATTTCGTCGATCCTACTTTTTTTTTTGAGGTCCACAATTTGACAGAACATTTCTTAGATTACCTCCTGGTAAAACTTCTAGCGAGATTTATAAGTGAGGGGCAATTTTTAAATGCTTACATAGGTACTTAAATACTCAAGGAATGGCTCGTTATTCTGTCTGTTTGGTGCAGCCCAGCGCACAAAGCAGCATGCGCGAGCGAGAGCTGCGCTCCACGGCGCAGCAGACCGATATCAGCTGCCGCCACTCCCCCGGGATCGCCTCGCCAGGTACATCCCTTATGACTGACTAGTATTTTTGGATTTTTTGCATCCATTGCGCCATTTTTTTTTATAAAATTCACTACCTTACCTTTCAACTTTGGTCCTTTCGTTTGTCAGAGAATTGTTCCGTCATTCTGTAACTTGTAGTTAGGGAGGTTTTTTCGCACAAGATAGGTTGCCGTTCGGTTACGGTTTTTATTGCATGAAGAGTATACAGCTTGCTAGTAATTATTGTAGAAAGTTAGGGCTTGTTCCAACTGAGACACCCCATTTTTTGCAGGATCTCATTTAGATAACGCAAAAAACCGATCCATTCGAATTTCGAACACATGTCATGACATGACAGTCCAGCTTTGCGGGATACTGCATCAATGGATGATCTGGATCCCACAAAACTAGAGTGATCCCACAAATCTAGATTGTCATGGGAACGAGCCCTGATGCTGTGGCCGAGCTCCATGACTGTATGTCGGCAGTGTCGATGTGCTCGGCGGAGGAGGCGCGGCAGTTGCGCGCGCGCATCGCCGACTCGCTGACGTTCTCGTCGCCGGCGTCGTCGCTGCTGCCGCCCGCCGGCCGCTCCATGTCCATCCTCGGCTCCGTCTGCGCGCTGCTGCTCAACAAGCAGGTCTGGACCACCTAACTAGCCTTCGTAGAACACATGTCACTTACTTAGGCCCGATTCGACCAAACTTTTATCCGAGAATAACTCCTTATATCTGGCACAATGACAGTTTCAATATGGGAAATAAGTAGGTATGTCAAAATGTGTATTCTTGTTTGGTCGAATCCACCCTTAATTGCTTAGCAGTCCTAGATTGAACATTCCTGCTTCTTACAATCCACTGATAACATTGTATTGTGATACGTAGGTACTACTCATAATTTTATATTCTGCTTTGAGCTCTGCGCTTAGTCATGGATGTGCATGAAATTATTTTATGGCTTCTTTGTTATTGACCTTAATCCAAGCTTAGGCTTAAAGCCAGATTTATACACCTACCTGACGTAATTGTGTCGTGAAGCATCTCTGTTTCATACTAAAATGTGTCGTATCGTGATGGCTTCTGACGTTTGCATAATGTATGAAACCGATTCCTTTAGGCATCACGAATTCACGACACAACACATCAGACAAATATACGCGGCTTTTTTAAGAACAAGACACAGCTGAAATGCTATTGCAGGGTTCGTCAGCGTGCCCCAAAGAGGTGTCTAGTTTCACGGGCAGCCGCACGTCGGACAACATCTGCCGCATCTGCTTCGGCGGCGAGTCGGCGGAGCGGCTGGTGCGGCCGTGCTCGTGCCGCGGCACCATCGCCGCCGTGCACCGCTCGTGCCTGGAGCGCTGGCTGCTGCAGGCCGCCACCTCGTACTGCGAGCTGTGCCGCCACCACTACGTCGTCACCAGGAGCCACAAGTGAGTGATAGATAAGTACTGCTTGTAAAGCTTTGGCAGCTGCTTGACTAATTTAGATTAAACAATCGGAATAATTGACTAAGTTTTAATATGCTGTAATATTTTGCTATGCTTTGGGACTACTTACTGCTAGGGCTAGGAGTATGTATGTATGTAAGTACTTAACTACTTATACTTGTAAATCAGCCTTAAGCGATAGACCTATAGTGGCGGAATTAAAAACATGGAAATCATCCGTTGATACACTCTTTTATGTAGGCTTACGTTCTGTACAGTCTGCTCTGCCGATTAATAGTGCCTGAGTTTCTTGCGCTTCTTCTTCTCAGCACTGGCCCATTTATTATCCCGAAGCAATGGTAGCGTTAATACTGGGACGTGTTGTAAAAGTTGCCTATTTGAAAAATAAACGAGTTTTTTTTTGCTTTTAAAGCCTACGTACCTAATCCCTACTTCCCTATTCATATTAAGTATAAATAAATGCGAAAGTAACTTTTGTCTGTCTGTGTCGATTTCACGACTAAACCACTGAACTGATTTTAATGTTTGGCACAGAGATAGTTTGAGTCCCGGGAAAGGACATAGGATAGTATTTTTAACCCGGTTTTTGAAACAGGGACGCGCGCTATAAAGTTTTTCTGTGACAAACAAAATTTCACGCGAGCGAAGCCGCGGGCGGAAAGCTAGTCTTAGGAAGTTTTCTGACTTGTCGGCGCGGCAACGGCACGACATCAGCACACTTGATATACGCGGTACCGAAAGCTTACCAAGCGCTTATATTTCAATGGAGCGTTCCTGATTGGCGCGGCATGTACGGCAGCCGGTGCCGGTGCCGCACACAGACTCAATCAGGAACGCTCCATTGAAATATAGGCGCTCGGTAAGCTTTCGGTACCGCGTATGCCGAGCGTTCTGATCACTGCTGATGTCGTGCCGACAAGTCAGAAAACGGCCTTAACCGCTTGAGTCCCAGACGGCATTCATTAATGTCATAACAATGAGGGCTATCGTTTTTACACTTAACAGTTGGCACCCCTGGCGATTGACAGGACCTTACTCTACAGAGGCGCCATCTTGATGAGTGCAAATGCGATAGTCCTCCTACCACTTTAGCACTCACCAGATGGTGCCACTGTCTTCGCTACTTGCAAGTGACAGGACCTTACTCTACAGTGGCGCTAACTGGTGAGCGCTAAAACGATAGCCCTCATTGATTATCTATTGTGTCTAGATTCGCGGGCCTTGAAGGATTAAATAAGCCGGTGGTTGCAGGTGGTCGTGGATGCGGTCGATGGCGGAGTGGGCGTGGTCGGGGCGCGGGCGCGCGCTGGCCGCGGACTTGTGGCGCGGCGCGGCGCTGGGCGCGGCCAGCGTGCTGGGCACGGCGCGCGCGCTGCACGCCTGCGACGCCGTGCTCCAGGCGGGCGCGCGGCGCGGGGGCGGCGCCGCGCTCGCCGCCAACCTCTTCTCCTCGCTGCTCATCGGCATCATTGGTGAGGGCACTGCATGCGGGTATCTAAGCCTGTGCAGTCAGCGGCAAATAGTTCGCAACAGGTCTTTGTCAAAATTGGAAGGTTGTGTAAAGCCTAGTCCGTGAGCACGTAGAATTTTGTCCAATGACCCCAAGCTACCCATCCTTATCGCTTGCGGGTAATTATGTTGCCGTCGCGCTCGCACACTCACTGCAGACGCCCGTCGCACAGTCGCGACAACAATATAATTACGCGCGAGCGATAAGGATGGGTAGCTTGGGGGGTCATTGGACAAAATTCTACGTGCTCACGGACCAGGCTTTAGCTAACTTTTTGGTCACTTTGAGTGTCACAAAACTATTTGAAGCTGACTGTACTATTTATTTGCTTGTCACAGCTGCCATTATATCAAAAGTGTTGCTTAGTTTTTTATAATTGTTTTTTTCAAATTGATTGTGCAGTTTAGGAGCCTGTTGTGAACGTTTTGATGCTTTCATCGCTTTGTGATTGAAATATGGATTAAGGAAAGGAAATTTACTAATTTGTATAGATAGTTGATCAGAAAAGTTACAGATGGGCGATTTTGCCTCGAGCTGATTCAAGGAGGGGTAAAGTGGAATGATATTCATCATTAGCAGATCAACGCTTGCAATCCGCCAGTGTGGCAAGGCCCTAAAAGTGATGGATATTTTCAAGCTTAAAGCTAATTTGCCTCTCATATATGGCTGCTAGCATGTTTTTTTTGAGTGCCTATGCTTATGATCTGGTTTTTCAGAATTTCAGATATTCAAGAAAAAGTATTTATCACTCCAGTTTAGTCTGTTTCACCGCAGGCGCCCTGAACGGGCTGCTGACGACGTGGATGCTGCTGAAGATCCAGGAGCACCAGCTGTCGTGGCGCGCCTGGCGCGACTCCACGCTGCACGTGCGCGTGGCGCTCGGCGACTCCCCGCGCGCGTCCGCCGCCACGCTCGTGGCGCCCCGTGACGTCACCCCTCCCGCCGCCGCCACCGCCGACCGCGCCACCAACGTCGCCGACCCCTTCATGGTCGCGCTGCCCTACCCGCTGTTCCCGGACCCCTAGTGAACCTGTTGCGACATGACGGCGGGATACGTCTGCTTTCTGGCGACGTCGACCGCGTGCTTCCTTCTTCTCTTCTCGGTGGTCGTGGTGCGACACTGGACGCGACCGCAGGCGGAATGAAACGCAGGATCCATTGTTAATCATATTTATTTCATTATCGATATAAATTAACGTAATAATAATATCAATTTCATAAAAGTCAGTAGGCGATTATTTCAAGCTGTTATTATTGTCAAATGTAATAGTAGTCCAGTAGCGGATATGAAAATTGTTAATGATTCGTAATAAACGTCGGTACTTTGCGTACTCTGAGTGCGGATACGACTTCCTTATGAATTATAAGAAAAAGCGATCCCGAAGAAATGAATAGCGAAAGTACGCGTATAAAATCTACAGACTATGACCTGAGTCGATCGGTACGGTTAGTCAACTTACGAGCTAATATAAAAGAAATCACATACATCTTGAGATTATACAATAAATAGGAGGACTTATACGAGACTGCGCTTGGAGAAACGACGAGTCGGGCGGACGCGACGATAAACATCTGACAAATAACAAACAAACAATATCAACAACATACGCTCTTTGGACGCCGCGACGCACTCCCGATAACGATACACTTTGTGACTTTAGCGTTCAACTACTGCGATCCAGCCCGCGCTGGCGGGACGATGCCGCACTTCGGAAATACACCAGCCGCCATATTCGGCTTCTGACGCCGACTATTCTAAATGATCAAACAATTTGGCATATGGACTGCAATCGTCCTTAAAACAAAGCAACCAGAAGCAGAATATGGTGATAATAATAATATACTGAAACTGTTACTTTTCACAGGTTTAGTTCTTCTTATAGAAATAACGTAAACTTCAGCTACAGTTTTGACTAGTGAAACCAATCGGTAGAAATAGCCTTATCAGATTACCAGAGGTTAACAAAAGTAACAGTTTCGAGTTTAGCCCGTTCACTTTAGGATTGAACAGTGAACGTGTTAAACTTCCAGACAACGATCAGCTGGTATCGAGGGTTGAAGCGCGGCGTGGTCGGACGGTGCTTCAGTTGTGGTCCTTGAAGCGGCGGTGGATGGCCTGCACGTACGTGAACACGCACTTCCAGTCCGGTTTGCGCATGGCCACCATGTCGTCCACATCCAGCAGCGGGTAGATGCCCGCCTTCTCACTGGAACGAGAACTACATTAGCTTACAAATGTTAGGATAGTTAGGAGGTACAGTTAGCGTCACACAGTTCGTGACACCCAAAGTGGCCAAAAAGTTGACAACACAACCTTATTTAAATGTAATAAAAACGTGTTGCGAACTTTTTGACCGTTTTGGGTGTCACGATCACGAACTATTTGACGCTGACTGTACTAGGATATTCTTATAATGTCCACGCTCGCTCTGGCTACAAAATGTATCTCATAGTTAGATGTATCACGTGGCCCATGCCTGTTACAAATAGGGATTGTTAGTTTGTTTTAGGGGGTTTGATAATTAATGTTGTCAGGATATTTATCTTCTCATTTCTTTCCAAACTTAGGAACCAAACGATTTGCGATCGCTTACGTTAAATCAAATACCAAATCTTTTACATGGACAATTTTTTTGTGAACTCTCATCGACTCCGGTTGATGGAAAAGGGAAGCATGCGATCGAGGTGCACTATGCTTATGAAGTTATCGTGTACTCACTCAGCAATTTTGAAGGCGAGCGTGAAGTTGTGGCGGCGCTTGTCGGGCGTGAGCGCGGCGTAGTCGAAGGCGTCGGGCAGGAAGTGGTGCAGCAGCGCGCAGAACGCCAGCCCGTCCGCCCAGCTCGTCGAGAAGTTCTCCAGCTTCACATTCTGCCCCAACGACAATGTTCACACGTTACTCTAATATTTTACACATTTTTGGGGGAATTCTTGATTTATACCTGATATCTCTGTTTCTATTTTTGTTTCTTTAGGCGTTTTAATATTATTTATTTTTTATTCACGTTATCTTGTAAAAAATCTAAAGCTACTATTTACATAAAACACAAAAACGTAAGAGATTAAGATTATATTTTACAAATATTGAAATAGTATCTACATTATGTTTTATCTTACATACAATCACAAAGACAACTACTGCTACCTTATTAATTAACAAACATAACATGTTTAATTTACATTGTATAAATGCGAAATTACAGGTGTCTAGTGCATTACAACCGTGTCTCTAAAGGAACTAGGTGACACAATCGAATATCTAGTGGTTGGGTGTTCAATTTCTTAACGTTTGTGACATTATTTACAGTTCTCTTTGTAAAGTACACTTCAGTTATTATCACGAAAACTCATGCATTATATTTCATTTCATGTAGTCACACACTTCGAGTAAAATATCTAAAATCAACACATGCTAAAGTTAATAAAAAAAAACCGGTTGATTGTTAATTATTTATGTCAAAATTCACTCTTCCATCTTCAGGTGGCCGTTATTGTTTAATGTAAATATTATAAACATGTAATTTATAGCACATACTTAAATATTTATTTCATGTTATCATACAAAATTATGATATTACATAAGTTGGTAACGTGATGATAATGTGAAGAAGTAATATTTTGTATTATTGTTAAATAATATTATGTATTACGTATAGGATATATACAGAAAATAGCGTAGGCAAAATGAAGCGTCAGGAGAAGCGGTGTAACTTAGTGGTGGTGACGTCAGCCGTGTTAATGTCGCGCGGCCCTCATGCTGCAGCACCGGCGACGCGCTAACACCCGATACATCCGTGCGCCCGTACACTTACACTGATGCACATTTTTCTTGTAACTATGTACAGAAGAATATACTACATTGCTGCATTGATGACATCATTGATCTCAGTTATGGTTATTGCCAAATAACAATTTAATAAAAAAAATGCCCATCAGTTATTGAAATGTTTCGAAACACCCCAATAAGTTCATATTTCAGGATCAAATAAGCTTGAAAGTGTTGTTCAATGGAAATCTATTCAACGTTGCAACATTATTGTGATTTATAGATTCGGTGTACATCGACGACATACTACTGGAAAGTGCGGAGTCTATGTACACAGGTGCAGTAAACGTAGTGGGGCGTTGCGTGTGCAGGACGGTTGTGAAGTGTACCTCGTAGTCCCGGGTCTTGTCGCGACACCACTGCAGCAACCGTTCTTTAATAGTGAGGGCGCTGGCTTGCAGCGCGGGGTCCGTGAACTTGAAGTACGGCTGCGACGGAGAGCCCGGGCTCTGCGGAGTCTTGGGCGAGCTACAACCGGGGGCTCAGGTTAGTCGGGCGCTCGCTGCCGGCTCGTACTCGTTAGTCCCGCGGCTCGCTCGGCGCGATTGGTCAGTATTAGGTGCGCTGTCATGTCGAGTGCCTGACGCGTGTGCGAGTTATGGACGCGATGTCAATCACTGGTTATTTACAAGTAACGAGTGCTGCGTCATGTCATGTCGTTTGCTACGTTTCAGCCGAGCAGTCGATTGGAATGAACACGATGCCTTTATAGAACAAGCATATACGTGTGAGTATGTAGTTGAGTTTTTAGTTATGTTTGCATCCATTGCAGGTATATACTTATTCTCGTATGAGTAAGACGTTGTAATGAAGCGACTATTGTACTGGTTATAAAGATTATACTGATGTTTAATATTTACTTGTTTTATCCCTTATTCGTATCCAGAGATATCGCTGCCAAAATAAATAAATATATGTATTATACTAAATATGAAGCAGAAAGATGGAATAATAAATATTTGTTTATTATATTGGCACTAACTCGTAATAATTTGTCTTCGTATTTACTAAGTACATATTATATTCTTTAGTTTTGATTTTAGTGTATTTTGATGTTTATTCGTAAACCAATAATTTCTCGGGGTCGCGGTCGGTCGGAACTAAACTTACTTGGGACTGTTGGTGGAATTTTGCTTCTCAAGCTGACGGAACTTGGCGAACGGCGACACGGGCTTCGGTGCCGGCCGGCTCATGCTCTCGATCACTGAAACATCATCACCATTAATATCACGGAGTCAACGTTACAGATAATAACTATTCTTAAATGCGAAATTTTACCTTTCGAAGACTTAGTAGTGGTACTACTGCTAACAGTTTTTTCAGACGAGTCCCTCCTCACGCTCGATGTCACAGTGGTTACTTCTTCTTCCTCTGGAAACAGAAAAAATCATAAATTTCTCAGTCGCGACGAGATCGGCGCTAACACTAAACTCTGAACACTAGGAAAACGAGTAGCAAGACATACAGATGATACTTATAAGCTATTAGTCAAAATAACACTGTTATAGGAATCGGTGAAATGAATACGGATGTAACACATATGTACAACGACACGGGGGAGGCGCGACGCGGGGGACGGGGCATGCGACGGCTGGGCGCGACACAAGCACAGGCAGCCCACACACACACGACTCACGCGCGTCTCGCTCGTCTCCGTCCTAACCAGTGGAATGTGCGCGGGCGCTACGCGAGCGCCGACACCAGGTCCTCGAACGCGTCGTCGGCGTTGCTCTCGTCGAGGAACTGCAGCTCCGCCACCGTCGGCATCGTGCGGCTGCGGCCCAGCGAGTAGGCCTGCGGCGCCGGCCGGCCGCGGCGCTGCGCCGGCGCCCGGGCCGCCTGCCCGCCGAAGTACGCCTCCACGGTCCTCTTCTTCTCCGTGAGCTCGTCGCGCGCGATGCCGCCCTCGAACAGCTTCGGCACGGCCAGCAGGTGCATGGACTTGGCGCGCGCGACCACCCTGCGCGGCGACGCGGCCGGCGAGCGCTCGGCCAGCTGGCTCCACGAGCCGGAGCGGCTGAGCGGGCTGGAGGCGCCGGAGCCGCCGGACAGCACGGACTCGCGGGACGCGGCGAGCGGGCTGCGCGGGCCCGCCGGGGACAGGAAGCTCTCGGGCTCGACGGGGGGCGGGCGGGGCTTTGGGGGCGCGTGCTGGGGGGAGGGGCCGGTCTGTACAGGGACCCGTACCTGACTCCTGGCGGCCTCGCGCTTTTTCCGCTCTACGTGGGCCGCGTCGCGTTTCGGAAAGGAGACTCTGTCGAGCGCGCCCTTGAGGCTGTCGCGGCGCGCGTCGTCGTGGCGCGTGCGCACGCCGGCCGTGATGGTGGCGGCGCCGCGCACGGGCCCGCGCATGACGCGCGTCTCCACGCTGCCGTGCTCCGTGGTGGGCCCGTCGTCGTGCGGGCCCGCGTGCCCGTTCTGGGCCGGGCCGGCCCGCGCGCGGTGGGCGGGCGGGGCGCCGGGCGAGCGCGCGAGGCCGCCGCGGTCTTGCTCGTTCATGACGACGTCGGGCAGGTAGTCGACCTTGTGCGCGCGCGCCTTCTCGATGTCGGGCGTCTGCTGCAGCGGCACGAAGGTGGACACGTCGGCGGGCGTGTAGTCGGTGACGGTGTAGGCGGGCGGCGCGGGCTTGCGCTCGCCGGGCTCCGCGTGGCCGTTGGTCGTCGGCTCGTGGCGAGCTCGCTCCCGAATTTGTCTCTCGTAAAACTCGATCTGCAGTTTTTGCGCGTCGACTTTGGGCACGAACGGAGCGGACCCGGCGTAGGGTTTGGCGTCGTCCACTTTCCTCACGAGCTCCGGGGCGGCGAGGTGGTTCTGGCTCGGAATGGTCTTTACGGGGTAGCTTTGGACCTGCGGGGGCGCGTGAGTCGGCGGCGTGGGGAGGTTGGGTATGTACGGTCTCTCGCTGTAAGCGGGCGGGGCCATCGGCGGCGGCGGCGGGGATTCATATTTATTGAAAACGTTATTGACGACTCTCCTGGGCCGGTCGTTTTCGGGCACGGCCCAGGGCACGCTCTGGACGGGCGGGCTGGCGACCGTCGGGTGGCCCGTGCCGTTGTAGGCGGGGGGAGGCGGCTCCGTGGTCGAGGACGCCGCGCTGTTCAGCACCGAGGGCGGACTCCACACGTGGGCCGGGGCGCTCGTGGGCGACGTGATTTTGGCGGGCGGTTTGAACGCCGACATCGGGGCGTGCGAGAACTGGTTGACCGGGATCGGTTTCGCGACGAAGGGTTTGACGACGACGGGCCTCGTGGGGGACTGCGGCACGGGCGGCGGGAGCGGCGCGCGCGGCTCCCGGCGCTCGGCCGTCCACGGCGGCTTGACGACGTTGTTGTTGGTGACGTCGGCGAGGAAGCGGCGCGGGCGCGGCGCGGAGGGCGAGGGCGACTCGTCCGCCGCCCGCCAGAAGCGCCGCGCCGACGACGAGCTCGACGATCGACTGTGGGTGTCCCGCTCGCGGCTTTCGAACGCGTGCTTGATGTTCCCGAATCGACTGCTCCAGTTCGATTGGCCGTTGACGGTCACCTGATTCTCCTCGTTTTTACGCATGAACGCGACGAATTTCCTATCGTTCTCCGTTTGAGGTTGAAACTTGGGCACCGCGGGGCCGCGCGCGTCGTCGTCGGTGTCGCTGTCCAGCTTGTAGCCGGCGAGCGGGCGGCCGATGTCGATCGTGTTCGCGCGCTTCATGCGACTCCGCTTGTTGTTGCTGAATCTGTTGAGAGGTTTCGAGATCTCCTCGGCCGGGGACGGAGGTGCTGCAAAATTGTAAGTCGGGGGGAGGGGCTTGTACAGGGGCGCGCGCACCCTGGGCTCGTCCCGGACCACCGGTTTCTGGGTGACGGTCGGCGCGGCCACCGGAGGAGGTGACCTTCGACGCTCCGGGGCCCGTCGCGGATATACCGGGGCGGCCTCGCGCGCCTGCGCGTCAAATTTAGTGGCGATGGCGGCTATGCCACTTTTGGCATCGGACGCGCGACGCAACGCCGGCTGGAAGGGGAGCTGCGGTTGTTGCAAAGGTTGCGGTTGTTGCAGAGGTTGCGGTTGTTGCAGAGGTTGCGGTTGTTGCAGAGGCTGCGATTGCTGCGGTGGCTGCGGCGGTTGCGGGAGCGGTTGCTGCGGTCGCTGAACCGGTTGAGTTTGGCCTCCGTCCGCGATCGAGTGCCTAAAGAAGTCCGGCTTGCGCGGGGCCGGCGCCCGGCGCTCCACGACCCGCGCGTCCCTGCTGACCCGCGGGGGGTCGACGAAGCTCGCCGAGTGCTGGATCGGCGCCGGCTTCTGCCGCGAGGCGACCGCGTCGTGGAAGCTGACGTCCTCGTCGACGCTCGGCTTGCGCTCGGGCGTGCGCGGCTGGCTCGAGGCCTCCGAGGCGCCGCTGGAGGGCTCGGGCTCGAGCTCGGGTGCCCCCAGCGCGAGCGCGTCGCGGTCCACGAGGCGGCGCGCCTGCGCGAGCTCCTCGTGCGTGACGCCGACGGTGTGTCTTGCGGCGCGGCTGCGGCGGCGCGGGCGGCGGCGGCAGCCGTCCAGGCGGTCGGCGGCCTGCAGCGCGTCCTCGAGACGGTCGGCCAGCGCCAGCAGCGCGCGCGCCTGCGGGTGGTCGGCGGGCGGCGCGAGCGCGGCGCGCAGGCGGGCGAGCGAGCGGCGCACGTCGGCGACCACGTCGGCGCCGGCCGCGCCCAGCCCGGCCAGCAGGCGCGAGCCGCCGCCGCCCAGCAGCCCCTGCAGCAGCGGGAGGAGGAGGGACTCACCGCGCGCGTCGCCGTCCGCGGGCTCGCCGGCCGCCGCCAGCGCCTCCGTCACGGCGCTCGCGCACGCTGCGGACGTTCGGGTTTTGTTAGAAAGTGCATTCGTTTAACACGACGAGACATTACATTCATAAGTGCCACTAGTGGTCTAAATTGAAAAAAAAAATCATTTTGATTTTTTGATTTTGACATCGGTGACTGATGTCGGTGCGATAGAGATCATTCGGCATCTTTATGGGCGGAGACTCACCTTCTTGTTCAGCCATGAGGTTGCGGATGCGCGCGCGTATTCGACGACGCTGCTCGTAGTCGGTGCACTCGTCCAACTGAAACGCGAATTAGCACCGATATAATGTTAACTTTAATTATTTTAAAAATAAAATGAGAATCAATTGATTCAAATGTGTTTGATTATTTAAAAACAATCACCATCACGTTAGCTTTTATCCCCCGATATTGATTCAACATTGTACAATACTATCCCGTCTCAAGTGTTAGTGAAATTCACCACGTCGATAAAGAAAGCTTTGGAGCGCTAATAACGCAATAACTAACAAGTATTGGAGTGGTCAATATATCACACGTAACGAGAAATGACTGGCGATTAATTTAACTCGGATATTTCGGATTGAGCCGTGCGTGCGCGCGGCGCGCGGAGTGACCACGTTTTGGCGCAGCCTCTCCTCACATTCACATTGTTTGTCATTGTAACCGCTTTCTACTAGATAATCCGCTTTGCGTCTATGATGCTAAAGTCCCAATTCAGTTGCGATCGTGTTTGCCCGTGCGTACAAGCATTGCGGCAGTGCCGGAAGTGGACACGCGGAAGTGAACTGCCCTAAATCACTTTTCATTAATTGTCATCTGACCTGCTCCAGTATCCATTCAAATTGATAGTCATTATTGTGAATTATCTACTAATGGTAATCTGACCCAAATTGCACAGCATACGAATTAGGACTTCATAGTTTCTATAATGATTATTTCATTGACTTTTAAGAACATGAGCCTAATTAAATTAACAATTAACGTCACATATGAACAGAGATTCTCTCCAACCAACATGTCATATTGTCTACCGTCAAACATGAAATCATTAATCACAATTGGATGTTACAAATCATAGGTAATTAAATAAATAATGAAATGAATAATGTATTTTTCCCAAATGTGTCCTCCATCTTGCAGAGCGGCCAGCAGCCGCAGAGCCCTAGTGGTGTCCCGGCGGCGCGCGCGCAGTTCCCACGCTGTCGCCGGCGGATTACCCGCCATTACGTGCGGGCCCAGTCCACAGGCGGGCAGCGAAATTATTCAAAAGGGAAAATAAAGGCCGAAAACTTTAGATATTATTCAATCAAACGATGAAAGAGCTGAAGCCTTCCAATAAGAAGTTAGCGAGACTCTGACCAATGAAATTGGCTAGCTAGGTAAGGTTGATGCGGGAAAAGCCTGGATGCGGGCAGCGCAGGACCGTTCATTGTGGAAAACCTTGGGGGAGGCCTTTGTCCAGCAGTGGACGTCATTTGGATGAAACGAGGTAAGGTTGGTCAATTTGATGGTTATTTTGTTTATTATCATGTCTCTTTGTGGGATACTCGAGACACAATATTTAACAGACAAACAGTGAGCGATCTTATTTTTCGCTTTCTCGTTATTATACGTGTCGATTGCAGGTACCGCCACCGCTTTCGACATAAGTACGAGTATTTGTGTAGTACAATTAGAATAGAATAGAATAGAATACCTTTATTCAGCATTAACATTTATGTGCATGCATACATGTACAGAGGTTAAATATTACTGAGCCATGCTGAAAAGGCGCCCGCTCAGCGAAAATCGTGACATGACACACACAAGTCGTCAAGTCACGAAGCTGGTTTTCAGCGGGTACCAACATGGGGGTTATTATGTTGTTGGTCGCTGCCTCTTTAGACTCGGGCCGCCGGTCGTCAGCTGGACAACTTGTAGCAGCCTCCGGCAGGTGTCTCGGCGTCAGCCACACGGCTAATCGCCGCGCGCCCTGTGGTTTCTCACTTGGCTAATTGATAAACGCTGAGAACGAGTTTCAGCTTGTCTTGTGTCAATTTATAAGTCTAGCTGGATCACGAACGGATTTTTTTGCAAATACAGGTAAGAACAGAATGATATTTAATAATTTTCCAGGTTTTAGAGTTAACATACGCTTTTGAAGGTCTTAAGAAGGTCTTTGTTAAGTTGCATGCAAGTGTTGTGTTTCAGAAGATGGTATTACGTCAAAATGCTACATAGGTCGCTAGGCTCCCCAGATTTCTTTCCCATTGTCTTACGAAGCGTCGCGAACGGACACGCAAGTCGCAACATAACGGCATGACGCGCGGCGCTGTAACCGCGTTAGACACGGCCGCACGCGCACGCGCACACGTAACGTGCAACGCATGCAGTGGGCTTGCTTGTTGCTGCGACTAGCGCATCACATTGACAACAATCAATCACATCTTAAACGTACCTGAATACCTGTAAATACCTCTAATAAATAAGCTGATAATACCTCTATGTGACAACAAATAGACTAATGCCCATTTTCACCATCAATCCCTAATTTTTAAGTGAACCCTATGAAAACAAAATTCCTGTTATGTGTTACCATAGGGGTCACTTAAAAATTAGGGATTGATGGTGAAAATAGGCATAAGCCTGTAAATACCTCTAATAAATAAGCTGATAATACCTCTATGTGACAACAAATAGACTAAGAAGGTATATCACTTACTTAAGTATACCCATGTACACCAGCGTCGGGGCACGCGTGGCTCGATTAATGCTGAGCGGGCGCCTTTTTGGCACAAAAATATGCGTGTATAGTTTTAAGTCCCTTTGTTCTGTTTTTTACTTTTTCTTTTTGTGTCAAATAAAGTTTTTCTTATTCTTATGTGAAATGAAATCGTGAATATCGTTCGTAAGTTCGTATGAAATATGTTTTCCTTTAGAACAAACTACACCACAATAGTTTCTAGCATCATGTTTAAGACTACCATACGTAAATACATTGTGGTCGTAGCACTCTTAATTTCACCATGATGGTGCCGTACGCGCTGCGAGTGTGAGCCGGATGAGCCGAGGACGTCCATCGGCGAAGCCCAATGAAGCTTTCTCACAGCAAACTTGATAATCATTGCTGGTAATGTTGTTTGATTAGGCCATTTGACGTATTTCAGAGCAATTCTAGTCATACTTCAACCTGTTGACAGCCATACCTTTATTAATCACATACTTAGTTGTATGTAATTTATGTAAAGCACCTAAGTCAATAAATATTATTTGATTAACATTCGGTATGTAGATACTAGTTCAATATTGGAATGCAATGTCGTAATAAGCATAGGAGCATGTGAGCTCATATGAGCATACTAAATTTCATATAACGAAAGTGAGAGCAATGAGTGGTCAATTACATCAAAGTTCAATGACTCAGATGAGCGGTTGGTTCTTTAGTAAAAATCAATTTCAATTTGGCTAGTCATGTGACGTCGTAGATGGACAGAATGATAAAATATTGGACCGTATAAATTTTAGGTTGATGGCAAATAAATACGAAAAGTAAACAGTTGGCAGACCATCAGGAAGTGGGTCAATGATAAAGAAGAAAACTGTAATAAACAATTGCCGCTGAATGGGATCAAACAAATCTGGATAGCACAAGGGACAGCTAATCTTAACTGTGGATGGATGATGTCAATAATGGTGATGATGATGAAGACACTCACGAGTTTCCTCAAGACGCGCTCGTCCCAGCACTGCTCGAGATCGAACTCCTCGACGCTGCGGGTGCTGCTGACCTTGCCGCCGCTGCTGCGGACTGTCTCCTGCGGGACAAGCAAAACTCGGTTAGCACAGGAACTGGACAACATGAAACTAAAAGGTTAGAGAATGCTTCTTACAAACGAACTCACAATCTTATAATATCCTACTTTACCTCTTTATAATAATATTAGAGACTGTCAAATAATTGATTGTTGTTTGGACTTAGAAGCTTAAACTATGATTCCTGTAACGTCGAATCTTAAAGAACCTTTAACACTCTTGGGAAATTTAAGAAAAGGGGTTGAACATATGAAAGTATCGTCAATCTTACGCGAGCCAAAGTATTGTTTGGTTACTGTTTACATAGATCATCATGTTCCCAAAAATATACAGCACATTGTCCCATCATGACATCAGCATGCGAACGTTAAGAAATCATCGAGTTTCACGCGTCTATTTCGAGCAACTATCGTAGTGGAAAAGACCTTGTCGGAGCGCGCCCTTCCTCTGGCACTCTCTTTTATTTTTAAATAATTGGAAAACCCTTGAAAAACTCTTCAAGTGTGTGGTAAATGTCGGCTTTATCTTTTTTATGAGCATCATTATTAGAAACTACATTTTATAGTGCGCTACTTTCTTGAAAATATAGAGATCTTTAGGATCGGCGGCTCCTCTTGCTTATTATTTATTCTCTGATATTTTGACAGAATGAGAATCTGAATGGACATTTAAATAAGAATCGTCATATTATTATTTAGTTTAATGTACCTAGAGAGCCAATTTTGGAGCTAAATAAGACATTCATCGTTATGATTTGGTATTGTCTATCTAGGATATGTATGTATCTGTTGTAGCTCCAGCGGTGTCTAACCACAGTGTAAGGTTTATCCAGTCTACGAAGGCCTGTGGTAATGCGGTTTTGAATTGAGGCCGGCAATACTCGATATTGCTATTCGATTCCGGTCGAGATCCAATTTTTCTTGAGTCGACGCAATAAAGCAATAAATAAGCCCCACAGATAAACATGCTTCTAAATCTCCTGAGATCTAAAACTCACACTACGAGTTTATTATTTATTATTTGTAGTTATTTTTGTAAACATTTGCAGATATCGAGACTGCAGTCAAGGTCAGTGTCGAGCTAATTTAATGTTACACAAGTTATATCACTGCAATAACAAATAGACCGCAGCTGAGGTTCGCCATTTTTCCGTGTGGGAGGGTACTTAATCGCCGAAAATCCAATAAATATAGATACGTCACAGATAGAAAAGATCAGTCGCCTCTTAGAAAAAGTTCGTGCCTTCGCAATCGAAGATAAATAGTTTAATACGAACCACATTAAACTGCACCAAAAATCTAATGCCGATCTGGCTTTCTTGTGCAAAGGACTTGATTGAAAAGCTTTCTTATTCGTCACTCAAATGGGTTATCTGTTCTCCAAGGGCTACGCCCGCATCTCATCGGCCTTCCAGTACAAATATACTACGGTACTGCTAGTTGTAGATTTTTATTACTTTTGCGAATAAATCTCGCGTCGGTCTGGTTTCATGGCTGACGGAGCTTCCTGGTCAGTTAATGGACTTTCTGGTCAATGAAAGATGTTCAAGTATAAATATAACTTTATGAGAATCTCGTAAATCGCAGCCGTACGCGTGTTTCTGATGTTATAAAAGTTTAGAGAATTAGAGAAAACTGGTTTCATTTGGTTGGTTATAAAATGTCGATGGCAATAGAAAATAACTGAACGATTTCAGGGTTTAGATTACAAGTTTCTGCTTTGAACTCGTCGAATCAATTTAAAAATTGGGTGTGTCTGGCGCATTAGGGACGACCTATTTTTTCCATCAATGTAAGTGTGATGAACGAGCCCATTGATATTGCTGAAGTTGCGTACGAGTGGTTGCGTCTACATTATAATTTGACGCCAATTTGTCGACGCGCTTGTGTAATCAATTCGTCGTATGATGATAGCCTTTCATTGATTTTTATAGGTTCGTTATTGTAAGATTTTATTAGTTACGAAACGAAAAATAATAATGACCTTTTCAAAAGCACAGATTTGATTTTGAGGTTATAATTTTTTCCTGTTACTTTAGTTGCACCTATGAACTGTCCACTGCTGTATATCGACTGTTCTAACAATAGATATTCAGCGGATTAGAATCATACACTAATAGCAAGGGTACAGATCCTAAATGCAGTTCAAGATCAAGCGCCATGCTGGTGTCATCGCGGCTATTTAGCGGATGCAGCGTGAGCGCGCCGGGCGCTGGGCGCGCGCCAGCCCGGAAACACTCTTAGCTGGAACTGTGTCCTTTGCTTGCTGTTAGGTTCTTGCATGGTGACAAAAATGAAATAATACAATCTAAGTCTATCTGTTTTTTGTGATCAAATAGGTAAGTGTTATGAATATTCTCTACATATCCAAACAAAATCTGACATCAGGATTGTGTTCTGATCTCAGATGTTGCCACCCAGTTGTTTATTTTGCTTCTCTACCTTTCCACTTAATCTGATGAGTATTGCTTAAATAGAAAACACCATTTATGAACATGTCTTTGAGCATCACTGTATATTAATTACGTTCTTCGTTAAACAGCTTTGTCATCCTAAGGAAGCATTAGTTCGACAAATATTTAGCATGTCATCAACGCACTGCTAACAAACGATGGACCGTGTATTATTATTTGCAGTTAATGCTATTAATGTTCAACGTCGTAGGTTTTGTAACATGAAGTTTTATTGAATGGAATGCAAGCTGCATTTGGACATAAAGACAGAAACCCGGATGAGTAATCCCGTCCGCTGTGGTCTTATTGCATTCAAAGGAGTCCCATTTTAAACTCGTTGCACTTGTACAAAGTAGCGTCCAGTTTCTAATGTGATGTGAAGAAACTTTTAACGGCGCGGTTGAAGTGAAAAGCCTTATGGATTGAGCACTTCCTAAGGTACTGGTTGTGGCTAATGGGTTCCCAGTAGCGTAGGTTAGTACCTACTACATGTTAATGTGCCACATGAGCGATAAAGGGTTATGGTTTGTTGGAGGAAAGTTGAGGTTACTAGGTACAAGCTCTAGAATATTTTTGTGGCAGGTTGGTAATAGGATTGACGTGCATCTAGACTGAGGGCCTATTTCTTTAAATCCTTACGAATCTAATTGAGACTTAAAAGGGCAATTTAATTAGGTGAGTTGAAAATAGTGAAAAATTGATGCGGGTTAAAGCAATACTTTGGCTGCAGATTTGCTGATTTGAGCTACATTTTCAATACAGATCACGGTAAGTAGGTATAGTATCATGGTGTTGTTTGGAGAGTTCTGTGACATGACATCAGTCTTCGCTTGTTAATCTTCGACGCAGTAAACTAATAGGTAAGTGAATCATCTCCAGAGCATCTGCTGTCATGACGGCGATCCGTCAGTGCTGCCAAGATGGCGGCACGTGCTGCTGCCGTGAAATGTTTGGACATGTGCAGGAGGAGCACGCGCTCGTTATTTACTTACTATCTTGAGTGTGGATTGTTGCCATTTTCCTATTATACACTTCGTATGACCTTTGAGTTTTACCCAGTAGCCTAAATGATGGTTAAAGAAGATATTTCTACAATCTAAATTGATTTTACTGCCTTTTAACTAGCCAGTTCATTAAGCTACTGTACCTACTAACTTCTCATATACAATTTATAGTATAGAGTTATAGTTATAGCGTGACAGTGTAACCGACCGGCATTGTAGTAATATTTATAGGCGGGCGAGAAGATCACTGGGCCAGATTTTTGGCAGGTCACCGCGCGGCATCGACCGCGGCTAAAATACGCGCGCGCGCGCACGCCATACAACGTGATTCGCTCCTCCTGAACTTTTCCGTCTAGTTTACAGATTTATTATATTCTCTCGGTGACTATCTTCATAACAAAGAAGACATAAGACTACATAAGTGCGCTTAATTACGTAATAGGCAATAATAAATTATGTGCAAATGTGGATTAATAATTTTAACTTTGAATCAGTCTAGATTCTAGACTGTTCTAGACTCTAGAACTTCAAATAAGAACATCAAAGTTTAGACCTTAACCAGGTCTTTAAACACCTATTGAAAGTACCTAGGATATCGATTTCAGTCCGATCTACAAGTTGTGAGTTAAAAGCTTGCGTCGCGTGCGCATCAAAGCATTGTGTGTCCAAACGACTGGCGAGAAGTCAGGCAGACGCGATCGTTGGACGCGCTACAAATCGAGCTTTGACTTACAACAATTAATCTCTGATCCGGGTGCATTAGCTTTTTGTTACATATTTTCTTCTTACTCTGATGCACCCTGAGTGCTTTCATTTCATACATTATCATGCGTCTTAGTTATTTAGTGTATTTTTCATTCAATTCGCTCTGGCTATTTTCATCCGGTGTTCTTGTAGAGCTTTGCATGACTTCTGTCCATTCAACTTTTTAGCATTCGCCAAACGAACGGACCACATCCGTCATCTACATCTGGGAAGTTGTCTGTTATAAATAAAATTTAATGGGAAATGTGTTTGGAACGCCAAATGGCCCCACATTATAAATAAATCATACCATGATAGAGCATGTTGGAAGTCCTCATTATTTTAGAATTATACCTGTTTGTGAACAAAGTGATTGAAACAAATGAAAGTGGGTGAACACGGTACGGAGAGTCATAAAACAAGCAAGACTTTGAGCCTTATTACAGTGCTGTTGCAACCAGTAATAAAAACCTTGTTTTCCTTTAGTTTCGGCGTAAATCGTATCGCGAAGAAGTCGTCGAGGAATCGATAGAGTCATCAGAGGGATCAATGGTCGGCGCGTTCCGGGAACATGCGCGCGCGCAAAAAGAGGAAATGTCGCACAACAGACGCAGACGATATTTTTGGACGCCCACATTTATAAAAGTCCGTTAATTTGTTTAAAACAAGATGATATGTGACATCTGGCTTTAAACAAAGATGCTTTTTGAAATTTACACTATTATCTTACTTTGTAGCAGCAGCTTTTTGTAATTTTGTTTTTAGCGGTCATTTACCGGCGCAGGTATACTTTTCCAACCATTTTGACGATAGGTAGGACGATTTTAGAACATAAAAATCATTATCAAAAGACAGGTATTAATAGAGGTGAAACTACGCTGGCAAAAAAGTGATTTATAGAGCGATTATGAATAATGCTGTTTTGTCTGTCTGTCAGCTACTCACTGTGTCAATCCTACTGATGCGCAGACGTCGTTGCCGGCACAGAATGGCCGATAACAAGTGTATCGGTCGATCGCGCTCGAGCGCGGCATCACGCGCGGGTTCGCAAGAAGCGATCTAGCGGCTAACGGCGCGTGCCGAGATATGCGCGCGGGCAGATGCGATGATAGCTAAGGTTGCCTTTGACGTAAAAGCTGTCAGATACTTGATTCGTAAGTCACTAATCAAAATAGATTTAGTTGTATGTGTATTATTGCGACTTGTTATAAGTACGAGTACAAGAAGACAAATGAAAATATAAATCGATGGCAAACAAATAATTAATTTCTCACCACACGCATGAGAAGTAATTATGACTACAAAGATGTATCATATTTGCCAGCTTTACAGTGGTGGTGGTAACCCTGTGTGAGAGTGGTTAGCACGCGCGCGCCGCAGTTTTTGCAACAATGCGATGATTGCGATCATCGGCGCTGCAAAAACGCGGAAAGGAAATAGGAGCGGCGGATCTGGAGCGCATGCGCATACCCGCGTGTCAGCTGGTCGTCCGTCCGTCAGTCAGTCCTAATGCATGCTGATTCGTGACATGTTAATGATAGCACAAACACCAACTTGTATCTGACTATTGAAAACGTCAATAGTCAGATAGCTACAAATTGGTGTTATAAGTACGTAATACTTAGGTAAGTAGGATATTTTAATATGCATTAAGCTAAATCTAATGTGTATACCTACCTAAGTGTACGTATTACATCCGAATCTCAAGTAGGTACTTAGGAATGTATAGGTAGCCTAGAGTATATTGACTTCATATTTTGTTTGCAAACATTTCGCTGTTTTGAAATGTTGGCTACATTATGAGTGAAAGGCAATCTTAGAAAATAGGAAAGGGATAACCTTATTGAGTATAATTGGATAAGTTAGTCACCTCCGCCGAGGAAGATAAAAAGCGGGATAACAACATCGAGAGCAAACGGCAAAAAGAGAAATGGACACTGGCTTTTTACTGTTACAAAAATGTGAAACCGGGGATACAGTCGCGGCTGCGGTGCGCACGCGGCGATTTAGATCGCAAGTGCTTTGGAAATAGTTACGTGGTGATTGCGATGAAATGATTTTATATACTTTACTTAACACGAGTTAAGACTGAGGGGAAATGTACTGTACCGAAAACATCTACCTTATATGTGAGGTAAATTAAACATGCAGTTGTTTATCGAGATAAGGCGATGTGAGGTTTCCATTTTCATATAATAGTCTAATTTTTACTGTAATTTGATGCTATAAATCATGTTAACCACTTGTTTGCATGCTCTACATTTATGATTGATTTAAATAATTGCTTACGAAGTATTTTACTTCAGTTATGATAGTATCTTTTGTAAAGAATTTATTAATTCAATGGCTAATTAAAGTGAATGTTAATTACAGACGGGCAGTGGAAACGATAGGTAGCAGTTTCGCGACGCGTACATTAAAAAAGCGTGGAGATACGCTTATGGTCACTCAGTTGTCTGGGAAAAGTGTTGACGCAACAAAAAAGTTTTTGACAATAGAGGTAGATAAAATCGGGTAATCTGAAATAACACCCCTGCGGATGAGAGTTGTGTCTCTGTGAAGCTCATAGAATCAAGAAGTGAAAAATCAGTCTAGTACCAAAATCATTTTTTGACCTTGCACCGAGTGTTCCCTGTCCCGATTCCTTTGTTCAGTCCAGCCTCAAGGTTGCGATCTTGGCCTTTGCGACATTCGCCAAGTCTGAAGGGAAGAGCCAAATAGGGGCGTCACACGCGCGGGCGCAGCTTGGCGTGCCACCAGGCGCAGGGTTGACGAGTGACAACAACATCAATGGACAAGGAAAATATCGTGTCCCTAAAACACTTCCTTGGTTAGATGATTTGAATTCCGGCCGGCAATTTTCAGATGCAGCAAAGCAGTAAATATATTAATTTTGGATTAATTCTTCTAACTACTGTAAGTAATTTGTTCAGTAATAAATTAACTGGACGTGTCTTTTACTAACATAACGTCAGATAGGTATAAACATTTCTTTTCGGGGTTGGCGATACTGAATGGTACAAGTCTTGTACCATTCATACTATCCACTTAGTTATGTGTAGAGGCGTTGTTCTCATTAGCTTTGTAATAAACCAATCAAATAAATTGGCACTTACACCAATTAACGAAATCACTTTTATTTTCATTCGTTCATCATTATCATTAGTCATCGAATTGGACTCAATGGGGCGAGGTGACAATAGTTGATTTAGGAGGCTCGTCTCTATAATGACTGTGACGATTGAAAGACGACTTTAGTAGCTTCAAGACAGTGTTTAGGTTTTATTGTGTAGTCTCTACAGTCTTGTTTTGGTTGAAGAAGATGTTAGCATCTTTTGAATAGAGTTCAAAGTCCTTTAAAGTGGTGTGTCAGTGAGGTGCGCGCGCGTCCATTTCGGCAGTCGATGGGTATCGGCGTATCGGGACGATTGACCCACTTCTATTTGGCGCAGGCGCGGGTATAATTAGCCGGAGTGAACGCCCGAGCCTCGGGTTACGATTAACCTGAGGGAGGTGAGCGCGATGCACAACTAATCGCTACTTGGAAAAATAATAAATAGCTACGTAAAATAAAATAGGCTTGAATCCGATTTCTTCGTTGAGAATTCTGTCCAATCGAGCCGTTTCAGATGAGTTCGGTCGTTTCAGTGGCGAGCACTTCATTAGATACTGTGCAGAATGTTAGCTTCTTACGGATGCTTCGTTCGTTTCAGCCGAAAGACGTCCACTGCTGGACAAAGGCCTCCCCCAAGGATTTCCACGAAGACTGATCCTGCGCCGCTCGCATCCAGGCACCTCCCGCAACCTTCACCAGATCGTCGGTCTACCTAGTGGGAGGCCTGCCCAGGCTACGTCTTCCGGCTCGTGGTCGCCACTCAAGAACTTACTGCCACTTGATTTTAGCGATTCTGCGGGCTATGTCAGTCACTCTGGTTCTCCTACGGATGCTTATTGCTTGTCAAGTAGGAATAAAGTATAAATTACCATAAATTGAGGTCATATACGTATCATGTGTTAAACCATGTTAAAATGTATGAACTGTATTATGTATGTGACTTTGTTGGTGTACCTAATAAATAAATAAATAAATAAATAATTACTGGTACTGTATTTTTGATCTTGTTTGTCTCTTTGGATTCTCTTCTAGTATTCTATTAACCCTCGGAATCTATGAATTATTTTTCAGTGATTTTTTTTAAAATTTGAACATTAATAAAAGCAATGTCCGCTGGTCCTGCGCCCACGCCCTCAGCCTTGGGTCGGTGACAAATCAAAACTATTTCATTCAATTACCGGCGTGCCAATACAAATCGATGCCGATACAATGCTCTCTGCTCTACCACTTGCGGCTGAACATTCGCTATGTTTACTAGCATCGCTCGCGTAATCGTTTAATTTTAGATCTTAATGCTCTGCGTGTTTGTTGTCGGAGTCTCAGCTCAAGTATTTTCAGAATAACGGTGCGGAGAAAGTATTTGTAATTTAAACGGTTCAAATTTAATGAACACACGGTAGAGTGAACAACATTAAATACAGGCATGAAACGGTTTATATTTAATGCATTTTAAAACCGAGACACTCGCATGCATAAGCCGTCAACATCGTCAACACGATTTAACAATGTTTAAAATGTGACTAAATGGTGTCAAGTTTTGTCCAGTCAAATACTTCCGAAGAATCTACATTAAGAAAGTAAAGTACTAAGTAAGTACCTGTAAGTACCTACGAGTTTCTCTAATAATTATTGAAGAACAAAGCACATTAATACTTACGAGTATGTAGTATCTAACTATTATTATGGTAGTAACAAGACGATGGCTACAGAGCCTTCCACAAGCAAATTGGACAACGTTGACCCCGGGTCAACGAGGGTACTTCGAGATATCACACCTGCGAGAGCTTTGACCTGAGCTTAAAGCTCAGCAATATTTAAACGCGTGAGATAACTCTTTGAAGGTTTAACTGCTAAGGTAGAGCCTATCCAATATATTTTACAGAAATTTATTCAGCGAAATCCTTTATAAGAGACTAGCTTTCCGCCCGCGGCTTCGCCCGCGTGGAATTTTGTCTGTCACAGAAAAACATTATTGCGCGCGTCCCTGTTTCAAAAACCACTAAAAACTATCCTATGTCCTTTCCCGGGACTCCAACTATTTCTATGCCAAATTTCATCAAAATCGGTTCAGTGGTTTAGGCGTGAAAGCAAAACAGACAGACAGACAGACAGACAGAGTTACTTTCGGATTTATAATATTAGTATAGAAGATAGTAGGTATAGATTCTACAGGCAGCTTTAGACACTTGAGCAATTTTCTATGCATTTATCTAGTAGGAGGATTAAAACACAAGCTGTTACACTTTAGATCAACCAGTAGCATGTTTTTGTTCGATATAGTCATTATTCTGCAACAGACCGCAAGTTGAAATACATTATGGTAAGAAATGTAGAGCTACGACTACATTTCAATTTGTTCTGCGGTGGTGGTTAGCGGTAATAGCAGCATTAATATGGACGAGCATGGATGTGAAAACGACATTATAGATGCAACATTTTCTTGCTAAAGTAGTAACCTAATTTGTCTTAAAATAATGTTTTAAGGGTTGACAAAGACGACAAAGTCAACCAAACTTTAGGCTTTACTTTTTGCTTGCCTTCTGGGGGGGTCTGGGGTGGTTTGAGTAGGAAGAAAAACCACAAATCGCGCACAATGGCCCAATCATGAGGCTAAGTGCGGTATTCTATTGCCCTGCAAAACTAACTAGTGGTTCATAAATGCTCCAATATTCCATTGAAAATAGCAAGACTATTGAAATATTTAGATCATTCATGTAATCTTGAATGTAGATGTCGTCCATTTGGTGTGGTGGTTCAGAACGGACTACTATGCCAAGAGGTCCCGGGTTCGATTCCCGGCCGGGCAGAAATTGAAATGATGAATACAGATTATACGAAGAACTCTACCTTAAGACTTGACGTTATTATTGGAACATTTATTAATAACTATACACACAAAACAAGACAACAATAACAACAAACAGATTAAATAGTAAGTACCTAACAGGTACTTTGGGAAAGGTAAACAACCTGACTCAAAGTAGCAAGTAGTAAAGGTAGTCAAGCCATAATCGTTGGCGACAAGCGCTTGTTTAATGGTTATGATGAGGTTGACGCGGCGCACGCGCATCGCGGCGATCATCTGAGATCGTTGTCTGCGCGCAGCGACACTTTCAACGCCTAACCCTTTGAAGTAAAAGCGCCGTAAGTTGTTTTATTGTGTTTTTAATAGGTTCGCGATTGTTGAACATCGCGAGTAAGTAGATTAAATTCCTCTGTAATTTCTTATTAGTTGCTATTTTGTGCGATTTGGTGATATACTCGTAGTTAATTTCAGTAAAATCAATCAAATTCTAATAAAATAGCGCTTCCAACATAACAATTTTTGTGACATATCATTTAAAAACATTCTGATAGCAAGTTTGTCTGCTGTCAACTGAATGGTTAAAAAATACAGAAACATATCAGTGCCCGTGTCGGTGTCAGTGCGTCATAAATAACTTCTAACGAGGAAAAGTTACATTTCACGACGAAAATAAAACAAAATTATAAAATAACTAGCGGATATGTAGTGTAATAACTCTTATGAAAAGAGAGGTCTTAATTAAATAATCATAATTTTACAAAATAGAGCTTTGTGAAGTTGAGTGAAACTACCTGAAAACTGTAGTCACTTCCTCTATAGGTATTTGTAAAGAAAAAGATAAAAAGAGTGTAGACAAAAACAAAATCAGCTGAATAAAGGGGTAGAACCTCTGTGGCAACAGCTTCCATAGAAAAATGTTCGATCCCCATATTATCCTTTCTAGCACCCATGTAGAGGCAAAATCGGCTCACAAAATTCAATTGCATATACGTGTCAATAAAGTTTTTTTATTATCTAATAACTTAAAATGGGTACACAAGTTTATTGTTTAATTAATTCACTAACGAATAGATAATATAACAATTATTTTAATGGGCGTTTGTTCGAAATAACAAGGTTTTGTTGTCGTGAGTCCTACTTTTGAGAAGCCAATAATTTATCTTCGGAGTGCTTTACCTCAGCGGGCGTATTTGCGATATTAAGCTGCGTGTGCACTAGAGCGATATCATGTAGTGTACGCACAGTTAAGTAGAATTTGAAAAACCTCTGTCATATATGTACAATAATATGCCATTCATTGTATTGGTCGCAATATTCAGAAACCGAGAATATTCGTAAATGTAGAGTTGAATTATTATCGGAGCGTGTCTATGCACATAATTATTGAGTATTTTTTATCCATGAAAATGAATAATATTGAGAAAGGTTGTGTGACTTGATAAATACTTTGACATGTATTTGGGCGAGCAAGTTCGCTGGCGAACGCTCAGTCCTAGTAAGGATGCACCTTACCTTTATCACATGTACTTTCTACGAGATAAGGCTTATAACATGATTAGTGTGGAAAGGGCCGGGCGTAGAAAGTCCTCATCGTGTGATTGGGCGGTGATGATATCTGATCTATAGCGGCACAGAGGAGCTGGCCACTTCGGCTGCATTAGGTAGGTACTATTTTTTTAGATAATGTCTTTTTTTTTTAAAGATTAATAGCAATTTGTATTGCACAAATTACTAATAGTTACGTTAGCCCCTCGTGTTAAGCTAAATAAGCTTGTATTACGAGTGGGCTCACCACAATAGTCGAGTGGCGGTGGGATTCGAACCCGCGTTCCTCGGATCTCGAGTCGGCCAATCCGTCCTCTTCGCCGTTCGGCTATCGTGGTTATCCATGTATCATTAATTCACAATTAACTTGTAAAAATGTTCGATTTGTTTAGTAAACGAAATAAGTAAGATTGTTCTAATTTACAGTAAATCGGGGAAAAAAATATGTGGTTGTGGACGTTATAATACTTATAATTCTATACTACTAGGATAAAATCCAATAAATCATTCGAAAATAATCCTGAGCCTAGACAAAATCGAAATTTCAAAACATTCTATTCATATCCGAATTCTTTCCTTGAGAGATGTCGTATTTTCAACACGTCTTTAACTCTAGAGGTTAAACTCTCTAAATATTTCAGACTGTCGGTATTTTTATTTTCTATTTGTTGTGGCGCTTTTCGTCGGTGCCGTGACACACCGCCGCGGCGGACGGCGAGCATGATGGACGCAATGTCAAGCCGGTGTAGGTCACGAGTGACACGCGAGAGCCTGTGATGGACCAAGGTGCCGGTCGAGGTTAGGGATGGAAACGGATATGTCATTAGTGACAAATGATTTGAACGTGACTCATTCCAGAGAAAAAAAAACTGCTTTTAAATATGTATTGTGGTAGACTTACCAAGAGATTTTGAATAAGTGTTTAAAATATAAACTATTTACTGCCTTATAAAACGCACAAACAGATAAAACCCTTTTAATGACCGGTTGCAAAGTGGAGTGGTCCAAATTATTAATTCAAAAATGAATTGGTTAAAAACTGGAAGAAAAACTAAAAAATAATTTATAAAATAAATAAATGAAGCCTCCTAGAGTTTGTAAACGTGAAGAGATATACCTACATATTAGGTAGAGAATTGCTAAATTAATAATGTCAAAATCAGGATGGTTGGACAGGCGGGATTGCCGTGTGTAGATTGCGGCTACAGGTTGTTCTTTATTTCCATTTAATGTGACTGCTATTATTTACATTTTGAGTTATAATTAAATGCTAATAATATTTTTTTTATTTATAAATTAATAATTTTACTAAAAAATAAATTAAAAATCTCACTTACCGAATGGGGGTGGAAAAAAACTGTAATCCTGAAACTGGAACTTCACTACTTTGCTGCCCTTACGGGACTGCACTAGGGGTATTTTAATTGATTGATTGTTAAATTTAATATCATATCATAATTAATGATATCTATATTTGTTTAATTTAAGTCATAATTAGTTGGCGCGCACCGCTCTGCGCCGGAGTGCGGATCGGACTGCGCGCGCGCCCGCCTCTGACGTCACCGCGCCGAATATAGCGGCGTCCCCTCTTCAATCAACTTTACACCCTATTTTCAATCAGCAAAGTGCAAGTTTCAGTACAGCTAGTTGCCGGTTATGTTCTTTTTGGGGTAGTGAAAAGGAAATGTCGGCGCTGAGCGTGTTATTTTTGCCGCGTTTTCGCGCTTTCCGCGCGTGGCTTAAAACGGCAATAGTCGCGCGCGCACTGCGTTCGGCTTCGCTTTTGTTTACTAGAGGAAATAATAGCGCTGGTCGCTGTCCAAATGCAGACGCGTGCGCAGAAGGGATGATTTGCGGAATGTAAAAGGAAGAAAGGGCGCGCTTGCACAATGAAACGAAACTCATTTGTTTGCGAGAAACAAGTGAATGAGTTTTGGAATGTTTTGTTTCAAAGAACTTAAAGCGCTGGCAAGCATTTCAATGTTTTATGCCATAAAGTAGATTTTGCTAGGAAGTCATTACGATTACACTGAAGTAGGACAATTTTTTTTTCACTTGAAACTAGACTGAATTTAAACTTTTATTTAGCTTAAGTATATTTTTATCTAGACTGCTAAAAAAGTTTGGTCATAGTGGAAATTTTTAGAGTAGTTAAGTTTATGCCTTATTGTATCATGCATGACGTAATAATATTTGTGTTTATAGTTGGGCCTAATGAATATTTAAGTGTAGGTCGTGACTCTACATTATGGCGAGCGTCTTAAATTATAGTTAATTACTATCTTCCTTGTGTCCGCGTGGGCGGTTATTTTGCGACTACTTAGGAGAATAGACTGTAATTATTTTGTCATTGTCTTGTACAATGCGTGAGTACGTACGTCTATAGTTCAAAATAGATTATGTGTAATAAATGTTTGGGTCAATGGATCGAAAATTGTTTTCTTATTAAATGGACTGCCAAGTAGGTAAGCTTAGCAAGAATATAAGGTATCATAGGTATACTCGTACATATTGTACCTGAAGTCAAATAGGGAAGATACACTCGGCATCAAATAAATCGCACCTCCCACGACAAGCACTTATCAAACGTATGCATCCCCACTTCCCACCAACATTGGTACCATTTGAAAGCCTAGTTCTAAACTTCATTTCATTAAACGAAAGGTTTTTACCCCAAAAATGTTTTTTTTTTTTTTTTTTTTATATAAATATCCTTGGACATTTTTACACTGCGCCTCTAGTCCCAAACTAAGCAAAGCTTGTACTATGGGTACTAGACGACGGGATAAACATACTTAAATACTTTTTTTTGTCTTTACAAGGATTCAGAGTCACTTCTTCAAAAAATAGGTAGTTACGCTATAGCCATTTTTTATGACTATAAAACTGTTAAGTTGGGATTAATCGCTATCCATCTGTTAAAGAGGACACGTGAGATCTTTATTTGGTTTTATAACCATAAAAATTGGTCTAATTGATCCCAGAGGTGAGCCCAAAGTGAGGTCTATTTTCAAGTCACATTTATGGTATATGTTAATCATTTATTTAGAAATGAAATGTATTTTTCTTTAAGGATATTTATTGGGCTTTCAAATAATACCAATATTGTTGGGGTACCATGATTGTGTCAGAAGAAAATCTTTAAAGTTCGCGTCGCGGTTTATTTGATGTTGAGTGTAGTTTGCCTATATCCTATAACGTAATTAGGTAATTGATATACCACACCAGTCAATTGACATACTTTTTATGAACTACAAATTCGATATTAGTACCTACCTAAGTACTTACAACAATTCAGAGTTATCATTTTACCCAACTCACAAATAATTTACTTAGTTATTACAATTTCAGGCAGGTTTATTGGTTTATTTATATGTATAGGGGCGGAAACTACACAATTTTGATACCAAACCTTTTTTTTGTTGTATTAGAATAAATAAAAATATTGTTGTTGAACTTCAAAATTCATAGTTAGTATGTAACTCCCAGTTAAATGGCGGCGAACTGATACCCAGATACCGCGCAAACTTACTCACGCTCTTACTACGAGTAAATACAGAGTGTCATCAACAGTTGCCGTCTGCTTTCTGTTTATATTTTACTTGCTTATCTTCAACACAATTTCGATCGTGATTTTTAAGAAGAACGTCATGGTTTCTTCGTTTATATTTGTTGCAGTCTGTTAATTACAACAGGACTTCTGAGTAATGCAAGACAGTGCTTTAATGTCTACTACATAATTACATGTCTACTGAATAGTAACAAAGACATTGTAGTTGGTAAATCAATACAGTTAGAGGCAATAAAGAATGCACATCGTACTTTGAAAAGAGACAATCGGCTGATTTTGGTTTCGTAGAGCGTTGTCTTTGTCGTACAATAGCAACATCAGACGTCGTTCAAAATGTATAATATGGAGTTGTTTACACCCCAAATTTAAGGTTATCCTACTTAATATTATAAATGCGAAAGTTTGGATGTCATGATGTCTGGATGTCTGGATGTTTGTTACTCTTTCACGCAAAAACTACTGAACGGATTTTGTTGAAACTTTACAGTATTACTGTTTATAACCCAGATTAACATATAGGCTATAATTTATGACGATCTGTGACATACTAAATTTCACGCGAGTGAAACCGCGGGCAAAAGCTAGTTTTAAATAAATACGTTAAAAGATATTTACATTTTTCATCAACACCCTGTATAGTCGCAGAGTCCAGTTCTTGCCAATAGTGACAATCTGGATTAGACGATGATACAGATGTTACAGCGCATTGCTAGCTCTGGCATGCTGGATGACATATTATTGTTCCGCACCTTATGTAACTTACTCAGGTGGTTTTGTCTGTTTACGATTATTTACAGACTGATTCGATAAAAGCGCATAAAGATGGTGGCGGATTTACCAGTAGAATGAGTAGGCTGGTTGGAGCCTAAGGCGGTAGAATTAGGGGTCGCAAAGGGGTCTATCGAATTTTAAAGGACGGGTGAAAGATGTGAATTGGTAGGTTGTGATAGGTCACCTTTTCAGCAGCAATTCGCTATACCTAGACGTCACAGGAAAGACATAGACTATTTCGTATTGAACAGAAGTCTAGCCAGTGGCGTAGCGTGCCTTAGTCGGGCCACAGAATAAGTAATAGTACAGGTACAGAAGGATTACTCCGCAAGACGATTTAAATAACTGCGAGTCTTGCTACGACGCGATACAGTGGAATTCAGCTCGCACAGCACTACGTACCTACAATTTTATTCACCTACAAGTTATGTCTCTTTCTATCGCGTGCCTCTGAACTCTTCTTACGCTGTTAGGGTTGCTGTCTAGTGAAAATAATAATTAATCTACTTATTTGTAATGAGGTACGTATGTAGGTAAGTATGCATTCATTATGGAAAACCTTGGGAGAGGCCTTTGTCCAGCAGTGGACGTCATTTGGCTGAAACGAACGAACACATTCTGAGCAGTAGTCATAGTAGGTTAGGTTCCTATACTATCCTAAGAATTATTGATTACCTACATGGCAAACATACCTTTCAGCATCTTTGGGAAGCGAAAAAAAAAGATAAATCCGGTAGATTACTTTTCGAATTTAAACACCCGAACGCCGCACAATAATTCTTTCTCTTTATGTCCATTTTTAAATAATACTTCGATCATAGAATTATAATCATACTACAACGCACGCCAGCGTCTTGACGGGCGCGCGCGTGACACTCGACTGATATAATACCCGCCGGCGGGGCGCTTCGCTGTAGGTAATTATCGGATGTACCGCGCGGAGTGAGCCAGGCCTGGTCGGGCCCTGTATTAAAATTTGATAAGTTTCAACTAAAAATGGTTTTTGCAAAATTACAGAAATTTCTTAGGCAATGAGGGTTTTCGCGAATGAAAAATCCGCCAGATGGCAATACGTAGGCGCGAGGTCCAAATGCTGCATGATTGGTTATTTTTGACATGACATTGACAGATATGTCAAAATCCACCAATCACACAGCAGTCAAACCCCACATCCACGACCCGCCATCTAGCGGATCTTTTATTCGCGAAAACCCTCATTGCCTACTCTGTCTAATCCGAAATAGTCCGGCCAGCTACGCTCCTGAGTCCAACAGTGAAGTGATAAGGCTGGATATTGACTAACCTGCTTGACGGAGACCTTCCCGCCGGGGCGCTCGGTGACGTAGGCCTGCATGCCGCTCATGAGCACGGTGGCGCCCAGGAACTTGTTGAGCAGCGCGCGCGCCTCGCTGTCCTCCGACGAGTCGCCCTCCTGGATCACTGAGGAGGGACGCAGGCGTTAGAAATTACTAAAGCCTGGTCCATCAGCACGTAGAATTTTGTCCAATGACCCCAAGCTACCCATCATTATCGCTCGCGCGCAATGATGTTGCTGTCGCGATCGCACACTCACTGCGGGCGCCCGTCGCACATTCGCGACAGCAATATAATTACGCACGAGCGATAAGGATGGGTAGCTTGGGGTCATTGGAAAAAATTCTACGTGCTCACGGACCAGGCTTTAGTCAAAAAATAAACTCATAAAGGTACGGGACTATTCCCACCTCTCGTTCCCACCACTGCAACTCCTGTGTAGCCAGGATCTACAGCTTGACCGCCAATAAAAAACCAACCAGTGAAGGTCAAGTTTGTCCCGGGGGAAAATTAAACTGTCGTTGGACCCACGACGAAATTAATCAGAAGAACATAAAGGTAGCAGGAAGGCGCTGGATGCAGGCTGCTACCAATCGGCGACCTCATAAAGGTGGCATTTGCTGGAAGGCGCTGGATACAGGCCGCTACCAATCGGTCATTATGGAAATGATTGGGGGAGGTCTATGTTCAGCAGTGGATGTCTTATGGCTAAAATGATGAGTCAAAAAATGACAACACTGAAGGAAAATTGAGCATTCTGACGTGGTGTCTTAAGTCAGCGACGTGTCGTGCGACGAGCGTGTTCAAACCAATGGCATCGCTTGCTTGCGGCTTACGTGTAAGAAAATTAAATTAGGGTAATCAAGACAACCATATTTAATATTTCTGACAAGTTTCATTAAATGATTTTCAAGACGTGATGCATACTGATATGAACTGCTCAGCTTTGAGTAATTCAAGTTTCGGACGACGATACTATATCGTTGCGGTCGCTAGTTACTTAAACTTGTTTAATTTACGATGTATTGATTAATCTGTTTTTTTTTTTGCGTGTAGGACTTGTTTACCGGATGTCACCTTCTTTCACCCGCATGAGAATACGTCACTAGAGGTGAAGAAACTTGTGAAAACATATGACCCATTGAGTATAGTAGGTACTCACCGATGTCAGCATTCTTCATCCGCGTCAGTATGTCTTGCACGCCGGTGACCTTCGTGGAGCTGTCGAGGAAGGAGCGCTCCTGGCCGGCCTGGTGCGTGGTGACGTGGTGCGAGACGCTGCGGTGCGAGGTGGTGCTGTGGTGCGAGGGCACCACGCGCCGCGTCGTGGTGGTGGTGGTGACGCGCCCGTCGCGGTCCGTGGTCGACGACACTACGGTGCTGTCTTCTACAGAGCCCAGGCTATGCTCGCTGTCGGTGCGCGCGAGACCTGATGGTATATTGTAAAGTGAATACGACAAAACGAACGACAAAAGTAAGATCTAAGTTCATTGCAAAATAGCACTAATCACAAATACAAAACATGCAGGTACCGCAATGTTTATTTTGATGTGCAGTCGACTGTACTACTTACTGCTGTAACATGTTACTGTAACTAAGTACTTTTGTATGTTACGTCCGTTATCGTAACTAACGGGCAGTAAGAGAATTATGGATTGCAAAACAATTCTTAATGAAATAAATACCTACTTGAGTATCGAATATTAATTGTTACATAGAAATCGACATCACTCTAGACTAGATCTTTAATATTACAGTTAAGAAAGTACAAGTTCGATCCAAAGACATTTAAGTTTTTGACAAATGTATCTGGCTACTGACCGGCGTGCGTGGAGGAGTCGCTGGACACGGAGTCCTTCATGCCGGCCGTGCGCAGGATCAGCCCCGCCTTCGGGTACGCGCTGCGCTCGCTCCGAGGCTCACCTGCCACCACAATGGGACGTCAGAATCGAAGGACGCACAATAAAGTTACACTTCTACCTGCACTTGAACGTTCAACGTATGGAAATTAAATTATTATAAAAGTGTAGAACGACGGTACTCGAATATCGAAACGCACAAAAAAAAAATTACTTGCTACATAAATAAACAAAACAAGTACGCATATTCGCCGTCCGCATCCACATGATTGCGAATTATTATTCCTTTTTCGAATTCAAAAGAAACTGCCGCAACCGTCACTTCACAACAAACAAATGACAAACAATAGTACGCTGTTTGTTTTACTTGTCACTTCACTTTTTCATAACGGCCGGTATTTTGCCATGCGATTGTCTCCGGTCCGCTCTGGCGTGACGCGGTCCATCGACTGAAACCTTCGCTTTTACTGAACAATATAAGTATGAAAGCGGCTTGCGCAAGCGTTGTCGCGGTTCACGCGATCGTTGCGTTATGCCGATATTCGGCGCAATCACCAAAAGATGCAATCACAATGTTCACAATACGGGTAGACTAGCGATAGACGCGGCGCCACCTGCGGTGAGGTTCCGAAATGTTGAAGAACCAGCATAAATAAAAAGTAGCTGTCATTGACAGGACTTATTCAAATTAAAATCCGTAAGATAGTTATACCAAAGAAGATGGCTTAATATTAATTTACGTTAAATTATTTTTAATCCATGGATTACGCCTTTTTCATTTGTCAGTCGTTTTTTATGCAATTATAAATTTCAAATGACAGTATGTGCGACGCACGTTGTGCGTAGCGAGATTAATCAATTGACGTGTTTAATTTTATCATTTGTATTTAATAGTTTTAATCACGTCGAAAATGTATTTTACGTAGTAAAAAAATTAAGAAAACGAATTCGGGATTTAGAAATTACCTAATTTCTAAATCCCGAATTCGTTTTCTTAATTTTTTTACTACGTAAAATACATTTTCGAAATTACCTAATTTCTAAATCCCGAATTCGTTACGTAGAAGTAGACGTCAAATATATTTTTAAGAGTAAATTACCATTTTACATAAACCATCGTTTGTTTACCACTGTGACAGAGGGTGTAGGCAAACCTGAGAAAAAGTTGAAGACCTTTCTCTGATCGTGTCCATTGTCATCCTAAATGGTTCAAAGCTTGTTAGCGGAGCGGAAAATTAGTTATTATTTATTTATTAATACAAATCTGATGCAGGAACACGATTCAGATGGATTTATTTTATTAGAATTTCAATAGAATAGAGATTCTATCGTATTGTTGGTTCTAAACAAGATAAGAAATGCCGATGTTATTTATTGAAGTTTTATTAATTGTTTGAATAAAAGATTGGAGTGATCTCTATAACCGAGATTCTCATTACGTATCGCAGCGATTATGCATCGCATTCGCAATGAAGTGACTGGCAAACGCCGGTAGACAAAAAGTAGCGCATTATTATATTTTTTATAGTAAGATGTTGAACGTGTGGCTAAACTGGTAGTCGACTGTGTATTTTTAAGACAAGTCTACGTTACAAAATCAAATCACTTACTCGCACTTTTGATGTATTTCTCCGTGAGCGACTTGACCGAGCTCTGCCTGACGGTCTTCTTGTCCTCTCTCCGCTGTACCCTCTCCGTCCTCTCGTGCCGGTCCTCGGTCCTGTGAGCGCGCGGCCTCTCCTCCTTACTCTCCACCCTCTCCTGTCTGACCTCCGTTATCCTCTCCTCTCTGCCTTCAGGAGCCTGCCTCTCAACAGTGATTCTCTCCTTTCTACCCTCCGTTTGGTGTCTATCAGAAGCGATTCTCTCCTGCCTGCCTTCTGTTTTTGACGTCGTCCTATTCTGTCGCCCCTCCGTGTATTTGTTCGAGGTCAACCTATCCTGTTTTTCCTCGGTGACCCGTTTGTCGGTCGCTCTGTCCTGTCGGTCCTCGATCATCCTGTCCTCCGAGCCGAGCCTGTCGTGCGCGGCGCTGGTGACGTCAGAGATGTCCTCGATGCGGGTGTCGATGACGCGGCGGTCGCTGTGCGTGAACTGGTCGAGTGCGGCGCGCTCCTCCTTCTAAAACAAAATATTTTAAACGTCAGTAAGTGCAGTCCGTACCGAGAGCCCACTCACACTTCGCGTTATGAATTGCTTGTGACTGGACTGTCCAAATTCAGAATAACCGACGCATTTCCCACCAACAATGCTTTCCAATGAGAGCAAAAAAGGAATGACATTGACTCATAAATGTATAATGAGTCATAAGAGCCATGACCTGCTAGGTAAAAGGATTTTAATGTAATGTAATGGGCACTTATTAGAAAAATAAAGATACATAAATGTGAAAATACGAAACTATAATTTATTTATTTATTTATTTTATGGAAAACAAACAGCATATATGCATTATTAATAGATGAGGCGGTTAAGATCAAAAATGCCTTACATAGTTTTCACAAATAGCATATCAAGATACAATCCAAAACAAAACCATTTAGCATGCAGTATAACTACAATATATGAAAAAAGTTAAAACAATACAAAAAATACCTACTAAAGCCATACCAAAATAGCAGAATATTAAGCAGTAAACAGATACTTCAACTTTTTACCGGGAGAGTGCTAAAGTGTCGTCAAAGAATTCTTTATTACTTTGATTTTTGAAGTAGTTCGGTCTCACAATATGAAAAAGGTCAACATTTTCAGAATAATTGCTGTTAAAAGTTTTGAAAACTCTGTTAAAGAAGGAATTGCGTCCATAATTAGTGGTACATGCATCAACGTCAAGTCTAAGATAATTTCTCCTGACATTGGCACGAGTTGGCACCTGTAACTTGATTCGCGAAAGAAGCTCACTGCAGTCTATTTTACCATTAATTAGGTTATGGAGGAAGGTAAGATCAGCGACTTCTCTTCGCAGTTTTAATGGAAGTAGATGATGATGCTTACAGTCAGCCTCGTAAGTCGTGCCCATTATCCGGTGTTTGAAGTTTAAAAATCTAAGAAACTTTTTCTGAATTTTTTCAATTTTTTGTATGTAATAATCATATTGGGGATTCCATGCTTGACATGCATATTCAAGCTGGCTTCTAACCAGTGAACAATATAATATTTTAAGTGACTTAGCCATTTTAAAGTTTTTCGTGAGTCTAATTACGAATCCAAGGGTTTTTGTGGCTTTAGAAGTTATTGAGTCAATATGCCTGTCAAGAAGAAGCTTAGGGTCCAGAATGACGCCAAGATCTCGTATATATTCGGTTCTCTGAAGCGCTTGCCCGTTTAATGTGTACTTGTAGAATATTGCATTTCGGGATCTAGTGAATGTCATACAGCTACATTTGGAAATGTTAAGATCAAGTTTATTTAAGATACAATAACGGTGCAGTCTATCCAGATCCTGCTGCAAGTGAATACAATCACTCAAAGTGCTAACTTTTTTGTATACCTTCATGTCATCAGCAAATAATAGACACCGAGAATGAATGAAACATTTATGAATGTCATTTATAAAAAGTATAAATAACAGTGGACCCAGGATCGAACCCTGTGGAACGCCTGATGGAATGGCGGAGAAACGTGAATTAGAAGAGAAACCATTAAGAACTACAGTCTGACATCTATCCGCGATGTAGGATCGAAACCATCTAAAGAGATCCCCGTGAATTCCAGCGGACTGTAGCTTAGTGAGCAGGATCGCGTGATCAATTCGGTCAAATGCTTTGGTATAATCTGTATATATTGTGTCAATCTGGCCTCCGGACTGCATACCATGAGATACGTCATCCAGAAATGCCACGAGATTGCTAGCTGTAGATCTTCCTCTTAAGAAACCATGTTGCTGGGGTGCATAATAATAGGCATTGAATTTTGCGGAGGAACTTACATAGAAAATTATGACGAATACAGCATTAACTTTTTTGGTGAATACAATTGATTCCCACCGTTGCTTGCATGAGTAATAGTAACGGTACCGTCCGAACCAGACATCACAGACATGCGACATCTACTTCCGGTTCAGCATACTCGTCGGTCTCGGTACAGTCGACAGCAAAACAGATTAATACATCTTTACACGTAAGATATCATACTGTTTACTTTGATGTGCTGTTGTTCGTACGAATGCGATATAAATCATCAATAAATCGGTAAATGGAGAATTTGGCCTACACTATACTCCCCCGCTAGTCAGACTGGTTTGTCCCTCAGTCGCCTTTTCGTTATCTAGAGGAACCGGATCGTGCTATTGTACTCTGCCAGATCAAACGGCAAGGAGACAAGTACTAAAGCCCGGTCCGTGAGCACGTAGAATTTTGTCCAATGACCCCTAGCTACCCATCCTTATCGCTCGCGCGTAATTATATTGCTGTCGCGACTGTGCGACTGGCATCCGCAGTGAGTGTGCGAGCGCGATAGCAACATAATTACGCGCGAGCGATAAGGATGGGTAGCTAGGGGTCATTGGACAAAATTCTACGTGTTCACGGACCAGACTATAGTGAAGATGAGTTTCTGCGCTCAGCAGCCGCTCCAGAGAGCTAGAGTGCGCCGTGACTGATACTTGCCGTGTGCACGTCCTGGTAGGAGGCGCCGGTGTCGCCGCCGAAGCGCTCGGTGGTGGTGAGGCTGGCAGCAGCCGCTCCGGCGCCTCAGGCGAGCTAGAGTGCGCCGTGACCGATACTTGCCGTGTGCACGTCCTGGTAGGAGGCGCCGGTGTCGCCGCCGAAGCGCTCGGTGGTGGTGAGGCTGGCAGCAGCCGCTCCGGCGCCTCAGGCGAGCTAGAGTGCGCCGTGACTGATACTTGCCGTGTGCACGTCCTGGTAGGAGGCGCCGGTGTCGCCGCCGAAGCGCTCGGTGGTGGTGAGGCTGGCAGCAGCCGCTCCGGCGCCTCAGGCGAGCTAGAGTGCGCCGTGACCGATACTTGCCGTGTGCACGTCCTGGTAGGAGGCGCCGGTGTCGCCGCCGAAGCGCTCGGTGGTGGTGAGGCTGGCAGCAGCCGCTCCGGCGCCTCAGGCGAGCTAGAGTGCGCCGTGACCGATACTTGCCGTGTGCACGTCCTGGTAGGAGGCGCCGGTGTCGCCGCCGAAGCGCTCGGTGGTGGTGAGGCTGGCAGCAGCCGCTCCGGCGCCTCAGGCGAGCTAGAGTGCGCCGTGACCGATACTTGCCGTGTGCACGTCCTGGTAGGAGGCGCCGGTGTCGCCGCCGAAGCGCTTGGTGGTGGTGATGGCGGCGAGCCCGTGCAGGCGCGACGGCCGCTCGCCCTGCGCCCGCAGCAGGCGCTCGAGCGCGTCGGGCGAGCTGGAGTAGGCGGTGACGGACACGGAGCCTTCAGGTGAGCTACCGTTGCGCGAGTGGAACTCTTGCCGGATCACCGTGCCTTTGACTGAGGACAACGTTTTATTGAAACATGTCGTTTTTGATACGTCTTATTAATACAATTTGACACTTGCAGGTTTACTGTAAATATATTCAAATAGGATGTGTTTATATTCGACACGCCCCGGTTATGACGTGTAAAGATTACGCATCCGAAAATGTCAATATTTTTTATGTGTAACAGTTTAACAACGAGTGCTTAATAGTGAGTGTGTTATCTTACTTTTAATGTAGTTTCAGTAAACGTTTTACTTGTGCAAGAATAACAATCCGACTGCCGAGATAAGCGTCTCGGCACTTGTACAAACATTTGTTTTGTGAATGATGCGGTGACTCAGTGTAGTGTAAGGTTTGTAGCACTCGATTACCTCGGACGTTCGAGGCGCCGTTGCGGAGAGCCTTGATGCCGAAGAGAGGCTTCCCGTCGGAGTCCAGCGGCCCCGGCCCGTAGCTCGACGTGATGACGTCGATGGGCTTCGATATCACTTTCGAAGGACTCGTCGCGCGGTACTTAGGTTTCTCAGCTTCGATCTTCCTGCTGCTGAATGTCCTCGTTTCGGAAGTGATCTTTTTCAAATTCCTGTTCGTCACCCAGGACGGTTTATCTTCTTGCACCGTCTTCGTCGGCACTTTCTTGTCGATCTCATAAACGGTCTTGATAATCGTTTCCTTCTTGCTTGTGTCCGACTTCTGCCGTTTTATGACTGGACTAGGAGACTTTTCGCGCAGTCTATCATTCTGGATCTCCTGACGCTCGGGACTTCGTTTTTTCTCAGGCGATGGAGATCTTTTCCCGTTCATATGCACGATTTCAATTTCATCTTTTGATGACGTCCGCTCCGTGTGGCTCCTCAACGTCGACGAAGTCACATGTTTGGTCTCCGTCACCTTGATTTCTTCAGCCTGTTTCACGGTCTTCCGAGCAGCAGTATCGGCTTTCTTAGTTTTAGCCTCGGCGAACTTAAGTTTATCGCTTTCGTTCATTCCTGCCTTCTTCATGTAGGCCGTCGCGTACTCATTGAATCGATTCGATTTGGGCTTGGCAGGAGCCGCTTTGCTAGGAGACGTGGTTCTAGTCTTCTTTTCTGGGCTGGGCTGCCTGACAGGGCTTCTCGTTTTAGTGGCTACCTTTGGAATCGGTTTTTCTGGGCTGCGGGTTCGCTGCCGGGTCAAGTCGCCGACCGCTTTCGCGGGTTCCTTTGCGTGACCGTTCAACAGCACCGAGGTGTCCCTGGGCTGGCTTCGTTCAGGCTTCTGCGGCGCCGTTTTTGCCAGACGATCTGGTGAAGGAGCTTTTTGTGGCGTGGCCTTCGGGTGGCGCTCCGGTGAGGTAGTTCTTTGGGGAGTCGATTTCGACTGACGGTCAGGCGACCTGCCGTAGCTGCGTCGATCGGGAGATCTGGAATGTGACACTCGCAGCGTGCTCTGTTTCGTCACCCTCAAGTGATTAGAATCGTCATGCGTCCGCTCGGTCTCCGCCGTCTTCCTGGCCACTCTTATCTGAGCTCGGATGCGTCGCCTCTGCTCGTAGCCCGCGACCTTTTCCAACTGAAAATAGAAAACGGTCAGTAAAAACACAGGCACATCGAAGCTACGGAAATAACACACATCAGCATGCAAAAGATTCGGGCACTGACCATTTGTTCCAGGAGGTCCAGATCGTAGATATCTTCGATGCAGGGCTGGTGGTGGTCGAGGCTGCGGCGGCGCTCGGGCGCGCGCTCGGCGCTGGCGCGGCGCAGCTCGACGCCGAACTTGCCGCTTCCCCGCCGGCTGCTCGCTTCCGTCTCCTCCACGATTTTCGTTTCTTCCTTAATCTGGCTAGTTTTCGTCGGACGCTGGTATCCAGGCACCTTATCCTGGGGCGTCTTTTCGGCGTCCGGCCGCAAGTTGGGCGATTCGGCTCTCTGTGCGGGATGGCGAGCGGTCGCCGTTTTGCCGGCCGCGGTGGTTTCGGCGCTTTGCCGCATCGGCGAGCGAGTCCGCGGGACTTCCGGCGACTGCGTCGTGAGACGGGTCGGGCTGCCTCGCGGCTTGTCGTCGAGCACGCGGCCGTGGTGCGGCGCGCGAGCGGGAGTCTTCCCGACGGGACGGTCTTCGACTTCTGGCGCGTCGGGCGCGGCGTCCGCTTCGCTGTCCGCGTCCAACGCATCGAAGCCGTCTTCGATGGACGGATGAAGAACGATCGTGGAATCTGTTTTCGGGGACTTCTTGATCACGCCGATGTCCGTTAGCTTTGTTGTCTTCGATGTGGTGTCTTTCGTCTTTTGAGTGGTTGCGATGTTCTCGAACAGAGCTTTAGCCTTTTTGACGGCTTCGCTGCTCCGCAAAGTCGTTATTTTTATTGTGGGCGTTTTTTCGGTGGGCCTCAAGTTTGGACCGGAGTGATCTTTGACCTTGGCGTGGGATGAGGTGGTTTCCTTTGCGAAGGAGCCCAGTTTGTGGTCACCGCTGTCACGAGTCTTAACGTTTCTTTCGGTATCTTTGTTATTGTCGTTACCGCCAGTTACAACGGTTTCTTCGGGGGTAGTTATGCTGTGTTCTGTCTCCTCAGTATCGTCATCTATATTTCCAACTATTTTTCTCATAATAAGATCATGTTGTTCTTTAATCTTCTTTTCCTTTTCCTCTACCTCTTGGGACTGGGTGAGGAACTGCTCAGCTGTTTTCACGAATTTATTAACTTTGTCAGAAACGCTTAGTAAACAATCATCGCTCTTTAATGATTCGTCAACATCATTCAAACTGGGGCGCTCCACTTTTTGTGCTGGCTTTGTTTTCGAAACTTTTGTATTTTCTGCCGTTTCAACAAACAAATGAGCCTTATCATTTACACTTAGTTTTGTGTAATCATCCTGATAAATCGTATTTCTATCATATTCATCAACAATCTTACGTGATGGGCTTCTGCTATCTTTAGTATCTCTCGGACCCTTAGCAAACTTATTTACTTTCTCAGACACAGACAACAGACACTCGTCGGACTTTAAGTTTTCGTCAATGTAATCTGAATGAACTTTTATTTCAGTTTCTTTGAAATATTTCGTAGCATCCTTTTTATCTTTATTTACCGTCTCAATTTTGTTAGTAAACTTGGTAACTTTATCATTGACGCTCAATAGACATTCATCAGATTCAGTGATGCGACTGTCTGATACTTTGACAAATAACTCGTCATCCTCGCATATTTCAACAATATCGTCAACAAGAGATTCCGCCTCGTGGATGGTGTGATGAGTGCGTTGGCGAAAATCATCGTCTGGCTCATTTACTTCGTCAGGGAACCTAGGTGTACCGATGTCCTCTTCTCCAAAATTTATTGGAGTTGGGCATATTCTATCGGGAGAATTTTCTCTGGATGATTTAGCTTGTTGTACATCAATAATGACATCATCATCGTCCGTGGACGTATTTAATGCCGTAGCTGATTTTGGTTTACTTGGCAACTTACTCTGCGAGACCGATATGGTTGGTTTCTGAAGTCTGCTTGTAGGAGAGTGTTTTGAAGTTTTTGTGGACGGTGTATCGTTCACTTGTATTTCAGGTTTTGACTTCATTCTCTGTGGCGAAGGCTTCTTAGTCTTCAAGGATAAGTCACTCGTAGTTCGCGTTACTTTTGCATCTGTATCTTTCTTAATGATCGATGAATTTTTAGGTGTAGGAGCTCGTTTTGGTTCAGGCTCATTATACTTGGTAGGCGTTTGAATTTTGCTGGTTGTTTTTATTGTTGACGATTTTGTGAAACTAGATTGCGACGTTGTTCCAGAAGTTTTCTTTGTTTCTGTTGTAACAATTGTTTTATCAGCTTTAGTGGGCGATGTGATGTTGGTCGTCGGCTTACGACTGCCGGGAGAATGAACGGGTTCTCTTGGTTTAATTCCGCTAGCTTTTGGAACTTGTGGCGATTGCGGGCGCTCAATGGAGCTTGGCGCTTTCTTAGGGGAGATACTTCTTGATTTACCTGGTGATTCTGGTGCTTTGTCTCCTTTAGTTGGACTGGAAGCTGTTGTAGGTTTTTTGACTGGTGAGACATTTCGAGACGATGGTTTACTTGGCGTCTTTTGACTGGTCGGTTCTTTTGATTTATCAGTCTTAGTTTTCTTAGCATGAGCGTCATCATCCTTGAATGTAGTTTGTACATCCATGGTATCTTCATGGTGAGTAGTAATTTGGACATTATCAACACACTCTTCAGTGATGATATCAATATCCTTTAAACTAGTCGTAGACTTAGGAGGACTTTGGCCACGTGTTGGAGATTTTTCAGATCTATTCGGTGAAAGTTTTCGTAAGGACTTTTGTACTTTGGCCAGAACTTCTTGTTCCCTTTCTGAAATAACAAAATCTTCAGTATCTATTGTAATTTTAGAGGTTTTCTTTTCAGGCGAAGGGGTTCGAGAATGTGTAGGTTCCTGAGGCTGCCTCTCCGGAGCCACGCTCGATGGAACTTTCGCATGCCGTGTTGGTGATTTGGATTTTTCTCGATGGACTTGCGTAGTTTTAGAATCTCTTTCCTCTACATCGTATGTCTCTTGTTTGATTAAATGAGACGACCTAGGTATGATTTCTGATGTGTCTTGTGGCTTACGTGTTGGAGAATGTGTTTTCCCTGGGTAGCCCTGGGTGACCTTGGTATAATGAGTTTCATCGCTTTCTTCAACGTTGTAAGTGTCTTGTTTGATCAAATAGGTCGATGTAGGTATCGTTCCAGATGGTTCCTTTGGCTTACGAGTTGGAGACGTTGATTTTCCAGGATAGCCTCGAATGACCTTTGAATCTTTTGTATCTTCGCTTTTTTCTATATCGTAAGTTTCCTGCTTGATCAAATGGGTAGACTTAGGTATAATGCCAGATGGTTCCTTGGGTTTACGCGTTGGAGACATTGATTTTCTTGAATGAACTGTCGTTACATTAGAATCCTTCTCTTCTTCAGTTTCAACAACATCGTAAGTCTCCTGTTTGATCAAATGAGAAGATTTTGTATAAGTAGGAGTCACACCTTCATTAGATAGTGGCTCTTTAGTAGGCGAACGGACGTCTTTCGCTGGAGATCTACGGTCTGGACTTGTAGATTTACGTTGATGTTTTATTACATCTTCTGTCGTGGTAGAATGTTTTGTAATATCTGTCACGTCAGACTTGGTCTCCTTTACAGTTGTGCTTTCCTCGACATCATAAGTCTCATGTCTTATTAAAGTAGCTGAAGTTGGTTTCATATAGCCGGGCTGTTTTCCAGGACTTGCTGGTCGTTTCGATGGCGATGGTTCCCTAGTTTGTTTGTCAATGGGTTTCTTTGTGGTTGCTGCTGACGGCTTGCGCTCTGGACTCTTGCTGGATCTCGAATTAGGTTTAGACGGGGAAGTCGTTCTTGGTGTTTGTGGTGATCCTTTGTGGCTTATTTTGCGTTCAGGACTCTGACTTAGCCTCGAAGGATATTCGTCCTTGGGGCTATCTCTAGGACTCCTTTTTTCGGGACTCATACTCGATCGGATAGGCTTTATTACTTTAGGTTTATTCTCTCTAGTCTTTTGCGTGTCTTTTCTTGACAGATGGTACTCATCATAAGTGGTGTCAGTTGTGTCACATTTCATCTCCGAAAATATGTCTTGTAATTTTGTTGGTGAACTATCCCTTGATGTAGGTTTTCGTGCACCTGGACGAGAGTCTCTTATAATTTGTTCACGCTCCTTAGTAATGAAGTCGGTTTGCGTAACTTCTGTAACTTTAGTTTCCTTTTGGTTGGGGTATTTAAACGGCGTATCATCTTTCGGGCTCGGAGTTAAGTAAGGAGACATATTAGGTGAACCAGTGTCGGCCTCAGGCTCATTCAAAAGAAGGGTTTTCTTAGTTGCAGTTTTGTTTGTATTGTCTTCCATCATACCTAGGATTTTTCGACATCGCTCTTCGTAAGTCTCTCGTCTTTCCAAAGGTGGCTTAGGCTTGGCTACGGGCTCGCCAGTTGGCTGGTCAGGATGATCCTTCTTTACAATTTTGTGCTCGGGATGATCGGGAGTTTCAACCGTTGGCGACACCTGAAAACTAGACGGAGGCTTCTCAGTCGGGGACACTCGGTTTGTGTAATTGACAGGTTTCTTTAAAGAGCTCTTTCTTGGCAGACTGTCTGTTGGTGTGCCTCGTTTCTCAGGAGATGGTGATCTGCATGGAATTTTAGAAGGTGATGGTGTTCGAGTAAATTCAAGGGTATCAGGTCGCCTTTGATAAGTAGTCACCTCATCAGTTTCACTGGTCACCACGTAAGTGTCTTCATCGTCCAAGTCTGTTACTATGGTTTGTTGCGGTCGCGGTGAGCTGAAGTACACAAATCCACTGACAGAGGTCGTGGGTGAGCTTTGTCCCGTCGATGGTGCAGTCTCAACCGGTTTAGGCTTTCGTGTGGGACTAGTCGAAGGAGTGACGAGTTGTCTGGGACGATCTTTAGTAACCGTTTTCTTGTTGATCTCCTCGGTTGTTCTCTCCACATTAATAAACTCATTCGTATGCTTAAATTTAGAATCTTTTGTGACAGACTTGGTGGGCGACACACTATCCCTTGGAGTCTTTTTAGTGGGCGAGGATGGGACGTCAGGAACTTTTCTAGGAGAACTAGATTTTTCGCGACGCGTTAAGGAGTCGTATCGACTCTGTTCTGTGGTGATTTGTGTAACTTCATCCACATTATGTTGCGAGTTTCGCTGTTTTTTTTCGTACGTTCCAAATTTAGACGGCGAGCCTTCCTTGCTAGGGACATCTTTGGTCGATTTTTCCGAATCCTTTATCGTCGAGGGTTTGTCTTTCACAGGGGATGAGTAGTCTCTATCGGTAGGTTTTTGTTGATGCGTTGTGACATCATCGGTGTAACTAGTGTACTTCGTAACGTCTGTAAGATCTATTTCTGTTGTCGAATTTTTCGTTACCTTTTCGACTTGATCTTGAGTAAAAGTAACAGGCCCCTTAGGAGGAGACGGCGAACGAGAAGTTTTCCTTAGTGTTGACCGCGGAGTGTCGGGGCGGCTGTCACCTGGGGGGCTGTGGCGTGCCGGAGATGGACTTTGCTCGTGTGCGCGGTGTGTGTTCTCAGTTGTTCGGTAGTCTTTTTCTGTAACGCTCACGTCTTGCCTACCAGTACGAGTGTACATTTTAGTTTCTTCATCGATGAATGTGTAATGATCTTCTGTTGCTTTTGTTATCTTCGATTGTCTAGCGGGTGACTTCCTATCGGGGCTCGCGGAGGGCTTATGAGGTGCACTTCTCGGTGCATCAGTCGTAGGACTGGTCTTGGTGGTCGCCGTCGGTCTCATATATCCGGGTTTTCTCTCGGGGCTGACTCTCGGTTGCTGAGGTGTAGCTTCCTTTTGATAAGCAGGCTTCCTTTCGGGACTCGAACTGGGTCTCGTATTGAGCTTTGAAGGAGAAGTGTTACGTGGGAAATTGGCGGTAGGACTTGAATATTGGTCTGCAGGAATCTTATATCCTGGGGTCGAGTCAGTCGGAGTAGAATATTCTTTCGTAGGGCTTTTTGTGGTTCCCTCACCTGGTTTTCTGGTAGGGCTCTGACTAGGTCTCGTAGAATATGTATCATTATGATCTCGAGGCTTCGAGGGAGAAGTATGTCTAGGAAAGCTATCCGCTGGGGTGCCATCAAACGCAGGCTTCCTATCGGGGCTCGGGCTAGTTCTCTGTCCCTTGGGTGCTGGTTTTCGATCAGGACTCACGCTCGGTCTCATCGAATGACCCACAGGCCTAGACGGGGAAGTCGTTCGAGGGTGGTTGTCAGCTGGACCGGTTTTGTTCGGAGAGCTCCTGTCGGGACTGGCACTCGGGCGGTACGTATAATCTTGAAGTTTCTTATCAGGGCTAACGCTGTATCTCGGTCGAGATCCGTCCTGCGGCTTTCTATCCGGACTGGAGCCAGGTCTAGTGGGAGATTTTCCGTGGGGAGGTCTTCCCTCGGGACTGGTGTACCTGTGCGTCTTGCTCTCGGTCACTGATTGCGTAGAATGAGAGCTCGAGTATCTATCGGACACGGTACGAGTCGGGGACTGTCTGTCGACTTTGCTGGGACTCCCGCCGCGGCTCGGAGGCTTCCTGGAGGTCTTGTCGGGGCTGACGCTGCTCCTCAGGGACGACGTGCTCGACTGAAAAGTGCGGCCGCCCGGCGACGAGGCGCGCGTGGAGGGCCGCGTGGAGGGCGGCGTGTCGGCGCGCAGCGAGCTGGCCCAGGCCTGCTGCGACGGGCTCCAGTCGTTGCTTATCTTCTTTTGAGAAAAATCAGTTTGGTACGTCGTCTGGTATCTCTCCGTGCTCGTTTTTCTCTCGACCACTTCCTCGACCTTATTATCTCTGGTCGTGTGATGAACTCGTTCCGCCGTACTCTTGGGCTGATCGCACTCCTGCGGACCGGGTCGCCGCGCGCTCCTCTCGTCCGTGATGACGTCATGTCTGATTTCGTTCAGATCGGACTCGAGCCGCTGCTTGTTCACTCTCTTCTGACTGTCGTAGGTGTCGTTCTCGGTCGTCGTATAGTGTGTTCGATGATCCCTTTTGAAATCATAGTCGTCGGACGTCTTTTGGGAGTCCACGATGTCAACGAAATCATTGTCGACATTGTGACGGGTAATTTTCGAGGTCGATTCCCTCACGTCAGATTTTTGTTGTGATGTGGATCGATATGACTTGTTCTCGCTCGTGGTGCGGTGCTCGCGGTGCTCGGCGCGGCTGACGTGCGCGGGCGCGCGGAACTCGCGGCGCGTGCTGGTGACGCGCGTGCCGTCGGGCAGCCGGCGCGTCTCCACGATCACTTTGGTGTCGTCGTCGGGGTAGTCCACCTTCCTGGACACCAGTTCCCCGGTTTCCAAATCGCTCCTTCTCAAGTTTTGTTCGTAGTCGTTAGTCACCTCTCTCCTCTGCGTTTCTTCGGTACGGTTAGTGTCGCGCGTGAATTGTCGTCGGTCACAGTCGTCGTCGGTTAAATATGGCACTGGGTCGAGTTTCGTCGAGGAGACCTGCTGGAACTTGGACGTGGAGGAGGAGCTGGTCTTCGAGGACGAAACGTGGGTTCCGTCGTCGGTCTGGCGCACGACGTGCTCGCGGGCCGCCGTGCTGGTGGAGCTCTCGTCGCGCTTGAGACTGGAATGGTCGTCCTGGTACTCGGTGTGGGCGCGGCGCTGCGTGTCGAGCGCGGCGAAGTGCCCGCGGCCGCCCGGCACGTCGTAGTGTCCCGCCACGTCGGCGGCGACGGTGCGCACGCGCGTGTGGCCGTCGTCGCTGGTCGTGTTCTCGGACTCGACGTTCCAGCCGGCGTTGGAGAGCTCCTTCAGATCTGCAAAGAGTTCGGGCGTTATTGGCGGCGCGGGCTCGCGGGCGGGTGTTACCGGTTAGGAAGCGTTAGTCGGTTATTGTATCGGTGTGGTAGGCACCTTGGCCGCGGTACGTGAACTCCTTGGGCGGGGAGCCCGCGTCGCGCACCTCCTTGCTCTTCATGGACTGGAAGCTCTGGTCGGCGAAGGACTTCACGTGGCCCTGCGTCGACGTGAACTCACAACCTGTCGAGGGGGGCACACACGGCTACTCTAGAGGCTTTACGTAAACAGTATAAATACGGCACAGATAAATGTAGGCTCGGAGGCATATACTTCTACATATAAGTGTATGAGTAACAAAGGGTGACACACATAACTAGTGTTTGCTTTTTCAAATATATTTCTACAAGCGTGAGACGGTGTTCGCTAATCTCGTCATAAAACTGTCTCATAAAATAATAGTATAATTACATTACATATTTATTAACGACAATATTAAGCGCACGGACTACTACTATGCATATTAAGCACATTTAATTTTATTAAGCTAGTGGTTCAACAACGTAATAAAGTTAGAAAGGGCTTGATGAGATCACTGAGTGTGCACAAAGGGTATTATTGCAAGAGGAAGGCTACCTTTGTCGCCGGCGGGCTCCGGCGAGTAAAGGTTGCGCAGGCGCTCCTCGCGCAGGCGGTACATGTGTGCGCGGATCTCTTTCTTGCGGGAGAAGTCCTCTGTCTGCTGCCACTGGAAACGTTAAGTAAACTAATTAAAATAAAGTGAGATTTAGACCACTCATTTAGACCCCGATTAAGAGTTTCTCTGAAGAGGAGAAGATTCGACTTCAGTTGTTAATAAGAGGGGTTATTCGTTCATTATTATTAGAGGTTAGCCTCTTTAGCGTTTATTGAGTAAATAAGACTTAAGTAGTAGTTTAAAGAATTAAGCGTGTTGTATGATCATTAACTAGCTTCAATTCTACACAGACATGCAGTTAGTTGCTCCTTTTCGTTTCGTAATAGCTATTGCAACTGTAACCTCTTGCTATTGATATTCACCAGGCGTTTATCCATGCATCTTAATTCTTTCATTCAACATTGGAGTCATAAAATAAAATATAATATGATGAAACAAAAGTCATTATAATAATATAATAGCTTACCATACGTCGCAACACGTCCTCGTCGCGAATAAGTGACACGTCTCCTTCAGACATTCTGTGAACAAATTAAAATGGAAATAAGTAACAAGCACTTAAGCAATTCAAATTATTTATGTTTCAATAAATAGGTATAGTAGTAATTTCATCACATTAAAATTTAGTATCTTGTATATTTAAATAAACATAGCCGTATAGAGGCATTGCCAAAGAAGGACATGTTTCTGATGCCACATTAAATAAAGTGACATGATCATAAGACTGTACAGCTCTACATTGCGTAATGGTCAATGCAGTCATTCCGCGAACAACCTAAAAAACTATAAAAATAACAAGCTTTTTGTAGCACCCATATAATTATGTGTGAGACAGTCAATAACAATACCTACATTTTTATTCAGACAGCACCAATTTTTGTGACATACATTTTAATTAACCCTCAAGGCTGTCTACCGTTGACTCTCAGGCCTCAGCTCCAAGCGTCGCATATACAATATTAATTTTGCAAAAAATTTTTATTTGTAATATTACATTAACTTAAAATGACTAAAAACTAAAATTTAAAAATTACTAATGATAAAAACTATTTACAAAATAAAAAATACTTCACCCCCAGCGCCGCAGTCAGGAATCGTGCCCAAAAGGCTGGCAGCATTGCCACGTTGAATGGCCAGGCTAATTCTCTGACCAAAATAGCTGCCAGCCTTTTGATCACCGGTCACCTCGGTGAGCCTCTTTGCCAGTTCCTTATAAAAGGAACGAGCGCTTGGACCCCATGGTCCCATAGTCTCAACCCCAAACGGCATAAATATATAACTCTCATTGAGAGCTGCATATTTGCGCCGCTTGGAGCACTCAGCCGAGGCCGCCGCCGCGCCTGCGGCAAGGGAGGTACCTCCTGTATGAGACGGAGCAAGCGTATCCGCGCATGTTGCGTCCCACACAAGAGGACGTCCCTGCTTCCAGGGAATGAGCGTCATGCCGTCAGGTCTCTTGCCGTCGTCACGGAGTATGCCGTTAGGCTCTAAAACTGCTGGCACATTGACATGAATAAATATGTAATTTATTTTTATGAAAGTATCATAATCATCTTGATTGAAAGCATCTAGGTACCTAAGTTAAGTACTTATCATTATCCCAATTTACTATTTAAAAAATACCTACCTACTAAGGCGTAATACTTAGGCAAGGATAGTGTTTTATTTAATTTCGTATTATGTATCTGGAATTTTCAATCGGTTACTAATAAAATTCGCGTTATATTGACCGAGTATGTACTGGAACATATACAGGAATGAGTGATTGTTTAATATTATTTTACCAACTGCAATGAATGAAGCAGCGCCGGAAAATACAGTGCATATAAAGGTATTTATGCCAATGTTTACGCTGACGACTCGTGGAGAGACCAATTGAACTTGCTGAAGCGCATGCGTCTTTCAGGCCAATTGTGCAGCGACCTTCGCACCCTAATATGCTGACAATTTCATGCCTTGCATTGACACAAATCAAGGAAGTAAAATATGTGCTATACTATGGTAAAACAAATCCTATAGACTGAAAAATATTATTGATGCATTGGATATTCTTTTGAAGACTCACAAAAAATCATATCGTAAGTAGAGTACGTTACGGTTTTGAATTGAATCATTCTAAATTTCTGATACTATAATTATGATTAATAAACGAGGATCTGAGCACTAGAGCCAAATTTCAGGCACTGAATGAGTAGATGTAGTTAATTACGTACATTCATAACTGGTTAAAGGGACCGACTGCATTCGACTTGCAATTTTCTTTACTGGTTCCAATTCTGGACGTATCAGACAGAACGCTTTCAGGAATTCAGATGATTGCTTTCTTGAGCAATAAAATTTTGTGTCAATTGATAAGCAGCAACTTTTATCGGCCTACAATTAAGTGCATCGATGACTTCACGTCGACCTTCCAGCAATGTCATACAGATTATTTTGTTTGTGCCCTGAGTCACGCATCCTCGCAAGCACGAGGGCTGCCTTGAGCGCCAGATGGCGACTTGTTCAACAGCAGGTACACTTGTCCGCCATGTTGGGCTGAGTGCCACCCCGGCGCCCTTGTCCTACTGCAAAACGGCTGTATATGGACTCAGCATAAGCCTGTGGTTTTGCCTTTACGGGGCAGTTAGGTACTGCAGCGTTGAAAAAAATGTGGCACAAGCGTAATTTGTAGTTAAGATAGTCATCGGTTTGTGGAGCTGATTAATAAATGCATGAAGATTGTAAAAAGATTTACCGGATGGAAAGAAAAATCTTTACAATTAGTTATTTATCTACGTATGGGTAAATAAAAGTACATAATATGTTACAATACTGTTTCCACAGATTCTTTGCTCATTACACTTTCTCAGAAACGCTTAAGGGAGTCGCGAAACTAAAAAGTAAACAAAAGCCGCAGTCGCCGAAGATGAACTCACGCGCACAGCCGGTGACGTCACTGCGCAGGAGTTGATGACAGTCGCGTGATGCAACTAGTCTGCTGTCGGCGCCGGTAATGATGATGTATCGATTGTTTGGACATTTGTCGAGTGATGAAAGAGTTTAAGTGCGAGAGACAGTTACAAGTGATGATCTGATGGCTGTTGGAACTGGCCAAGTAGTTAAGTAATACTCTTACCTACTTGTTCAAATAAATTTGTGCCACACTATCGCCTTCTGTCATGGTCTTAAATCAGGGAATGGTTGTAGCATTGTGTAAACGGTTACCAGACAACGCATTTCTGTCGACTAATTAATGAATTGCTTAACTGGATGTGAACAAGCAATGGTACCGGGCAGTAATCACCTTTTACTGCGCCTTGTACAAATTACAGGCGGGCCATGCGCCCTGCCGCGCCCGGGATCCGAAGGCTTGACCTGGCCAACGAGAGGTGAGCTTTCTAACTACCAGGCTAATGGGCAGACACTGTGATTGCCTATATTTTAGACAAGCTATCGCCCGCGGCTCCGCTTCCGTAAAACTCAGTTTGTATAGAAGAAAGTGGAAGGCGCATCCTCGTCAATCCTCTATTTATAATAATGCTCAACGACACCGGCTATAAAAACTAATAAGGTAGAAGGAGGCTAACATTACATTTAACGAACAGAATTATTTAGGTAAAGTTATAACGTAATGTCCTACTTCAACATTAGGTAACGTAACTTAGTTGCAGTCGTTCTGCAGTTACGTGGACGCGAGCATATTCCAATAGACGACAGCTAAATAAAGTCATTAAAATCTTATTTTATCAGTAGTAACAAAGTAAACAAACTAACTTATTTGCATTGTAATCGAAAGGCATCAACACAAACACATTGTCCCACTGACTCTACTGCAGTCTTTGTTCAGGGAGTGACTAAACCAATAATTGTTTTCTCACTTACTCGTTAGTGTTTGTGACACGGTCTTAACAAGCAATTAGCTGGTGCTTGTAAATGGGCAGTGACGTCACTCCACAGCCTGCTATCAGTGTCAGCTATCACGGCTGGCCACCCAGGAGCGGTTGCGTACGCGCCGGCAGGATTACGAGATAAACGCCATCGGAGCTTTTAGGGTGACATAGTTTCGACGTGATTTCCGAAAGAAGTGTGTTCTTAAGTATACGAGTAAAAGTGTGTTTTGGGATTAACTGGATAGATGACCAAAAAAGCCTAGTGGTTATTAATATTATGATCAAACAAAGGAAACATTAAAGTCTTAACATAGTCGAGTTTGGAAACAAGGCCATTTATACACGATATGCAGTGCAGTAGGGAAGGATTTTGTAAATTTATTTGAGTCAAAGTAAAGAGGTACAGAATACATAAATGCCTACTAGAACGTCCAGACTGATGTCAAACCTGCCGTAAGAGCAACGTAACGTGACTCGTCCAAGGTTGTAAGGGCCAAGATAGCAAGTAAGTATTCGTAGAAAGTGCTCGTTCGGCCCGTCCGCGGACGAGTGTCGTCTCGCACCAGCCTTGACCCTGCGCGCGCGCCGACACTGTTGCCATGCCAACGCCGGCCATTTGGAAAGAAAAAGTGCAGGAATACACGCCAGCAATATGTTGTCCCTAATGAAAGAACAACACCAACTGTAAAACAGTGAAGCGAGAAAAACAGCACCAAACTTTATTATTAATACAAAACAAAAACTGAGAACCTGCTTTAATGAAGGTCGCTAGAGGTTAAGATTTTTTCATAATGTCATAGGTTACCTAAAGAAATCTATCAAGTAATCAAGCAGGATATGGACGAAAGGTTTCAATTCTAAAATAAAATATAAGTAAATCTAAAAATTAGTACGTGCATTAGCGTAGGTAAAGACGCTTGCCCCACTGGAATGTAACCATCTGGTATAGAAGACGAAGGAAGAAACATTAAACATGATTGAACGAGGTAAGGTACGAGTAAATTATGTCATTTCATCGAGAAAATACAAAATGTTAGAGTCGCAAAAAGTCTACCCACGCCACGTATTGCAAAACTTCGAATAAAGCGCCATTTTAAGAAAATAAAAATAAAAAATTCAATTATTGAGCCGTTAAGAATTCCTACTTGTATAAGAAAGCAAGTACGAAACGTTAAATATCGAATTGCTCCACATTCGTAATATTAATGGATGTAAATGATTTTATGGCTTCGAACTAATTTCAGACTGACTTGCATTCTCCTTATCAAGATACAGTAAATTCTACTTGTAATGTCTTTACTGACGGTAAAGCACGAAGCTGGCTTGCAACAAATTCAATTAAATGTATTGTTAAGGCGCGTCCACTCTAGCTTTTAAGCCTTAGTTAGAAATGTTATATGAGCAATATTTGATTCGCAAGCTAGTTAATAACTTATCAGCCGCTCGCTATTCAAAGTATTGCTTCGTGTACATTGAATGCCACTAAAACACACAACATACAGTAACCAAGAGCAGCAGTTAAAAGAAGAAGCCGACGTCCTGCCGATTAATGACAGTAAAGGACTGGAATTAATAACAGTTCGTATTCGCAGTAAACATCATCATCACTCGGGTAGACTACACAGAAACAGGGTACTAGGTACTAGCTACTACTTCCACGTTCACTCTCGTTGAGGACACGCCTTTAGGAAGATGTTAATCTCCGTGCGTAAGGAACAATGATGACGGACGACGCTTCCGTGACCGAGCTGATGCGTCATTTATCTAAATACATGCAGGAGGAACGACGGACTTTGTCGATATTATTAAGTAATCTTCTTCCATCGTCATTCTTCGAAAAGAATTGTTACTTTCTTTTCAACAATTTCAGAGATTTTAAGATTGCTGTAAATTAGGAGTTAGAAACTAAAAAATCAAAGTCAAAAAAATTCTGAAAACGAGTCTGTCGGTAAATAATTTTGATTGTAAAACTCATTGATTCAGACTCTATTTAAAATTGATCTTTTAAGAATTAAAAATGGAGTCTAATTACCAAAGATCATCTGTTTATTTTGTTGATAATAATAAATAGCCGATTAAAATAAATAAACAGGCGCCATCTTCATTTACGAGTAGTAAAGTTCGAATCCCATCGGGATAACGATTGGCTTAACGGGAAACTCATTAATTTTGTCAGTTAAAACGCTGTAAAGTAAAGACAGTTAATTTTGCATATCGCTATAAAAGTCTATGTTAAGCCATAACAACTTTTATTGCTTTTAATCGTTTAGTTTTGAGAATTTATCGTCGTAAAACACCGTGAGAAATCAACAGTGGAAATGAAAAGTAAACATTAATAATAAACATTTATTACCTACTACGTACACCTACTTCCCAACAACATGAAAGCGACACTTAGGTTTTTTTTTTTTTTTTTTATCTCCAGCCGAAATTACCGGAGTTTGGTTTTTGCAAGGTAATGGTATTATAACTTAGGTTATTAGTATGATTTATTTCGTATTCAAAGATTACCCTGTCACACACAACACGGGATATTGCCAAGGATCATCACGTAAAAGGTATGGAGACAAACGTATTCGTTTTTTATTAGTAACTAGCTGACCCGGCGAACTTCGTACCGCCTTAGCGTAGAGATTTTCTTTATATTTTTTTCCGTAAAAACCTTGTACAGAGTATTAGAAAACTACAAAAAAAAATCAGCCAAATCGGTCAAGCCGTTTTCATGTTATGTCGTGACAACGGAAAACGGGTTTCATTTTTATATATATAGAATATTTAGTAAGTACCTTTAATAAGTACATAATAAAATAAAAACAAATAACGTATAATAAAAAGTACCGCAAAATAATAGCCCTGTTTTTGCATGAGCTTCAAAAATGAACGAGGTAGTTAACTATCTAATAAGGCGCTGGAATTCGTTTGGTGTAGGTACGTCTACGATATTAACCTTTGCCGGCATTCCGGCCTTATCTGATGCGCTGCCTCTATTTATTTACTCAGTTCAAATGCGCAGTTTCTGCAGTTTACTGAAGCAGAAATATTTTATGGTTAAATGATACCAGCTTTAAATTAGTTTTAAAGTAAGTTTTTCTGAGTAAGTACTCACTCAAATTAAATACTAAAAATAGTTGTGAAAAGTAAAGAAAGTGTTAAACTAGAGAAACGAACACTCCACGCACTGAATAACAAATCGAGCAAATTGGCAAATCGAAAAATTATTCAAAAGCTTCTCTAAAACCCAGGGCCAATGTCAGTAAAAGTGCTTTCACTGCATCACAAGTAAACATGTGATTGCGATGCGCGGTGGCGTCAGTATGCCGGCCGCGTCTGCGTCTGCGCAACTACAGTTTTGCGGAAACCTCCGCGTGATGTCACGCGCCGGATGTAGGAAATGTAAGGCTTTTACTGAGTAGGTTTGTGGATGGAATCGTAATATCGTCTTTGTAGCATTTTTGATGCCGGTTCATCATCTATAAGTTGTAGGAACTATTCAAATGTTTCGTTACGTAATTTTGTTACGTCCTTACCGACTCTACTGTGGACTCCACCTAATCGCTTTTTACACTTTATCCCATATTATTTTCCTTTTACACTTTTTTGTACGGTATTTATTTAGTTTTACATAACTTGCTTGCTTGCTACAAACCGTTTTACTAATGCAAATATATGGTTTGCGTTAGGATTAAACATTAATCAGTAGATACTTATGAGTAATTACATATTGCGTCTAATAAATTACCGTCTCGCCTCCCTTCACGTTCCACAAATATGGAGTTGCATCAATCAAACAAACAACCAAATTAAGGTGATAAGATCATCTGCGCTCACGCACTCGTCTCGTCGCGCATTCAATTGCAAAATTGGCAATAACTTGTCAAATAACACTTATCGCAGCCTTGCACGTGGGCCGGGTGATGTCACACGCAAATATCCTCCGAAGGTCTGCGCGGACAATCGGCTTGATGACCGGAAGAAAACGAAACATTGGGACATAAAAAATTGCAAAGCAACGGAGACAATCATTAGTGGGCTTTGATCCCGTTATCAGAAAAGGAGAGTTTTCTAAATGGATCGATAAAAAAAATGGATACCTAGACGAAGACGGAGGATTTTAGGCCAAGAGACACAAGTTTAATAATTGTTAGACAGTCTGAAATAAAGTTGACGTTATAATTATAGACCGAATGATACTTTTTTAATTTAAATACTAGGTAGAGGCTAACAGTAAACGAGTAAAGAGAAACAGACGGTAACACGTCCAGCGAGATACCATCGGCTCGGTTATTGAAAGCACGAAAGCCATCGATTGATCTTTATCGGACAAAGGAGTAATTACAGTCTCCAGATGATCGATATAAAACTGTGCAACGGGGCAGGCCCTCTGCCCGTCCCAATCTCAATCGCTGGACAGTTTTAACCCATAAGTTAAAATTAAATATTCTCAAAGGAAAATAAAGAAAAAGTACCAATCTTCGTACATTTTTGTTAATTTGGAATGGAAATAAAGTTAGATTCACCACGCGTAGGAAAAACATGTTGTAAATCCATGTCTTTCTATTCCAACATTTTTGTCAGAAGTCGAAATTGAAGTGACTACCTACCTACTACATAGTAAATACCATTTGACTAAAGTCACAGAGATACAAATTCTTCCTGCAACGATAAATGGTAAAAAACGCGTTAATCTATAGTGAATCTAATCGCAGAGCCTAAACTTGCAATTCACAGTCGGCTTCATAGTCGATTAAGCGATCAAAATATTTATTTGAAAAATATCACGTTTTATTTAAAAAAGCGTGTGGCCAAGGACTGTAGATACAAAATATTTAATGGATGGAATTAGGTATTAGACTCATCCAATTCTTTAATAGAATAGGTTAAGGAAAAACCAAAATTAAAAACACGAAAGCAATAGGAACGAATAGCTGATTCAGTAGACCCAGTTACAAGTACTTTTAAGTATACAACATAGGAGCCTTCAATTATTGTGTTAAAATAAATTAGCCATATTTAGTTACACGATAAAGTATCAGGTCATGTTAATAAACGCGTGCAAAGCCTAGATCTCGGCTCCAATGATCTCACAACCGGCTCGGTTTGAGGCTGAATGGCGTGAGTCAGCCACCCACTGCACCACTTGTTTGGATGATCGATTGTTTGCCAGAATCGATTGTGTTCCTGTTTCTAAGAGTGAGAGCACACTCAATAGTTTGCGCTCAAAGACTTAAGTAGTCAAAGTTCTAACTTTCCAAAGGAACTTCTCGGCAAGATTGCATAAATCGCAGATTCAATCACAATCAAAGCGATAAAATCTATCCGCGGAATCTATCTTCAGCTGAGCCTTATGTTGATTCTGTCATTCGGTCAATCAGTCACGGAACAAGTAGCATGAAGGTGAAACACGATGTGGTATGGCATTTTAATGTCCATCTAACATTGAGAAAGTAAAAACTGAATGCTACCATGCATTCGCAATATCTTCAAGTGTCGAGTGTGCTCGGGCCACAATGATTGACGACAACATGCTAATGTGTGCTGATGATGTGTCAACGCGGAAACACCAAAAGCTAAGTGGAACGTTGATTGTGGTAATCTGACAGCTGGTGTCAAATTTGTTAAGGATCAAGATGACGATTGAGACAATAAAAACCGCGAATAACATGACGAGACAGCTGAGGACATTTGGACAGTGCACCAAAATAGAACAAGAATGACAAGTATCTTTACACACTGCGGATTTGATACTGAGAAGAATTAATATTAATCGCTTCAAGAGTCATCCAACATTGACCACTTCACCTTTTTTGGATTGTTTACCTACATGCTCTTTACCACAACCATTTCTAGGTTACTTCTATTAGAGATACCTACTTGAAAAAACAGATGATCGTATGCTGGTTTTAGCAATTACATATCACCCACCAGTCTCGAGGTATGTGCCCAAATGCCTTCTACGGGCCGCTCTAAATGGGCCCTTGCTTATAAGGAAAATTGTCCGACCAAGCAAAAAACAGTGACAGATGCAGAATAAGTAAAACTTATAGATCTTCGTGACAGTGTTCTGAATTGAATAGGTACTTCTAATGCTCAATTTGGAATACAACGGAACAAAGTAAACGACGACAAAGAATTTTAATGAATTCAATTCAAACTTTAGAAAGCTGAAACATTCAAATTTAAGTTAAAATGACGCTATTAATTTTTCCAATATGCAAATTATAGTTAAAGAACTAAGTATTACATGTCTGGAGCAAATGGGTATGATAGGTATTCAAACAAGGATTTTCAAATGATGTTTTCAATGAAACAAGTTTGTGGAGGGATAGTTAACGTATTCCAACGTCTTGTAATTATGATAATAAAAAACGTAATACTCATTATTGTGAGGGGTTTGTACAAGGGCTTGTGTTGGGTCCACGAGTAATGGCGGCCGGCTCCCAGCCGAGTGAGACTTCACTCACGGTATATTATTGGGTTATTAAGTCTGCGTGGTGCATAAATTCTGCGAGCATTAACGCAAGTCTAGACTAGTGAGGTGCTACATCTTGGAGGATGGCAGTTTGATGCTCGAGTCTGGGGATGAGATAATCATCATTAACTACTCGCTTATGGATGTCCATTAAGCAGTGGATTGTAACTCGTACTCCTTAGTTAATAAACTTCGATCTGAACCAAATTGATAATTCCTACTAATTGACTTTATACAATCAATACTCGCGTATTTGCAGCCGTGAATGCTACGATTTGCAGAAATTCTGAGGAAACTCTTGAAATTTTTTAGTGTAAACTTCTCGAATTTCCTTAGAAAAAAATTCAAGATGAGCCAGTAAGTTTTGCAAACAGGCATCACTAGCGCCGCGCAGGATCGGGAGTGCGCACGCCACACGCGCATCGGAACTGGTTTGCGGCCGTGGGTGCCGCCGCCTTGTTTGTTTTGTGCGCTCGCGCCGGCCAATAATGCTGCCAACGTTGGCTCCAATGAGACCATCAATAGCCTCCACTGAAGGAACGAAAATCTTTATGATATCTACTTAAACTCCATTGGACGGTCTTGGTAGTTGAAATTACGTTTATCTCCAGCAAGAAATGATCCATTAAAGTAGTTAGGTATTACAAAAAAGTTGAAGACTAATCTTAGTGTTCATTTTTTGTCAGCTGGCTTATGAATTTATAGGCATCAACCACAGATTTGAATTCATTAGTTGTGGTTTTTGCTGGCGAAGTGGCTGGTTGTGGTTTATTTTTTATGGGGTTGCGTGTTTAACAAAGCCGTTTACTAGGATTCAATTTAAGAATGTTTTGATTTCCATTGGCAATGGCAATGGAAACGAATGGGTTCAAAACAAAATTGAAGATATAAATTCGCAACGAGTTAGAACTAAGTATTCTACAGACGCGTCTAAACGCCGAATTAGGAGTTGTTATTTTTTACGATATGCAAATTCAGATTATGGTTTGGGCATATGAATTTATTTAAAAGCCTTTTAGGGCATAAACGCCTACACCGCTGGTATGAGCCGACTTTGCTTAGCAACGCTGCGAACACAATGTTATTTCCGAGAATATCTTGTTCAAGCAGACAAAGAGGCACTTTAGATGTTTATAGGTATCTGGATAAGAACTTTTTGTATGTAGAACTTTTTACGCCGTATAAACCTAACTAGAAAGCTCCAGAGTCCAGAAAGACGGTTCAATTATTCAGTCTTGAATACATCGTGGTTCTCATGTCCTGCGCCCGTGATTGCGCGAATTATTTATCTATGCAGAAAATAAACACTATTAATGCATCATGTAGGTATGCTAATAGCCCGCGAATGATGTCTGCCGACAGTCGATTGCGTCGATTGGACATGTTTTTCTATTGGACGTTGATTGAAGGAAATTATAGTGTTTACCTTCCCGAGCGACATTTAAAACAAGATTACAGCGTGGTTTATAAATAGACTGTAGTTTTACAAGCATAATATGAGAATATTATGGGAAATTTCTAAACACTTAAATGGTTTCTTTTCCCAAAGTTAAGTACATACGTTTTCGTAGTTTAATTTCAAGGTGCAGCATGTGCTCATAGAGCCTGTGTATCTAACAATTTCCTTCTCCAGGCCGTATAGGTACATAGCTAGCAGAGTACAGAGTACAGTGGGTGCGTTATTGTCCGCAACAGGTCGCGGTGCGCGGGCGCATGAAGGCTGCGTATCGGATGTTCTCTATTCAGGCCGCTGCAGCGCGCAGGACTTGCATTTGCTGCTTTTCCAGTCTTGTTACTTGTTACGTGTCCAGTCTGTCCACAAGATGTGTTGCGTTTCTTTTTGTCTTGGGAAGTGCAATGTGCTTCACCAAAAAATTTGCTATGTTCGACACAGCAGATACTGTCCAAAATTATTTGAAGATCCTAATGGATTTAAATATAGGTAGGCTGATATGTTGTGTGTCCATACCAATAACGGCAGCTAATCCTACGCTATTCTAATGTCTGACTTGATCTACCTATTAGTCGGGATTGTTTTGAGAACGACTCTGACGGGCTCGGGTTACGTTCGCGATCGCTCCATGCGCGAACACTTCGCGGAATTGTCACCAATTCCTATCTAACTCTTGTCCCTAAAGATAAAATAGGTATTTACTTACTCCTACCGTCTAAAACATTTCAAAAGTAGTACATTAACGTTGTAGGAAGGTACATAATCTTCATCTTTTAATCAACCACTAATAAGAGATAGTCCTTCAAAGGATAGAAAATATATTTATAAAACTGTGTCATAAATAGAAAACTGGGGTTATCTCGGAGTTTTAACACATTTCTGGGGTATCAATGCCGACTTAGTAAAAACCTTCGTGCCGTAACTCATCATCCAAGATCAATATTTACGATTCCATTTCAAAGTAATCAATTCCATAAGCAAATGACACCTACGTGATATTTGTTTCAACGTTTCTGTGAATTAAATGGCTCGAGCAATTTCAATTTTATAAATGACATCACTTACTGTGGTGGGCGACCCGACTTCATTTCTAGCGTAAGTAAATGAATGGTTATATTTTACTGATAAATACACCCTGTTCTGCATGAGATCACTTGCGGACTAGAAATTGGCGAACTTCAGACAATGAAACAATCGAATTTTAATTGATATTGATGAAAAAATTCAGATGTTTATGTTTTTTTTTTTGCGTTATCTCTTTTTCAGCTTTGTTGGAGGAGCTTTCTTTTGTAAAGATGGCTAAATATTATATTAGTTAGGTTTCAGTTCAATATAGTTATGTGACTTTTTAGTCACATTAAATATTAAAGTATGTTTGTGTGCTAATGTATAGCAATAACTACTAAATTACAAACTCATTGACTAATGTCGCACATCGTCAGCGCTATTTAGATAATATTTTCCTGATATTTTGAACCCGTTAATTTGAACCAGATAAATGTAATAAATGAAATCATGTTACATTGTTATATGTATAAGGAAACAACAAGATAATATTTAAGACTGAGATATTAAATATGTAAATAGGTAGGTCTAGCATCATAACATAGGTAGGAGAGGATTTTACGTGTAGAGATAAAAGTATCAATTGTAGGTAAATATTATTTTATGAACACCTAATAATAGTTCGCAAATAACATTATGTTTATGTTTGCATGTATATTTATGATTCTGTTTTCTTTAAGTTAACATGTTGATAAGTTATTATGTTTTTTGTAAACAAATTACCCGAACAAACAGATTAAACTGTTACTAAGTAATCTCTTTTTCTTTATGATTAGGTAATCATACATTCAAATTCAAATTATTTGATATCAGTTAAATTTTTTGGACAGACATTTTGTTGCGTTTAGATATTCCGTTTCATGTGTTCAATGATTTTATTCAAATTAGTACATGTACACTTTTAAAAATGTCAATATACAAGAAGAATAAAACAATAAAAGCCATTAACATATCTTATTCATTTACACCAAATAAACAAACTAAGTATTACGAAACTTTATTTCAGGCAAAAGTCATGCACTTACCACCTTTCCATACACCACCCCCTCTCAACTATCACTAAATAGAAGAAACTTCTCACAAGCCAGACAAAGTATTCTTAGACCCTATCTGAGAAGAGAATAAGGCTCCTAGACTCGGCAAGGCACAGGCGGCGCGGATTCAGTCTACGCGCAAGTGCCGCCTCGGCGCGGGCCGCAGATGCGCCTACGCCGCGTGTCGGGCTAACATGACGGTGACACCACTAATTATTGACTGCCCAAAACTCAAAAACACCCACGAACTACCATAAACCAAACATTATTCACTCGACTGCACCAGAAGGAGGGTTATATAACCCCCATTTACAAAAATTACTAATAAGAAAATAACTACATCAAACAACGAAGAAGCTACAACAATGCAAAACCCAGAGCGAAATTATTGAAAGGAAATAATAATGACAAGCATGAAATCGACAATAACAACGGTGGTGACAGCAGAGCGCGTTGCCGGTTACTTCACTGCGCGTTCATTTCGCTAAGCTATGAACAAAAGAAGTAACGAAACGATATGAAAGTGTTTTTGTCACCTAGTTAAAAGTGATAACACCACAACACAAAAAAGCAATAATCTAGTAAACTCACAGGTTTGTTTACTTAATGTTGAATGAAGTGTGTAATTTTGTCACACGAAAGAAGATTTGCCAATGTTCAGCATGTAAGCCCAGCCGCCAGTGCGCTACCTGGCAGTAATGGCATTATAAGTGCCAGTGACGCCACCCGACTTCGATCACAATCGGCTATCCTGCCTCCCTCTTCCTCTAACCTCCTCCAGGGTTTGCACTGAGGCGGATAACAAACTCAAACGTCTGGACGATGTCATTAGAGGAGGGGTCACTGAATTCTTGAACGTTTCAGACAATCACTATACTAAAGGGAAGGAGGTTTCCAAAAGTGACATATACCAATCTACGGATGAATTAGTCAATCCTAACAACTAATTAATCCGTATATTGGTTTTATGGCAGTTTCATTGAAGAATAGGTGTTTGCGCACAAAATGATTCTTTTAACTTTAGACGGCTTCATTGAGTAAAATATTTCCCAATGAAAACTGAAAACTTTCCTATTCCATGTCCAGCAGGCCCTGCGGCCCTGGTGACCGTGAGCCGCGCATCATCGCCGCATTTACAGCGACATTGCACCGCCGCGTGGGCGCATCGCGATCGGTTCAGTTGCATGCGATTACTGGCTAGTGACGTATGCGTTACTGTATGAAAGGTAAATATCGATGATCAGTAAACCTAAACCACAATCAAATAAATAAAGAAGATTTATAACTAGCGGTTTCTTGTAAACAAAGGCTAAGTTTTACCTATAAAATAAACTACCCATTGTTTTAGACTACATATTTTAAAAAGGTTTCAGGTATTCATAACTCACATGAAGATGGTACTGGTAAATGGTAATTAAAGAAAAATATCCCTCGAAAAAATCGAGAAAAAAACACTGCCTTATAACATAATTCGTAAAAGTAACCTCTCTGTTCTCGCAATCATCGATATCGACATCAACATAAGGACATCCTTTCGTGACAGGCTCAATGGAGACGGATGCGAGCCTGGAAGGCCACTCGGTCTAGTTGTACGGAACCCGTTTTACATCACGACTCATATTTCTAAGTGGAAAAGTTAATCTACCCACGAACGGTCCTAGATTTATGAGGAATGTGGGAAATTGGATGTTTGTGATTTCCTTAGTATGTGACTCAAGCTGAATTACATTGGAAATGAGTTTACGCGCAATTATATTTCAACGGGAAAAATTGCTCGACTCTTTATCTGAGGCAGAAAACAGGTTCTGGACGGTATGGCCACAAAATATGGCAAAGTTTTATTTGGCTTGTTCTTGAGATGTTGAAACATGAGGATCCAAATAAAATTATTTAAGGATTTCTGAGGAGTTTGCAAGATTTCTGTTATTCCTTTCATTTCCACTTACACCCGAACTGAGTTGGTAACAGTTAAGTTCCAACTAATTATCAAAGTAGGTAAGAATAGGAATGAAGTAATTTCTCAAAGGGTTAAAGCTCGAAAGACATAATGTATGTGGTCCACTCCACTCTTACACTCGTCACGGCGTGTGCGCACCAAACACCGTGAGAATGCACATTGCACGTACGAGTAGAACCATTGGTGAAATTAGACGAACTTTAAGAACTTTGATAAATGCTGATGTGTTCAATTTTCTTCGGATTCTGGAAGCGATTATAATATTGTTCATCATAATTAAGTTTTGTGCCGCACCATACCTAATTAATAACAAGAATAATGCATATTTATTAGCATAAAAAGATAGCATTAATGAGGGTTGTTACAGTACAATAGTGCTAGCGAAGAGCCCATTGTAATACGATAAAAAACATCACTAATAATAAAATTCATGATGCAAGCCACAATATGAAAATAAAAATGTAGGCAATAGCAACTCGTGCGTTTAGGAGTAAAGAGAACGATACCGTTGAGAAATAGTAACTAAAATCATACAATGGTGGTATTATGCACATAAATCAATTTCATTCATTCAATTTCATTAATTTTAAAAATATTTCTCTCAACTTTTATAAATTTTTCCGTAATTGGAGTGTGACCGACCTCCCAGCGGCCATTACTGGTCACACGCATTAACAATGGGAGTACATAGCAACCGGCGCACCTAGATTCAACTTTAATTGTGGGTATTGAAATAAAATCTAAAACAATTAGGTTTCTTTAAGATTCTTGCCAGCTAACCGTAGATCATAACTTCCAACTCCAAGTTACAGTGTAACAATCAAGAATAATTTAACATACAATACTATCTAATACTCGTATCTACTATAGTCCAGACACTTACTTTAAAGTAGAGCATCGGTTAATATTTCGTGATACAGTCGGTATTGTCACCAATATTATCAGGAAGGATATTTTTAAGAGTGAGCCACCGAGTGTGGGCAGTGGATGTCGGCGTGATTGGAGCTGATTGGGCGAGCTCTAGACAACATTAGGTAATTTTGAGCATAGCCAAAAGCTAATAGCCAGACTATTTTCACGTTATTCACTGTTCCATCAGTAAATCATCAAAAACATTTCTAAGAAGCCGCCAAGAACTGAATATACTCAGAAACACGATTCGCTCCAATGAAAACAACCGACATCAGTTCAGAAACGTACGACACTTTCAAGGAGATGATGGAAAATCGTTGTCATGCTTTTCCAGGATGGAAAAGATGGGGTTAACTGGGATTGCAATGGAGAATTGCCCCAAGTTGATCCAATTTTGGAAAACGGTTACATAACAAATTACGTTACATGGATAAAAAGAAGACTTCAAATAAGTTAAATGGTGTTCCTGATCTCAAAGACCTGTATGATGAGAAAGACGAGGCAATAGTTATTGCCATTAACGGGAAACCACAAGCGATGGCAGTATTTAGTAGCAAGTGCGTGAGAGGCGTGGGTGGCGCGGGATGGGTGGCCTGAAGAGCGGCTTATCAGAACTGATACTGGAATGAAAATCGGATTGAAATGCCGTTCAGATACAAACGTGATTTTTTGACATGATTGTTGTAAAAATAATTTCAGACAAAACCCTACCCATCTGCCATGGGGTTGCTCTTATGGCATTATCTTCTGTGGTGATTAGTTGAATGTACAATAACTTTGGTCTGCTTTCATTGATCAACATTTTAGCTGTCTTTGTATTGGCGTAGGAAAAATGTCCCAATCTACGGAATAGCAGCGAAGTGATAGCGCACGCGCACCCGTGAGGTCTCTGCGCTTGCGTCAGGCGCGTCACAATCGTAGAGGTGATAACGAAGGCATTACATAAACTTTATTTATAGGTTTCGCAAAAAGCTACAACTAATTAGTAAATAATGTATAAGATTTCACCTAAGGACTTCACTCTGTTTCTTAAGGAAATTCGTTACATTTAGTTAATTGGATTTCTTAAAATATCTTCGGTGTTTTGATGCTGGCCGATATTGTGGTATGTGAGTAACCCAATGCAAAATAAATCAAACAAAAACTTACACCCTACGGTATAGGCATTCAAGCTCTTTAATAAGCTAGACCTAGTCAATTATTAGTAGATAATCTGGGATCTGAGTTGCGGGGAGGTTTATACGCAGGCCGTTAACTGATAGTTCCAGCTGCTAAACTATAGGGTTTGTAAAGGTGTTTAGCAGAGGAAGTTTTTATGCTGAGATGATAAAAACTATGGGTCTACTGAGACTTATAAAGGAATAGGAAGGGGTTAAGGCCTATTATTAAGATCTACTGTGGTAAGTAACAATCTCGTTTGAAATGCGACGAAACGAGCCGAAGGCAATACCGGACGGTGACAACCGCTAAACATAGGTAACGATCTCTAAACAAAGCAATACGATTTGTCCACTAAAAGGATGTTATTGGATTCCAATCGGAAAGGAGTTGGTCATCGGCTAAGTATTTAAGGTATTTGTTGTAACCCAAACAATCGATTAAGTAAGTGGTATTGATGGATAGTGTCTATAAAGACAATAATGTAGATAATTGCCTGTTAAGTTAGGTCAGTGTGGCAGCGTAATATTGAGTAAAAGACGAGTGTTTGTGTACGGCAACTGCCGATAAAAGTGAAGAACCAAATATTGAGAAATGACAATTGTATCGAGGCCGGGGTTGATACGGCGACAACTCATAATTACTTTTAAATTAAGTGAAATTACCAGCTGCGGCACAAGGCCGGAGCCGTAATTCGTAGGTACCTACTGGAACCATAATGTCGCGAGTGACATTATTAACATCCTTCGATATGAAAAGTAATGAGCCAGATCGTTTAAAGATAAAATTAACAATTTTGGAGAAACTGAAACCCGCAATTACATTATTCCTTTTGCTTTTACTTGAAGAAGCATGAAGGCTGAATGAGGGTGGAATCATAAGCATAAGCTCTCTTAAGTACGTATAATTTATCAAAAGACCCTATACATAGAAACTGATAGAAAAGTCTTGTACACAGGAAAACACAATAGTAGCTGCTACATACAAAATGATTTTGAAGTTAGGAGTTGGTAGTATTTAAGGAATTTGGAAGTAATTTCGAAACTTGACAGATTTAATTTCCAAATTACAATAAAAGTCGTACTAACAGCATTCGCCGTCTGGTCATAATTACAGTTAAAAGCCGTGACAATCTTATTGACCCACTCATCGGTTACCTTTGCCTCCTTTGCATTACAATCGCATGAATCACCGATGGGAAGGGAGGTCTCGAATTCTTCGGGGTCAACTACCTATGGGTTGGGTACCAAAAGTTTTTGACACCATGCCCTACCTATATGACAGAGTAAAATTTAACTTAAATATGGCAATTCTTAACCATATCTTACGTATGTAAATAAAAACCCGTTCTTTGTTCAAAATGATTGGACGTTAAATATTGTTCCAGCTAACTAAGAACGCGCGGATAAATCTAACATAAAGAACGGATCGGTAGACAATAATGTATCGCCGAAAAGAATTCAAGAAACAGGTGAGTAAACACGAGTGGCAACATCAGAAGCATACAGGTGAGTTATTTGTTTTGGTCCCGACGAACAAAGCGGCGCATTCTCGTCGCGACGGCCAAACAACCGGCGTCGTGTCATGAGGATGACACAAGTCATCATAATAACACTAACATTAATTGGTTACTCCGCAAACAATACAAATGCCTCGCATTCCCAAAATATAACCACGGAACGAGTTAAACCAGCTAGAGGTTCCATGAATGAGGCGTAAAGTATAAATTATGCGCGGGCACGTTGAGAATACTGAGCTGTCAAAGACCCGCGGGAGCGAGCCCGACCGGCTCGTGTTGACTCAAATACAACAGCAACTCACCTGAGCGCCGGCGCCGCCGTCAGCGACCACCGCCCGTTAACATTTAAAATTCGCCAACTCTGTCTTCAGTGCACAGTTCGCTGGTTTCGTTTTCACCTTTGCGTTAATTAATAAGAGTAACAGTTAATTAAGCTCACTTATTAAGTTATAGCGAAGCGGGTGTTAGTGGTTAACGAGGATCGTTCATAAATATGGCGGTGAGTTCGCGAAGTCGTTTCGTTCGTCCGACCGCTCGGCATGCACTTTAGGGTCACTCGGGGTCGGGGTGTTGTTGTTTTTTCGCGGGGCTTCGAGCGGAGCGTGCAGCGTGCGGCGCGTGCGGCGTCCGAGCGATCACTGATCACTGCCGCGGAGTGACCTGCGCCCGCGCCGAGCCTGCGCCTCCCTCATCCCTCTCCTGCAGGCTTTCGTTCGTCTTTCGTGCTCCAAAAGATAAAACACTTATCGGCCGCGTTCCAAGAAAGCGAGACACAACACACGACCTCTCACTAATTAGCCTAAGTGCGTTATTTATATTGATACGATAAAAAACTTGTTTGTACATTTGACAACGGCCTATACAATAAATTAAATTGTCGTAGGAATTCAATAATAATAAAACGTATACTAATGAACAAAACGCCTTCATGGAACATGTTATTGCTCAAAAATACAATCTTGCTGATGATGATATTATTAAAACAAAACTTAATAGGCACATACATAGAAATAATATGTTGGGAATATGGGGTTGGTTACCCATGATTTTGTCTACGTAAACTATGACAAATAAGTAATAGTAAGATATTAGAGAGGCTTAATAAAGCAATAAATGCAATGGTTTTCCACATTACACAATGGATTACGAATCCGCCGGAGGACAATGACGGGGCGAAAGCCTTAGACGAGTCAGGCTAGGAGTTTCTTTCTTTAACGTAAAATCACCTGATCCAGCACGAGCCTTTGTATGCGCTACAGTACTTCTAGAACCTGCATCCGGAGCGTCTCTTTATTAATTACAGTGCAAGCTATTGCAGGAGGAATAATACTGCGCGGAGCCGGCGCAAGAAGACATTACTGCAGGTTATTAGCACTAGACACAGGCGAACCAAGCGCAGACCCTTACTCGTCACATCTAAAGCTAACTAGTAAACTAAAAATTATGAGGGAAAGTGCACTCGGCACTGAACAATGTAACGCTGTCAAATGTTAAGCTTCAAGATCCGATCGGACCATGTTCTGGACATAATTTAACATCGAAACTTGTTTCCACTCAATAATAAATCATAATATTATAATTTACAGCGCGGATCGGAATCAGATTATCATATTTTAAAACAGACGACCAATACGCGTCGTCAATCATAATTAAGATCAATTTATCGGTACAGATTAGTTCACTAAAACCTTTTTCTTATCAGCGACGGGCTACGACCATGTCCCGTAAGTGGTTCCGATAGTGCTCGCTTTCTTCCTGCAGCTAAATAAATAACTTTCTAGTAAGTAGATAAAGGAAATAAACCATCCAGTAAATGAAGACGTTTGTTTGCAAATGTGACCGAAGGTTGTACTAGAAGCTGTTGAATATACATGCGTGGGCGCAGGGATACTGAGCTCAGACGCGAGCCAGCCAAGGTGTAGGTTCGACGAAGGTGACGTGACTCAGGCCGGCGTAAACCTTGCGATTTACTGCCAATATGCCATTTCATTTTAATGACAAGGCAATAAAACATTATGTTTGATGATCCAGCCAGAAGGGATACATTGCCGATGATGTCACTTTACTCGATAGTCTTCTCTTAGAAAACAAAAGTATGAGCAGTGTTACTTAATTCGCAATATTATTATTACTCTCAGTCAACTAACGATTACCAAGAATTCATCAAATATTAATAACATTATTAGGAAAACACCAAGTAAACACAATTGCACGAAAATCAGGGCAAGCATTAGTCATGCAGTTGAAGTTATTTACAGAGTCGTGTCACAGGTCAAGCAGTCGTGACATGGTGTGACATAAATAAATATAGAAGACTCGCAGTTGGTCATGCCTTGCGAGATTAGTAAATAAATGATCGAACAAATAAGCTACTGCTACCTAGGTACATTGCTTATGAAATTTCTCATTTTAAAGCTGTGTTCATCGCGTGTTTAACTTTTTTGTAATGGTACCATAGGTTTATCGGTAATAGTGGTTGAGCCAAATGTTGGTGGCTTTTATTGTCCTAAAATGTTACAGATTATGAATTATTCGCCCAGTGCTTCTCATAAAGTGGCAGAAATGGTGGATGTTAAAGCAACAATTAAAAACGAAGGCACATTTTAAATTGTATTAGACTCAGCGATTTCATTCAAAGAAAAATATGAGTAGTTTCAATTTTCCGTTTATAGAAGTTACCATAATAGCGATAATGAAATTCAGAATTCGCCAAAATGAAAAAATACGTGCGCGGGCGCATCCCACGCACACACATGATGTCACTGTTCATTGATGGGTGTGACGTCACACATTTGCATCACAATGAGCGAGACGTCTCTGGAGGCATTGTGCTAGGTTCTACCATATCAGAGCTTCTGCTGGCAGGTGAATCAGGTATTTGGCTCGCTGCCCTAGAATGTCAAACAAAGTATTGCAGAGCTTTAAAACATTAACAATATCATCTAAAGCGCACCGATCATCTTTTGCGGAAATGATACATGGGAATTTTGAAATAATGTTTACCTCATTCGCGTTTGATTTGCAGATAGATTGGTGATTCAATTTGAAAAACACAGACGAAAAATTTGAAAAAGCCTAAAGCTTCAACCACACCAAAGCGTGCAGATCGCCATCGCTGGCACGATTAAAAGCCAATGACAGGTCGCGCGACCCATGACAATCCGCGCGACCTAGTCATTGGCCTATGATCGCGCCGGCGATGGCGATCTGATGCACGCATTGCCGGTGTGATTGAAGCATAAGAGAACTTTGATCCCAGCAAAACTTGTTAGCAATTAATGTATAACTTATGTATATAAAATTAAGACAACAGTTCTAGGCACTTTTAGTTATAGTAATTCCATTGTATGCGTGTTTGTCTTGTTGGTAGTCAGCTGCGAACGCAGTGTTTGGGATGCATTGCAAGTGACACCGGGTCACCGGTGACTAGCGGATAGCAAATTAGTACAAACATAGGACGTTTTCTATTCGTGGGCGTGTGTCATCGCGGGCCAAATTACACTTCGTTTAGTTTCAATATTTTATAATTAATGTATCTAATTTTATGTTTTGGGTTAAGTCAAATGAGGCTAAATATTAAACATTGTCACTTTTAAAAATACAACACAGGATATTATCATGTGTTCATCAAATTAAAGTACGATCCAGTAAAAGTGACGTGTGCGGACTACTCCAAAGTCAAATAAGCACAAGATTTACTCTTACTTTGGGAATTATAAAATCATCGTGCCCGGGAAATGAACCAAGTCCATAGACATCAATTAACCAGTTCAGCGCGATCACGGTTCATGATGGATTAAAATTATGTCATTAGGACAGAGAAAGACCACGTAAATTCTGAAAATGAAGACTGGAAAGCACTACGAATGAGTATGTACGAATATACCTAGCTTATCAAAGTTAAGATAGCATAATGTGTTTGTTGATCTGTTAACGATTATGTTAGACTGTCATATTTTGTAAAATCATGATGACATTCAGATACAACCTACATTCAGTCAGCCTGCTCATAAATTAAATTATCGCGACGTTTGTGACCAACTCCAAACAAACACAATGAATACTTAGGTGTCTGAGACGAAATAGGAGTATTATTAATAGTCATAAATCTGGACTGGTAGACACATTTTTGTTTGAAATATCTATCTACTTAAACGCGTAGGCGAGTAATAAAACTATAGGAAAACATTGGCGAAGCATTTAACTTATTGAGCTATCATTAGAATTTTAATAGCGGAAACTAAATAGGTACGATCCATGAAACTTTATGAGACTGGTTGTATGCACCAGCATTAATTTAACATGTCTGTTTTATACTTTTATGTCTACTCGTATTTTATGGCTATACTCAATTTCAAATAAGGTTTACATGAATTTCCATCTCCAATGTTCACAAGAAAAATCTTGATGTGTGGGCACTGGGCAGTCCCATTTTACCCCAAGATGTGCAAGAAGAACTCGAGTATTATGGTCATTTAAGTCACGCATGACCACGACATCTTGTTTGATGTCAACAAAGCTCATACAACATAAGTTATCTGATAACAATATCTGATAAGTTATCTGGAAACAATTTTAATCCTCCTCTGTCAAGCATCAATTTGAGGATCCAGAGACCGAATGCAAATGGTCAAAACTCTCAGCTTTCCGCTATAATTACGAACAACATCTTTAGTAATACCGGTGGCGATCGGCGATGCCTGCGCGAGAGCGCCTTATAAGGACGCAGGGCAACGTCGGCCCACGCAGCATCGCACTCATAACCTGTGTATCATTCATACATAATATGCACCAATACCAATGCATTTACAAATTTTCTTCAAAACTTTCAACTCTCTTATCAATTTTAAGAATTTCCATAGGCGAAGCGACGTGTTCTCGTTACTGAAGATGATACCGACCGTGGGAAAAATCTATATTTATCCATTTATTTTCTTATCACGTTCCTCCTTACTTTTAGTAAATAGCTTAAAAATGTGTAAATTGCTTTATAATTAATGACATCGATTCCTATTCAATGCGTATGCAGTGCGTTTCAGCTATAACGCAGTAAAGCGCGTGCGCACGACGCACGTGCGCGCGTGAGCGATGCACACGCATACGAGTTACTCGTATTTGCATTTATTCGGTAATTTGGTACGAGTACATGTCGGTAAAAGGGTGGACATGTCGATAAAATATACCTAGTACCTACCTACCGATAGTTAAAACTTATAATACACCAGGCATATTAAAAAGTCTCTAAGCAACGAGAAGAACACGCCATAACCGTAAACATCAAACAGTATTGTTAGCAAACAAAACAGATAACTCGCGGCGTCAAAACAGATAATCACAATAAGTGCGCACGCGCAGGTACGACGATACAGTGATTCTGATTAACCGTCAATTAGTTTAGTGATTGCTGAAAAACTGTTACACGCGTAATATGTTGTTTGTTTTAAGGAAAAATAGAGGATGGATATTAAATCGTTTCATTTGGGAAGTTGGGTCACATTTCGTTCGTTCGTTCGTTTCAGCCAAATGACGTCCACTGCTGGACAAAAGCCTCCCCCAAGGTTTTCCACAATGAACGGTCCTGCGCTGCCCGCATCCAGTGTCACATTTGCTTGTCCCCTATCTCTGCGTCTTACGGGTGATTATGACGTCGAAATGTAGAACAAGACTTAAAAACAGGCTTACCGAAGCGTTGGGTATGGTGGCTGATGTCTTGTCTTGGTGCTCCATGGGGGAAGCTCACACCAAGTAGTGGACTGGAATTGGCTGAAATGTTCAATGAGGGTAGTAATTTTCTTTACTTCTGACTTCTGACACATCTTGACACTTCGCGTCTTGAAGCCTGCATCGAGACTCCAGACTTTTCTCGCGTCTCTGGAGAAATGTAAAATATAAGTCAGAATCACGAGCAGCTTCGAATCTTCGAGTTGCGCGTGCCCTTAGGCCGCGGCGCAGATTAGCGGGTCGGCTTGAAGCGACGCGTGGGCACGACCTTGGGTTGGACACTCGCAAACAAATGCACCCGACTGCATTACGTACGTAAACAAAGATATTATTTTCTGTGTAAAATAAAAAATAAATCAATAAAATATACATATGGATGGTAATGAGAAAACTTTTTAGTTTGCAACCATTGCAAGGCGCAAGAAGTTTGGCTTAGTTTACGTGGAGGGTATTAGCATCGTTGGACGTACATCGTCCATTGGTATCTTTTCTCCTTCTCCTCGGATTTATTCATGGTTAAGTATTTTTAGTAATTTTTCCCTAATGTTAAAATTGACACGAGACTTTCACAGAGTCTAACCAGGGACAGCAGGAGCGCGTACACAGCGAGCGTAGTTCACCAATACGATCGATTTCAACGCGTTAGCCCGCACAGACTTTATTTTTGTCTTATTCTTTAATTAAAATGTTTCAGTCTGTTTGGTTTTTTGGTGATCATCTTACATCTTATGAAAAAATACGCCATAAAAATGCGCCGTATTTTTTTCTATTACCGATGGCAAAAAAGTAAAAATACCTATACCTATAGTCCAGTCAAAATAGACATGAACCCTGCAATAATTCGCATACAGCTGAAAATTGGTACGAATGTTCGGAGCACCATTATGAATTAACTGTGAAAAGTCCCCATCGATCCGACATGTGCTAAAAAAAAAATTCTATGTCAAACTTTAAAAATACGGGTTTTTGAGATTTTCAGCCAAATGGTAAGTTTTATTACAAAAATATGTATGACAAGGTTTAAGACCATACAATTATCTATCAAAATTGTCTATACACTTTCTCCTAAGAGTCAGAGTTTCTGAGATTCGATGATCCGAAGAGTCAAAAAAGGGTTTTCTTTATAACGGTCTTACACATAAATCCAATGTGATATCGCCTCGTGCCACGACTCAGCACTGTATCATGATGTGTTGTCGACGTCGAATATAAAATGATTAACCTCAATGTCATTTGTCATCTTTAATTGTCGAAAAATGTTTGCAACTTAGACGAAGGACTGCACCGTGAGTTTCTAAGATACGAAGTTTTCGTGTCTATTATGTTTAAGAGCTCATATATGCACACGTCACTACTCTACATGTAACTCTATGGTCACTCTTTTAGCCCGGTCAAGTCAAAAAATCCAGGTTATAATAATTCGCATAGAGCTGAAAATTTGTGTGAATGTTGAGAACACCATCCTTAATGAAATGTCAAAAGTCCCCAACGATCCGTCATTTGAAAAAAAAAATTACGAAGTCCAAGTTTTTTGCATTTTTCCACCAAACAGTAAACTTATCATAAGAAATGATAAGAAATAGTAGTAGATCATAAAATTATCTATTAAAATTGTCTTTGCCCGTTTTTCCTAAGAGTCACCGTTTATGTGGTAACGATGCAAAAAGTTGGAGAATTCGCATTCTGTTAACTATTCCACAAGTCCACAACTTCAACTCTATCAAAATAGTTTTGAATTGAACAGGACAACAAATACATCTTAAAAAATGCCTACTGGGGAAACCTAGTAAAAAAATGCGCCAAATAACCCTAATAGGTGTTGTGGAAACATGTGCATATAACGAGAACATCTTAACTAACTTTTTGAATCGTTCTACCTCATAATCGGTGACTCTTAGGAAAAAGGGGTAAAGACAATTTTAATAGATAATTTTATGATCTACTATTATTTCTTATCTATTTTTATGATAAGTTTACTACTTAGCCAAAAAATGCAAATAACTTGGGACTTCGAAAACTTTTTTTTTAAATGACGGATCGTCGGGGACTTTTGACATTTCATTTAGGATGGTGTTCTTAACATTCACACAAATTTTCAGCTCTATGTGAATTATTATAACCTGGATTGTCTAACTTGGTCGGGCTAAAAGAGTGACCATAGAGTTACATGTAGAGTAGTGACGTGTGCATATAAGAGCTCTTAAACATAATAGACACGAAAACTTCGTATCTTAGAAACTCACGGTGCAGTCCTTCGTCTAAGTTGCAAACATTTTTCGACAATTAAAGATGACAAACGACATTGAGGTTAATCATTTTATATTCGACGTCGACAACACATCATGATACAATGCTGTGTCGTGGCACGAGGCGATATCACATTGGATTTATGTGTAAGACCGTTATGAAGATAACACTTTTTTGACTCTTCGGATCATCGAATCTCAAAAACGCTGACTCTTAGGAGAAAGTGTTAAGACAATTTTGATAGATAATTGTATGGTCTTTAACCTTGTCATACACATTTTTGTGATAAAACTTACCGTTTGGCTGAAAATCTCAAAAACCCGTATTTTTTAAGTTTGACCTTGAATATTTTTTTTAGCACATGTCGGATCGATGGGGACTTTTCACAGTTAATTCATAATGGTGCTCCGAACATTCGTACCAATTTTCAGCTGTATGCGAATTATTGCAGGGTTCATGTCTAATTTGACTGGACTACTAGCTATGTAGCTATAATGTCGGCAATATAGTGCGAACCACATTACTTTCATGGAAGTAAGCACCGATGTGGGCAGAAGGATAAGTTACCGTGTCGCAAGGCTGTCGCAACGCGGGCGCAGCGCCGCCGCAGCGACCGCAGCGTGACACATTCGCAGCCGGCATCACCCGGTACCCACACCCTTTGACGAACGAGCTTAAGTTGCAAGGTGTCAAATCAGCTACACTGCTTTCTATTAAATAACAGGTAATCAATGAAAAACAAAATATTGTCTTTTGGTGGTACTTTACTGAATTTATAAAATGAGATTACTTAGTCGGCACGAAAACTAAAAAGCGTCTTTATTTAAGGTCATAAATACTAAGCACAACTCTTTTCTTTACACCTGAAGAGTTATTTATTTAAATCTATTAAGAACATAAAGGTCAGAAAGACTGCTATAGAATACATTTTATGTAACAAAATGCGTAATAATTTTAATAGTTTACCTTTGTTAATCTCATATCCGTTTATCCGTTGCATAAACTTAAAAGCTTTGCAACTATGAATTAACAGATGGCAGTACTTTAAAAAGCTTTTAGACGACGATAAATCACTTTCTCAGGACAGACGAATGACGATGTTCGAAAGTGAGAGTGGCGGGACAAGTGGCAGGAGCACGACCGCTGACGGATGGCTGCCGAGGATGCTGTCGTGATCGGATTGTTTAGGCTTACTGTTTCAGTCTATAGTGAAGAAAGTTTGTTTTTTGAAAGAATTTTTCGTGATGCAATCACACAGCAGAGCCTCTTGGAAAGAATAAAATGGAAGGTCTTTGCCCTTTTGTTGGGCTAATGTTAGAGCATTGAGTTATCTAGGGTTTGTAAGGGGCGAAAGGGCTCGTCTGAATGTCAGATTCAGTCAAATAATTAATATCTTTTTTGGTTATCCTCTATGTCACTACCCAGAAAGAACAGGCAGTTATTGGCGTTCTTGAGGCTCTTACATCACACTTTAAAACTTAAAGATTTTGCATATCTTTATGCCGAATTAAAGCCATAATAAACAATCAGGTCAGGTCATAATTATAATGTAAACAGCACTATGTCATCCGTTCCAAGAAGTTCTAAAAATAGTCCTCGTTTTTGTCCTTATATTTTACGCCTGTCTGCCCCATACAGATTTTGTAACAGAGCGCAAAATGCATGATTGCACTTATGTTATAGCCTCAATGTCACCGTATTTCACTTATAAAATTCTTTATGTTATAATTTAGCAAAGATTTGGTTACAACAAAATTAACAAATGGTTTATTCAACGGAGTTTTGATTTAGTATTGTACTTAGTATAAGTATTATTTGATGTTTAGTATCTATCAAGTATTGGTTACTATCTCTACAGACAGTCCAGTTTGTAACATTCAAGAAAATGAGAACAGAAAAGAATCTTAAGTTTTAGCCTAACACATCATTAACCAACTGCCACAGAAGAATAAGCACAAACGTCGATACAGCCGGGTACAACTTTCCATCCCTCTGACCTGTCTTCACGCATTAACTATATTACTATTTAAATGTGGTTACAATTACCATTTTAATTACAATTTAAATCTCATTTGACTCTGAGATGTAAATAGGCCACGGGCAGCGGTGCATTCGCGAGAAATCATTTTCCTGTTCGTCGGTGAGTTTAGACCTTATATGGAGATACAAGCTGGTGCTTAGTTTAACGGCCATTGTAAAAATAGAATAAGGAGATGCGTTGATAACTAACGCTTAGGTAATTACTAAATGGCTATTTAGGCAAATTAGTGTTAGTTAGCCATATCCATACATAATGTTGTTGAGTGTGTTTACGAAAGATTAAATATTCAAGGCAGAAATTTCGTTTGTGAATTAACTGATGATTTACTGAATTGGCGAAAGTACGGCGATCTGTTGTCAAACTTCACGTTGCCATAAGTCTGGCGTGCCTCGTTTGGTATACGTTTCGTAACTCTGAATTAACTAACCCATTTCTGATATTAGCTTTAGGACTACAAACGAATACTATATTTATGTGATCAACCGAAACACATGCAAGCGAAGCTGCAAGAAAAGGCTGCATAGTACTGTTTGCCCTCTCGCATTCCATGACAGCGCGGCCGGCGCGGGCGCAGCTCGAAACCGAGAGTGGCCAGCAATGGCGCGCCGTATACGGAACACGCCGCCCTTGTGCCATATGCAGGGGGTGAATGCCAGGGCTGCTGCGATATGTTTTCAAAGGCAGACATATGTACGACTGATTGGGCTTTTGACGATAAATCTAAATCCAAAACAATGACCAAACATGAAAACTAACTATCAACTTTATACGCGGCTCTATCGAACGTTTCAAAAGGACAACTGGACTAGACGATGCGTGTATGAAGTTTCGGGCACACGGTACGCGCGGAAATTACCGTTGACCAAGCTCGCAATCAGTAGATCAAGAAAATATCTTTATCTATACGACCAACAATTTGCAAGTCGGGAGAAAATCTCTATCAAAACATACATACTCAATCCGAAATCAATATACTTACTTTAGTCTGAATTTGGGACACAAGTTAGATTCTCATTGAGGTACCTACCTGTCAGCCCTACTTGTGACATTCTGAATGCACCATACACGAAGAGCAGGCATGCACGTTACAGTCTATTCGTACAGTTCAGCACACAAAAAAGTGACACAATTTAAATTTTTAGCACTACGCAATACGCATATACCTACCAAAAGCTGATTAGTTGAAATTAAACTGGACTGAAAAGCTATTTGGCCTAAACTACCCTTAGTTAGCGCCTAATTCATTACGGTAAAGTATAACTGAACCAATCTGATAATGATGCTACGAAGAGTTACCATTGGTACCGGCAGACTCGCTTGCTCATCAGAACAAAAACCTGAAAGTTCAAGTTAAGAATAAAATTGCCGACCTTAAACTTTCTTTTTGTGCCGACTGTATTCACAAGCTCCGCGATTTATCGGCGATGCAACATGTATGAGGCCTTCGCTTCCAAAACGAGGATTTATTGCTCCGCTACATTGTGCCTACATATCGTTAACATTTCTCGATAAATTACCAGTAAAAATGAGGCTACGTCATTTTCCTCAAGATTAATGAACAAAACTTAATTAAATCGCACGGGCACCTCGATATCTCAACTGCATCGGGGGGGTTAAAATTAACCGACTGATAGAATTCAGTGCGAAGAAATGTAACGTCTGCTGTATCATACATCCCATATTCAAATATCCTTATCCCATGGATATGATACATACAAGATCTAGCTTCTACGAGTACTATTCAAAAATGCCATTTCTTCTTAACACGTAGAATATTTCGATAAATGTCTTACTAGAAAATGTATCTATAACAGAAACTTATCAATGCACAAAGTGAGAAGTGTTTGTCTAAGACGTACATGTGTAACAAGCCGCGTGTCTGTGTCAACACAAACTACAATTGTTCCCTTATCAATGTTATCGTTGTTCTATACCTTGATACATCTGATGCATATTATTAACAAAGAAATACAGTCGATTAGCCTGGATCGATTGAACCGAACAGACGCAAACATCAACTTAAGTACAGCTAAGAGCTCCCACATTGTAGGAATTCTGTCTGACACGTGCCAAACAAAGGATTACCCTGAAATGCAATTGTTGTCAAGTTAACTGCAACCAGTTTATGCTAAAATCTCAATTAATATGCTAAAATAAGCAATAGTGCGGACGCGAAGCTTTGCTTAATTACGAAGTATTATTATGACCACTTGACGTAGGCACTGGTGTATCCAATGCAGCTACATAAAATATAAGCATATTATTACCTACTCGTAAGTCATGAATCATTTATCCAATTAGTTTTCAAAAAAGCTCTTTTACATTACAATTACTTATGTCTCTACCTATTGTTTCAGGACAATAACACGCATAAACACCTGTTCACAATTAAGTTAGATTTTGTTAGCGATTCATGCAGTAACTTGGCCTTTCAATAAGGTTCTTCAGAAAATGAAGAGGTGTCATTATTTCAACGCACACCTCATCATTCTGCGCGAGTCAGCGCGAGCTTCAAGAACGCAGCGTGACGCGGTCACGGCGCCCGCGCCGCGCCGGCCGGCCTTCGTCAGACAATGCCTGCCTGCTGTTGCGTGATGCACAGAAAGGAACGCTAATGTATCCCGTACGCAGAAATGATAAAAAGATCATTTTCTCCAGCAGGCGATTCGCGGTGTTTTTCAGTGTCAGTCGTTATGCATCTCAACAATCAACAATGTTGAGCTTACAGATGAATTTTAACGTGTTTTATTTGACATGCTGCTGAATTAGCTGCTTAAATCTTATAAGAGCGATATAAGACACATTACAAGATTTCATTATTACTTTTCATAGCTAATAATAATTTAGCTACATAAACAAACAAATTAATCAACAAAGAACCTCCCAATCAATGTTAACATCAACTTTAGCTTTCTATTCACTCTCCGTATTCAATTGCGATTTCTCTAATCCCATAAATCAGTCAAAGCTGCGCAACGACATTAGCAAATAGTTATTTTTCTCCCGATACGGCGCGCGTGACATGGCCATAGGCGCCGGCGCACCAGCCGGCCGGCCATATGGCGCGTCCGCGGCTTACTTACATCATATGCGCAGGATCTGGCCGCTTTGCAATCTCGTTCGATTCTAAGACGCTTATGGAAAACGACTACAACTGGCCACGTACATATTCAGTTAGTATTCTCATGCAACAACTCTGTATGCTCTCCTAATCCATGGCAAAAAGCGAAAAAATCGCAATGTTGCTGGATGAAATGAAACAAAATATTACACCAACTATTTATTTATTGTAATAAAAAAGCACCTGCACACATTAACCCAAAACAGTGAACTATTAAATCGTACCTGTAATACCAACGTGTTTGCCTTCCATTTTTGGTTTTTACCAAATCGACTCAGTTTACGCGTCATCGCTACGACTAATATGGCCCAGACTTTATCGCTTCATCTTAGCTTAATATTTACGAGTACAAGTTCAGTCTACAGCACTAATATTCTTACGGCTCTCAAGGTTGATTCAGAACGAATCTCTCGACAAACTCTTCGGCAACTTCCAGCTGTCGGTTTTTATAAATAGGGTCCTCATTCGCGTGAGCCAGGACGGGTTCCGAGCGATCATCCACGAAATACTTGTCGAAGGTGACCGGATCATCGAAAGTCTTCTGAGCGACCACCGGATCCATCAAAACGTAGGGGAATATGCTGATCGCCTCGCACAACCCGAACCTGCGGCTCCGTTCGCACCACCTCAGAAACTCCTCCCTATCGAATCCCAGATCGTTAAGCTTTCGCTTCGTGGCATCGTCCAGCGACTCGTAAAACACACAATAATAGTAGTGCAGGATCTTCCTCTCGTGCTGCTCGCGGAACGACCGCGAGGTGGTCAGGTACAGAAACGCCATCAGATCGAAGGACGGAGGCCCGTAGCGGATGCATTGGAAGTCGATCAGCAGCGCGTTGGCGGGCAGGCCGTTCTCGTATTTAAACATGATGTTATTCGGCCACATGTCCTTGTGGAGCACCACGTTGAGGGTGTCCTCGTGGAGCGTCAGGTCGTCGCAGGCCGCCAGGAATCCGTGATGAATTTTGTCCTCCAGGCCGGGGATGTCCTTGAGAGGCTTCGTCGAGAAGGCGGTCAGGATGTTGGTCGTGAGTTTGGCGGCGGCGGTGAGCCAGGGCGACGCGACGAAGTTGGGCTCGGTCAGGGTGGACTCGTGCTCCCGGTAGAAGCTGTGTGGCTTGTCGAATCGGGCTTCGTGCTTGGCGACGGCGGCGTGGCAGCGGGCCAGCGACGCGGCCGCGACCAGCACGTGCGGGAGATCTAAAGTCCGGTTGTGCGGGCGCGTGGCGTAGCCCTGCACGTGCAGGTCCGGGAGCACGAGGATCGACTCGTTGCATACGAGGGCTCTTGTGCACCAGGGGTTCGGGCCTGGAATTGAAATATTGCACTTAACTTTATGATTTACCTATGGTTGACTTCGATGAAGTAACATAAGTGGTTGGTTAGGTGAGATTGTATTTATTTATTTTTATATACAAATAATTAATTTTCCAAATACTATTTTAGGTCAAACAGCTTTTGGATATTAGTTTTTCATCCATCATTCGTAAGTAATTTAGTGTCACAGGTGAGCTAAATAAAAGTTTCTAATAAGGGCACATGGGAAATATTCTGAATGGCAACTTAATTGGAACTTTTCATGAAGTAAGACTAGACTGCATCTCACTTAACACCAGGTGCGATTGCGGTCAAATACCTGCCTTGGCTAGCATAAAAAAAAAAAAAAAAAAAAAAGAAGGATTAAAAAGAAATAAATTTTTATTACTTACCTTCCGAAGCACGCATCTTCTCAATTAATTGGAACATGATCATCTCTCTCCTATAAAAGTTGTTTCTATCAATGAAATCTATCTTCGGCTTATTGTCGAACGGCATACATTTCGCGAACAAGTGAATCGTCTTCGTCCTTCCTTCGAGCTTGACGTTCAGACGTATCTTCAGATGTACGCCTAGGAAACCTGCAAGACCTTCGGTCGCCGGCTTGATCGAATAGTCCGTCAACTGCCACGGCTCCTCGCCCTCATATTCTTTGACTATCTGATGGAGCTGCTTCTCCGTCAGAATGTCTTCAAGCGCCTGCTGCTTAATAACACTGTTTCCGCCCATCATGACGCTATGACGTTCACCTCATTAAGCTTGCCGATAACGCATGACATCTGTTTTATACCCATTCATATCTTTAGAACTGAAGAACGTTGTTCCTGTCACAATAACCTAATAGACAAACGTTTTGGCCTTTACGACCGTCGGAATAAAGGATACCAAGGAGCTTGCGACGAGGGACAAATAGTGCATTATCTTAGATAGCGAATGATTTATTTTCGCCTAGCGAAATATTGGTTTTGGGTTTATTATGATGCTGTAACACCATTATTAGCGCATTTGCAATCGTCGAATCTAAATATTTATTAAACGCATGTTACAATGATTCTCAAAGTTTTATGGGTAGATGTTGGTTCACAGTGGAAGGGCCTAAAAGATTAAGAATTATGAGACATGTAAAGAAAAGTCCCTCTTAGGGGCTACTATTTATTATTATTTTGACGTTCATAAGTGCCAAATATTGGTTAAAATTGAATCGATTTTTTCATTTTCAATGTAATAACTCTTAAATCAAAGAATTACAAAAAATGTTATCCCGGGTTTACGGTAAGGATGTTCTCATTTATTGTCAATCACTCACGATACACATTATAATAATACTTATGCAACTACTCCGTTGAAATTGTCTATATTTTTTTATAGTCAGAGTTAGATTAAAGCCGGTGGCGGTTACGTTAACTAGGGTATTATCATCGGATGATGCTGTTGACCTGATGGTCATTCAGTCTCCATATACGGGGCAAGCAAATGGAGAATTTAGCCTACACTAGCCAGACGAGTTAGGATTGAGGGTATGCCTCGCTCAAACTTTGGAATCCACTGAACTTAATTAATTATTATTGTAATTCATCGTCATGCATGACTTTAAAAAGTACTCTTGTATATTTTCTGTGACGTCATGGTGTATTTAATTTATATGAATAGAAGGCAAATACGACAAGTTATATTACTATTGCCAATATTAAATGTTCACTATCAAGATTTCCATCATCTTCTATCGTGTGTGATATAGCAATAGCAAGATGTGCTTGTCAGTAGCGGCGTAAGGGGGGGGCGGTGGGGGCGGTCCGCCCCGGGTGCCAAGCATTAGGGGGTGACACAAGTCGCGCAGATTAGTACTTACTGGCACATCTGCATGGCAAACCTGCGGTCTATGTCATGAGTCATGATACGATTGTCTTTCAATCTTCGAATCAGTAGGTAACCCCAAAATCCTGGGGGGTACCAGGGGGTGCCTTAGGACTTATGACGGGGGGGGGGGGGTGATCGCCCCGGGTGCCAACCCATGCTACGCCGCCACTGGTGCTTGTATCATAATAGTCTTACATACAGTAACTGTAGTAGTTACATTTCGTATTTTTGTTCGATATTAATACAACTGGGATATGCTTAGTTTGACTTCCTATTTTATTTATAACTCAATAAATAAAACCAATAAATTACATGTATATTTATTAAACTTTATTGTCTTAAAATAAACGTCTATGATATTTTATATCTATAATAATACTTGTAACAAGTGTAAACTATTCTTAGACGTTGCTACTTATCAGCAACTTTAATTTACTTTCCTCTATGTAAAGCTTACGATTGGAAGTTAGTTTATATTGGGAAGACATTAATGGCAATAAACGATAAATAATATAGATCATACAAAATATTTCTAATCTACATAAGGCACTTACTGGCAAGATTCTTAATTTACGAATAATTCGAAAATACTGATAGATGCATATCTGCCCGTCCCTTTCATGTATACAATAAATATTTACGGCAGAAAGAGAAAGGCAATATGTGAGCAATATCAGTCTCTTTAATACATTTAACTAGAATATACTATAATTATCTATCTATGTATAATATACTTATGATTACATAACTCTCTTTGTCATGGAAAACTTGTGTCATTGGAAGACAAATAATGTAATAATAAATACAGTAAATATAGCACTTGGATATGAAATACATTTTGATATGAATTTGTACAAACTAATACATTTCACTAGTGCTAAATAACCATTATATTAAAACTACATAATATTATTTACTCATTTAAAATATTTTGGTATTTTATTGGAAGAACTTATGATATTATACATGCAAACATTTTACTTATTCTAACTGAGAGATATTTTCGTGTATTCAATAGTGCCGATATCTCAAAATTTGTCTCATTGTACCTTACATTTGTATATGTATTTAAATGGCAAAAAACAAAGATAAAGTGACTGCTCTAATTTGTTTTTGTTCTTTTCTATTAATGTAATACAGAAAAAGAACATTGTCTTTACAAAGTCTTGAATAGAAGAAATGTCATTAAAACATTGGATGTCGTAGTTTTACTATCTCAATAGTTTAATTGTCAATTATAGTTGCAACCCTTGTAAATGCAGATCTATTGTTTCAGTCTTCATTTGGAAATACTGGTTAATAGTCTAGCGTTCATAAGTTACTTCACTTTCAACTTGAAAACTTCGTTGAAGCCACTGTTTTATAAATATCTCAAATCAATCGAGTCACATATGTCATCTCGAGTACCGCCTAAATAAATAGAGTTGAAGACAGTATACTAGAGGTTTGTGACTATTTAGCCTCTATCAAACTAAGCATTTCGCTGTCCATCGACAATAGCGGTAGAAGGCACGCATTATTCGCACTCGTATTACAAAATTGTTTCAGGCGTTCATAGCAATTTGCTTTTGATCGAATTCTAGTTTCGAAAACGCCAAAATGTATTTTTTTTTAAATATATTTACGGATATAAAGACTAAATTTTAAATATTTCCGGAAATAATGATTTACTCATTTTGTTATTTTCGTTTAACAATAAATGTATGAAGGTGATTTAACATGTAAATAATTGATTAATTTTTGTTTTTGACTTGTGTTAATTTTATCATAATATCGTTTATTTTAAGAGATTACAATTTTGTCGCAGTAAATATCTTTTTACGAGTAATAATTTTATACACATATTTTGTTAATAAAAACATTTTAACATAGAAATCATAACCAAATTCAAAAATCAATTTCATAGAACTCTGAACGATTACCTGTCTCCACTCCCACAATCTTGCGGCTATAGTCTGGTCTGCGAGCACGTAGAATTTTCTCCAATGACCCCAAGCTACCCATCCTTATCGCTCGCGCGTAATTATATTGCTGTCGCGACTGTGCGACGGGCGCCCGCAGTGAGTGTGCGAGCGCGACAGCAACATAATTACGCGCGAGCGATAAGGATGGGTAGCTTGGGGTCATTGGAGAAAATTCTACGTGCTCACGGAGCAGGCTTTACCATAGCACAGTGGTGTTGTGTCACCGTGCCTCGGGCATGAGCGCGTGGAGGCGGGCGAGGGCGGCGTGTAGCGCGGCGTCGGCGGCGGCGGCGGGCGCGGGGTAGTGGGCGGCGGCGGCGGGCGGCGGCGGCGCGCGCCACGCCACCACGTGCTCGCGGCCTGTCGTCTGTGACGCGCACACGCCGAATAGGAGACCGGCTGCCCATAGGCTGCGCAGCGCTGACAGCACCTAAGCACGATGTTTGTCTTAGGCCTGGTTCAGACGCAGCGATAATCGCACGGTTGCCCGCAGTTCTCAAACAATTTCATCAAACTTTAAGTACACGGATATCGCATCAGTGCCTCGCTAATGAGAACCACCAGGAATTGCGCGGTTATCATGCGTGTCAACATTGAATAGCTCGTACAATTTATAACTTTGACTTAAAAAATATTCTGATAACCATTTATCAATACCTCACAGAGGTAAAATACTTTATAAACGTGACGTTATGACGTCCATTAAAATTCAAAAATATGATTTTCAAAATTATTATTACTGACGAGATAGCTACCATGTACTTACCTTAATTTTGAGTTTCTGATATTTCGGCACTGTTGCAAGTGCCATAGTCACGGAATAACTGAAGGAAATTGCGGGTGAGATGTTAAGGGCAGACATATCGGTCTACCCTCTTTCGCAGTCTTTTATTACGATTGCCTCCCGTACCGCTGATCACTAACTCACTATTTTTTCGCAACTGTTCTCGACACACAACCACAGAATAAGTAATAGTACAGGTACAGAAGGATTACTCCGCAAGACGATTTAAATAAATGCGAGTCTTGCTACGACGCGATACAGTGGAATTCAGCTCGCACAGCACTACGTACCTACAATTTTATTCACCTACAAGTTTTGTCTCTTTCTATCGCGTGCCTCTGAACTCTTCTTACGCTGTTAGGGTTGCTGTCTAGTGAAAAAATAATTAATCTACTTATTTGTAATGAGGTACGTAAGTAGGTAAGTATGCATTCATTATGGAAAACCTTGGGAGAGGCCTTTGTCCAGCAGTGGACGTCATTTGGCTGAAACGAACGAACGCATTCTGAGCAGTAGTCATAGTAGGTTAGGTTCCTATACTATCCTAAGAATTATTTATTTATTTATTCTAGAAGGCTGCTTGAAGGCTTACAGAAAATCCAACGCGCCAACAAGTTATAGGTACAATCGTGCAAATAATATCAATTAAAAATGTCAATATTGTGTACAATTGTCAAGTAAAACGATAACAAATCAGTCAAATAAAATCAAAAATTAAATACATAAATAATTGTCTTAGAATGTCATATTACCTACATAATAAGAATAAGTATTAAATATTATTATGTCCAGATATTAGTATTAATGTCCATATTATTGATTACCTACATGGCCAACATACCTTTCAGCATCTTTGGGAAGCGAAAAAAAAAGATAAATCCGGTAGATTACTTTGCGAATTTAAACACCCGAACGCCGCACAATATTTCTTTCTCTTTATGTCCATTTTTAAATAATACTTCGATCATAGAATTATAATCATACTACAACGCACGCCAGCGTCCTGACGAGCGCGCGCGTGACACTCGACTGATATAATACCCGCCGGCGGGGCGCTTCGCTGTAGGTAATTATCGGATGTACCGCGCGGAGTGAGCCAGGCCTGACACAACACTTACTCCGTGACCATGGCGCTTGCAACAGTACCAAGATATCAGAAACTCACAATTAAGGTACATGGTAGCAATCCCGTTAGTAATAATAATTATGTTAGTGACCATGAACAATTAAAACAATATATGATTTTCAAATCAAGAAACTTCTTACCACATTACCACTTCAGGACAACAAATGCAATATAATGCAAGTGAATGCCGTGTTACCTGGCGTCCGAGCGGCGTGTCGGGCAGCAGCGTGTGCCGCGGGAAGCCCACGGCGTAGTAGGGCGCGCCCGGCGCCGGGTGCCGCGGGCCCTGCCGCCCCGCCTGGAAGCTACAAGTGAATGTCTGTTACCTGGCGTCCGAGCGGCGTGTCGGGCAGCAGCGTGTGCCGCGGGAAGCCCACGGCGTAGTAGGGCGCGCCCGGCGCCGGGTGCCGCGGGCCCTGCCGCCCCGCCTGGAAGCTACAAGTGAATGTCTGTTACCTGGCGTCCGAGCGGCGTGTCGGGCAGCAGCGTGTGCCGCGGGAAGCCCACGGCGTAGTAGGGCGCGCCCGGCGCCGGGTGCCGCGGGCCCTGCCGCCCCGCCTGGAAGCTACAAGTGAATGTCTGTTACCTGGCGTCCGAGCGGCGTGTCGGGCAGCAGCGTGTGCCGCGGGAAGCCCACGGCGTAGTAGGGCGCGCCCGGCGCCGGGTGCCGCGGGCCCTGCCGCCCCGCCTGGAAGCTACAAGTGAATGTCTGTTACCTGGCGTCCGAGCGGCGTGTCGGGCAGCAGCGTGTGCCGCGGGAAGCCCACGGCGTAGTAGGGCGCGCCCGGCGCCGGGTGCCGCGGGCCCTGCCGCCCCGCCTGGAAGCTACAAGTGAATGTCTGTTACCTGGCGTCCGAGCGGCGTGTCGGGCAGCAGCGTGTGCCGCGGGAAGCCCACGGCGTAGTAGGGCGCGCCCGGCGCCGGGTGCCGCGGGCCCTGCCGCCCCGCCTGGAAGCTACAAGTGAATGTCTGTTACCTGGCGTCCGAGCGGCGTGTCGGGCAGCAGCGTGTGCCGCGGGAAGCCCACGGCGTAGTAGGGCGCGCCCGGCGCCGGGTGCCGCGGGCCCTGCCGCCCCGCCTGGAAGCTACAAGTGAATGTCTGTTACCTGGCGTCCGAGCGGCGTGTCGGGCAGCAGCGTGTGCCGCGGGAAGCCCACGGCGTAGTAGGGCGCGCCCGGCGCCGGGTGCCGCGGGCCCTGCCGCCCCGCCTGGAAGCTACAAGTGAATGTCTGTTACCTGGCGTCCGAGCGGCGTGTCGGGCAGCAGCGTGTGCCGCGGGAAGCCCACGGCGTAGTAGGGCGCGCCCGGCGCCGGGTGCCGCGGGCCCTGCCGCCCCGACTGGAAGCTACAAGCATTAGAGTTAATGATACTGCATGTGAACTGAGCCTAATGGAAAGCTCCTAGCAACGGCATAGAGCAGACGGTAATCCGCTATAGCGGGCCAAAAAACCTCTATAAAAACAACCAGAGGAGGAGAATGGTGGACCCCTCGAAGCTGGAGAGACTCACTTGGTACCATAGCTTGAGAAGGAGCCACGGACCAATGCCCAAGTTAGGACAGTAACTCGTGGTTTTGTTTCATTATCCGGAAGACACCGCCCCTCCCTCTGTAGACCCCAAGAGTATACGAGAGGAAATGGGAAAGTATTGACTAATGGTTATGCGAAAGGCATTTTCCGAAGTTAAAAAAAAATGTGAAAAGAAATGCTCGAAACAACCACTACAAAATGTATTTGTAAAGTCCGGTCGCCGAGCACGCAGAATTTCGTCCAATGACCCCAAGCTACCCATCCTTATCGCTCCCGCGTAATTATATTGCTGTCACGACTTTACGACGGGGGGCGCAGTGAGTGTGCGAGCGCATCGATAAGGATGGGTAGCTTGGGGTCATTGGACGAAATTCTACGTGCTCGGCGACCGGACTTAGTAGTTGACAGCCGAGGATGCTCCGAGATATCGTGTTCACAACACACCTGTAAGTGATGAGTATCGACGAGCAGTGCGGGTAGGGCGGCAGCGGCGTGGGCTGCAGGCTCCACGCCATGCTGCCGGCCGGCTGCGCGCCGCCCTCCCCGCCCGCGCCCGCGCCCGCGCCCGCGCCCTCGGAGCGACCGTACACGCGCCCGCACACCAGGCACTCGATGTATAGCGCCTCCTGCGTAAAGACAAAACACGTCAACATGATTATAGTGGTAATGGTAAGCCTCGTGTCCACTTGAGCAGCCTCTTCTTGAGGCAGACTGAGGCTGCTCAAGTAAGCTCGAACTCCACTAGAGCAGTCTTTCCCAAAGTGGGCGATAACGCCCCCTTGTGGGCGCTACAGGCTTAAAGGGGGGCGGTAAGAGACCCAGAAAAAAAATCGGGACGTTGTGTAGAGGCTTGGGAGGCGTCATTTACTAGGTTTCTTAGACACCGACTGAGCACTCGACCCTCGACTACAAATGGGGGCGCTAAAAAGAATTTATTCTCAAAGTGGGCAGTAGACAAAATAAGTTTGGAAACCGCTGCACTAGAGACAGACTCGGGTCGAACAACCACCTCGACACGCGGTTGCTCAAATGGAGACTCGAATTCAACCTGAGGCACGACACGTTGCGAAGCAAATTTCGTCGCTGTGGATTGAGCTACATTTTGTCGGGACGAGGCAGCCGCTCAGCCCAGTGGAGGTCTGGTTGAACAGACGCTTCAGATGTCGAGTTGGCTAATGCAGCGTTTACCGGCACGAGCTACTGAGCTAGTAGTGTGACCAGTTCAGCATGGCATGGCATGTAAGCGCCCGCGGAATGCAGGTCTGGTCCAACGTAGGAATCAGACACCCGCGCAAGTTTCTGGTCCTGTTATTTTATTTTGTCGTTCACAAGTACGAGATCATCATCATCAACATTTCAGCCATAGAACGTCCACTGCTGAACATAGTGTTAAAAACGATGGAGTGGACTGTATTAGGTGGATAGGCCTGCCGGTGGTGATATTAATATGCTAGAAGCAAGGAAACTCCAAAAAAGGGCCAAAACAGTAGGTATATTGCAGCTCAAAACATTAACACGAGAGAGTACAAAAGGCAACTTCAAAAAAAAAACAATATTAAAAAAAAGTAAAAAACCATAAACAATTATCAAAAAGGATTGCTGGCCAAACTGCCAGCAACACATAGGCCTCCCCCAATGCTTTCCATGTTGATCGATTGGTAGCGGCCTGCGTCCAGCGCTTCCCTGCTACCTTTATGATGTCGTCGGTCCACCTCGTGGTGTGAAGTACGAAATATTGGTTCAAATTGGACAAAATTGATTAGGCCCAGAACAGACGGTGAAACACAACTGCAACTGCTAGTTACTCTTGAGTTGCATCTAAGTTTCTGCCATAACGTCCGTTGAGAGACCACACATGACGCGACCAGTTTGAAACTTTCAGTTTCAGTTTCATTCATCAAAATCTTCAGATAGTTGCAGTTTCGTTGCAGTTGCGTTTCACCGTCTGTTCTGGGCCTTAGACTCACGCCAGCGGCGCGCAGGCGCTCCAGCTGCGTGTTGAGGCAGTGCAGGTGCAGCATGTGCTGGCAGCGAGTCAGGGCCACAGCGGGCGCGGGGCCCCGCAGCGCGCGCAGGCAGGCGGGGCACAGCGCGCCCCACTGCGGGCACCCAGCCGCACAACGTTCATAAAACATGTAATTAGACTCACGCCAGCCGCCCGCAGGCGCTCCAGCTGCGTGTTGAGGCAGTGCAGGTGCAGCATGTGCTGGCAGCGAGTCAGGGCCACAGCGGGCGCGGGGCCCCGCAGCGCGCGCAGGCAGGCGGGGCACAGCGCGCCCCACTGCGGGCCCGCCTCCGCACAACGTTCATAAAACATTTAATTAGACTCACGCCAGCCGCCCGCAGGCGCTCCAGCTGCGTGTTGAGGCAGTGCAGGTGCAGCATGTGCTGGCAGCGAGTCAGCGCGACGGCAGGGGCGGGGCCCCGCAGCGCGCGCAGGCAGGCGGGGCACAGCGCGCCCCACTGCGGGCACGCCTCCGCGCGCACCCAGCCGCACACGCTCGCCGCCGCGCTGTCCGAGCCTGGCGCACATAGATAAGTTAGCAAAACAGAGGTGGAATTGTGTAAAGCAACGACAGTTCATAACGTACGATTATTCTGTCAAACGCTTTGTTTAACTGACTTACTTTATCGTACGTTATGAACTGTCAAATGATTACGATTGCTTTACACAATAGGGATGTTTCCTGGGTCAAAAAGCAAGAGTTTTAATTAGTCCGTCAGTTAACTTATCAAAAAATACTCTACACGTACTTTTCACTTTTTCAAACTAATGAAAATTTAAAGAGATAAAGCGCGCCAAAGTTCATAAGAAGAGGCCCGTGACGTCAATGCTTGCATAAAAGTGCCGCGCTTTGTGACGTCGTGCGGAACTTCAACGCACCATAACTATGTAATTATTTGTTAGATTGACAAATAAAAATATTATATGTGTCCAATATTTTTTGATATTAAACATGACGGATTAAAACAATTTTTTTTAGGAAACTAGCCTATTCCACCTCAGAATTAGGATCAAATCGTGGGTCATATCGCGAAAAGGCTTATCTAACAAAATGATGATATTGAGTTAAACAAACCAGTTATAAAAACCTCACAAAAGATCGTAACTGAATTCTTTGTCAGGAAGCCAGTATTGACAGTTAAAAAGGGCCCGAAATGCATTTTTCCATACTTAAAATTTTCTATAAATTTCGTTCCTGTAAAATTTACAAAAATCAGTTACGTCTTTTCGTGATTCGACCCACGAAATGTCACGTGGATATCACCTCTCCCATTGTCCTAGCTAGATAAAACAAACGCGAAATAGCAATGCATCTCGATACAAAAATATCAAGTATGTAATTTGTTGTATAAAATTGGTCTACGTAATCACGTGTCATGTTACGTATTGGTCACATTACGTCACGTCGCTTCATGTCGGGTTCCGTCGCTCATCTCAGACAACGGGTCAGCCTCGGTACACTGAGACAGTGACCCCACAACTGCAGTTGTTGGTATATTACAGACAGAAGACAATAATGTCGACCAACTCACCGACAATAGTTCCGTCGGAGGTGGGCGGGGGCTCGGGCGCGCGCGGCGCGTCGAACACGTCGTCGCTGCCCGCGCTGCAGTTCAGCAGCTCGCCCACGGACCCTTGCTGTTGCCAGAAAGACACTTGGTTTAAAAAAAGACATATAGCAATGTTTAAAGATATTAAAATAACGGGGATTCCATTTGCAGTGTATTACGATTTGATATAAAAAATATTGGATATTGATAAAACGGCGCCAGAAACTAAGAACAGTGTCTTAGTTTCTGGCGCCGTTTGTCAAATACATTGCACAATCCTAACATGTGATCGGAGCTGTAGAGGTGCAGAGAGAGAAAGAAGGCTGTGCCGTTTCACGAGCGCCATAAAAAAGACCTCGACTGCCGCTCGCACGCTACAAAAAATGTAAGCGCCGCGCTGTCTCGCACGCTACAGACAGTGTACCCGCCGTGTCTCGCTACAGACAGTGCACCCGCCGTGTCTCGCTACAGACGGTGTACCCGCCGTGTCTCGCTACAGACAGTGTACCCGCCGTGTCTCGCTACAGACAGTGCACCCGCCGTGTCTCGCTACAGACGGTGTACCCGCCGTGTCTCGCTACAGACAGTGTACCCGCCGTGTCTCGCTACAGACAGTGCACCCGCCGTGTCTCGCTACAGACAGTGTACCCGCCGTGTCTCGCTACAGACGGTGTACCCGCCGTGTCTCGCTACAGACGGTGTACCCGCCGTGTCTCGCTACAGACGGTGTACCCGCCGTGTCTCGCTACAGACAGTGTACCCGCCGTGTCTCGCTACAGACAGTGCACCCGCCGTGTCTCGCTACAGACAGTGCACCCGCCGTGTCTCGCTACAGACAGTGCACCCGCCGTGTCTCGCTACAGACAGTGCACCCGCCGTGTCTCGCTACAGACAGTGCACCCGCCGTGTCTCGCTACAGACAGTGCACCCGCCGTGTCTCGCTACAGACAGTGCACCCGCCGTGTCTCGCTACAGACAGTGTACCCGCCGTGTCTCGCTACAGACAGTGCACCCGCCGTGTCTCGCTACAGACAGTGCACCCGCCGTGTCTCGCTACAGACAGTGCACCCGCCGTGTCTCGCTACAGACAGTGTACCCGCCGTGTCTCGCTACAGACAGTGCACCCGCCGTGTCTCGCTACAGACAGTGTACCCGCCGTGTCTCGCTACAGACAGTGCACCCGCCGTGTCTCGCTACAGACAGTGCACCCGCCGTGTCTCGCTACAGACAGTGCACCCGCCGTGTCTCGCTACAGACAGTGTACCCGCCGTGTCTCGCTACAGACAGTGCACCCGCCGTGTCTCGCTACAGACAGTGCACCCGCCGTGTCTCGCTACAGACAGTGCACCCGCCGTGTCTCGCTACAGACAGTGTACCCGCCGTGTCTCGCTACAGACAGTGCACCCGCCGTGTCTCGCTACAGACAGTGTACCCGCCGTGTCTCGCTACAGACAGTGTACCCGCCGTGTCTCGCTACAGTGTACCTGCAGGCTGTCCTTGCTCTCGTGGCTCAGGTACGTGGACACGGTGTCGACGCTGTGGCGGCGCCCCGAGCGCGTGCTGCCGCACTCGGGCTCGCCGCACTGCTTCTGCTCCGCCGCGCTGTCTCGCGGCGCCTTGTGCTCCACGGGAGCGGCCGGGGGCTTGTTGCTGTTACCTGGAGATCATTTTGACGTAATGAAACAGAGCCAAAATCTATAATCTTTCACTATTAGCACGCCTAGATTGTCCGTTGTGTAGTAGCAGCCCCAAAACTGGGAGAGTCGCTTCATAGGGACAAAGACTACAACAAAGAACTTAGCATTGCGCGCGGCAGAGTGCAACCTGCACGGCAGACGCAGTTCCGCGTGCATCTCCCGCGATTCGGCCAGTTATAACCAGAAGGTTGGAATGGCCATGGGTGGTGGTGGGTTTTTCGTGAGGGACAATTGACTAAGAGAAGGGACATGGATCAAAGAAACTTGTAGGGAGTCAAGCAAAGCGCCCGGGGAAAGGAGCTCAGAGCAAGTACTTCTACTCCCGAGATTCGGTTCGTACGCCGTGAAGCCCGTGAGGCAGGAAGAACCATGGGTGGAGGTGGGATTTGTCGCATAAAGACACTCACTGAATATGTTGAGGTTGTGCAAGATCTGCCGGGCCAGGCCGGGCTTGCGGTCGCGCGGCGAGGCGCTGCGGGCGCCGGCGCGGCGCGGCGCGGGCGCGGGCGGCGGCGCGGGCGCGGCCGGCATGGACTGCGCCGACTGCGCCGACTGTACCGACTGCACGCTCGAGCCCGTGTGTTGCTGAGGGATGCGCGGCCGCCGCGCTGCGAGACGGAATTTAAACATGACTGAATACTCCTTAGGGCTATATTTCACCGAGACACCATGGCGGCGCAACCAGTCGCCGGCTACCAACAAAATGTATACAGCTCTATAGAGAGTTACTCGCCTGGTGTCCGTTTGGTTGCGCAAAGCTGTATACATTTTGTTGGTAACGGCGACTGGTTGCGCCGCCACGGTGTCCCGGTGGAATATAAAAGAGAGTACGTTTGTTGACGTTATCTTACTTGAAAATTGATTAAAATTAAATAACAAATAACTAGTCACTGCCTTTCTATTTGTTAGTTTTTTTTTTTGCAACAGTCCACATTGCATGCCGTGGCAGCCTCTAATTAAGACAACACTTAGTTCTAAGCATAGCTGGGCATTAACTCGTTAATCCGTTAATCGTTAATTAACGAAGTTAACATTTCTATTAAGGCCGGGTAGCAGAGAAAATGGCGAAAATGAGGTTTTCATTTTTCATTTTTGAGGTACTAAACAGTAAAATTAAAGGCTAAGATTTTTATTGGGCATAGTTGAGGATATTTTCGAGGGCTATTAACGGATGGAAACACGATTTGATGAAGTTGACTCGATAGAATAAATTCCCAAAGTTACCTCTATTCGTTTTCTATTTATGGTTTTATTTTTAAAATAAGCGATTTGAGATTCTAAATCTTTTACTAAACTAAAGTTCAGAAATAACTTGAGGGCTTTTAACGGATGAAATTTTTATATTGCGTCTTATTTAGTTACTATGTTAAAAAATGTGGAAAAAATCGTCCATGACGGCTTGGACAATCTCAATCAGTCGCGCGGTGGCGCTTACGGAGGACGGACGCGTGTCAGTTTTATGGCCGTGACAGTTCGCGATTTGTCAATATTTTTGACAATGATGACTTTGATGAGTCACAGTATAATAATATCAGTGTTACTGGAGAAAGCTTAAATTTTTGATAATTAAAAATTATCAATTTTGTCTACCTATTGAAATTTAAATCGTTCGCAACCTTTTAAACGAAGACTCTACTCATGATACATAGTACATTCCTCAAATATGAGACAAAACCAATGAGTTAAAATTACATTTTAATAGTACCTACATACAATCGTCTTACACTCTTTAGAAGAGCACACTGACACAAATAAATAATTAAAAATACTGTCTAAGTTCTGTAGCTAAAGGTCTAAGCTGTAAGATAGAAGAATCTTCTAGCCAAAAAGATGGCAGATGCAGCAGATGTCAACGGATTTAAAACTGGAGTTCATATGACTCCTTGTAGACTTGAGTCTCTAGAGCGTCCCTTCCTCCACCATGCGTAAGAATTTTCACAAAAATACTGTCTAAGGTCTGTAGCTAAAGGTCTAAGCTGCAAGATAGAAGAATCTTCTAGCCAAAAAGATGGCAGATGCAGCAGATGTCAACGGATTTAAAACTGGAGTTCATGTGACTCCTTGTAGACTTCAGTGTCTAGAGCGTCCCTTCCTCCACCATGCGTAAGAATTTTCACAAAAATACTGTCTAAGGTCTGTAGCTAAAGGTCTACGCTGCAAGATGGAAGAATCTTCTAGCCAAAAAGATGGCAGATGCAGCAGATGTCAACGGATTTAAAACTTGGAGTTCATGTGACTCCTTCTAGACTTGAGTCTCTAGAGCGTCCCTTCCTCCACCATGCGTAAAAGTTTTCCAAAAATACTGTCTGAGGTCTGTAATAAAAGTCTAAACTGCAAGATAGAAGAATCTTTTAGCCAAAAACATGGCAGATGCAGCATATATCAACGGATTTAAGACTGGACTGGCACCACCTTGCAATGTCATCCTCTCATTGTTATCTGTAATGTAACTTATTTTTAAAATGTATTTAAAAAATAAAATGTTCGTTTTATTATTTCAATAATCTGACCTCTCAACTCAACTACACTACACAAACACCTTTGTTCGCAACTGTACTGACGAAACCTCGATATTATACCGTTCATTTAAGATGGCAAGCTATTTGCTGCGGTAATGCACTCCAGGTAACCGTGTGTGATGCTTATTGCTCATAGTGATTTTCGATACAGAGCCCCGTACTAGGGTTTCTGATTTCTCGACTTATTTTTTTTCTCGAGTTTCGGGAATTCTCGAGGCCAAAGTCTCGAGTTTTCTCGGGTCTCGAGTCTTTTAATTAAAACTGTTGAAATCGGTTGAAATTTAATAAAAAACACGGGTTTTTATTAATGTTATAATGTGTCTGGGTTATAATCAATAATACTGTAAAGTTTCAACAAAATCCGTTCAGCAGTTTTTGCGTGAAAGAGTAACAAACATCCAGACATCCACACAAACTTTCGCATTTATAATATTAGTAGGATAATTTATAACTTAGTAATTAACTAAAGGAACAAAAGTCATAAAGTCGCGTGTACTTTAAGGATTAATAACCATAAATATCTGGAGCTCCAATTGAATTACTTGTTTTCCAAAGAACACGTCAAGTACAAATTAATTGAAAAATTACGATACTAAACCTACATTTACAAAAAAAAAAACCTTTTAAATAAATTTTTAAACTTAAAGATAACGACTTGAATAAACGTATTTACGAGTACCTAAACTAACAAATAGTTAACAAAAAAAAATCAGTCAGTTATACAAACATAATGAAATACCTATAGCATACTCGTAGGTGAACATTATTAGTTTTTTCGAGTTCGAGAAAGCTCGAGCAGAAACCCTACCCCGTACATATGTTATACATAAATTATGGAAAGAAAACACCCAGACAAATACAAACAAATATGTATGCAATTTTAGTATGATATTTTTATTTATTAATAAACAATAAGACTGAACAAAATTGATGCGTGTACTGATTAATGTAATTAACCACATGCAAAGCTTTGTGAATTGCAACAACTATAATTTATTATCCAAGCTCTAAATAATCGCTACTACGAGTAACATAACTGATCATAAAATGTTTTTCCAATCGCTCAAGCTCCCGAGGATCTACCGATAGGTCGGGTGACGTAATCTTGAAATTCTTTTAGCCGGCGCGGAACTTCCGGAAGGTCGGGTGACGCCACGCCTCTTTGAACCGTGTTTACTTTGGCAGTTATATTCTACTAGCTTTCCGCCCGCGGCTTCGCCCGCGTGGAATTTTGTCTGTCACAGAAAAACAATATCGCGCGCGTATTTACTCACCGTTTAGACCTGGACTACGATAAACATTTTAAAACCAAAATCAGCTCAATCGGCCCAGTCGTTCTAGAGTTATAATCAGACTAACGAACATCAATTCATTTTTATTTATATAGATAGATAGATGATAGCTAGCGGCCGCCCGCGACTTCGTACGCGTGGATCCCGTTTTACCCCCTTCATCTATCTTCAGCGGTTAACTCCAGTTCCCTTAGGAATTTTGCAATATCCTGTTGTAACTAAGCTTTAAGTTTACTAAGGTACCTGCATGCCAAATTTCAAGCGTCTATCTTACGCAGTTTAGATTTTTTCATACATATGTTTTTTCCCGCTAACTCCCGTTCCCGTGGGAATTTTACGATATCCTGTTGTACCTAAGCTTTAAATTTACTAAGATACCTGCACACCAAATTTCAAGCATCTAACTTAAGCGGTTTAGATTTTTCATACAAAAGGATTTTTCCGCTAATTCCCGTTCCCGTGGTAATTTCGGGATTTCCTTTCTTAGTGCACCTCTACGGTACCTAAACTACGTCCCTTCCAAATTTCAAGTGCCTACGTTTAGCCGTTTAGGCTGTGCGTTGATCTGTCAGTCAGTCAGTCAGTTTCTCCTTTTATATATTTAGAAGATTAGATGATAGCTAGCGGCCGCCCGCGACTTCGTACGCGTGGATCCCGTTTTATCCCCTTCATCTATCTTAAGCGGTTAACTCCCGTTCCCGTAGGAATTTTGCAATATCCTGTTGTAACTAAGCTTAAAGTTTACTAAGGTACCTGCATGCCAAATTTCAAGCGTCTATCTTACGCAGTTTAGATTTTTTCATACATATGCTTTTTCCCGCTAACTCCCGTTCCCGTGAGAATTTTACGATATCCTGTTGTACCTAAGCTTTAAATTTACTAAGGTACCTGCATGCCAAATTTCAAGCGTCTATCTTACACAGTTTAGATTTTTTCATACACATGTTTTTTCCCGGTAACTCCCGTTCCCGTGGGAATTTTACGATATCCTGTTGTACCTAAGCTTTAAGTTTACTAAGGTACCTGCACACCAAATTTCAAGCATCTAACTTAAGCGGTTTAGATTGTTCATACAAAAGGATTTTTCCGCTAATTCCCGTTCCCGTGGGAATTTCGGGAATTCCTTTCTTAGTGCACCTCTACGGTACCTAAACTACGTCCCTTCCAAATTTCAAGTGCCTACGTTTAGCCGTTTAGGCTGTGCGTTGATCTGTCAGTCAGTCAGTCAGTTTCTCCTTTTATATATTTAGATTAGATGATAGCTAGCGGCCGCCCGCGACTTCGTACGCGTGGATCCCGTTTTATCCCCTTCATCTATCTTAAGCGGTTTAGATTTTTTTCAAACAAATGTTTTTCCCGCTAACTCCCGTTCCCGTAGGAATTTTGCAATATCCTGTTGTAACTAAGCTTTAAGTTTACTAAGGTACCTGCATGCGAAATTTCAAGCGTCTATCTTACGCAGTTTAGATTTTTTCATACATATGTTTTTTCCCGCCAACTCCCGTTCCTGTGGGAATTTTACGATATCCTGTTGTACCTAAGCTTTAAGTTTACTAAGGTACCTGCACACCAAATTTCAAGCATCTAACTTAAGCGGTTTAGATTTTTCATACAAAAGGATTTTTCCGCTAATTCCCGTTCCCGTGGTAATTTCGGGAATTCCTTTCTTAGCGCACCTCTACGGTACCTAAACTACGTCCCTTCCAAATTTCAAGTGCCTACGTTTAGCCGTTTAGGCTGTGCGTTGATCTGTCAGTCAGTCAGTCAGTTTCTCCTTTTATATATTTAGATATTTATTCGATTCTAAAATATATTCCCAAAAATTTTGAAAGTTGTTTTAATTTGTATCACTTGGATATGATTTGTATTAGAAAGTGCTGTGAGTGTGACGCTTGAACGGAAGGAAGTCAACCTAACCTAACCAACTGCGTATTTCTAAACTGCGTATTTCTATACTTTGTAGCCGCGAGAGCTCTTTGGCGCGCTGTCTTCAGCGAAGTATTGCGCGCGCAGATTTTGACAGCGCGAAATACCTACTTTAGCAGAAATACCAAGCCTTAACGGATTAACTTTTAAGTTAACTTTAAAAAATGTTAACGGACTCGTTAACTTCCGTTAAATTATCTTAAGTCCGTTAATCGTTAATCCAGTACCTACTATTTTCCAAAAAAATACAGCAGGCACGCTGAAAAACGCGTTCTGACAAGTACGTTCGGGCTTCCAGAACTTTCAGAACCCAAAACAACAGTTTTTGTAACCAGATCACTAACGACACTTGTTTGTATGTGTGGGACAACTCTTGCAACTGAATTTAAGACCAGTTTTCCTGAACCGATTAAGCTGGGTATACTTATGTAAGTACGATGACAATGCAATGTTATGGTACCATTGCTGGTCTGATGATGGAGTCATGAGGTGGCCATAGGAACTCCTAAATGAAACGGCGGCATCGCATCGAATTTGGGTTCGTTGGATTTGTCTTTTTGTGCACTTTAGTACTAGATGATGTCCAGGGTCCTGATGATGGAGTCAGGAGGTGGCCATAGGAATTCCTAAACGAAACGGTGGAAACTTATCGAGTTGGGGTTTGCTGGATTTGTCTTTTCGAGCACTTTGGTGCTAAATTGTATTGTAATTGAAGCAAGGCTCTGAGATTGAAATACTACTAAAAAGTGTTTTAAACTTTTTAGGGTTCCGTAGCCAAATGGCATAAAACGGAACCCTTATAGATTCGTCATGTCTGTCTGTCTGTCCGTCCGTATGTCACAGCCATTTTTTTCCGAAACTATAAGAGCTATACTGTTGAAACTTGGTAGGTCGATTGGTAGGCAGTATTCTGTGAACCGCACTAAGATTTTGATGCAAAAATAAAAAAAATAATAATAAATATTGGGGGCTCCCCATACTTAGAACTGAAACTAAATTTTTTTTTTTCATCACACACATACGTACGTGTGGGGTATCTATATATAGATAGGTCTTCAAAAATGATATCGAGGTTTCTAAAATTTTTTTTTTCTAAACCGAATAGTTTGCGTGACAGACGCTTCCAAAGTGGAAAAAAGGGGGGGGGGCCTCTAACTTCTAAAATAAGAAAATGAAAAATCTAAAAAAATAACAAAATATGATGTACATTACTATAAAAACTATCAACGAAAATTGTTTTGAATGAGATCTAGTAAGCAGTTTTTTTTAATACCTCTTAAACTTAAATTAAAAAAATAATAATTTTAATTTCATAAATCAATGGTACGGAACCCTTTGTGCGTGAGTCCGAAACGCACTTGGCCGGTTTTTTTAAAAAACAAGCTTTTATTCTGAAATGCAGTTGTACCTACTAAAACGAAAAAATAATTGTACTTATGCAAGGTTCAAATAATTTCGAAGGCAAACATAAATGAGTAATAAATTCCATGCGCGATACAAGCTTTCGAAATTATTTGGAACCTTGCATACAATTATTTTTTTCGTTTTATTATCATGTGTTAACGGATTAACGATTAACGTTAACTTGCGTTAAATCTTGCGAAATGTAACGTTTTAACGTTTAACGAAGTTAATTTTTTTATTAACGGTTTAACGATTAACGAAGTTAACTATTTGATTAACGGTGCCCAGCTATGGTTCTAAGCACTTTTAGTTATAGTAATTCATTTCCATGTATGCGTGTTTGTCTTGTTGGTTGTCCTAGTGAAAAAATAAAATAAAAATAAATTTGGAACTTAATTTTCATACAATAATAAATCAAACTTAAGTCTGTCTATAGAGGTGTCGCGGCTATGATTCATAGTATGAATAAAAACAATGGTGTAATGTTACAAGGTAAAGACGCTATAACGTCACGTGTATTTATATTGGCACGTATCTACTCTTCAAATATTGTTTAAACCCAACCTACTTTAACTATAATGTTAAATAGGTGGATCGGAAATTTGATAGGACTGATTTTTAAGGAATTAAAAATAAAACAAAAATATATTTTAGCATATTCATACAGAACGCCAATATTAATAATTTTATTTGCTAACACATACTTAATATACAATATTTAATTCCATATAATTTGCTCCACAAGTTTCAATAAGTGCGGATACAAGTTGGTCGGCATGAACCTTCCCATCACGAAGTCGAGGTGATTGAACGACGGGTACGGGAGCTCCTGGTAGTGGAACACGTTGGGCAGCGCTCGTAGCAGGCGCCGGCCGGCCCGCGGCGGCGCCAGGAAGTCACCGGCGCCCACCAGCAGCGCCACCCGCATCGACACATTCCTCAAGGCGAACTCCGGCGCCTCCGCCACTCCGTACGTCGCCAGGTTCCTCTCTGCCCCGTAGTCGTACTTGGCGAACTTGCCCGACCTCGACAGCTGAATCAGGTGATCCGACATCTTCCTGCTGCTCCCGTCGGGGTAGTGCCCGAAAAATGTGGAAGCGAACTCCGGCTCGAAGCCCCTCGGGTCGGGCCCGAACGCCTCGAACATCAGCCCCTCCACGCAGACCCCGTACCCGTCGGGCCCGAGACACGTCTCGTTGAAGACGGGCCACTGCCGGTCGAACTCGTTCGTGGCGGTGGTGGCCACCTCGAACTCGGTGAACGCGTCGACGGCGCGCCGCGAGCCGACGAGCCCTCTCGCGTGTCCGAGGAAGGCCACCGGCCCGAGCGATATCAGCGCCTCGATTTTCTCGTTGTACTCTGGCTTCTCCGCCGCCATCGCGAAGAAATTGGCCGCGCCGGTCGAGTGAGCGATCGCGAGCAGCCGCTTCTGCCGGGTTTCTCTCAGGATATAATCGATGGTCGCCGGCAAGTCGTGGACCCCCTGCTCGTAGAAGGAGTAGTTGTAGAAGCGGTCCTTCTGCAGCTTCGGGTCGAGGGCGACGTGGCGGCGGGACTCGAGCGCGCCGCGGAAGTTGACGGCCCACACGTCGCAGCCGCGGCGCGCCAGCGCGAGCGCCGGCGACAGGCGGCCGCGCAGCAGCCAGCTGTAGGCCGAGAAGCTGTTCCCGTGCGCCAGCAGCGCGGGCCGCCGCGGGTCGCCCGGGATGTGGTACAGCGCCAGGATGTACCCGTCCTCGGTGATCACGTCTCGCTCCTCGGCGTCCGGGAAGCCGTACTTGGCGGCGAGGCCGATCCAATCCAATCTTCCATCCTCGCTCAGCAGAGCGGAGCGCGGCAGGAGCTCGTGCAGAAACGATCGACCGCTGTTGCAGCAAAATAATAACAGCACCGTGGACGTGAGCGCTGAACTGAACTTCATTGTTAATAAGAGACGGACAGACGCAGCGGCACGTTTTTGATGTTGTGCGTCATTCACGTGAATTTATGGATTTTATACCAAATGCGACTCGCAGATGTTACAGATATATTTGCTATGTATGTCAAATGTTGAAATGCCTATTTTCGTTCAATGTAAAGAAAGAACTGTATTTTTAGATCTAGGTATTGTGATACGACTATCTCTCCGTAACATTTTTTTTTTCTGTTCACTTTTATCATAACCTAAGTTTCAAAAAATTTACAAAACGATCCGCTTGTGATTTTTTTTTCGTTGTAATTTAACCCATTGCCTACAACAATATAAATTTTAAATGTCTCAAAATGCTAGCAGAACAACAGCTGAACAAATATAAGTGAGAAACGGAACATGCGTTTCGTACAGCAGTATAAATCGCTGATAAACAAGACATCGCCGAAATCTTGGACGTCTCAAACGAAATAATAAGTAGGTAACTAAATCAAAATTAAACATTTAAAAAAGCCCTGAAACGTAACGCCCATGTTATAATATTCCAATTCACTCTGGCAATAAGATCGCACGCATCAACGATCGCGTAGACTTCAGGCAAAGAGCGCCGCAGCGCGCCGTCATGCGCGCCACGCTCAGCATCTGACTCACCTAGGCTTGCCATCCGGGTTTCCCCGGATTTGTTTTAATTTAAAGGTCCGGGGAGCGTTCGAGTGGAGTTTTATTTGTTGTCCGGGTATAAAAAAAACTTTACTTTTATAGCGTTCCCGCACGCGCAGACCAACCAGCTGGCCGAGGCGCCGCTCACGCGCGCAGTGTTGCCAGAAGGTTACTTTTGTAACCTTTTAGGTGATTTTTGAACTGCATTGGTTACTTTTAGGTTACACTAATAAAAGGTTACTTTTTGGTGATTTTTCGAATTTGTAGAATTAACTTTCAAAATGTTGATGTTTTCTAATGAATTTTCATTAATAATAACACTTTGTATGAATTTTATCTAATTAAGAGTCGAAGATGAAAGATGTTAGTACGAATCTGTTTTTCTGACAAGACCCTACTGGCAACACTGCACGCGCGCCTTGCGCACTATTAACTTGATAGCGGAACAAGTGGACGTGTTTGCGTGTTCTCTGAGTGAATTCACAAGGACAAAATGGCTTTGGGTATTATTAGTTATAAAATGTAAATAGATACTGTATGGTTAGTTTTTAAGTTATTATTAAGCCTACCTAGATTAAGTTATGCTATCGCATTAGGTTTTAAGTACCTGTAAAGATAGTGATAATGTGTGTGGAAATAAATAAATAAATAAAAACCTGTTGAAATATTCTGGGCTCTGAAATCAGGGGTTTTCACACATCTCATCCTGTAGGCCTAGGATGCGCGCCGTGATAAGCGTTTATCCTACATTTTTCGTCTAAAATCATCGATAAGATTTCATGACGGCGCGCATCCTAGCCCGGCAGGTTATATTGTAACCGTGGACTCACCGGGCTCCTGCGGCGCCTGGCGCGTGAGCGGGTAGGGCGGCTGCGGCGCGCGCCGGAGCAGGCGCACGTGGCCGCCGGCGCGCGCCGTCATGCGCCAGGTGACTGTAGACTCACCGGGCTCCTGCGGCGCCTGGCGCGTGAGCGGGTAGGGCGGCTGCGGCGCGCGCCGGAGCAGGCGCACGTGGCCGCCGGCGCGCGCCGTCATGCGCCAGGTGACCGTAGACTCACCGGGCTCCTGCGGCGCCTGGCGCGTGAGCGGGTAGGGCGGCTGCGGCGCGCGCCGGAGCAGGCGCACGTGGCCGCCGGCGCGCGCCGTCATGCGCCAGGTGACTGTAGACTCACCGGGCTCCTGCGGCGCCTGGCGCGTGAGCGGGTAGGGCGGCTGCGGCGCGCGCCGGAGCAGGCGCACGTGGCCGCCGGCGCGCGCCGTCATGCGCCAGGTGACTGTAGACTCACTGGGCTCCTGCGGCGCCTGGCGCGTGAGCGGGTAGGGCGGCTGCGGCGCGCGCCGGAGCAGGCGCACGTGGCCGCCGGCGCGCGCCGTCATGCGCCAGGTGACTGTAGACTCACCGGGCTCCTGCGGCGCCTGGCGCGTGAGCGGGTAGGGCGGCTGCGGCGCGCGCCGGAGCAGGCGCACGTGGCCGCCGGCGCGCGCCGTCATGCGCCAGGTGACTGTAGACTCACCGGGCTCCTGCGGCGCCTGGCGCGTGAGCGGGTAGGGCGGCTGCGGCGCGCGCCGGAGCAGGCGCACGTGGCCGCCGGCGCGCGCCGTCATGCGCGCCACGCTCAGCGCCCAGCCGCCCGCCGCCACGCTCTCCGCGCCGCCGCACCACGCCTCCTCCACCACGCATTGCATCTGACAGTAAAGTGGAATATTAGGATCCTTGCTTGCCATGTGTAAGACGCAATCCACCGGGCCAGGTAGATCAGAGCTCTAATGAGGGTTTTCGCGAATGAAAGATCCGCTAGATGGTGGGACGTGGATGTGGGGTCTGACTGCTGCGTGATTGGTGAATTTTGACATATCTGTCAATGTCATGTCAAAAATAACCAATCATTTGGACCTCGCGTCTACGTATTGCCATCCGGCGGATTTTTCATTCGCGAAAACCTTCATTCACGTATTTTGAAACAGTCAAAATGTCGTTGACGTTTAGAAGTCGTCCTATTGAAAAACATTCTTAAGTAGGTACGTATTCACGTGTCATTTCAATAGAAAACTCGATAGGATTGCAACTCAGCGATTTGTAATTTTTAACGTTTGGGCTTCAAAATGGACAATAGGTGAATACCACAGAGGCACGATCGAATACGCATAAAAACGAAATCGAAACAAAATCGGGCGATTAGTACGTGAATACGAAAAGTGACACCAGCGATCAAATCGCTTGCATGTCGTTGAAGTTTGATACGTGAATTAGGCCACAGATAAATCAGTAGGCCTAAGATGCGCGCCGTGATAACGTTTATCGACGTCAAAATGTATGGGCAAAATCGACAAAATGGCGTGATAACCGCTTATCGCGGCGCGCATCTTAGGCCTACAGAGCCCCGATTACGGTAACTTTTATAACGTCTACAATCCAGACGCGTTTCTGATTCTGCGATACGATTGGTCAAAACAGCTGACGTACGCTGTTGAACGACCAATCGTATCGCAGAATCGAGAAGCGTGTCTGGATTGTTGACGTTAAAAATTACCGTAATCGGGGCTCAGGTCTGTGATGTAGTTTCTCCGAGCACCAGCCAGTCGCTGTACGCACCTCCATGGGCAGCGGCTCGTAGTTGAGCTCGGCGGCGTGCGGCGCGGCGGTGAAGCGCGCCCACTCCCAGCGCACGCCGCGCCCGGCCGGCGAGCCCACGCCGTAGCACGAGCGCCGCACCAGGCACTCCGCCGACCCGCCCTCTGCCGACACCCAACCGCTCGGTGAGGCTAAGAACTCATGGCGCGATTTTCACCCGCGCCCGCGACCGTTGTGGAATTGCGGTTTTATTTCAAAACTCACGGGACAGGTTATTTGCGCGGTTACGCAGCTGCCGATCAACGCCCACAAACGTAGCGGGCGATAATCGCAAGAAGGGATCAGCGGGACCCGCATACAACCGCGCACACTTCATATCTACTATATAAAAATAAGTCGGGTTTTCCTCCCTAACGCTATAACTCCAGAACGCACGAACCGATTTCCACGGTTTTGCATTCGTTGGAAAGGTCTCGGGCTCCGTGAGGTTTATAGCAAAGAAAATTCAGGAAAAATTTCAACAGAAAAGCGGGAAGGGGGTAAAACGGGATCCACGCGTACGAAGTCGCGGGCAGCCGCTAGTTTACTTATGTATCTACATTCTATAGAAGCCGCGGGCCCGCAACCGTCGCGGGCGCGGGTAAAAATCGCGCCGTGAGTTCTTAGCCTGAATGTAACTGTCGAGGGGATCACAAGGACTCTTTTCGCCAACGATGCGACCCCCAGAAAGTATTCTCAATGACACCAAATCAATTTGAAGAGTTGCTCTTGCAACTAGACAAATTATATTACATTGTTAGGTACATAGCTGGGCATTAACTCGTTAATCCGTTAATCGTTAATTAACGAAGTTAACATTTCTATTAACGGATTAACTTTTAAGTTAACTTTAAAAAATGTTAACGGACTCGTTAACTTCCGTTAAACTATCCTAAGTCCGTTAATCGTTAATCCAGTACCTACTATTTACCAAAAAGATACAGCAGGCACGCTTAAAAAAGCTAGAAAAACGCGTTCTGACAAGTACGTTCGGGCTTCCAGAACTTCCAGAACCCAAAACAACAGTTTCTGTAACCAGATCACTAACGAAACGATATAGAAAATGATATTGTTTATTTATTTATTTATTTACAAACTTGTTAGGCCAGTAGAATTAAACACAAAATTGAATTAAATCGGAAATAATTCATACTAAAGATTTTAGTGCTTTAATGGCTTCATTAGTTGCCCACAAAGACCGTTTTTGACCGTTTTCCTAGGTTTTGGACTTCGACGGAGTTGTGCTTAAGTGGTGGGGGCCCCCGAAAGGGGAGCTTTTTCGGTTTTCCGGTTATACCGCGTAAAGGACTTACCATATCGAAAAGTGGTCTTCCTGACGGTTGAAGGGCATTTAATCCTGCATTAAATAAGACCAAATTCATATGTTTTGAACAAACCGTTCTCGTGCAAATGTTCGGCAAAGTAGAAAATATGTGTATAATTAACGACCCTCTCCACGTCCAATGGCTCGTTACCCGCAGGCTTCCAAGTCTTGAAAAGGAGCGCCTCAACCAGTGTAACCCTATCAAGGCTTACGAGCTGGATGCGCCTATCCTTGTTCGTCCCAGCCGTTCCTTAACTGCGGTTGCTGCACCTCTTCCTGGCACTCACCTGAACGACTCTGTGTTACCTACTGTGGCTGCCCCTCTTCCTTGTATCCTCCTGCACGACTACGTTGCCTAGCCGTATGCCTGGTCTGAGGTTCGACGCCAAAAATCAACAACAACAAGTTCATATTAAAACGCTGAAGAGTTTTTTGTTTGTTTGTTTGAACGCGCTAAATCTCAAGAATTACTAGTTTGATTGAAATAATTATTTTTGTGTTGAATAGCTCATAAATTGAGGCAGGCTATAGAAATATATACAATCACTCTACGACCAATAGAGGCGAAGCAGTAAAAAAAAATGTTGCAAGCACGGAAAATAGTATTTAAACTATTTTCTTACGAAGTTGATTTTGTGGCGTCGAGCCTTGGACCAGGCATATGGCTAAGCAATGCAATCGTACAGAAGGGTACAAGAAAGAGGGGCAGCTACATTAGGTAACACAGAGTCGTTCAGGAGAGTGCCAGGAAGTGGTACAGCAACCGCAGTTAAGGAACGGCTGGGACGAACAAGGATAAGCGAATCCAACTCGTGAGCCTTGACAGGGATACGCTGGTTAAGGCGGACCTTTACAAGGCTTGGGAGCCTACGGGTGACGAGCTATTGGACGTGGAGAGGGTCATTAATTATACACATATTTTCTACTTTGCCGAACATTTGCACGAGAACGGTTTGTCCAAAACATATGAATTTGGTCTTATTTAATGCAGGATTAAATGCCCTTCACCCGTCAGGAAGACCACTTTTCGATAGGGTAAGTCCTTTAGGCGGTATAACCGGAAAACCTAAAAAGCGCCCCTTTGGGGGCGCTTTTTAGGTTACCCCCACCACTTAAGCACAACTCAGTCGAAGTCGAAAACCTAGGAGATTCTTAATGGGCAACCAATGAAGCCATTAAAGCAATAAAATCTTTTGTAGGAATTATTTCCGATTTAAAATATAATTCTACTGGCCGGGACAAATTTTACAACTGAATTTATGATCAGTTTTCCTCAACCGATTGAGCTGAAATTTAGTATACTTATGTAAGTACAATGACAATGCAATGTTATGGTACCATTGAGCTGGTCAGATGGTGGAGTCAGGAGGTGGCCATAGGAACTCCTAAATGAAACGGCGGCATCGCATCGAATTTGGGTTCGTTGGATTTGTCTTTTCGAGCACTTTAGTACTAGATGATGTCCAGGCTCCTGATGATGGAGTCAGGAGGTGGCCATAGGAATTCCTAAACGAAACGGTGGAAACTTATCGAGTTTGGGTTAGTTGGATTTGTCTTTTTGTTTGAGCACTTTGGTGCTAAATTGTATTGTAATTGAACCAAGGCTCTGAGATTGAGATACCTACTAATAATAAAAAGTGTAAAATCAAATTATAATATTAAATTTAAAAACAGGCTTTTATTCTGAAATGGAGTTGTACAAAAACGAAAAAAATAATTGTACTTATGCAAGGTTCAAATAATTTCGAAAGCTAACAGGTAGCGCAAACATAAAAGAGGAAATAAATTCCATGCGCGATACAAGCTTTCGAAATTATTTGAACCTTTCATACATTTTTTTTCGTTTTATTATCATGTTAACGGATTAACGATTAACGTTAACTTGCGTTAAATCTTGCGAAATATAACGTTTTAACGTTTAACGAAGTTAATTTTTTTATTAACGGTTTAACGATTAACGAAGTTAACTATTTGATTAACGGTGCCCAGCTATGGTTAGGTACACATTTCACATAGGTGTAGCATGTAACTGATTTAAGTCAGTGCCTGAGGTATGGGATGGGAGTGACACTGACATATGATGTGACGGAGCATTCAAGACTGAAGCTGAAGTTCGTTCGTTCGTTTCAGCCAAATGACGTCCACTGCTGGACAAAGGCCTCCTCCAAGGTTTTCCACAATGCACGGTCCTGCGCTGCCCGCATCCAGGCTTTTCCCGCGACCTTTACAAGATCGTCGCTCCACCTAGTAGGAGGCCTGCCCACGCTACGTCTTCCAGCCCGTGGTCGCCACTCGAGAACTTTTCTGCCCCAACGGTCATCGTCTCTACGAGCTACGTGCCCCGCCCACTGCCACTTGGTTTTAGCAATTCTGCGAGCTATGTCGGTCACTTTGGTTCTCCTGCGGATCTCCTCATTTCTGATTCGATCACGCAGGGAAACTCCAAGCATGGCCCGCTCCATCGCCCTTTGGGTGACCTTGAGCCTTCTTATGAGGCCCATAATAAGCGACCACGTTTCAGATCCATAAATCAACACTGGCAACACACACTGCTCGAAGACTTTTGTTTTGAGAAGAAGCTGAAGTGTCGTTGATGTTTGATGTCACTAAAACACCCTCGCATGCCACCCCCATACCTCAGGCGCTGAGTTGCTCAGTTATGCTCTAAACCAGTGTTTCTTAACCTGTGGTCTGCAGACCCCGGGGGCTCAATTACTAGAAATCAATCATTCAAAACAAAAATTACATTCTACATTTTGATTAGATAAAAACCAATTTGATTTGTGTAAACATAGTTTTTAGTGTTTCAGTACCCTGATAACCTTGCAAAAAGAAATGCTATTGAGGTCATAATGCACACCATGTCTCAACAAAGTTAAAAAAAAAACTGTAATGTTACTATACTCAACATCAAATAAATCGCACCTTCCGCGACGCGAACTTTAAAGATTTTCTTCTGACATAATCATGGTGCCCCAACAATATTGGTGTTATTTGAAAGCCCAATAAATAAACTTAAAGAAAAACACATTTTATTTTTAACAAAACAATTAACAGGTACCATAAATGTCACATGAAAAAAGGCCTTACTTGGGGCTCACCTCTGGGATCAATTACACCAATTTTTGTGGTTATAGAACCAAATAATGATCTTACGTGTCTTTTTTAACAGATGGATAGCGATTAATCCCAACTTAACAGTTTTATAGCCATAAAAGTTGGCTCAAGCGTAACTACCAATTTTTTGAAGAAGTGACTCTGGATCCTTCTAAAAACACATTTTTGGGATAAAAACCTTTCCTTTAATGAAATGAAGGTTAGAACTAGGCTTTCAAATGCAACCAATGTTGGTGGGAAGTGGGGATGCATACGTTTGAGAAGTGCTTGTTGCGGGAGGTGTGATTTATTTGATGCCGAGTGTATTTGGTGTGCGTAATACATAAATCAATGCTTCCATACTGATTGATAGATTACAATAAATTGATTAATGTTAAAAGTATCATAATCTTTCACTGCATCTCTTGTGGAAAAGAAAACTAGATATTTTAAATTGTCTGGAGCACTGCATAATGCATATCTGCATCCAAATGAATACAATATTTAATGTACCTTGTTTGTTTAGTGTTAATTAGTAATTAAAGTTGTCTCTTTATGATTTCTCAAAACTCATGTTCACTCATTACCAGTCACCAATTATTATCAATAAATTATTCTACTGTTAGATTAGATATTGCACAAATCAATTTCAACATTTACATTTTTGTAGGTATTAAACTAACCTGGAGTATCCAAACATTGTGTAAGTGTTCTCAAATTGACATAGTGCCCTCTGAGCGCTGGATCGGCATCTGCTAATACAACCCTCGTCAGCTTCTTAGCGTGGGCTCGCTCCAGGGTGCGCGTCACTGCAGGCGTGTGCGGCAGCCACTGGCCGCCACTCTGCCACTCCCACACCACCACACAGTGGACCGACGACATCACCGCTGTTGGTACATCTTTAGAAAAAAATAAAGATGAAATAACCAGTCACATTTCAGTTTCAACTAAATAATGAAACATAACATACATTTATAGTTCATATTGGAAAATATGATGTACTACTAGTGTTCAGATTGTATTATAATACCCTTAAAGTCAGATAATAGTGGCTAAAACCAACAATAACTTCACTACACAAGTGTATGCAAACTGATGCAGAACAGTGGTTCAATGTAAACTGATAGTTAAATACACAAGGAGAATACCAGAATATAGAATCAATTGTTGACACAACGTTCCAATAACATCGGTTCAAGCTTCAGTTTACGTTCAGATAGCCTATTGGACAATTAAAAATGAGTGCACCTAATTAATGTGTAAACAACGGCAACTTACTTGGTCCTCTGATAACTTCCAACACGTTTACTCAATTAACAATTTATACAAATTAACATCAATTTACATTTCTTCAGAAACTTATCTCCAAAGACTCCAAACAAGAATGTAAATGAATCGGTCGGTATCATAGAATGTCAAGTGAGACTTGTAACTTACAAACGCACAAACTACCTATAATTGACACCATAATTCAAAAAATAAATACAAATTTTAGGATGTATTAAAGTCAAAACCTGTGCAGCTGTGGTTAAGACATATTGTTAAAAGTTTAAAACGTAGTTTTAAGAAATAAATTGTTGACTTTTTAATGCTTTTTTGACAGTTCAGCTAACTGCAACAAGTGAGCCATAGAGATTTTTTTTTTGGTTTCGTTCTTTCCTCTTGCAGGAAAAGGCAAAGGCATTCGCCATACAGCCAAGTCTTCAGTTTGTATTCACAGAGACGGCGCGAGAGAGAGGAAACATTTTCATTTTGAAGCCGACTGAGTAATTTCCCTTCAATATTATTTTTTTCCCTTTAACTTCGGCTTTGAATTTCTTCAAATTTCTTCTTTAGTGGTAACTAAGAACTTGTATAATGCTACGAAACAGTTTTCATTTTTGAGAAGATCAGGTAGAGAGCGCGGGATGACTTCTGGTTCTTTATAAACTTGTAATAAGTCTTCTATCAAAATGAGTCTTTGGAGTGAAAATATAGAACACTCGAAGAATATGTGATGGAGGGATTGATTAGCTTGATTGCAGAATGAGCATGATGGGGAGGTGATCATGTTCATCCGGTGGAGATGTTCATTAAAACGGCCATGTCCAATTCTTAATCTTGATATGTAAGAATAAAACTTTCTGTTCTTATAGGTTCCTTTTGTAAACCAGGGCTTTCCTATTCCATGGTTAATCTGGTGGTACCATTTTCCTTTAGTTTGAATACTTTCTTGCCAGTGGTCTAGCCATTTTTTCTTCATTAGTTCTTTTAAAAGGGTTGAACAGTCTGTATATGATATTTTGATCTTTTTAACAGGTACTACATCTGATGTGTTTGTTATAAGCTTAGCTAAAGTGTCTGCCTCTTCATTGCCCACCACGCCCACATGTGAAGGTGTCCAGAAAAAAATAATATCTCTGCCCATGTTACATAGTTTGTGATATTTTTCTTTTATTTGAAAAATAATATAGTTTGTTTTTGCGTTATGACACGGGTTCGACAAAGCTTCTAAAACACTCATGCTGTCGGAAACTATTATCCATTTTTCAATGTTTGAATGCTCAATGTACTCCAGAGCAGCCAGCACTGCGCATGCCTCGGCAGTATAAATACTTGCTGCAGATGGTAATTTTATCCCATGACCAATCTTGACATTTAAGTCATAAAATGCCATAGAAACCTTATCTTCGGTTTTTGAACCATCAGTGTATATTTGTCTATAGCCTTCCCAAGAATTAAGTTCATTATTTACAACATATTTACAAGAAAGTTTTTTTATTAATTATTACATTTATAAAACAAAACTTACTGTCATATTCACCTCCATAACACGGTAATAAATCGCTAGTATGTACATTATTATCATCTTTTAACCTTTTGATATCCGATAGCACAGTACTCAAATAAGAAGGAAAATTAATTTGTAATAACTTAGTCGTTAATAAACTATTATTTACAGACAACAATCTCATCAAAAACGTTTGTCTAAGATAATCAAATCTAATGAATAAAGGAGGTAAGTTGCACTCGATTTGCATTGAATTAATTGGTGAGGTGTTCATTGCTCCTAATATAAGTCGCAAATTCTTATTTTGGATTTTTTCAAGTTTCTCTACAAGTTTCTTATCAGAGGCAAAACAAAAAAATGCATATTCAAAATGGCTTCTTACCAAAGATTTATATAATAATAAAAGTATTTTAGGATCTGCACCCCAATTGGTTCCAGTAAGAGATTTAAGAATATTTGTAGCACGTAGAGATCTTTCTATAAGGCAATCAACATAGGGTTTCCAAGAGAAGTTTTGTTGGAAAGTAACACCTAAGAATTTTGCACCTGATTCCAGTGGTAGTTCTTGATGGTTATATTTAATACCCGAACTTAATAAATGTATGCAGCGTTTCTTAAAAACAACAACTTTACTTTTATTTGCATTAACGTGGACAAATTTGGGCCTTGAGTATATATTGCTAAATCATCTGCAAATTGTAAATTACATATTTGGGGATCAGGTCCCAAAATTTCATTTAGCCTATGAATGTATATAATATACAACAACGGGCTCAAAATACCTCCTTGACAAACTCCTTTGAAAGAGAGTCTTGGACCATATAATTTATTATTAAGTTTAACATGTACTAAGCGATTATTTAAAAAATTATGTAACCAGGCCACAATTTTAGTTGGAAGACCTAATGAAGAGAGAATCGAGGATAACACAGTAAGATTGACATTGTTAAAGGCACCGACAATATCAAAGAAAACGCAGATTAGATAGTTATTTTCTTTTAAAGCCTTTTGTATGTCTGTGTATAAACAACCTAAACTTTCACGAGCGGAACGCCCACGTCTGAACCCAAATTGATTGCTTGGAAGCAAATTATTACTTTCTATGTAAAACTCCAGACGCTGTTTTATCAATTGTTCAAAAATTTTACCTACACACGATGTTAAAGCTATCGGACGATATGAGTCTGGACTATTTTTATCTTTATTCGGTTTTAATATGGGAACTAAGCAGTCAGTCTTCCATTGACCTGGAATCAGATTTTCCTTCCACAAACTATTAATGATAAATAGAAATTTTAATAGGTTTTTTTTTATTTAATTTTTTTAACATTTTATAAGAGATAAAATCCAAGCCGCAAGCGGTGTCCTTTCGTGATTTGATCGCTGATATAAGCTCAGTAAACGTAAACATGCTTAACAGATAAGAATTTGCATTACTTGCTGTACAATTAGTGAAATCTAATGGTGGCGATTCTGCATGGTCTGGAGTGTATTTCGTAAGAAAATCATGAACCCAAAGCGGACAAGAATCATTCTGCGAAAACTTGCAATTATTACTTTTATTAAATTTACGTAAAGTATTCCAAATAAGAGATATGGGAGTAAATCTACTTAAATTTGAACAAAATTCTTTCCAACTCTCAATTTTCTCTGTATTAATAACACGCTTTTTTAGGGCTTGTAATTTTTTAAAATGTATATAATTTTCAAGAGTAGGGTCATTTTTGAATTGCACGTAAGCTTCTTTCGAGTTTTGTACAGCACTAGCACAGCGATCATTCCACCAAGGAACCGAAAGACGTTTAGATTTTTTAACTGACGATCTGTGTGGAACGAAACGTTGAGATTGACTTTTTTTATTTGAGTTTGGCATTGACATATTTACAGCTGACTTGATGATGTCACAAAAGTTGTTGTACAATTCCAAAACATTGCTATTAGACACTGTAAAATCATACAACATTTCATTGACTAACTTTGAGTAATGTTTCCAATTAACTAGTTTAAGATTAGGATGATCAGGGATATCAGTACCTGCTGGCATGTATGTTAGACGTGGTTGCGATGCAGTTGTTAATAGTTGTATTGAGGTTATTGTGGGTAAATGATAACTACCAAGTGGATCATCGTGCACTTTCCAGTCACAGCATAAAGCTAAACAGGGGCTCACCATAGTCAAGTCAAGTCCGTTCGGTCTCCAGACATGTGTTCCCACAGTCGTAACCTGTTTATCATTTAATAAAACTAAATCACAATCATCTAAACTATCTAAAATATCTCGTCCTCGACTGTCTACAGTGTTACAGCCCCATATGGTATGATGGGCGTTAAAATCTCCAGCTACAATAACTGGCTTTGGCAAACTTACAATTAAATCTGAAAATTTCTTTATATGAAATCTAGGTGAACTATTAGTAGGACAATAAACTGAAACTATTGTGTATGATTTATTATTGATTGTGATTTGAACTGCTAAATTTTGTAATGAGTTATCAAAATAAGTTTGAAGTCTACAATATTGAATTCTTTCATGAATCAGAATGGCTACTCCATTATGATAATTTCCACAGTCATTTCGCTCTATTTTATAACCTTTTACCTTAAATTTGTGAATAGGCTTTAGCCAAGTCTCAGATATTACAGCAATATCTATACAATTATCATAAATAAACTTAGTAAATAAATTACGATTGCACAGAAAGCTCTGAGCATTCCATTGAACTATATTTATTTGCTCTTCGAATTTGATGAATTAAAATTTTTACTGAAAGTGTCTGTAAGAATATCTAAAATGTTTTTGGATGAAATAGTTGTGTTGTTGCTTTTATTTAATGTTATAATTTTAACTATTGACTCTATTAAAAGATTCATTACCGTTGCATCAGAGTTCAATATAGACATTAAGTTGTTTTCAGGCTTTGGTAAGTATTTATTATTTGTTCTCAATTCTGGAAAGGTTTGTTTACTAGATATGTCTGCATAAGTGGGAGCTTTAACAAATTTCACTCTATTTTCTTGTATTTTCTTTTGTTTTATTGGACATTGTGCTGAAATACTAACATGGTTTCCTTTGCAATGAGAGCATACTGCATTTTCTTTAGGAGTTGGACAATCTTTATAATTGTGTCCATTACTGCAAATTGAGCACCGTTCCTCGTTCTTACAATACTTGGAAATGTGACCATACCTCTGGCAGCGGTAACATTGCTTAACTGGAGGGATGTACTGGGAGATGCTGTGCCTCCAGCCGCCCAGCTCCACGAAGTCTGGCAGGGTCGTGGCCGCAAAAGTGATGGCGACTGTCCCTGTGGGCTGACGGGAGAAACCTTCAGTTGTGGTGTCTTTGCGGAAGAATCTGCGAACGCTGATAATCTTCTTACTACTGCTCAACATGGTAAAGATTTTTTTGTTATTGTACTTTATAGGCACATTTCGAATTATCCCCGTGGTTTCGGTGGATGAAGCTGGAATGCTGGCTTTGAACTGATTATCACTTAAAAAGGTTTTATTATTCAGTAGTGCATTGGCTAGACCTGGCTTTTCAAAGTAGACTCCTATTTTGTACTTGTTGAGTGCTTTCAAATACTTAACGCCTTTATTGTACCTTCTCAGAACGTTGGAAAGAGATAATAAATCTCTGTTACCAATGGGCCTCTGGCTATCAGATGACTCTATGAAGACTACGAATTCAAAAGCTGCAGAGTCCTCTGGGTATAACCTGGTGTAGTCAGTAACATAATACGGAACAAGGACACTTCCCTGACCATCCTCCACCTCGGAATCTGATGAACTGGTATCGCCGTTGCTGCGATCGCCCGGATCCAAACCGGTGACCTCCACTTTTTTCCTTTTTTTGCTACCCCTCCCCATCGTCTTAATAAACTTTCCTAACAACAAAAATCTAACAGATTTAGTTTAATTAATTTAAAACTTTCGGAAGCGCGTCTTTCCACTTCGAAGTTTCCCGCCTTTTTTTTTTTCTGAGCCATAGAGAAGTAAGCAATCAACACGTTCCGTTACAAGTAGGCACTTGTCTATAGGCACAATCACAGAGCACGTAATGGCAAAATATTTTTGGAATTAGGTAAATAATAAATAAATATGAATAAATTCGAAACCATTTAGTCAAAACCATAAAAGGAAAATTTATTTTTATACACGTAAGAGTCTATCATATAAAAATTATCATTTTGTTAAATTAATTAACGCGTGTGGTGTCATGCATGGTGTGCCGGTGTGCGTGGTATTTTAAATTAAAAAAAAAAAGTTTGACGCGTTGCGAGTTGCGAGGTACGTGACACACTCGCTAACAATTAATATCGATATTGATTGAAATTGTTATTTCGAATGATTATACTAGCTGTGCCCGCGACTTAGTACGCGTGAAAAAAGTTTGCTTAATATTTTCTGTTTTTAAAACATTTTTGGGTATTTCGCCGAAACAGTAAATTTCCTGTGTCCAGGCAGGCGAACACATGTTTTTTTTTATATCTAATATGTATAAAACTATTTTTATGGGAAAGTTCATCAAAAGTTTTATTTGTTTTTGCTTACAATAGCAGAAACTACAAATAATACCGTAGAAAAACTTAATCAAAAGTAGTTTGTCTAATTTCCTTGTTATGTCCATTACTGTTGTTTGCCAAAATGAAGGCACAATATTATAACAAATTGAAGCGTAATTTCATTCTAATAGCACTGTCTTTATATTTGAGAAACGTTTGGCTATCGGCTATCGGAAAATAAAAACTTTAAATGTCAAATACTTGAAAGGAAGGAAATAAAGTGAAGTTAAGTTCTTGTCCGAGTCAAAAGTATAATTTCCCTGGGTCTTCTTTTCGACCATTGTAGTTACGAAACGAAAGAACTTAGAATGTAATGCACTGCACCGTTACACCTTTTGCTCCGCCCCTATTGGCTGTAGGGCCTGTAGGGTGATGTTAAGCATCAAAGAGCATAAAAGAGTAAGAGACGGCACTCCATAGATATTTTTTGAGCTCACGCACACATATGCATTTTAGAGAACGACCCGCAAATCTTTACCAACCGCACAAACTACGGGCGGAGCTACCAACATAATGCCTTATTTTCTGACAGTATTAGTGACGTTCGTAATAACTTATCGATTATCGATACTTTGCTAGGGTTGTAATTGCATATCGATATCTAGTATAGGAACCTTCAATATTTTAATGATTACTATTTTTATTTTATACTATGTGTAAGTAAAACGAAGTTTTGTAACGTAAATTATTTATTTCGAAATAAAATAGGTATATTACAATAAGTATTGAACATGACATAGCAGTTGTAGGCATGAGGAATTATTGAAAATTATAACAAAGTACAGAAATGATAATTTTGTAAACTTTTATTTTCACAACTTTTTCTAAGAAAAAATAGGATTTTTATTTATAAACATCTTTAATTTTCTTATCAGCTGATCGAACCTCAGCCTCAAGATTACTTTTCAATGCTTTGTTGCTGTGCTTTTTTACTTTTGTCAGCAAAATTGTTTTCACTTTTTATGAAGCTGTCATTAATGATTTTACAACTTTTTCTTAGAAAAAGGTAACTTAATATTTTAAACATCTTATCATAAATGTCTTTATTATGTTGTTGACATTTAAACCAACTAAAATTACAATTTGTACTCAACATTAAGAAAATGAATTTTCCAACATTTTCCATATATATCTGGTCGGCAATATGGTCATGATAAAATTGTTTAGCTTCATTTACGGTGGTACATAATTGAATTGTTGGATAAACGAGACTTTTTTTATCATGCCACCATTCGCGAAGAGATATATATGTGTCGGCGCCGGACACAGATGCTGCAAATTATTATTGATGATTAATAGTACCAATCTTAATATTATGTTATCTGTAGAAATCTGTAGAGCAGAAGGTTTGTGATTCCTAAACGTAACACCCAACTGATGCGCAGAAAAAGATAACTGTCATTGAGTTGTGTCATGTCAAGTGTGAGCGGGCGGCTGCGAGGTTATCTTTGAAAGCGTGTTGAGTTTGGTGGAACGTTAAATTGTAGGAAAAGTGGTTGTCTACCATCCAAGATATTATCTCCTTGCCCGTTAACCCACGCCTATGGAGATTCCACCCCTAGAGTTCCTTCTGATAGAGACCCAGTGCCTTTATCAGAAGTGGGATTCGAAGGGCACTATTCAAAGGAGATAAATCTTTCGGCATGCACACCTACGCTACGCAACTCATCAAGTTTTACATGGAGGATGCTGGCTCAGACATTGAGAGTTGGTGCAGGTTGACGGAAATTATTGTGATTGACGTAAACTGGAAGGGCCTTTGTGAGTGAGTGAGTTGAGGGGGCCGGGCCAAAGTCGCCCGGGCCACCCTGTTGCCGTGGTTGAAGGGGCTGTTTACGCCCGGGCCACGCTGGTGTAATGTTGGTATCCTGATCGCACGGCTGCATGCCTGGATCAGCAGTAATAGTGGTAGTTGGGTTTGAGGTAACTGGTTGAAGGAGCCTTGGCTTAAGCCTTGCGCATCGGGCCATGTTACCTAAACTCTGGTTTCCTGGTCGGCCAGCTGTAATGTGTTGGTTTCCTGGTCGGGCCAGCTGTAAAGTTTTGGTTTCCTGGTCGGCGGGGCCTCACCCCGGGCCAGCTGCAATGTTTTGGTTTCCTGGTCGGCGGGGCCTCACCCCGGGCCAGCTGAAATGTTTTGGTTTCCTAGTCGGCGGGGCCTCACCCCGGGCCAGCTGTAATGTTTTGGTTTCCTGGTCGGCGGGGCCTCACCCCGGGCCAGCTGCAATGTTTTGGTTTCCTGGTCGGGCCTGACGCCCGGGCCAGCTGTAATGTTTTGGTTTCCTGGTCGGGCTTCGCGCCCGGGCCAGCTGTAATGGTTTGGTTTCCTGATCCAGGGTCATCACGCCCTGATCAGCTGTATTTATTGTGATTCTACGATCTGATATTCACACACTCTGTAGTCAGGAATGGACGAGCTGTGATAATAAGAAATTGAATGTTTACAGATGGACAAACCCTGGACTAAGCGCACGAGGCCGTGCGATAGTCAGGCTGGCCGTGTCGGCGCCGGACACAGATGCTGCAAATTATTATTGATGATTAATAGTACCAATCTTAATATTATGTTATCTGTAGAAATCTGTAGAGCAGAAGGTTTGTGATTCCTAAACGTAACACCCAACTGATGCGCAGAAAAAGATAACTGTCATTGAGTTGTGTCATGTCAAGTGTGAGCGGGCGGCTGCGAGGTTATCTTTGAAAGCGTGTTGAGTTTGGTGGAACGTTAAATTGTAGGAAAAGTGGTTGTCTACCATCCAAGATATTATCTCCTTGCCCGTTAACCCACGCCTATGGAGATTCCACCCCTAGAGTTCCTTCTGATAGAGACCCAGTGCCTTTATATGCATACAAATCATTGTCAACAGGAGTTTTCACGCTCAAACACTCTTCACAAATTAAACAAGAACTGTTCTGTAATAGTTTGGCAGCTAAATACCCGCTTACATATACTACTGGTTGGTTTTCAAGGCTACACAAATTTTCAATGGGCTGTTCTAAGTTTTCAGGGTCCGGGATAGACAACACAGGATAAAATTCAGTGTCTGTGGAATCTTGAACATTAATTTTTATTTCTGTTGTTTTTAAATTAGTTTTTAAAATGTCTTTATATTCCAGCATATGTTTATTGTTGTCTGCTTCACAATTAGCACTTCTGCTATGAGGCACTTTCAGCCCAGTAACCATGCTTGTTTTAAGCGCTGCAGTAAAGTGCGTGATAGTGGGATTTCTATTGGTTACACTGTGTTGCCTAATGATTCCAAATAAGTTTTCCAGAGAGTCTTGGTTAAACTGTCTAAGGTTCATATATTTAAACCCTTCATTCTTTAACTTTTCCCAAATATCGTTTAAGGATTTGATAGATATTTGATATCCCTTTACGCATTTAACATTTTTTAGTATCGTGTTTTCTGCTGTTATAAATTTTATGGTTTTTAACTTATCAGTATAAAAGGTCCAAGACTCAATGTGATTACTTGATGTGGAAACATTTTCCCGGATCCCTTTCTTTACGTCATTTAAAGATGATGGACCATTTGTACAATCAAATAGTTTATCTAACTGTTCAATCACAAATGCTGTATCATTGCAATCAGAAACTTCTTTCCATGCCATCATTTTTAAAATAGCTGCCACGGTATTACTCAGAGCATGCGCAGCATACTTCACCCTCATCTTAGTTTTGAATGTTGGATTTACAATGGTACTATTCAGTTTTTTAAAATATAAAAAATTTCTGTTGTGTTCTTCTGCAACTACCAAATGCCTCCATTGTGCAATTTTTCCATCGAAAGACATATTTCCACTTTTAAAGAAATTATTTCGTAATGATTTGAACAAGTGAGGGATGTCATAGATTATAAAAATTTTGTCATTATTTACAGAGAAAAAGTTGCTATCTATGCCTTGTCCACAGTTTCTTTTTAACATGTTAAGAGCTCCTATATTTGTAGATCCCTGATCACAAACTGTTGTTAGAACCATAAATCCGATTTCTTTTAATTTTTTGATGATGTCCGATATAATTTTTGCCAGTTTTGCTGTTGATATTGTGCCTTCCACAAAATAGTGCGCAATATATTGTTTGTATTTATGTTTAGCACCCTGTATCATAAACACTAACGCATGGTCTGCAATTTTCTTTTCTCGTCCCATGTTCTCGCCCTCTCCATAATCCACGTAGCCATCCACTTTATCAGCAATTTCGTTATAAATTATCCGTTTCTTTAACGCCATCTCGTCAAATATTAACGAGCAATATTTATTTTCCTTTGGCATACTTGATGCTTTTGCCTCTAACATATCAATTATATTTTTATTTATACCAGGCTCCATTGGTATATTTTTTAAAATCCTTTGGAGCGTTTTAGTGCTTGGTAGCGTAAACAGCTTTTGCATATAGCGGTATGCTTTAGGGGACCGTTTAAATATAGCCAAAGCATATATTTTGTTGGCTAAAGTCCACCTTTTTCCTTGTGACTTTTTTTTGTTATTCTGCACTACATCCTTTACTAACGATGTCAGCACTTCCGAATCTAACTTGTCTAAATTCACTCTTGACTTCGCTATATTCCTTATTGTTTTTTTTGCATTTTGTAACTGTCGCCAAAGCCTCTTCTCTTTAATTGTAAATGTTGATGAAGTGTCTGTAATAAAAACATTTCCATTAGTAAAAAAAACAACATTAAAGCAAATTGAATTGAATATTGGTTAATTAATCAGCAATTTTACTTAGTTTTTTAAATTAGGTATGTTTTATCTTACCTTTCATTTCAATGTTTTTCTTAGGTCTTTTATAACTGTGGACTAATATTTCTGCCTGTGCATCTTGATGGCAAATGTTTTTATCATCTGAAATATTATAAATATGCAAATAAGTTTAAAATTTATTTTGTTGTTTTATGAAACATATTATTTCCAAATCAATCAATCATTATCAAGTTTTAAAAAAATGCAAAGACAGGATAATGATAGCTCTTCTCATAAAATATGAAGCGTGGGCCCACCTTCAATAACAATGACATAATATTAAATTAAAGGCATTTAGAGGTTTTAATGTTCTGCATTCTGGATGCGGTCTGCGGGTATGTCAAGACAATCTGTAAGTGGTCGTGATAAGGCAATCAGTCACGTGTGCTTTGCGTTCTTTGTTCGTATCCGCACGGTCAAATCGCATTAATATAAAATGTACAGAAACCTAGAATGTTGTACATATAAGTTCATTTTGACCTGACTGCAGACTGCAGAACGCATCCAGGGTGGCATTCTTTAGTTTGAGGGAAGGCATATTTTAGAAGGTAAATAATTAGTTTGTACACTTACCATGAGTAATGGGTTTATAGGTCATATGTTCTGGTGCATTGGAAGTAGAAGGAAGAGGTTCAAAAGTTGTTTTCGCAGAAATACCAGAATCTGGTATATCCACAGCTCCCAAACATGTTGAATTTAGTTGTTTGGTTGTAGTTGTAAGGGGAACTGAAAGCAGATAATGAAATGTGAATTGGGTAATAAAATGTCATGTTCTTTTCTTACCCAACTTTAGGGTACAATCAGTCTAGTACATGTCTTGCTCACATTAAAAATTACTAGCTTATAAATATTATTAAACTAGCTGACCTGGCTAATTAATGTAGATTGCCTAAAATTTTTCAAATTGGTCCGGTACTTTTTTTGAAGAATTTGTATTACACAAATTACTAAAGTCCCTCTAACTCAACACACATTCTAAGCTAAATTGTGTTACGAGTGGGTTTACTACAATATTCAAGCTGTGGGGTTCTAACCCGCACTTTAGGCTATCTTGGCTTCGAGTTACGGAGCCGATCAAATACAAACAAACAATTAAATATTTCCTTTTTATATTATTAGTATAATTTTAGATAAACATACCTCGTTCAACTGGATTTGACTTCTTTGGAATGCAATATGAATGATCATAAAGAACTGTAACAAAGTATAGATATAATTAATAATTGAAATTATATATTATTTATTGATAAGCATACAACACATGTTTGTGGTTACAAAGAAAGAACCTTGTTAAATTGCAATCGGTTGGTTTGTTTTGGAAACCAAAGAAAATTAATTAAGACATCTAAATAATTCAGAAAAATTGATAGATAGTAAATTAAATTTAAAAAAAATAATTGAAGTCATCATCATACCTGTCTTGAGGTTTTCTTTATTGGAGTCTTTTACATGAAGAGGAAACTCTGTCAAAACTTCATCTGGCAAGATGGGATTGCTCAATTCCAGTGTTGGAATAGCTGAGTTCTTCAGCCGAGTTCCTTTGGCATTGAAGGATTCAGGAGTGAAGTGCCCACCACAAACAAACTTCAGTTGGTGTAACTTTTCAATAGGTACATATGCTAAGTCTTCTATGCCAGCATTTTTAACCCACATTCGACAACTGAAATAAGAAATACCTATTAGAAAAGAAAAAGAATAACAAACTGAAATTTATTCATCAACTAATTTCTTTTAGTATTGTTATGCAATTCATTTACAGAGTACGAAACAAAATACTGAAATTAAAAATTGGTTATGGTTATTTACTGTATGATTAAAAATATTAATCCCAGCCTTTAAGTTTACACAATCAGTAAAATTATCTTGTAATAAATGAGTGTTATTAGAAACTTACCGGTCAGAATCCAGAGGAAACCTACTCAAAAGTAAGGGTGATCCACCACGACTTCGCCTCTTATTACAAATAACGCACTTCTTGTTGTTTCTACTCTCCATTATCAGTAGAAGCCTAAAATGAAATAGGTATTAATTAAACAAAGCCTATAATTTCTCTCCAACCAGTGTCAATGCCCTGGTTCATGCATTTACCAGTTTTGAAAGTACATTTACATTTTCATCACATAGGGTTGTTTTTAATGAAAAATAGATTTGTAATAGATCTAATATTTCAAGTAAGTAGATAACATACCCATTAAACAGAAAAGTAAATAAGAGTTTAAACTTCTGTAGAAGTTGAAACACAGCTTATTTAAAAGAGTCTCTATCTCACAAAAAACATAACACTGAACAGCAAACTTTATCACGCCCGATACGGAGGAACTTAATCAACTCAACGTAAACGACAGAAAAGTTTATTTACAGTAATATTGCACCAAATCTGAGAAAATAACTTCACACGAATCAATTCGCCGGTTTAAAACTCTAACTCAATTGACAGACATTTTTTTTCATTTGTCAAACTAACAATACTACCAACATAAGGACACTAACAATTATTTTTAGTATGGTGGTATTGATCCGCGGGTTCCCCTGCTATAGTGAAATCAATCCAAAATGCACTTTATTTCTTAAGGGATAAGGTTGTATATCAATTGCTACATATAGAGACTAGTTTTTGTATGAGAAGTGTCTACCCACTGTTAAGCATCATAAATATTTTTTCAAAAAGGATTAGTAGTTCCTGAACTTCCTGAGATTAGCGCGTTTCATCAATCACAAACAAACTTTTCAGTTTTTTTAATACGCTAAGATTAATATAGAAGTATAGATTCGTAATAAACTTTAAAGGAAGGCTTACAGAAATTCCAAATCGCCAACAAGTATTAGGGTGTATTAACGCCAACAAGTATCATATCATAGCGTAGCACATAAGTTGATAGTACTATCAATTACTAGTATGTATCATCTTAAAATCGGTAGCCCAACATCTGAACTCCTCCTGTGGGTCTAGAGTGCACACAACAAAGTGTACATTGTAATAAATAATGTTCACGCGCCATCGATAGTCATCGATAGCATTGACATGAATACGATTACGAGATTTACGAGTACAACACTACAGACTCTTTTATGCTCTTTGCACAGTGGGTAGACACTTCTCATACAAAAACTAGTCTCTATATGTAGCAATTGATATACAACCTTATCCTTTAAGCAATAAAGTGCATTTTGGATTGATTTTACTATAGCAGGGGAACCCGCGGATCAATACCACCATACTAAAAATAATTGTTAGTGTCCTTATGTTGGTAGTATTGTTAGTTTGACAAATGAAAAAAAATGTCTGTCAATTGAGTTTGAGTTTTAAACCGGCGAATTGATTCGTGTGAAGTTATTTTCTCAGATTTGGTGCAATATTACTGTAAATAAACTTTTCTGTCGTTTACGTTGAGTTGATTAAGTTCCTCCGTATCGGGCGTGATAAAGTTTGCTGTTCAGTGTTATGTTTTTTGTGAGATAGAGACTCTTTTAAATAAGCTGTGTTTCAACTTCTACAGAAGTTTAAACTCTTATTTACTTTTCTGTTTAATGGGTATGTTATCTACTTACTTGAAATATTACATCTATTACAAATCTATTTTTCATTAAAAACAACCCTATGTGATGAAAATGTAAATGTACTTTCAAAACTGGTAAATGCATGAACCAGGGCATTGACACTGGTTGGAGAGAAATTATAGGCTTTGTTTAATTAATACCTATTTCATTTTAGGCTTCTACTGATAATGGAGAGTAGAAACAACAAGAAGTGCGTTATTTGTAATAAGAGGCGAAGTCGTGGTGGATCACCCTTACTTTTGAGTAGGTTTCCTCTGGATTCTGACCGGTGAGTTTCTAATAACACTCATTTATTACAAGATAATTTTACTGATTGTGTAAACTTAAAGGCTGGGATTAATATTTTTAATCATACAGTAAATAACCATAACCAATTTTTAATTTCAGTATTTTGTTTCGTACTCTGCAAATGAATTGCATAACAATACTAAAAGAAATTAGTTGATGAATAAATTTCAGTTTGTTATTCTTTTTCTTTTCTAATAGGTATTTCTTATTTCAGTTGTCGAATGTGGGTTAAAAATGCTGGCTTAGAAGACTTAGCATATGTACCTATTGAAAAGTTACACCAACTGAAGTTTGTTTGTGGTGGGCACTTCACTCCTGAATCCTTCAATGCCAAAGGAACTCGGCTGAAGAACTCAGCTATTCCAACACTGGAATTGAGCAATCCCATCTTTCCAGATGAAGTTTTGACAGAGTTTCCTCTTCATGTAAAAGACTCCAATAAAGAAAACCTCAAGACAGGTATGATGATGACTTCAATTATTTTTTTTAAATTTAATTTACTATCTATCAATTTTTCTGAATTATTTAGATGTCTTAATTAATTTTCTTTGGTTTCCAAAACAAACCAACCGAATGCAATTTAACAAGGTTCTTTCTTTGTAACCACAAACATGTGTTGTATGCTTATCAATAAATAATATATAATTTCAATTATTAATTATATCTATACTTTGTTACAGTTCTTTATGATCATTCATATTGCATTCCAAAGAAGTCAAATCCAGTTGAACGAGGTATGTTTATCTAAAATTATACTAATAATATAAAAAGGAAATATTTAATTGTTTGTTTGTATTTGATCGGCTCCGTAACTCGAGCCAAGATAGCCTAAAGTGCGGGTTAGAACCCCACAGCTTGAATATTGTAGTAAACCCACTCGTAACACAATTTAGCTTAGAATGTGTGTTGAGTTAGAGGGACTTTAGTAATTTGTGTAATACAAATTCTTCAAAAAAAGTACCGGACCAATTTGAAAAATTTTAGGCAATCTACATTAATTAGCCAGGTCAGCTAGTTTAATAATATTTATAAGCTAGTAATTTTTAATGTGAGCAAGACATGTACTAGACTGATTGTACCCTAAAGTTGGGTAAGAAAAGAACATGACATTTTATTACCCAATTCACATTTCATTATCTGCTTTCAGTTCCCCTTACAACTACAACCAAACAACTAAATTCAACATGTTTGGGAGCTGTGGATATACCAGATTCTGGTATTTCTGCGAAAACAACTTTTGAACCTCTTCCTTCTACTTCCAATGCACCAGAACATATGACCTATAAACCCATTACTCATGGTAAGTGTACAAACTAATTATTTACCTTCTAAAATATGCCTTCCCTCAAACTAAAGAATGCCACCCTGGATGCGTTCTGCAGTCTGCAGTCAGGTCAAAATGAACTTATATGTACAACATTCTAGGTTTCTGTACATTTTATATTAATGCGATTTGACCGTGCGGATACGAACAAAGAACGCAAAGCACACGTGACTGATTGCCTTATCACGACCACTTACAGATTGTCTTGACATACCCGCAGACCGCATCCAGAATGCAGAACATTAAAACCTCTAAATGCCTTTAATTTAATATTATGTCATTGTTATTGAAGGTGGGCCCACGCTTCATATTTTATGAGAAGAGCTATCATTATCCTGTCTTTGCATTTTTTTAAAACTTGATAATGATTGATTGATTTGGAAATAATATGTTTCATAAAACAACAAAATAAATTTTAAACTAATTTGCATATTTATAATATTTCAGATGATAAAAACATTTGCCATCAAGATGCACAGGCAGAAATATTAGTCCACAGTTATAAAAGACCTAAGAAAAACATTGAAATGAAAGGTAAGATAAAACATACCTAATTTAAAAAACTAAGTAAAATTGCTGATTAATTAACCAATATTCAATTCAATTTGCTTTAATGTTGTTTTTTTTTACTAATGGAAATGTTTTTATTACAGACACTTCATCAACATTTACAATTAAAGAGAAGAGGCTTTGGCGACAGTTACAAAATGCAAAAAAAACAATAAGGAATATAGCGAAGGTAGTTGCAGAAGAACACAACAGAAATTTTTTAAATATTAAAAAACTGAATAGTACCATTGTAAATCCAACATTCAAAACTAAGATGAGGGTGAAGTATGCTGCGCATGCTCTGAGTAATACCGTGGCAGCTATTTTAAAAATGATGGCATGGAAAGAAGTTTCTGATTGCAATGATACAGCATTTGTGATTGAACAGTTAGATAAACTATTTGATTGTACAAATGGTCCATCATCTTTAAATGACGTAAAGAAAGGGATCCGGGAAAATGTTTCCACATCAAGTAATCACATTGAGTCTTGGACCTTTTATACTGATAAGTTAAAAACCATAAAATTTATAACAGCAGAAAACACGATACTAAAAAATGTTAAATGCGTAAAGGGATATCAAATATCTATCAAATCCTTAAACGATATTTGGGAAAAGTTAAAGAATGAAGGGTTTAAATATATGAACCTTAGACAGTTTAACCAAGACTCTCTGGAAAACTTATTTGGAATCATTAGGCAACACAGTGTAACCAATAGAAATCCCACTATCACGCACTTTACTGCAGCGCTTAAAACAAGCATGGTTACTGGGCTGAAAGTGCCTCATAGCAGAAGTGCTAATTGTGAAGCAGACAACAATAAACATATGCTGGAATATAAAGACATTTTAAAAACTAATTTAAAAACAACAGAAATAAAAATTAATGTTCAAGATTCCACAGACACTGAATTTTATCCTGTGTTGTCTATCCCGGACCCTGAAAACTTAGAACAGCCCATTGAAAATTTGTGTAGCCTTGAAAACCAACCAGTAGTATATGTAAGCGGGTATTTAGCTGCCAAACTATTACAGAACAGTTCTTGTTTAATTTGTGAAGAGTGTTTGAGCGTGAAAACTCCTGTTGACAATGATTTGTATGCATATATATCTCTTCGCGAATGGTGGCATGATAAAAAAAGTCTCGTTTATCCAACAATTCAATTATGTACCACCGTAAATGAAGCTAAACAATTTTATCATGACCATATTGCCGACCAGATATATATGGAAAATGTTGGAAAATTCATTTTCTTAATGTTGAGTACAAATTGTAATTTTAGTTGGTTTAAATGTCAACAACATAATAAATAAATTTATGATAAGATGTTTAAAATATTAAGTTACCTTTTTCTAAGAAAAAGTTGTAAAATCATTAATGACAGCCTCATAAAAAGTGAAAACAATTTTGCTGACAAAAGTAAAAAAGCACAGCAACAAAGCATTGAAAAGTAATCTTAGGGCTGAGGTTCGATCAGCTGATAAGAAAATTAAAGATGTTTATAAATAAAAATCCTATTTTTTCTTAGAAAAAGTTGTGAAAATAAAAGTTTACAAAATTATCATTTCTGTACTTTGTTATAATTTTCAATAATTCCTCATGCCTACAACTGCTATGTCATGTTCAATACTTATTGTAATATACCTATTTTATTTCGAAATAAATAATTTACGTTACAAAACTTCGTTTTACTTACACATAGTATAAAATAAAAAGAGTAATCATTAAAATATTGAAGGTTCCTATACTAGATATCGATATGCAATTACAACCCTAGCAAAGTATCGATAATCGATAAGTTATTACGAACGTCACTAATACTGTCAGAAAATAAGGCATTATGTTGGTAGCTCCGCCTGTAGTTTGTGCGGTTGGTAAAGATTTGCGGGTCGTTCTCTAAAATGCATATGTGTGCGTGAGCTCAAAAAATATCTATGGAGTGCCGTCTCTTACTCTTTTATGCTCTTTGTCTTTGCACTACAGTGTGAGTTTGCATTGCAAGGCAGGCAAACGGGACATCACCGCCAGCCATTTTGATTGGTGTCAAAGATTTGGAGAAGTGTGGATTTGGTATTTATTCACTTTTTTCAGTAATAATCAAAGCCCGTGTTTCACTCCAGCATGGTTTTTAACAATAAATGTAAGTACTATAATATGAATAACTTGTTTTTGCGTCGTGTCTTTTCTATGAATCATCCGTACTTACCAAAAACACCATTGTTATTGATTTTCTACCGGCACAGCCAACTGTTCCTCATATTTAACACTATTCGACTTTCGCAGATAATACGCGCCACTCCGGACGCTACAACACCGCGGGACAGTTCGTTTCAGCTGGTGTCGTAAGTATCAGTCGATGTTGTTTATTTATTGAACGTAAAATTTCCATGTCCTCTTCCATATTACTATTTACATACTTAAGTAAAACTTGATTATATATCGCAGCAGAATGCCGAGCCCCAAGCGCCCTGGTACTGGCTATGCAAAGTCACCAGTTACCCTCTGACTGGCACTGACACCTAATCATCTTGCCAGCATTGTGTGAAACTGGAGCATGACATTTACATTCTCCCCACTTTCTTGCAATGTTTGGCTCCCACCAGTGGCCTTGCTCATCACGGTGTTTCTCAAAATTGTTACATTAATGCCTGTGGTGAGACATTTTAAGATGTGGGTATAAGCCTCTCGGAAGGTAGCGGTGTATATCGAGAATGCAATATGATCATGAGAAAAATATCTCGTGGGCATGTAGGGTTCTCTAAACTTAAGTAGACAGTAAGCTGCTCCGGATTCCTGGCATGTAAGAACCCTCTAAAATTGTAACAAAGAAATTGCTTTCTGTAAATTAATGACATAAAAAGAGATCTAAACATATAAAAACTACTCTAACACCAGCAATGACTCGTTTCTAATGCAGTTTTATGCATACAGCAAATGGTGCAATTTTATTGGGTGAGAACATGATAGGAATATGGATAGAGCTGGGCAATGTGATACCACCTTCACTGCGTGACAGATGATGAATGAGTCCAGTACCAGTAGCGGCGTAAGGGGGGGGCGGTGGGGGCGGTCCGCCCCGGGTGCCAAGCATCAGGGGGTGACACAAGTCGCGCAGATTACTACTCACTGGATGTGCATGTGGATTGAGTGAATCTTCGAATCGGTAGGTAACCCCAAAAAATCCTGGGGGATACCAGGGGGTGCCATAGGACTTAGGGAGGGGGGGGGGGGGGGGGGGGGGTGATCGCCCCGGGTGCCAACCCATGCTACGCCGCCACTGTCCAGTACAGTATCCTTGTTACACATAGTCGCAGTTTGGTTGTAAATATCCTATCCTCGCGTGATCGATATGTAAGAGTGAGAGGTGAGACACATGGCCCACACAGCTGAACCATACCAGCTGGCCGGGCGCCCTGCAGCCGGAGCATGAGCGGTCCCCACAAGTTGGTGAGTCTTAGAGTATATCGGATTAAAACGTCATGAGTTTCTTTAAGAAATCTGAATTTGCCATTTCATTTCTCATTTTATAAACTTAAATTAGATACAGGTTATTTTATTCCTAGAAATATTCTATAATTTTGAGGTAAGTTTATGATTAACATTTCACCACATCTGTAATAATTAGCGATCATTAACACTAATGACTTCTTAATGCATCGTCAGTTCAGGCTATCAAGTCAGGTTTGTGGAAAGCGCTTATCACTATCCTCATAAATTCAGTTGAGGAAACTAGTGTTTTGGTATTGACGATTGTTGTGACTGCCAGAACCAGCAGCTGACGCCGCCGCCGCAGCATCCGCAGCAGCCGCCGCTGCGCCAGCCGCACCAGGCCGCGCCCGGCGCCAAGCCGTCCATCGCGCAACAAGCCATTGTGGTTCGTAGCACGCCTTTGTTAAAAAAATACATAGCCTACCAGTGTTGCCACTGACAACCAAAATTGCTGAGTCATAATTACGACCAGGTCGAGTTAACTGCGCACCTGGTGACCGTGACGTGACATCGACGCTCTGGTACGAACGGGGCAACGCGGGGAGATGTGCGAAGGAGAGTCGCATTCCATCGGGGTTTGCAGTTAACTCGACCGGGTTGTAGTGTCTTTTAGCTGTTAATGTTTATTAATGTAATATTGGCGTAATTTATACAGAAACCAGACGTGGAAATGAAGGTAGAGGGTAGCGTGGAGGGCTCCGAGGACGGCGCGGCGCGCCCGCACTGGATGAAGGCCAAGCTGCCGGGAGGTCAGTGCCCGGGGTCTATGTGCCTTGGATTTTTTAGTTTTTCAAGCTTATTTATTTCTCATATCTACATTTTTGGGGGGGATTGTTAACAAATAAAACGGTAGACAAATATAACAATGCCGGAAATTGGCGTCTGTTTTTTTTCGCGCGGCCATCGACCAAACCTTGTTTTTGATTACAAAATAGTGTAATAAACCAAACTTACTATGACATGTACACCTCTAAACTCAGTCTGAACTGAGTTACGAGCATTAGAAGTTTAATGATTTTACATACTAGATTTGCTTTTTGCGCGTAAGTTTTGTAAGAAATTGCAACAAAATAGTGACATTGTATGTGTAAACAAACAATACCATCCATTAAAGGCTCCAGACATCAGTATGTACATACAAAATCTGGCATTGCCATTTACTAAATAAGTTAAGACTACATTATCTTCTCAGAAGACAATAAAATCACAAAAACGAAGTTTATAAGTGCAAATATTTTAGCTTAGTCTAATGTTTGTAAGATTTGTGCCAGTAACAGCTGTTGTAACTCTAAAGACAAGGGCTGCCACAATAGATCAAACCTGGTCGAGCTGGCGCAAATGAAGGCCCAAAAAACCAATAATAATAATAGCTGTTGTTGTGACGCAGTCAAGAAGCTGAGCAAGCGCGAGAAGCGGCGGCGCCAGAACGAGCACCTGCGGCGCATCATCACGCCCAAGAACGCGCTCATGGTGCTCAACGAGATGATGCTGCACGAGCAGCTCACCAACGTGAGCCAGGTCCTAACCCACATCTTACTAAGGCCCAGAACAGACGGTGAAACGAAACTGCAACTTTCTGATGATTCTGATGAATGAAACTGAAACTTTCAAACTGGTCGCGTCATGTGTGTTCTCTCAACGGACGCTATGGCAGAAACTTAGATGCAACTCAAAAGTAACTAGCAGTTGCAGTTTCGTTGCACCGTCTGTTCTGGGCCTAACACTTTTTTGTTTATTTAACGTTAAACCTTTGTAATCCCTTGAAAGGGAGGCAGATAACAGTGAATGAGTTTCTTACGCTGCTTCTTTTCGGCACCGGGATGTGTAAAAGAGCTTTTTAAAAGCCTACTTGCAAAATAAATCAATTTAAATTATGCCGTAGCCGTGATATGAGATACCGTATTTGCGCTTACTACGCTCACTAGTTGGCGCCACTGTTTTGCCCACTAGTGAGCGAGTGACATAACTTTACTACAGCATCAAATGTTCATGACACCCAAAGTGGTCAAAAAGTTGACAACACAAACACAACCTTATTTTAATTATAACAAAGACGTGTTGCGACCTTTTTGGCTACTTTGGATGTCACGAACTATTTGACGCTGTCTGTACCAACTGCTGCAAATACGGTAGCTCTCATGAAGACATTTATATCCATTGCATGTCACCTCAACTGGTTCAGGCAATAATATAATTACTGTTGTTTCTTTCGTGGCTATAGTCTTGTCTGCGAGCACGTAGAATTTTGTCCAATGACCCCATCCTTATCGCTCGCGCGTAATTATATTGCTGTCGCGACTGTGCGACGGGCGCCCGCAGTGAGTGTGCGAGCGCGACAGCAACATAATAAGGTTTAAAGATTCTTTATTTCTCAATAAAAACATAATTGTCACTTACTTGAGAACAAAATTAAACTAAGTATAATTTACATTTGAATCGTTCGCACCGACATGTTTTATAAAAAGCATTGGCTTTAGCAAATTATACCATCTGATTGGCGATAAAAAGTAAATCAGTATAATATAGGTTCAAAACAAAATTAAATATAATTTTCTAAATTGTAAATATTAGTTTTAGACATTAAATTTAATAAGTAAGGCTCATTCTACAACGTCATGAATATGTAGGGCAAGTTTCTTTTTAAAAATATTTAGGGAGTCAATGCTTTTTATTGATGCGGGTAGTTTATTAAACAACTGTGCTCCCTCAAAGTTAAGCATTCGCTTGCCGTAATTTGTGCGTATCTTGGGTAGAACCAAATAGCTAGCGCGACGGCGCGTGCGCTTCGGAACCTGTTCTGACCGCGTCATCAGAGTGAGCGACGTATGGATGGTTTTATTCAATACGTTGCGTATGAGCAGGCAGGTATAATACATAAATAATTTTTTAATGTTCATAATTTGTGTTTCGCTATAAATCTTGGAAGTGGATGTGAGGTACGGATAATGAAATAATAATTTAATGATTTTATTTTGTAAGACTTGGAGTTCGGATATTTTTGTTTTTGAAGCACTACCCCAGATTTCAACAAGGTATATTAGGTGGGATTTTACAAGTGAGTTGTATATATTGTATCTTGATTTGCGGGGTATGCATCGTACTATGGGGCGTAAAGAAGCCATTAATGCGGAAATTTTTTTCTTAATATGGTCAATATGAACGTTCCATGTTAAGTGGCTATCTAAATAAAGACCTAAATATTTTTCGTGTTTTTTTTCTTGTAAGGATGTAGTGAAGATTGTCAATGGGTTGAATGGAGGTATGTGCTTATTCTTTGCTTTAAAAATAATGTATGAAGTTTTAGATGCATTAATTGTTAATAGATTTTGTTGCAACCAGGTTGTGAGAGTGTCAAGATCATGTTGGGCATGTGAGATTAGATTATTCATGGATGGCCCAAAATAGAACAAACAGGTGTCATCAGCGTATAAGGTAATATGACCGTGTAGTCCAATTTTATCTATACTATTTATGTAGATTAAAAATAGCAGGGGGCCTAGTACGGATCCCTGTGGAACCCCGTAATGAATTGGAAGAGTTCTGCTCTGGCTATCGCCGATTTTAACAATTTGTAGCCGGTCATTCAGGTAGGAGGTGAACATTTTGAGTGCGTTGCCACCGATCCCTATCACTGCAAGCTTTCTAAGTAGGAGTTCATGGCTCACGGTATCGAACGCCTTTTGAAGATCTATAAATATACCCAGAACGATATTCTTACGATCAATATTTTGCCTGATTTTAGTAATAAGATCAAGTGTTGCAGCCAAGGTGTTACTTTTAGGTCGAAAGCCAAATTGGCGATCACTAATGAATTCTATGGACTGTAGATATGACTCTAAGCGTTCGTATAAAATCTTTTCTAGAATTTTTGATAGTATGGGTAAGACAGAAATTGGACGATAGTTTCCTGGATCGGTTTTTGTGCCTGATTTGTACACCGGAGTCACTTTGGCTAGTTTTAATGAGTCTGGAAAGTGTCCCTCAGCTAATAAAACGTTCAAACATTCGGTTAATCTATCGATTATTAAGCCTTTGATACATTTAATAGCTTTGGAACTGATACCATCCAGACCAGTGCTACAGTTAGGGTCAAGGCCATCAATGATCCTTGAAACTTCGTCAGCAGTACATGGTTTCAACGACATAAGTCCTGATGTGTTGTTCAGTGTGTTCTGTGATAGATTGGTTTGATGTGTGTTATTAGAATGTAGTGTGATTTTGTTGGCCAGAACAGATCCGATAGTGGAAAAATATTGGTTAAATATATTACAAATACCTTCGGGGTCAGATGATATATTAGTTGATGTTACTAATTTTGGAGGAGCACAGCTGCTTTTCATTTTAAGATTAGATAGATTATTTATGAGACTCCAAGTCTTCTTGGGGTTGTTTTTGCAATCACGGAATTTGCCATAATAATAAGCATCTTTGGTCATTTTGATCTTATTGGCCACTTCCTCTTTTACTCTTGTATATGTGTTTTCTAACGTAGTATTATTCGGGTCTTTTTTATATTCAATCCATAGTTCATTCCTTTGGTTAATAGCATTAAGGATATCTCTGTTGATCCAATCTTTTAGTGGTGGGTTCTGCTTCTTAAACTTGGTTATTTTACTTCTTTCTATATTTATCTTAATTGTTTCTTCTAGTTGCTTAAAATTCATATTATGTGTATTTTCTAAATCTATTTTTTTAACCGATGTATGCAGTTGTTCATAATCCAAAGCTTTGTAGGCAATCCGCTTGATTGGAGGTGGCTTGTATTTCTTCAATGAAAGGTAGATTTGTCGATGATCAGACATTGCGGAATCACACAAAGCAAAATGATAAAGTTCATTTTTTAAATTTGTACTGACGTGATCTAGAATTGTTTTCTTTGTTGCAGCTTCTCTTGTAAAAAAATCTTTGTGGATCTTGTTGAGAATTTTGTATCCAGCTTCTTTTAAAGTGTTTTTATATAAGCGTCTTTTTCTACTACTTTCCAGCAAATCTATGTTAAAATCTCCAAAAATTAGCGATCTTTTTCGTTGCTGTAGTTGTATATCAATAGTGTCAATGAAAGTGTTGAGATTTGTATCTCCTGGATAGTAAACGACACCAATGTCAAGGGCGTATTTTTTCAGTTTTATCCAGAGATAGTTATTACCTCCCGAGTAAATTGATTCATCCAGACTATGATTGAGGTCGTTATGTGCGTATATTGAAACACCTCCGCCAATCCTGTCAGTTCTGTAACTGTAATAATGTGTGTAGTTTTGTAGCTGAAGTCTTAGTGCTTCTTCTTCATTTTTAATCCATGTCTCTGTCAGTAGTATAACGTGTATTGTAGTCGGTATAGATCGGATGAGACATTTCAGTTCGTCAAATTTCCCTTTCGAGCATATACTACGTGCATTCAAATAGAAGAAGTTAAGGCGAGATTTGGCAGTTTGGAGGTCCGAGTAGTTAGTGACGATTTGATAAGTCAATTTGTCAGGGATTGGCGAGGATGTGGGCTCTCGTTTTTTGAGTTGGCTTTAATGATTTTTGGTATGCCTTTAATATACTTAATAATTAAGTCAGTCTCACCATCTTGGGAACGACGAGCCAGTTCTTTTTGAAGGTTCAACATAAGTCTCTGTTGGCATGGGGTTTGGTCCGAGTAAATTTTTATTCCTGCTGGTAGATTGGCTTTGCTTCGTAAAAGTTGGATGACTGCGGTTTGAGTGTCAAAGCAGACCTTGATCCGACGGTTCTTCTTGGGATCGTATTTTCCAATACGAAAAATCTTGATTGGAGCCGGCGTATCTTTTACAATGTTTAGTAGAATGTCCATGACCTTAGCCATGTCTAGCGATTGACGTTCTGATGCATTAGAAGATGACTGTTCCTGGATTCCTCCCAAAATAATATTTTTCTGTCTATTGTTGCGCTCTTGAACTTCATTAATTATTTGCTCACTATTTAGCATTTGATAGTTCAGATCAGAGGCTGAGTTGGCAGATGACATTGGGTCGGTGGTTTTAAAATCAGCCAGGTTAGACTCCATTGTTCTCATTTTCTCTTCTCCCTCGGAGATTTTTTTTTCAAGTAATGTTATTTGTGATTTCATTTGGTTCTGTTCCAAGGTAAGGCTCGACATTGACTCTTGGATTTCATTGATTTGTTTTTTCACTTCACTTACATTGTTAGTAAGTAGCGAGAAATTCTGTTCATTCGATGATTTCATATCCGTCAGATGAATATTCATTTCTGAGACATTATCCAAAGTTTTTTGGTTTATAGTAACAAAATTTTCAAGTAGTTTAGAGATTCGTGCCATCTCGGAGCGTAGATCCTGGACGTCTCCACTGCAAGAACAGCCAAGGTCGTGTGGTTGTTTTCTTTTTCTGAAGGTAATCTGCGGGTCCGCTGCTTCGCGACCAATAGTGGATAAATCAGGTGTGGAACGGCACTCTTGCCCCGACGTTGATTTAACAGGTGAATGTAACAGGCTCATTATTGCATAAGCTTGTCCACGGCTCAGTAAAATAATTTCTTACTTGTGTGCGCGCCGTTGTGTTCGGGCACGGGTTCGGGCGATGAGTCAGGCGAGCAGTAGATTCGCGTCGAAAAATACGGGCACTGATTTAAACGAATTTGATTTTTAAAATTTAACGAATACAGTCGAATTTAAAATGCCAAATTATAGATATTTCGTTAAGAAATCGGACACACGTCTGCCTTTGACGGCGTCGAACGACGAACCTCGATAATAGCTTGGGGTCATTGGACAAAATTCTACGTGCTCGCAGACCAGGCTTTAGATGTTACGTGGTTAATTGGGAGAACTTGTCATAACTGTGTTGTCCTCCGTTAGCAGCAGTTCAAGGTAGAGCCGGCGGACCCGCCCGCGCAGTACTTCAAGGCGCCCAAGACCAGCTTCTGCGCCGACCTCACGCTCGACGGGGTCACCTACAAGGGATACGGTTAGTTCACGCAACGGCAACTTGGCGGCAGTTACTTGCCTATAGTCTTGGGGAGGGGCACGAAAAGCTAGGACAGTGGCTAAGAGATAGGAATGGTTCATCGATTTAAAACTATTTTTTAATGTTGCGTTTGGAACCAAAGAGCTGCATGAGCGTCATGAGCGATTGGGAGATTACCGACTCTTGATCTAAATGCTCAAAAATTGTCACTCGTTTTAAAGACTGCTTCCTATTACAATATTGTCTGTGTGAGGGAATCTTAAATCAAAGCCAAATGAGCGCATGAGCTATAAATTATAACGATAATAGAAATATGGAAGCAACTCCGCTGACCCATTCACGGTCGAACACTTGGCTCCTAATCGAAAAACTGAGAATCTTTACTCAGTTTTTGTTGTTGGACTCGATTTATTCTTTATTTAATTTGATCCTTATTGCGCAGGTGAGAACAAGCTGATGGCGCGCAACGCGGCGGCCGAGCAGGCCATCCGCGACCTCATCATCAAGCGCATGAACCGCGCCGCCGCCGCCGGCCTCGACGCCTCCGTCGAAGGTACGGCCCGCCTTCTCTTCCCCAAAGGTTTGCAAGTTCCACTACCCTCACTACCTCACTACCTCACCACCTCACCCGCCGGTCTGTGTTGTGTTATTGCTGATCATTGAAAACCAAAGCTTTTGTCTCCCATGTTTATGGCGTATGTACATGCGGCAAATTGTCCCAAGTCGAAGCGCTAGTTCGCACACCTAAGTATGGACGAAGCGAAGTGAAGCTCACTTCCAACTTCGGCCTGATCATCACTTACCATCAGGTGAGATACAGGCCAAGGCCAGCAGCTTCCTCGTAGTGGAGATAGAAAAAAAAAAAGAAAAAAAAATGACGCACGCGAGAAGAGAGGAGAAAGTAACCGAGATGGTGTTCACATTATTACGTCTTGGCCAATTTCCCGCATTGCGTACATCCGCCATTAAGTAGTCAGTTTAGTCGTATTGTGCTCGCACAGAATGTGGCTAAACTTTGATTTGATTGGCCACGTACCTAACTCTAAAGCAGCCCCGAGACGATCAATTGCGATTGTCAATGTATTTACGTTCCAATTGACGTAAACGATTGTCAATTGCTCAGCGAAACGATCAATATTAGCTTCAATGGCACCTGTCAATTGGGCTTCAATTAAAATTATCATCAATTTGCTTCAATCACGTAAATTCAATGAGGGCTATTGTTTTAGCGCTCACCAGTTGGCGCCACTGTAGAGTAAGGTCCTGTCACTTGCTAGTAGCGAAGACAGTGGCGCCAACTGGTGAGCGCTAAAGTGGTAGGAGGACTATCGCATTTGCACTCATCAAGATGGCGCCACTGTAGAGTAAGGTCCTGTTAATCGCCAGGGGTGCCAACTGTTAAGTATAAAAACGATAGCCCTCATTGACAATCGCTTCAATGCCTTTTGTAAACGATTAATGTCAATTGACAATCACGTAGAATTGGCAATCGCGATTGATCGTCTCGGGGCCACTTTATATTAATGTCCTAGTCTTAACCAAATCGGGAACAATGACGGAGTTTGTTTGTTCAGCAGCCAACCCCGAGAGCGCGATGGAGAGCCTGCAGGACGACGACCCGCTGCCGATGATCCAGCTGGCCTCCTACGCGCTGCACAAGCTGTTCTCGGAGTGGGAGTACGACGGCCACAAGGTTTGCAGGCTACTTTGTGATCTTAGACGATTATCACACTGCACCGCGCTCCGCCGCGGTACGCGGGACGACAGATTTAATCATTGTATGCAAGTACCTCAGTTTGTATAGAAAACACGCGCGGCACAACACACTGACAACGCGTCTGCGCGCGGCGGAGCGCGGTGCAGTGTGATAATCGCCTTAGTTACTTTAATATTTATTTTAGTGCTAATAACATTGTAAATATTTTTATTTTATTCCCGTTTCGTTGACTTTTTATTTATTTATTATTAAACATACAAACACTCAACACGACACTCACACTAACGCACTGATGGCACGTTTAGGGAGCACACACACAACACTTACACATCTTCTATAATATAAAAATGAATCGCAAAATGTGTTGGTAAGCGCATAACTCAACAACGCCTGGACCAATTTTACCAATTCTTTTTTTAAAATGTTTGTTGAAGTCCAAGGATGGTTTTTACAGCGAGAAAAGTTTGAATAATTTCCGGGTAAACCCTAAAAAACTCGAAACTTCACCCCTAAGGGTAAAACGGGGTCCACGCGTACGAAGTCGCGGGCGGCCGCTAGTTCATAATAAATTCAGTATTTCTTTTGATTTTGTCTATAGCTTAGTGTCTGTGATGTTATTTTATTTTTATTTATTTGTAACCTGTTTGTTTATATGCCAGCAGAGGCCTCGACTGTTGGGCATCCCCTTTCCGTTCTTGAATCTAGTCTTATTAATTAGTTACCTAGTTAACACTACTCACACGCTAGTTAAATTATGTTTGGCGGACGCGGTTTGGGTCCCAACAGCTGAGGCCTAGGATGAGTACTCGCTGAAAATCAGCGTCGGGACATCTAATTTAATAATATGTCCCGAGTATTGCTGAGCCTTTTTGGCTCGGAATTATGCTGGCCTAACAATATTTACTTTTTTTCTTGAATGTACCTTTTTATACATCGTGTTAATGAAAAAGCGCAAAACCTCAAGACACCTTATCTTATTTTTAAAAGAATTATGTAAATTATTAAAATTAATTTTCGCGGATTATTTACGAAGATATTCACTGTTTTTGTTTTGCCCCGCGCACTTGTTATCTCTTTTTTACGCATTTCTGGAAACGTATTGACCTTTCACACGCTGATTGCGATAGTTAACGTAGATAGTTTATTCACCTCTGTAAGTAACGAATAAACACGGCGTACCTAATTGAAATATTTTTTTGGTTATAATTTGACCCTAATTTTTTATTAGTGGAATCGATTCTACTCTCGATTCCGAACAAACTAATTTCAGTAGGCCTAAGATGCGCGCCGTGATAACTTTTATCGATGTCAAAATGTATGGGGAAAATCGATAAAATGGCGTTATAACCGTTTATCGCGGCGCGCATCTTAGGCCTACAGGTTTTGCGTTTTTTCATTAACACGTTGTACTTGTGTGTGATTGCCATTGTTTGACTCGTGCCAAATAAAGATTTTATCATCATAAGGTGCCACAGCTGCGTCCGGCCAGCGCGTCGGCGTCGGAGGCGGAGGGCGAGGCGTCGTCGGCGCCGGGCCCGCGGCGCGCCGCCAAGAAGCCGCCCAAGGAGCTGCCGCTCAACGCCGCCGCCATGCATCCGTGCATGCTGCTCACCTACATGCGGCCGCACCTCGAGTACCGCGAGCTGGCCGCCGAGGGCGACCGCCCGCAGAACATGCTGTTCACCATGGGCGTCGACGTCGACGGCGCCACATACATCGGCAAGGGTGAGTCGTCCGCGTACTCACAGCTGCAGTGGTAGCAGAGCAAATACAAATGAGTAGGTCATCTTCATAGAAACGCATCGAGCGCGGTTTGTATGTGAGCGCGCCAATACGTATGCGGCGCGCACGCATACACTGACAAAATTTAGCGTGGATTAGCGGAGTGTTGCTTTGACCTACTCTTTGTACTCGGGTAGTAGTATAGAGGACTGGCAGCCAAAGGAAATCACCTCTAAACGTAGCCTTAACTTCCTCTAAATGTGGTCTTAACTTTGGGGATGGCAAAAACAACCTTCTGATATCATATTTTATCATATTGTAAAGCTGATACAACTTGCACAATCGAGCCAATCAAAATCAAATCTCTTTCTATTTAAAGCCCTGTCTGTGAGCACGTAGAATTTTGTCCAATGACCCCAAGCTACCCATCCTTATCGCTCGCGCGTAGTTGCTGTCACATTCACGCTCGCACATTCACTGCGGGCGCCCGTTGCACAGTTGCAGTCACAAAATTCTACGTGCTCACAGACCAGACTGTATCTGTCTCTAACGTGCTAACAAAACTATTTTTTTTCCTCAGCGTCCAACAAGAAGGAGGCTCGCAAGGCGGCGGCCAAGTCGGCGTGCCAGGCGCTGTTCAACGTCAAGTTCGAGGACGTGGCCACCGCCAACGCGCCCGTCGTGGCCCCCGCCCCCACCGCCATGGCCACCGCCTAAGCTTCCACCGGCGCCGGCCTGACGTACAGAGGCACCGCTCCCTATGACCCGTACTCTACCCTACCACTGCTGCGTATCCCATACTTGGAATATCTTTAAGCGAGTTCTCCTCCGCTACTTTATACTGTAAGTATCACTTTAATTACATAAGACGGTCATTTTCGTAATTTAGACTTACAAAACCAGCTTCTGTACGTTATCTGATCGGTGGGCAAGTTTCGATTTATTCTTATATTATGAAGTCAAATATTATACTGTACATAGACCTAGTCTATTTTACACTGGGCATGTATTATGTTACATTTATTATACAGCTCCCATAAAAAAATAGTGACAGACATAAATGTCTGAAACGGTGAGGAATAGAAGATCCTTGACTATTATTTTTAGTATTATCGATATGAAGTGACGAGAATAAGTTGTTAAGAGAATCAATGGAATTTATGATGATGAGGGACTTCCGTAGGGGAAATATTTTTAGTAGGTGTAGTTTCGTAGTCTTTGAACTTTAGACTTTTTAGAAGTTCTATCTATAGATGTATGTATATAATTCCTTACTTTAAATCGTACTCGACAAGACCTGTGCAAGATGAAATTTTTATCCTATTATTAGTAGGAGCACGAAAATTAAAATAATATCTGTAATCAAAATCAAATTGATGTTAGTTTTGGCGTCGACCGAAATTATGTGATGAGTACGTGTCGAGAGACTGGCGTGTGATAAGATGCGACTGTATGACTGACTATCTTGGTAACCTAGCGCAAAATTGTGTAATAATCTTGAAAAATTTAATCATTAAGGAAATTATTGACTGCAAGTGAGCAAATTAAGTTTATTATTATACACAAAAAATAATTTCGTATGAAGTCACCAAATATAGCAAACCAAGTAGGGAACTGTAATATTAGATGTAAGCAATATTTATGTACGGAAAAACATAAAAGATGAAATAAATATTCCAAGTAATCTCAGAACGTCTTTCTTTTAACCCTGTTTTAATATAAGGAGAAAATGGAAGATAAAATAAAACTTCAAATATGGACAAAACTATGTTTAATAACATCTTGAATGTATTTGTCCGACGGATATCATAATTTTAGTTTTCTCACAAATAATACTTTGTCCACAACACTGTCAATAACTAAACAACTGATAACACCAATGTAATAAAAACGAGTAAATACAGCTACACAGTTAGTACTACTCAGTCTCTTAGCAAATGCTAATAAAAATAACATAAACAGGAGTGAAGGTGTGAGGAGCGCTACATCATTCTGGTAGGACTTTGGCACGAGTCAGGACAAGCTATACTTGATGCAATTTGTATGACACAACTAGGTAAGACATGAACGACGAAATATTATCAATAATAGCGTTTTACTGTTTTGTAATTACTGGAGACTAGATAGTTTTTCAAACTTCTCATTTTTTATTACTCCAATTCAGGACGGTACCACCTATATTATGGACACACAAGTAACTTACTGATTATTATAATCGCTCCTCTATTAGCTCACCTTGGGACTTATTGGAAGAGAGTTAGATCTTGTATTTTATTAATTTTAATTATATCATGGACATTAAAATGAATTTGCGCATATTAATTACTAAATTAAATTAGCTAAAATTAGTAAAAAATACATAAAGAACCACTCTTGACAACGCAAAATGGCACCAACAAAACAATTTAAGTAATACATAACTGGTTTTCTATAAATTATAACAATATAAAATAATTTAACATAGCGTTAAAAACTTAATGCTGATATGACTTAAAATTACATATTTAGGGCGTGTGTTGTCGAGCTGGTTCCGGCGGCGTCGGGCCGGTACCGGACGTGCTTATAAAATTAATATTTAGTTAGAGGTAGTTGTGTACCTGTTTAAAAATTATAATAAAAATATCAATAAAAACAATTCAAAACTAACTTACTAAACAAGCATTAAAATGAAGAACTTAAATACTTATAATTAATATTAAAATTGTTTTTAGATCCAGTTTTAAAAGCCGTTGCGATCAAACACAAGCCCGACGCATTCCTTGAAGTCGGTATTATAAGTTTTTATTGAAATACGTTTGATAACTTCGTTACGAATCGATTGGACGCCACATTGAATTTAACAACTACACGCTCCGCCTTGACCCCGATTGAATTGTCTTTCAGATTGAATACAATTTTTATTTTGAATGGTTTCGCCGCACGCATTACGTACGCGTACGAAACAAGGGTAGATTTTACGAAGTTATGTGTGCGGTCTCGTGCGGATATTTAAATCATTACGCAGATTTTGTTTGTTTGTAGGTTATTAACAGGACCAAATTGACATCAGCCATGCCAACAACGTGTGTAACTTTACAATCGGGGTCTTTAAAGACTAGGCGCCAGACCATCCGCTTCCGAACGTAACAGGCGCCTATCCTACGTCTCTACAGAACTAGTGACAACTACGTACGTATCGTCTAGTTTCTCTAGCGAGGCGACGCCTCTAGACGGAGTCGAATCTTAATGCTCTATTTGGCGAAATTTTTTGACGAAACATCAGTGTAAGAAGAAAACACCTTGGAAATGATTTTCTAGCTGCTTAAATGTAAGTCATCATATTTTTATCTACGAGTAGGTAAGTATTTCGACAACAGCAATTTTGCTAGTTTCATTTCATCTACGGACCTTCTAAAGCCCGGTCCGTCAGCACGTAGAATTTTGTCCAATGACCCCTAGCTACCCATCCTTATCGCTCGCGCGTAATTATGTTGCTATCGCGCTCGCACACTCACTGCGGGTTCCAGTCGCACAGTCGCGACAGCAATATAATTACGCGCGAGCGATAAGGATGGGTAGCTAGGGGTCATTGGACAAAATTCTACGTGCTCACGGACCAGAATAGTATTGATAGATTCGGTACTGATATCCAAGAATGAATCCTTTTCTTTGTACACCGACGTCACACGGCGCCTACAGAAGGCGGTAGGTCCACATGGAGATGGGGCTCTGCAGCAGCGCGATGTGCGGCGGCTCCTTGCCGCCCACCAGCAGCAGGTGCAGGTGCTGGGGCGGGGCGGCGGCGGGCGCGGGGCGGGGCCGCAGCTCGCGCAGCTCGATGTCGGCGCCGCCCACGCCGGAGTCGGGCGTGAGCGCGGCCAGCGCGCGCACGTCGGGCCCCAGGTAGTGCGGGTTGCTGAAGCCCAGCTCGCAGTGCACGCGCTCGGCGCTGGCGTAGTCCGACGTGGACTCGGGCTCGTCGTCGCGCGCGCGCGTGAACCGCACCGACGCCGACTTCGGGATGGCCACCACGGTCGCGCGCGTGAGCGACCGTCGCGCTGCCGCCTCGCGCTAGGAAACCACAGAAGGTACAGTTATTTTAACATCCTGTCATCAATGATTGCCTTTACACTCTAGTTCTTTTCTGTTTACTATAGTCTGGTCTGCGAGCACGTAGAATTTTGTCCAATGACCCCAAGCTACCCACCATCCTTATCGCTCGTGCGTAATTATATTGTTGTCGCAACTGTGCGACGGGCGCCCGCAGTGAATGTGCGAGCGCGACAGCAACATAATTACGCGCGAGCGATAAGGATGGGTAGCTTGGGGTCATTTGACAAAATTCTACGTGCTCACAGACCGGGCTTTATACTAACACTAGCGGCCGCCCGCGACTTCGTACGCGTGGATCCTGTTTTACCCCCTTTTCCCGAATTTTCTTTGCTATAAACCTCACGGAGCCCGAGACCTTTCCAACGAATGCAAAACCGTGGAAATCGGTTCGTGCGTTCTGGAGTTATAGCGTCAGGGAGGAAAACCGGACTTATTTTTATATAGTAGATAACTCGAGGATACAAAGGATATGATGAACTTAAACTCAATAATCAGGAGACCTTAGTGCCAAACATGGGACACGGTAGAAAGCCTCTCACCTCAGCCTCCTTCCGCATCTCCTCCTCCTCCTCCGAGTCGAAGTAGACGAGGCGCGTGGCGTCGGGCACGCCGCGCGCGGCGAAGTCGGGCACGGACACGGGGTCGCGCGCCAGCTCGGCCGTGTCGGCGGCGCGCGGCGAGCGCTCGGGGTCGATGGCGTACGCCGAGCGAGACTTGGCCAGCGCTGCTTCGTGGCGCACCAGGCTCTCGGTTGAGTCCCTGTGGAATACACGTTCACATTACTTCAGTTCTTGTAAACCGAAAATGGGACGCCAAATTACTATTCATACTGCAACTTCAGGATCTACAGCTTGACCGCCAATAAAACCCAACCAGTGAAGACCAAGATAGTCTCTAGAACAAGGGTTTCCCAATTTTTTTGCCAAGGAACCTTAATTGATTATACTTTTCCTAGCGGAACCCCCGTACTACTCCGCCCGCACGCCCTGCCTCTCCCTTGTGCGTAAACAAGTCGGTGCGAGCGAACAACGACGGTCACGAAACGTGGGATAATATTTTTTACGGAACCCTTGCCCCCTTACACGGAACCCCAGGGTTCCGCGGACCACCTTTCGGGAACCGCTGCTCTAGAATATCCCTAGCAAAGTTACCTACATGAAGCAGAGACCAAAATATTAGAAAATGGGTCATAAGTCGCCAAATGTTCAATGTTAAGCTTCAGTAGTGTTTTGAGTTACCGATAGATGGCGCTATGTGTAAGTTGAATCGCGGTATGTACTGAAATCTTGGTTTATTCAGTTACTACCTGTTGCTTTTTGGGACTTATACACCAAATGATATTCCAGTCCCCCAGATGTTCGCTAGGTAATCTAAAGCTGTCCATCACATTCGTGGTCTCCCTGTCACCAGAGTAAATACAAATGAGTAAGTCATCTTTATAGAAACGCACCAAGCTCGGTTTGTATGTGACCGCGCCAATATACGTATGCGGCGCGCACGCACACATTGACAAAATTCGGCGCAATCACGACTGGCTCTCCGCCGTTTCTATGAAGATGACCTACTCATTTGTATTTACTCTGCTGTCACTGACCTGTCGGGCGCCAGCACGCTGTAGGAGCAGCGCGCGGCGCGGCGGATGGTGAAGCCGGACAGGCGCGAGATCTCGCGCATGAAGCCGGCCGGCTCGCGGCGCGCGGGCGCGGGCGGCGGCAGCGGCGGCGCCGGCGCCGGCACCAGCAGCGCGCACGCGTCCACGCGCGCCGACGGCCACTTCAGGCTCTGCACTATGCGCTCCCACGTCTCCGTGCCTGGAAATATAGGTTCATTGTGGAGACATTACTTGTTTGAAGCGTGTGACTAGAGCATCGCACTGGTGCGTTTATTCAACGTAAAGTTTAAGGCGCGCGGGGGATGAGAGGTGGAGCCCCAGCCACAGGTATACCACAAATGCTTTGGAAGATTGGAAGCCAGAGAATAATAATATGGTGCAAGCAGTGGTCCCTCCAACCCGCCTGGCCAGCGGGAGAGTTTAGGAAAAATCTATCATTTGTTTCCCTCCGATAAAGAAGAAGCGGTCGTCGTCTAGCAATGAAGACTCGTGTTGGTTGGATGTCAAAGAGCGGGTGGTGGCTTACTTTCAGGAGACTATAATCTACATGTTCGGGTACTCCAGTTTGCCGAGCATATTCTACACTAAGATAAAGGTATACAGGGTGTTTCTTGTAAGGTGTCAAGCCGAAGGCAGGTGATAGGTGAGGACTAGACCTATCGATTTCACCCCCATGTATGTTTTACGATTTTTCATTGTTTAGAAGTTATCGTTAATTTTGTGATTTTTTCAAATTGTATGACCCAGTAGGCTTTAAATTTTTTTATCTTTTTTTTGGGTCGACTTTTCTCAGATTTCTTTTTTTTGACAGATTCCCTATTAATTGCAGATTTTTGAAAAAAATAATCAACTTCCTATCTTTGATGCAAGATACAAAATTTTTGCTAGAAACATAAAAAATATGCTATTAGCGGAACATTCTAAAATTTTCAACTTAAAAGTTAAAAAAAAAAAGAAATTCCATAGGTCCAAAATAATTTTAAAAACTGCGCAGTTTTCTGAACTTTCATAATAACACAAAAAAACATGTACTTAATAGGCCATTATTTTCTGTAATCGCTCCACTAAAGTGGTAAGTCGGAGATTCCGTTACATGTTTTTGACTTTCTTAGGACTAACTAATGATTGCAATTCTCTAAGTTTACGTTACGTAGAACACATTTAAAGACAATAACTGAACAGAACATTTTTTTATCCACAACGAGGAATCTCTTGCCCTTCATCTGACCGGATGAAAACTGATGGATGATCAGCGAGCTTCACTCGGAATCCTAATCCACAGAGAAATTGGCTGTCCTAAATAGGTGGCCTTACCACTAGACCACAGTGGTGGTTGTTACTTTACGATTAAATTCGATATACCTACATATTAGAGTGTGAGAGAAAGAGAAAGAGTTTGTGTGTGTGGTTTTTGTGTGTGTGTGTGTGTGTGAGAGAGAGAGAGAGAGAAAGAGAGAGCAAAAATGGGTGTAATGATTTAATTTAAAGTAAATGTTCATAATGTCCGCCGTTGACCTGAATGCACATTCGACAACGACGCAAAAAAATTCTTCGTAAAACCTTCTTCATCATTTTAATTTGGTTTTGTGCTTCAGTCAGCTTTGTCCGCAGTTCATCAATATTTTCATATTCCCTATTGTATACCAGATGAAGGGCAAGAGCTTCCTCGTTGTGGATAAAAAAAAATCTGTTCAGTTATTGTCTCTAAATGTGTTCTACATAACGTAAACTTAAGGGATTGCAAACATTACTTAGTCCTAAGAAAGTCAAAAACATGTAACGGAATCTCCGACTTACCACTTTAGTGGAGCGATTACAGAAAATAATGGCCTATTAAGTACATGTTTTTTTGTGTTATTATGAAAGTTCAGAAAACTGCGCAGTTTTTAAAATTATTTTGGACCTATGGAAGTTCTTTTTTTTTTTTCAAACTTTTAAGTTGAAAATTTTAGAATGTTCCGCTAAAAGCATATTTTTTGTTTCTAGCAAAAATTTTGTATCTTGCATCAAAGATAGGAAGTTGATTATTTTTTTCAAAAATCTGCAATTAATAGGGAATCTGTCAAAAAAAAGAAATCTGAGAAAAATCGACCCAAAAAAAAGATAAAAAAATTTAAAGCCTACTATAGTCTATCCAATATAGCTTGATTAGAATGACGGCTGTCAAACGAATGTGACTAGTGCTGGGTATGTTTCGTACGGTTCACATAGATGTATCGATAAGTTTTCAAAAAAATGATATAAAAAAATGCAATCAATTTTTCTTCATATCTTTATTCATAAAAATGACAATTATGATTTAAATTGAAAGACAGTAAAATTTAAAATTCATGTCAAGGGTGTACAACCTAAGTCGTAATCATTATCATCAGTGTTCTTCAGTGGTTTTTTCCTCTCGCTAGAGGGCGGTGGGCATCTCTTCTAGAGCAAAGGTGCTATGAATACCCAAAAAATTACCGGTGATTGATTTCCGATGTTTGATTATTTAAGAATGAAATGTTTTATGGTTTTTAATAGTGAACATTTAGAAAAACGTATAACTTGACTTAAATATGTTAAAAAATTAGTTAGAAAAAAAAATTGTTAAATATGTTAAAAAATTAGTTTTAATTTAATATGACATTTGTCGATATGTCCCAACACTAACATTTTTGTAACTCGAGATAACCTTGTAGAGACGTCGTTAATACTCTAGCTTGATTTTTATAATTTCGAATTACTACTTATTGGTGTAATTTAACGCTGCATTTACACGAAATTAACATTTTTATTGGAAGCACTGTCGTCGAAAATATTGTTTGTAGGTCAGACGTGAATTATTTCTTGTCCGCCAATATTTAGCTCTCATTGATCGCTACTACAAAGTTATGTCGTTACTTTTGATGGCAGCTGTCATTCTAATCAAGCTATATTGGATAGACTATAGGTCATACAATTTGAAAAAATCACAAAATTAACGATAACTTCTAAACTATGAAAAATCGTAAAACATACATGGGGGTGAAATCGATAGGTCTAGTCCTCACCTATCACCTGCCTTCGGCTTGACACCTTACAAGAAACACCCTGTATATGGCATAACCACGGCAACTATCAGTTCAGTTACTACCCGTTCGCGCTAAGTTTGCCGGTCCGTGGAATGCGCGTCTCCTTCCCCAACCGCGATTAAACGCAATTAGTTAGTGATTTAACGCAATTAATGTGTCTTATTTTACGCAAATACACAATTTTTATCAATATTAAGAAATAAAAAATATTTTCGTTATAGTCGCTTCCTTTCGAGTGACGTCATATCGCCAGCGGCAAACTTATCGCGAACGGATAGTACTACCCGTTTCAGCCAAAAGTAAGTTACCGAAGTGGAACCGCCACAGCTCGTTGGTGGGGTGGCCGTGCGCCTCGCCGCCGAAGATGTAGAGGTGCGCGCCGGCGCGCAGCCCCGCGTGCCCGCTGCGCGCGCTCGGCGACAGCTTGGCCGGCGTGCGCACTTGCGTCCACACGCGGGACACTAAGGACAAGGATTGAACATTTGATGCATCGGACTTTACGGGAATCATCTACAGGGTGGAAACGATAAGTGAGCTCGTGAAGCACTTTTAGGATCAGTAACCAGTTTTACGATACCTTCTGTAGTTTTTAATATTATGAGGCTGTACCAAATGTATGGAAGCTGGAAACATTGAATTTTCAGATACTTCTAGTTTATTCTGTAAGCTGTTATTGGTACCGTTTGAAAGAGCTCGTAAAGCACTTAATTTCAGGATCAGGAACCAGTTTTTCGATATCTTGTATGGTTTAGAAATTATCGAGTGAGATCACTTATCGTTTCCACCCTGTATACTATCTATACTTCTATACTATTATAAATGCGAAAGTAACTCTGTTTGTCTGTCTGTCTCGCTTTCGGGCCTAAACCACTGAACCGATTTTGATGAAATTTGGCATAAAGATAGTTTGAGTCCCGGGAAAGGACATAGGATAGTTTTTATCCCGGTTTTTGAAACAGGGACGCGCGCGATAAAATTTTTCTGTGACAGACAAAAATCCACGCGGGCGAAGCCGCGGGCGGAAAGCTAGTGGAAGATAAGTGTGATGAAGATCAGATGGCGTGTGTGGTTAAATGTTAAAAATATTAGTACATAGGTGGTGCTCTGTTTCTTCTGATGTTCTCTTGAGACCTTTCTGTTGTCTCCGATTTCTATAAGCAAGTAGGAAAGTCTATCGATCACCATTCACAACAAGGTCTTTTTTTACTCTTTTTAGGGATAGAAGCGTTTCTGCTGCCGTGCTTCAAACTATCTCGGTCCTAGACAAGTTCAAGAAAGAATTCGATGTGTATGAGCAAAAATGAAATAATTTACTATCTTGACCATTCGTCAGTAGCTCTTTTACTATTTTTAGGGAAAAAAGCGTTACTGCTGCGGTGCGTCAAACTATCTCAGTCCTAGACAAATCTAGAAAGAAGCAGTGATACAGATCATGAAAGAAGGAATACAAGAACATTGAAAAGAGTCAACATTTGCAAAATCGGAACTAAGACATCCTCAAGATAACAGTTAAGGCTGGTATGTATGTACTACGTTGTCGGTGTTGGTATTATTCTACAGGTATTTGATTGGGTTCCTCACTAGTGTCGTAGTGCCAGAGGTCGGCGCTCTCGCGCAGGTCGCACTGGCCGCCGTGCACGTAGAGGCGGTCGGCGTGCAGCGCGGCGGCGTGCCGGTGCCGCGCCGGCCCGCCCGTCGCCGTGCGCACCTGGTGCCACGACTCCGACTCTGGAAGAAGACGAGGCTTGGATTACAGGCGTCGGAATGAGGGTTTTCGCGTATGAAAAATCCGCCAGATGGCAATACGTAGACGCGAGGTCCAAAATGCTGCATGATTGGTTATTTTTGACATGACATTGACAGATATGTCAAAATCCACCAATCACGCAGCAGTCAGACCCCACATCCACGTCCCGCCATCTAGCGGATCTTTCATACGCGAAAACCCTCATTTAAGGTGAAGCACGGGGCTTGGATCACATGCATCGGAATAACGGATCAGGTTGACCCCACTTTTTTGCAAGAATTCTTCAAAAGATATAAAATCTTCTCCATACTACTTTTGAGGAAAATATCCATAGGGGAAAATAGAATACAAGACCACATTGACTGGGAAGTTTCCGTACCTTCGAAAACAAGACAATAAAATTGATTTATGACTTTATGGTTTCACCGTTTGATCGAGTGATATCATGCGGATGTGATTTTGGGACTTTAATCAAATGAATATGAGATAAGTACGTTTGGAGTCTGTTTAAAGTTCTGGGTTCTATTCCCATTTAGATTTGGTGGTGATGAAATAATGGAGGGTAGTTTCTTTAATTGGCATGATGAGTTATTGGTATGTAAATCGATGGCACAGCTAGGAACTCACCGTAATGGAAAGCCCACAGCTCGTTGGTGGAGCCGCGCAGGTCCTTGTAGCCGCCGTAGACCAGCAGGCAGTCCTTGAGCGCGTGCGCGGAGTGCCCGCGGCGGCCGCGCGGGCCCGACGCGGCGCGGGAGTCGCCGTGTGTTGTGCGGCCCTGGCAACTATACTCACCGTAATGGAAAGCCCACAGCTCGTTGGTGGAGCCGCGCAGGTCCTTGTAGCCGCCGTAGACCAGCAGGCAGTCCTTGAGCGCGTGCGCGGAGTGCCCGCGGCGGCCGCGCGGGCCGGACGCGGCGCGGGAGTCGCGCGGCGCGCGCCGGCGTAGCGTCGCCGTGTAGTTGTGCTGCCCTGGCAGCTTGCGCCAGATCTGCGTCTGTGGGGAGAAGGGGAGAACGTTGGAAGATGTTGATGAGCACCTTCATGCTGTATAACGTAGAGCTGGCTAGCTGGAACCGCTATGATAGAACTGTCATTTATATTCAAATGTGATGTTGTCTTTAGCTGTGTAATGGCTGTGCCGAACTCTCTATTGTAAATATTCTACGTGTGCTTTGATACCAATATATTTATTATGTTACTACCAACCACTGTGTTTATTGCTCTGTAGCGGACTTAATATATCCCTAACAAGGGTTATGGGCCCAGAGCCCCAGAGCAAAGTAACATTTTAAAATAGTTTGTCGTGAAAATAATTTCGTATAAAGTGGCGTGAACAGAATGTCGAATGTACGTATTGAGTTATTGAGAAAAGACAACTATGATAGTTGGAAAGTGCAAGTAGAAGCCCTATTGATCAGAAATGATTTTTGGGATTATGTAAGTGGAGAAAAGTCAAAACCCACGGATGAGACATTATCAACAGCATGGGATTTTGCTGACAGAAAGGCAAGATCGGAGTTGATTTTGTCATTGGATCCGAGTGTTGTTCATCATGTGAAAAGATTGAAGACTGCACGAGAGGTTTGGCTGAAATTAGAGAGTCTGTTCGTATCACGTGGACCTGCGAAAAAAGCGACCCTGATGAAAAGGCTCATGCTACACAAGATGAGTGAGGATCAGAACGTATGCGAACATCTTGATTTATTTTTTGAAGCTGTCGATAAGTTAGAAGAAATGGACATCGTGATCCATGATGATCTTTTAGCGATTATGTTGCTGTATAGTTTACCAGCAAGCTATGAGAACTTCAGATGCGCCATTGAAAGTAGAGACGAGCTGCCAAAGCCTGAACAACTTAGGGTGAAAATTATCGAAGAATACAGTTCGAGAGGCAATACCCAAGTTGAGAGGATAGAAGGAGCTATGTATATAAATAAACATCAGAAGAAGAATGGGACTGGACCTGAAACAAAATTTAAGTATAAATGTTTCAAATGTCATAACTTTGGACATAAGGCATCCGATTGCAAGAAAAAGAAGTCTTCTCAGGCTTCAGAACAGAAACCTTCAGAATCTAGTTGCGTTGAGTCGTGTTCGACTGTAGAACATGAAGCTTTAACTGTGTATCATGTTTCAGATAACTGTTTAGCTATTGATTCCAAGCGTCTTCATCAGGAATGGTTGTTTGATAGCGGTTGCAGCTCGCACATGTGTAACAACGCAAGCAGGTTTGATAAAATATTGCCAAGTAACCAACAATTGAAATTAGCCACTGATTCTTTGACAACCGTGCAAGGTAAGGGTACTGTCAAGATATTAGCATGTAACGATGATATTACGCGAAAAATCCAATTTGAAGATACGTTGTTAGTTCCTGATCTACGTAGTAACTTAATTTCGATTTCTAAACTTACTGATCGAGGTTGTATAGTCACTTTTAAACGTGATGTAGCATATGCAACTAAGGATGGTGAAGTTAAGTTGACTGCTGATCGTAGAGGTAATTTGTATTACCTGAGAGAGCAGGATGCTTCGGCATCTGTAGTATCAGATAAGGATGTGGATTTGTGTAGATGGCATGAGCGTATGGGACATTTGAATGCTAGGGATCTTATGAAAGTACTGAAGAAATCGGGTATAGACGCCACCAAGTCTGATACTGAATTGCGCGATTGTGATGTGTGTGCTAAGGGAAAGATGGTTGCGTTGCCTTTTGTGAAGTCCAGTCAGCCATGTGACGAAAAGTTAAAAATAATTTATTCTGATGTGGTAGGCCCAATGAGAGTTCAATCAAATGCGGGAAACAAATATTTTGTTACATTTATTGATGATTGTACTCGTTGGTGTGAAGTTTTTATGTTGAAAAATAAAAGTGACGTCTTGTCAAAGTTTAAAATATTTAAATGTCAGATCGAAAATTTGACAGGTAAACAAATAAAATATTTCCATTCCGATAATGGCAAGGAATTTGTGAATAGCGATTTTTCGAAATTTTTACAAGAAAATGGAATAAAAAGGAGGTTGACTACGCCGTATTCACCGCAGAGTAATGGAATTGCAGAACGGATGAATCGCACCTTACTGGAGAAGGCAAGATGTATGTTATTATCCTCTGGTCTACCAGCAAGTTTTTGGGCGGAAGCTATTGCAACCGCGTGTTATTTGCGTAACAGATGTCCGACTAGCAGCTTGAATGGAGAAATTCCTTATGAAAAATTGTTTAATAAACCTGTAAATATTGGTTATTTCAGAACATTCGGTGCGAAAGTTCATGTTTTGGAAAAGGAGCCAGGAAAGGATAAGTTCGCAGCACGAAGTTCTCCCGGCATTTTTGTGGGCTACCCGGCTGAATCTGGTGGCTATAGGGTGTGGATATCCGAGAAAAGAAAAATAGTGGTGTCAAGAGACGTCAAGTTTCAGGAAGATAAGAAAACTGAAAGTGAAGTTTTGAAAGAACCATCTATTGAGCTGCAATGTGAACAAGATAGTGTTGATAAAAGGAAGACTATCGAGTTTGAATTGTCCAACAGACAATGTAGTTCACACTTTAGTGATCAACCTTCGAATATTCAAGTTCCAATAGATCGATCTCAAGATGTACCGTTTAGAAACGAACTAAACACAGAAGATACGGAAGTTACTAGTACTACTGATAGAAATGAGACATTTGACTGGAATATCACTTTGAAAAGAGGCCCTGGAAGACCTAGGATTGAGAGAGGACACGTTGGGCGCCCCCGAAAAATCTTTAATATGGTTGAAGTTAGAGAAACAGAGAATAGTGACAGTGAGTCACAGGAAGAAGAATATGGTGACTGTGATGATTTTGCTGGAGCTATTGAGACAACTTTGAAGGAAGCTTTGGGAAGTGATGAAAAAGTCAAATGGGAAGAAGCAATTTTATCAGAGTTAAGAAGTTTAGTGAAGAATGATACATGGAAAATAGTAAAGAAACCACCTGATCGAAATGTCATTGGATGTCGATATGTGTTAACAACGAAGGTAAATGTTGATTTAACAGAAAAGAAGAAGGCCAGGCTTGTCGCGAAAGGATATAGTCAACAACATGGTCTGGATTACTTCAAGACATTCGCCCCAGTTGCTAGGATAGCAACGGTTCGTCTATTGATTGCTTTAGCAGCTGAAATGGGTATGGACATAGATCAGATAGATATAAATACTGCTTATTTAAATGGAGATCTTGATGAGAATATTTATATGAGAATTCCAGAACTGCTGAAAGAAAGTTTAGAAAAGCTGATAAGCTTGGATGGCAGAAAAAGCGAAATAGGCAAAAGAGCTGTGAAAATGCTTGAGAATATGAAAGCAGGGGGTGACACCTGTCTTTTGAAGAAGTCGTTATATGGTCTCAAGCAAGCTGGAAGACAGTGGAATATGAAGCTGGACATGAAACTTAGAGAAATGGGTTTGAGACCAACAGTGAGTGAACCTTGTATGTATCATAAATGTGACAATAATGGAGCAGACCTATTTGTCGTTATCTATGTTGATGATATATTAATTGCTTCACGCAAGAGAGAAACCATAAATAAATTCAAGCAGGAACTGGCAAAGAGGTTTGAACTAAAGGACTTTGGCCAAGCAACCTTTTGTCTAGGGATCGACATAAAGAAAAATGGTAATGAATATCACATGTCACAGGAGAGATATGTAAAGACCATTTTGAAGAGATTTAACATGGAGGACTGTAATCCTGTACAAACTCCAATGGAGATGGGAAAGATAGCTATGAGTGGCAAAGAGAAGGATGAAGGAGGAAAGTCTTTTCCGTTCCGAGAACTCATAGGGGCACTTATGTTCCTGAGCGTAGCGACTAGACCAGATATCGCGAACGCGACGGCAAAACTCGCACAATTTTCAGAGAATCCTCAGGAAACTCATTGGAGAGCTGCAAAGCGGATCCTTAGGTACCTAAAAGGTACGATTACTCAGGGTTTAACATTTAAACCGATGGGTAAGTGCATTCAAGGTTATGCGGATGCAGATTGGGGTAACTGTGAAACAGATAGACGATCTTTTACCGGCTATGTTTTCATTTTAGGCGGAGCAGGTATCTCATGGGCATCACAAAAGCAACGCATCGTTGCGACGTCGACTTGTGAGGCTGAATTTGTAAGTTTAGCGGAAGCTATGAAAGAAGCAGTGTATTTAAATGGCTTACTGAAGGAACTTGGTCTTCACCATTGGTCTAAGGTAAGCATGCATGCTGATAACTTGGCTGCTATCTGTCTAGCTGAAGATCACGGTGTTTATCACGCGAAAAGTAAGCACATCGACATTAGGCATTTCTTTATAAGGGATGTGCTGCGTGACAATAAGTCGATAACTTTAGAACATTTGGCAACTGAAAATATGCTGGCAGATATTTTCACCAAACCTTTGCCTCGTATAAGGCATCACTTGCTGAGTAAAGGGTTAGGGTTGCGCGTACTCTAGTGCCTTGTATAAAGCATGAGTTGAGGGGGTGTGTTGATGAGCACCTTCATGCTGTATAACGTAGAGCTGGCTAGCTGGAACCGCTATGATAGAACTGTCATTTATATTCAAATGTGATGTTGTCTTTAGCTGTGTAATGGCTGTGCCGAACTCTCTATTGTAAATATTCTACGTGTGCTTTGATACCAATATATTTATTATGTTACTACCAACCACTGTGTTTATTGCTCTGTAGCGGACTTAATATATCCCTAACAGAAGATATCAAAACAGAGAATCGTGCTCTTGAATAAACCTCACCTTTCGATGTGCGACTACATCACGTGATGTAGTCATCAGACTTCTCAGTTAGTTCCCTAACAAGGAGTGAGAAATGCTACAAAAATCAAGAAGCATACCTACTACCTCTTTTGGAGAATCATCTACTTACCTGAATTGTTTTTGCTGCTTGTACTCTTCGACTTTGGCAATCGGCTATGTATCGATTATGATGAAATGAACATGATGGGCGCCCCTGTAAATTAGATTAGTTAGAGGCATGTGTTAGGGATGATTCTGGTACACCTGCTTCTTGCTAGTTTGCGCTTGTCTTTCGCGCGAGTGTCCTGATAAGGTCGTTTCGAGCGAGTGTCCCTTTTTTCTCGTCAGGAAATGCTTGAAATTGCATACCCAGGCCCGGGGGGGAACCAGTCGGTTATGTGAGGCTCTCCCTGCTAGATGGGCAGGGCCTACTCACTAAAACCTGAAGGTGTCCTCCCAAAGTCTGGGACGGAACTGCGAGTTATTGTCCGAGCTAGACGGCCTAGACATTCTTTCGCGGCTCCGCCCCAGACTGTGGCTCGCTCTGTTCGAGCAAGCGACGACTGGCTTCAAGGGTACCTCCCCTGTTCTTCGCTAACGGTGCGCGTGAACACATGTGGCGATAATGTTCCTGGTGCGAGGGACTGCACTATCGGAGCTAGTAAGTAAGGCTCACCTCGGTGTCGTAGCTCCACAGCGGCGTCTCGGTGTTGAGCGCGCCGGGCTCGCCGCCGAACACGTAGAGGCGCGCGCCGTGCGCCGTGGCCGAGTGCTCCTGCAGCGCCGGCGGCGGCTCCCCGCGGCACTCCAGCCGCTCCCACTCGCCCGTCGCTGGACGTAAACGATCATGGTCAATGGAAATGGATCAAGCATTTCAGACAAGGAGAGACTTGAATGGTACCTAGTCAAGAAAAGGTTTCATTCTAGACTTTTTTATGGGACAAGAGGCAAACGAGCAGATAGATCACCTGATGGTATTTTAAATAATTACCGCCGCCCATACACACACGCTGCCCCGTGCGTTGCCGGCCTTTAACATTTAAGTACCTACGATATCTTCTTGAAAAATTGTAGAACTTGACTGAAACTTAATGTAAAGAAGTCCATGAATATAGGTACCATTCCACGTCCGTAAAGCGTGAAACAAGGCGATCTCAATTTCGCGATTTAGAGCGAACAAAAAATATTGTCCCAACATTTCTGAAGACAGAGCCAAAGCATAACACAAGACAAAAGATTCGCCGATGAACATCGCCAACTCAAAACTTCACACAAAAGAAGCTCGCAAACGCCATAATTGGCCTCTCAGAATCGCTCGACCCAATTACGTGCAGTTTAAGCGGAGCGTGCGATGAGCGGAGCGAGCGGAGCTTGTTCGAGAGCTCTCGCGCGAGACGCTCCCGAGCTCGTGACTCTTGAGCACAACTGGACATAATGAATACTGAAGCACAAACTGAAGTTTTAAAAGCTGAAGCAGAAGATTGTGTAACGCAAAAGTAGGTTGACTGTTATCTACTTTCAAATTAGTTATGAAAACAAAAAACGTAGGTTGTACCTTTTACCATTGTAAAAGTGGATGTGTAATAAATACGAGTACTTACCTACTACAGGCGTACCTATAATGCCAGTTTTCACCATAAATCTTTTTTTAAGTGACCCCTTTGAAAACAAAATTCCTGTTATGTGTTACCAAATGGGTCACTTAAAAAGGGATTGATGGTAAAAACGGGCATAACTCTATCAGAGGGGCATCCTCAGTTTACCGGCTAAGATTTATAAAGACTACTACTTGTATGAGGGCCTGAGGGGATAGTAAGGGTCAAATTAACCCACTTCAGATTCCAAAATTGTTGTAATAGAGTCGCCGTACTCAGTGTATGTTTCAACGTATCACTGCTAGAGCTCACCCAGACAATATCTCCAGAAGTCCCGCAGTGGTAATGAGCCGCCCGCGCCGCGGCCGCCCAGCACGTATACGTAGCCGCCCAGCAGCGTGGCCGAGTGCTTGCCGCGCGAGCACGGCGCCGCACGCACGCCGCCACCGCCGCCGCCCACGCCGCCGCACTCCACCGAGCTCCACATGTCAACTGGGGGATACGAAAGTAAAGACGGTTTTTAGTGGGTTCGAGTCCCACATAACCTACCGTCCCCCGAAGGTAGGTATGGATAGGCCATTTTCCTGGGTAAAAAAAAAAAAAAAAAAAAAAGGTTAGCAAAAAATTTCATTGTTTTAGTTTTCTCGGCGATTGGGCGGGGCACATAGCTCGTAGCGTAGAGCTGATGGCCGCTAGGGCAGGAAAGTTCTTGAGTGGCGACCACGAGCAGGAAAACGTAACGTGGGCAGGCCTCCCACTAGGTGGGCCGACGATCTGGTGAAGGTCGCGGGAGGTGCCTGGATGCGAGCGGCGCAGGACCGGTCTTCGTGGAAATCCTTGGGAGAGGCCTTTGTCCAGCAGTGGACGTCTCTCGGCTGAAACGAACGAAGTTTTTTCGGAGACATTTCTGTATTATTTACAGCATTATTAACTATTTGAAGCCTAGTTGGGTATTTTGTCCAGAAAATAAGTCCAGTAGTTTTCTAAAAAAGAGAAATTACTGGACTTCATACTACAGAACTCCTTTTTATTTCCCTTCACACAAACACCATTTTTGGTTTGCATTCGCAATGCAACGACGTTCCATGAATTTTGATCCTTTGATTCCGCGCTGCAAATCGAGTCAAGTGCGGACGCGCGGCGCATTCCTCCACTCCTCATTATGTTTTATCGTTCCCGAGGAATTTCCCTCCGATGCACAATCCCTCCCGTTGATGCCTCCATATGTACGGCAAATGAAATGGCGTGGCGTCCCTCCGGGCTTGTTGGGCCCCTCTAAGTATTACTTATTGGGAATACGCGTCCCTCCGCTGCAAAGAGGGTGCTTTTGGAAAAGTTATCGTTTACAACGTGTAAATATTGGTTAAACAATACGATACGAGTCAGTGAGTTTTGAATATTGAAGAATTGGTCAGTCGTTACAACTTTACTGCACGTATAAAGAAGAAGTAAGGAAGATAATAAACCCGAAAGTTATTGGGTAATCAACTACGAATCCCGATCGTTAAATGAGGCAGCTATAAAAACCTTTGCTGCGAGATTTGGAGGCTATTCCAGTCTGATCTCTGAAATAATTGTAACTGGTACTTGATACCAAACTGTATTATTTTTGACCAATAAAGTAGGTTTTATCTCGATGTTTCAATCGATTGATGAAATCAATTGAAACTTTTCTTGGAGATCACGTCTCGTAAAAACAGACGTCCATTGTATGTAAAAAGCTTATAAGAACGGAACGAAACGGAAAAGTAACTGCGACCATAAAATAAATATAAAACTATAAAGAACCATCTCGGATAGGCGATGAGTCAAGAATTTAGAGAAGGCGTCTTGAAGTAGATTTCAAGTTTTTCACGAAGTATCTATCTGGCCTGAAAGTTGGGCGACTGCCAAAGGACCCGACGTCTCTATCGGGATGTAAAGTGGCGGATAAATGATAAAATGTTGCTGGACCTATATTTTTCAGCTTCAAGTTTGTAAGAAATAGGTCAAAGCATGTAATGTATTAAATTATTTTCTAAAGTGGAGTGATGAGGGAAGAAATAAGATTTATGTGACAGTTACTTGCGCCTTAGAATGAAAATCCATTAGGAAAGCGCACAAGGGCTCTCTATGCGTATGCGTAGCGTTTTTTTTTTATTTTTCAAGGAAATGTGTGAAAGGCATAGAGTTATTAACCAACCAAAATTAATTTTAATAACTCTATGGTGAAAGGTCATGTTTTAAAATACCTGCACTGCACCACGGTGAAGTTAGATTGACACACATTGATTAAAGTTTAATAATTAATCAGTAACTTAGCAATCAACGTGCAGCAAAGTAGTTGAGTTTATTCATACTGCGAGTATGTAATGAAAGAATTATAAATATCAACTTGAATATTGATTTTCTGACTGTACAGAACAGCATGACAATGTACTGAACAGCATGACAATGTTATACGTGAGTATTGCAGGGTAGGAGCCCTAATAACCCTTAAAAAAAGGTGTTAGGAGAACACGGCTTTGAAATCAGATTTCAACCCACCCCGACGAAATGTCAAGCCGATATCAATTAGCCGAACGTTCAGCTCATGAAGAATGCACTGGATGGGCCGCACTTAATTGGTGCTCGCGCTGAAGTGTCAGCCCTTTGTTTGCTAACCGAGCCTGCGAGTGCGGTGCTTCTGACAGCGCTTATCCCATTAAAGCCGCATAGGCCTACCGCAGGCGTTATTAAAAGTTTTTGTTAACGATATTAAGATTTCGCATTCTTCAAACGCGACATTTTGCAGGTACAATGTATGTTTCGGCTGACTGACTAGGTATAAAAAACAAACTAATTTTACGTTTTCACCGTTTCACATGCCCCTGACTCAACCACTTTCCCCTTGTTTGATTCATTACGCCTACTGAACGAATAAAAATTAATTTCTGAATCATAAACGCTGGGTTTCTTGTCATTGCTAGACATGACATGACACATTTTGGTCATATCGCGGGCTTCAAGCCATAAGGGCATAAGTATAAGCAATACCTGATTTGCTGATTTTTTTCCTATGAAGCAAATACCTGTCAAGAGAGAAACTGACCATGCATGCTGTTATAGGAGCATACCATTCCTGCAATCTGATCGTTTTAAAGCGCGAAGTCATCGCGTCCCTCTGCCCTTACGAAGGGCCCGCGCGGGGTCAGCGGGGTGCACAGTGAACGACCTACGTGCAGTATGCAAACTGCCCCCTTTGTTTTGCTCTTATGTCTACCACCATAAGAACCACGTTTTATTAATCCTTGTCGATACTTGCTTTCCAATTTTGCGCGAGCAAAACCGCTTAAACTAAAATGTTTGTAAGGAGCCAATCGAGTTCAGGGTGATTGATGGTCGGGCCAATATTGAAAATTAGCTACTTAGTAATTTTTTGTTTCCTATTTTCTTTCTTTTCCATATCCGGTTGAGAAATAAAATGTAGGTGTCTTACTCATTGCTCATTCATTTTCCATCCACCTTTGTAGAAAGAACGCAGTCAGTCTCTAGTTAAATAATGTATTTTGTCACTTTCGCTGCATCACAACAGACTTCGCAACTTTCTTTAAAAAATCTTTACAGCTACCTTTTGGAGGAGCTTTTTCACAGGCATTTGTCATCTTGCACAGCTTTCCCCTGAAATCTCCAGCGAGAATATGACCTAAATCCTTGTGAAGCGTGACAAATGACCTAAAGGGACGTTTTATTTAAAGTCGTCTATTCAGGCGCTTTCTTGCATCCAGTCAGCTTTTTATACGACTTGTGTGGCTTTAGTTAGCTTTTTGTGATTGACATCAAGAACTTTTTACTGAGGGAGGGTGTAGATTTGTTTCTATAGAAAAAATCAAAAAATATTTATAATATCAAGAATAGAGTCTTGAAGTGGGATACTATAATATCTAAGACGTAGTCGAGGAAGATTTTTGCTGATAACTGCGTGCCTTCAACCCCAGCACACAGTGCCCCTTTAGAAAAGTTCAGTATCTGAGCTGGGAATCTAATCGGGGACCCTTGATCTTCAAAGAAATATCCATGCCCCAGCGTCATTAGGGTAGGGAGAATGAATATTTCTAAAATCTCTTTGCAATCTAAAAACTACGAAATAAAAGAAGATCTTTGCTGAATCTGCAAAATTTCCTGTTCTAACGATGTGCTGCGTTCCCAGAAATAAATGTCATACGTGGCATTTTCCTGAATATTCGGAGTTCCCAAACACTGGCGACATGTTCTCCCAGAAGAGGGGTGTGGGTGGCTTCTTTGCATTTTTGATTTGATTATAAATGATGGAATACCTAAGTGAAAACTCATCATGTCTCCTGAAATCATTACTTTCAGGAGACATTGACATGATTAAAATTTCATCTTTTATAATTTAATTTTTCATCTTATGAAGTGCTCATATAAAGTCTTTTTATCATTACGATTTTATTCTAATACATAAAATGTGTATTTTGTCCAAAATAGTAAACGATTGATGAAGCAAGTCTTGGATTTGTTTTATCGTTAACGCCTGCTGTTCTCAACGCGCACGAGAAATGAAGTTATCGGAAAAGTTTTTGCACAATTGAGTTGTTACGTCGTTGCCCAATGTCCCGGAGTTTCCAGACGTTTGGAGGCCCTGGCCTGGGGGGTGGGGGGAGGGGTTCAGCTGTCGTGGGCGGCGCTAACGAGCCCGGCTGCTGAGCTGGTGTTTCCATGTAGGACTAAACCTCCGCAGATGTTAGATAAGCATGTCTGGCGAAAACAACCGTGGAAATGTTGCAGCTTGACGACAAAATAATTGTCATGATCAGAATCAAGTGATAAATCTTTTCACTTTTTTTTGTGGTAGGTAGTTACTTCGATTTTGTCTGATACTCTTTTATACTTTGTCAAATTAGCTTTCTTCAAAACGACATAAACGATTAGTCCAAACCAAATGATCAATTACATGTTCCAAGTCCAACATTGTAAATAAGTGGGTATAATACCTACTCAAGTTTTGCTCACAATGAAATCCTTATTTCCAATACCCTCTGAATAGGCTTTTTTCCTTCAGACGTTTCCATGGCTTCAAATGAATACTTATGATGACAAAGGTCTTTTTAACAATAGGCAATTTCATGAGGTTTCTTTTCCATTTTCTGCGGGAATTCTGCCGTTTCTATCGCCGGGTCTAATTAAATACAAGTGCACACAGCAGACAGTAATCAACAGGCGGGGATTAAACCGGATCGTTACTGTGTGGGCGATGCGGACAAATTAGCGGACTGTATCGAGCTCCTGGGTCAGCATTTTCTTTCTTTGTTTCGCGCCAAATGCAATTTTCTCATTAGCTACTTTATATGAACATAGTGTACGGAAAGGTTCGCAGTTAGACATTGAGTTCAGTGCACTACACTCCAACCCTCCCAGGATACCTCATCTTTCCTCATTCGTACCTATTATTGTAACGTTTGTATTTTAAGTACCTCCATTATAGGTTAAATTACCTAATTACTTATGACATTGTGTAATTTTAGAACATTACAAGTATTATACGACTAGTTTTTACGGTACCTACGTAAATACTACCTATAGTTCGGAAAGTTGCCTACCCCATAAATGTATTTTAATGTTATGCGGTAAGAATCTACGTCATCATTCATGAAACGTCTCGTAAGTGCGCGGCCCGGGCGGGAGAGCTTTCGTAAGCATAATTCGATATGAAAACCAGATTAATGTAAGTTCTTTAACTTTCCTTTAACGGCCCCTGGGGAAGCCGTAAGCCGACCGCGGCTCTTACGCAACTTTCCTGAAATACTACATTTTGTGCTTTCATTTTTTAGGCAATCAATAACGATGATAGCATTTTGATTGATGATGGCCGCCACTTTAATTCCTCTGTAAACTAATAAATAAGGACGTAGATATGTAGTACTTTAATATTTCTTTACAATTCATTCACCACAGTTTTCAGTCCTTACTTTTAAGAAGTTTTGTATTCACTTTCAACATAAGTAACTAATTTAATTTGTAACCACTTGGCAAAGTACACTGCCTAAAAGGCTAACAGCTTGATATTCCTGGAAAGTCACAATTCCTTATGAATTTTTCAAGAGCAAGGCGCTCTGTGTACTTAACCTACCTACACTTGCTACAGCTTGAGAGTTGGAACGTTGAAACGACTCAAAACACACAGATACATAAAAAGTACAATTTAAGTTTCTTTAGATTAGAATAAGTAAAAATTTGAAGATAAAACTCTGACTCTATCTCCTTAATCCAAAAAAACAAATGACGTTTTTATGCTGTTGTATTACACTCTGTATTGTTATTATGTACACTGTACAGTGCATTGCACAACCACAAGTTCATCACAGGACTAAATGGGTGTGCACTGAGCGGAAGATTGGGCCATTTTCCCGCTGTCGGGAATACTGATGGCTTCTTATCACCCGCTGAATATGCAACGTCTTAGACCTCGGACGGGACGGATTAGCCGCAGATCCAATTTAGTGGTGGTTTTGGTACGCGGCAGATTTTAGAATGGAGCATTTATCTTGCTAGAAGCTGGTCCTCCGCGGACGCCCTTGCTTTTGGCATCGCGCATCCCTTCGAGGAGACACCGACTCGAGTTCGATAAGCTCTTGTAGAGTAGGAACGGAGAAAAGTGAAGAATTTCAGATCACAGAACAATAAGCATGGTGGTCACCTTTATGCACGTGCTATTAGTCTTTAGATAGATTATATCTAACTAGTTACAAAATAATCTAAAATAGAAGCAGCCAGATTTTATCTTTGGACAAACAGTATCTATTTTCACAAATGGAAAGATATTTCCCGCAGGTAACGTTACAGCGACTACTCGCCGACCTAGTTGGCAACTTTAATGGCCGATAGCGAATATAACATTACCACAGAAGAGCAAATACAACCCGCTCGTATTTTTAGAGTTGCGTATATTCATTTTGTGGTATAGTAGAGAAAAATTCAGTTTGCACATTTATTCTGTTTGTTTATCACAAGCAATTTACTCGTAGTCCCCGATGGAAAAATAGGTTTGCTGAATTTTCTCTTTGTCTTTCTGTCAGTATGTCAAAGTGTGTCATCATCTTTGTGCCGTTCTGTGACAATGATGTGATCCCAAACAATTCCAAAATGGTCATTCATCCCAAAAGGATAAACCGATTATGATCTAGACCTGTCTTTATAATTTGGTTGATTTTTCCAAGCGAACCATGGCGTGGGGGGACCCCTATAAACTGATTAATGCTTCTGTATGCATTTATTGCATAGTTTAACAGTATGGATATTTATAGTGACTTCATTAATTTAAATCAAAGATGTGGGTGAATTTCCCAAACACGTTTTTTACGCGGCGGAGCTGAGAATCGATGGGAGAAATGTAACTAGAGCGATGTTTTTTTTTTCTGTATATAGTTTATACAGCGTTTTACACGATAGCAAAGTCTTCAGGACAATAGGTAGTTATTTTATGTACTAAAAAAATTTTCAAAGACCCAAAATCTAATAGCGGTGGCGCGTCCTAACTCTATTTCTACTCATAAATTGTGTTATTCCTTCTTTCTCGGGGATTCTAGTAATTTAAAAATAGTATAGCCATAAAATACATTAAATAAGACTTCCAAATGATATGAAAGAAATGTGATATTTCATATTTTAAGTGTTTTAAATAGCCTTTCAAAACTGTCCCACGAAAAAAAGCAATTACAGTGGCTCAATTTCGACACTCTCTTACTTCTCCAAAGAAGCTTTGAGAGACGTAGAGTTCTTCTTCCCTGCATCACTCAACTGTGTCCTCCTGATCGGGCTATAAAGACTTGCGACTTGTGGTATTGTTTTTCCAGCAGACCCGTAAATATTTGTATCAGCGGCACAGGAATACAAAATTTTTCAATTTCGCTGGCAAGTGTATGAGTGAAAGCTACTTACTTAGATGCTAAACGATTCTTTAACATGATTAAAGTTTGGTGTTTTGTTGTATCTACATACAGAAATTATTGATCAGAATTATAGTTTTCTTTATAATTTGAATTTTGTAACAGTTTTTCAATTCCGGTGGCGCAATTTCGGTGGCTCCGGTGGCGAATCTATTGCCGGAATTGGTCTTATTAGCTCTGGAGCATTGTACCTAGGTCTACTAAGGTCTCAGTCATAACTACAATATCGTCAGTGAATCGAAGTTGTGTGATGTACTCGCCGTATCTTGATACTGAGCTCGGTCTAGCTCAGAAGCTTGAAAACCTCTAAGTGGGAGGTAGTGAAGACTTTAAGAGATTATGGTGTCTCCAACTCTGAACCCTCGCAGCAATCAGATAAGTTTCGAGTTCTGATCTTGGGGGAGGGCTGATATGATGAAGTTTTCATACAAATACTTCAGAAGTTGCATGTATCAACAGTCAATTTGACGCCATTAAAGAGACTGTAGCACAGCCCAGGTCTTGACCGAATCGAAGAAGGTACAAAAAGGCCAATAATAATGACTGATTATAGTCCTCAGTCTTCTGCATAATTTGACGCAGCATTAAATATGTACGTAGTATTACGAAAGTCTTTTCGAAAATGAGGTTGTCTGGGAGACTGGATGTTGGATAGCGAGAGTGTCATGTTTCAGGAAAAAGCTGCCTCACCTGACTCTGGACCATCGCCAACGTCCATTCCATTCCAGTCTCTAGCACCACCACCATGTCTTATTTTTTTGGTTTATCGACCAATAAACATGGTGGTATTTAAGAGAACTTTAGTAATAGCATTCCATCTGATTTCATAAGCTCAGTTGTGATTTCATTATCTCCTGGTACATACCTTGTTGTTTTTAATAGGGCATTCTAATCTCACTCAAGCTAAAGTCTAGAATATCTTCGCTAAAGTGTCGGAATAATCTCGATCTTCAGCCTAATTACTAGTAGTGCTTCTTAATCTCTCCTAGCAGCTTAGGCATTTACCAAAATGGTTCTGCTATCCTCGTTATTCATGTTGGTATATTCAATTTGGTCCTCGCAAATACATACTTTCGATTTATTACAAAAAATCGTCTCTATAATACACTTTGTATCAGCGTGAGGACTTGGATAGCTATTTATACATCGATACTAAGCAGAATCTTAAAAACAGATGAGAATAGTCCTGAAACAGCTAAAATTTCCCTAGTCTCGTAGGTTGCAATCTATTCTGCCACTCGAGATGAAAATTCGTGGGGCTTTGGAGCTGGATTGGCACTGGTTGTGGCTTAGGCTTCATCAGTCGACAGCTTTTGAGCATCTTTTATTCGGCATTCTTCTATTTCGGTGATGACTTCTTCTTCTTCCTCGGTCCCTCACTGATGAGGATCGCAACCGCAGACTGTGTTCCTTCATAGACTGCGGTCGTAAGCTGTGTGGTGATCGGAGAATGCAAATGTGATTAAATTGCCTGTTCGTCTAAAAATGATTACTACATTTTGATTTTTGCAGTACTATTAGGGTGCAGCTCAGTACGCTTTTACAGTTCTGGCATCTTTTGCTAGGCCTGCTCTCTCTATGAGGCTGGCTGGATTTAGTCCTCCGTTTCTTAATTGTACTACTTTCATCTAGCTCATTGTCACTAGGTTTGCATAGTTTTCCGTTAAATTACCCTGTCACAAATATATTTCCGTTAAATTACCCTGTCACAAATATGTAATGTGTTAGTTCAGTAGCTGGTATAGATCTAGAAATATCTTCATACTTAATCTCCAGTTCGCATGGTCTTTAGCGAATAATTAGTTGCGTAATTCTGAGTATAGGATAGGTATGATACCATCATGAAAACTTGGCTAGCCTGGACCAATATTTTTACTTATGGAAGATAAACCTAACACCAACCTGGGGCAGTTGGTCGCCCTCCCGGGACTAGAGTTGGTTTCTGGGTTTGAGGGTCATGTATGATGTCTTTGTGATGACTCTAGAATAACGGGGCTGTTGGCGGCTAGAACCAGAAAGTTTTGGATTTGTTCTCTATGGAGGGATTTTGCCGTTATCACCATGCTTAGCAGGCTGGTTGGTAGTTCCAGTATGGTAGTATAATACCCGGAAAGATGCTGCAGCCCACCCTCCAGTATTTTGATTCCTTAGTCGGCTATTACGACTCACGTGGGAAGATTTGATGCTTTTTTAGGGTCACAACACAGGCTTGAATATTGTTTTTAATTATAAACATCTTTACTGGATAATAATACTTAATTGATGACAAATAAATAAGTAATTTGAGACAATCATCCGTAACATTCCGAAGTCCGCTGTATAAATAAATTTCGGTGGATTGGTTCTTAATTCCGGTGGCTCAAATACAATTTCGGTGGCTCTTGATAATTTCAAATTGACATATCTCGAGAAGTATTAATAATATTTTGATCTCTACCATATCATTGAATAATACAAGTTATTTACTATTATTTTTGCCACAAAAAAGTTTTGGAAAGTGGAAATTAAAATTCGCCACCGGAATTAGGCAAAAAACGAGTTTGTTGATATTCACCCATGTCTCATTACGGGGGTAGGTGCATTTTGTTTGACTTCCGGTTCAGCCTACAATCGCCTCTCGCCTGCGTTACGCGATCTGTATCCAATTTGTTCTCCCCCCTACCTGTCTGCACCCTCCCTTCCGAATTTAAAGCTGGGGATGATAAATGTTGCACACAATCGAAATGCATGTTCCCTCTTACGGAAATAAATAAATCTTACAAATTCCACTTCTTTTGGCGATTTATGAGTAGGTAACTATAGGCAGCCGGAAAGTCGTTGTAGGTATCCATTTGATTTTGATGAATGCAGAAAGTTTTGAATAAAACTATTAATATCCTTTGTGAAATTTATTTATAAAACAAATGAAGAAAATATTTTTTATAAATGCATTGCTTAGACTAGGCGCAGACCACCGATTTTTAGTTAGCCGATAGTTGGGCCCGATTTTAAATTGTATGAAAAATCGGTCAAATCAAATCGGTGGTGTAATGTGCGCACTTCCATACATGTCCATACTGATCAACTGCCCGACTAAACTATCGGCCGACGAAAAATCGATGGTCTGCGCATAACCTAAGTGCTAAGACTTGTTTTGTATGAATGAAAATCTACGCATAATAAATTATAAAATTTTAAATAACATAATTACTTGTTACGTTAACGGCTCAGTTAACTCATTTTACTTGTAGGTATAATGGGTACGTAAGTAGTACTATCCTACCTACATTTTTAATATCTTTTTTTTTAATCTACTATTGGGTTGGGAGGTCACCGGTCACCCCATGTTTTATATTTCAGTTCCTACAGAAATATTGATTAATTTTTTCACCACACCTCTCCCACAATATTTCAAATATTTTGAAGTTGTTTACGTGCTACCATGTAAGCAAAACTGACCTCTATCAACTAAAAAACAAAGTACACCCAACTTTTAATATTTTATCGTCGTGGTTCTTGCCAAAACAAAACATTATTCGTGCTGCCATTGAATTTTGGATTCTAATAACACGTGGAATAAAGTTTATTTTAAAGTAATCATTATTGTCCCCTAGTAGCAGCGAGGGAGGAGGGTGAACGACCCTCGTGTTGCACAACGTGTCTGTCTGTCTGTCACGTCGACAAGTCAGCGGTAATGGCCGCCTGTAATGGGGCATCTACATGTTCTTAAATCTTTATTTATTAGCAAACACCCTCAAAGGGAGAGCTGGTACGAGAAATCATCCGTCCAATTGAACTGGTGTTTAACCCGGCGCCAATGACGTGAAAATAATTTCAAAGACAATGACCCCGGGTCATATTGACCCTAATTTCATCGATCACTGTTTAGGAAATTGAACAAGTAATCTTAATTTTAATTACGGTCCATGTATATAGGGTTCATTACTGAGCTAATAAAACAAAAATAAAACGAATACATTACATAAATCAATTTTTTGAAAATTTTTAAACAAAACATGAAAAAATCGTGTATAGAAACACAATGAGTCTATATTTTTGATTTTTGATAAAGATTTTTAGTATTAATAGGAATCAACAATGTTAAATAGTGAAAAAGAGATAAAAATCGACTTTTTTTATGCAGATACAATGAGATAAGTCTTCTACTTCATCATTCAGAGCCATGGAACTACTGCAACTGGTGCATTATGTAATCAAATGGTATGGGCATGTAAATGCGGCATGACGCACTTGCCGGCGTCATACTAATGCAAGGTCGAGATTATCCAAAGACTGGGTCCACATCACTTGCGTCTTTTCACTTTTGTTGACATTTTTACGTTCTGGCTATTACAGTCTGAAATTCTTCACTTTCGGAATCCGACTCTTCTAGCAACGTTTCATTCTTGCTGGGTCATTTCACAAAGACTTTTTGACTCAAAACTTAAAAAAGAACAACATAAACTAGCACTAAACACAAAATAAGCGAATAAAAGTAAGCCACAAAATCACCGCGCCACCGATGACGCCGGGTCATGATGACCCGTTTTAATTTGAAGCCTGTGTATCTCGCTACGCAAGCGGAGTCACACTGAACTAACTAACGGAATGGACTTAGGGAGGTTGTATCTCCAGCTATACGAACGCTCGAACCACAAAATGGACGCAAAAAAAAATTATGAACGTTTGAAAATGCCTCGGGTCAATATGACCCAGCGTCATTGACGCCGGGTTAAATTAAGGTGGGGTAGGCCTGCAGGAAAAAGACAGGTCGTTTGTGGAGATTATTAGGTAAAACTAATGCATATTCATGAAGTCACGAACAGTTTCATGTGAAATCAGACAAAATATTAATTAAACCATGAAATATGACTCGATAAGCCATGACTGAAACAACACTGGGGGCCATATTCATTTCAAGAGAAAAGTTGATAACTTTACATAACCTCGGAGCATAGTTTAATGTATAAAGGCCTTGAGATGCCGTACTATTCCGAAAATCCAGTACCACCACGTTGGGCGCCAAATTAGTAATAATCAGTATTTAGTGGTGCTTTTACGTAATTGCTGTTTTACTTTTCAAAATTAACCCAGTTCTTCTGAGACCGACTTTTTTACACTACCTATACATTTAAAGTTTCAAGCCTAGTATTATATTAAATTGCTTGCGTGTTTGAAGTCCTACCTACCTACTTCATTACCTACAGTGTTAATCCGGCCATAGCTGAAATCTCTAGTACAATAAGTTACTCAATAGATCAGCCCTCGCCAATTCCCGCGCACATCGTCTCTATAGGCTGTTTATCACGTCGTCTCCGTGGTTATCTGCGGCCGTCTGACGCAGTGGTTCCCAAAGGCTGGCCTCCTACCCTTAAAGGGTGAAAGTTAAGAATAAAGTAGAATGAGCCAGTTAAATATTATTACATGGTTACTCTTCAGGATATTTTTAGATAATTTTTAGTACCAATACTATTAAATGATTAGATAATTATAACACGAGTGTGCTAAATTACTTAAAATCTAAATTGAGTGTGTCTCCCAAAATACTCGCTACTCTCATGTACGCCTATTGAAGTCAATTTGTTTAATTACACTACTTGTAGATTAGCCAAATTGAAAATCTACGAACTCAAATAGGCAATATTTATTGTTGCCAGGTTAGATGAGAGGTCCTTGTGGAATCATCATTATTCATTTCTATGAGAAACGAGAGCTCATCAAATGAAGGTGTAAAGGTCGCAAGGGCCAGGGGCAAGACTAAAAAAGTTTGAGAGGCTCTGGCCAAGGTTTTGTATCGACGCCGGATTGCTTCCATTTTTGCGAACTAAGTAGTCCCACATCTCACGTAATGGGCGCAATCAGCGGTAGGCGCCGCGGGCGCCTGGGGGGCATTTATCACTGCTATCAGGGACGGGGATATACTACCGCAACTCAAAAAAGAGACGGCTAACTTTTTATTTATACTATGACTAGCTTTCCGCCCGCGGCTTCGCCCGCGTGGAATTTTGTCTGTCACAGAAAAACTTTATCGCGCGCGTCCCTGTTTCAAAAACCGGGATAAAAACTATCCTATGTTCTTTCCCGGGACTCAAACTATCTCTATGCCAAATTTCATCAAAATCGGTTGCGAGGTTTAAGCGGGAAAGCGTAACAGACAGACAGACAGACAGACAGAGTTACTTTCGCATTTATAATATTAGTTGGGACTAGTTGGGATCTATGTACGTACTCGTATGTAATGCATAATTTCGCAATATTTTGTTTAATTCGCGGCTTCCTCGTTGTTCTCCCGATAAGTGGCGTAACCAGTTACGTAACCAACTTTGGAGCCCGAGCCCTGGGTGGCGTAGCGCGAGGTGTACTTTATGGACAGTTTAGCTGTCTAGGGTTAAATTTAATGACGGTAGCTTAGTGGTTTCAATTAACAAAAGAGCCACTGCACCTGAGGGGTTAATAAATTAACGAGAGGGAAAAAATCTTGGTCCTAATAAAGAGAGTGCATTATCATTAGGCACATAAACTCAATTAAGTATTAATAATATTCCTGGTAATTTATTTTAATTTTAACATTATTCTTATTGTCTACATTTAGATTTTGTGACTATGATTAGATGAGGCTTATTCCCATTTACGTTATTCAAGGAAAACATCATGTTTTTGATTTGTGTTTTTATGGGTAGGTAATTTATTAAATCGATTTTAATAAATAAATGAACACAGTTACGTCTTTGGAAAATAATCGTCTAATTAACATTTTATTTTGTTTAATCCTAAGCTGCTGACCATTTTTGTTTTGGATTTTTAGGTAAAAAAAAAGATGAAGATGGCTTTGTAAAAATCCTAGAAAGGATCATCAAGTGAAAACATTGTTTTTAAAGGGTTTTTAATACGACGAGTATGTTTAGTTTCGAACCTGAAACCACATGGGTTATTAAAGTAGGTACGTACGTGAACCTTCAGGCTAGGAAGCCATCAATTACAAATAAGTTTTGTTATTTTCCTTCCTCATTCGTCATTAAATTGTATGTTGACATCCCATTCACATTATGATGTCATTAAGTATTTTCAGGAGTTTTGAAATTAAATAATAAAGAGTATTACTTTATTTAATGAGTGTTTTAAAATCGATATTGGCAATTTATTTTAAATAAAAAGTACTTAATTGTATATGTAATAACACTTGATACAATTCCCGGGGGGTGAAAAACACCCCACACATTCTCTCGAACTCAGTCATGCGAGACTTATGATTCGAATCACCCTATATTTCACCCTACGCGGCCGCCTACATTATTCAGACGTACACATTCCGACGGAAAACATTTCGTTTGTTATCAAATGGATTAAGAAATCAGGCTCGCTGAATTATTTTAAAAGGTTCCAATAATCCGCTATTTCGTTTTTAAAAACATTCATATTAATACAGTAATGTTCGATCGAGTTACTAACTTACTACATATTGTAAACTTACGAATGTACTTCGTGTAATATATTTATTTTAGTCGTAAACAGGACGCAAAAAAAGCAAATTGACATCTTGTTATGATGAAGCGACGGACGATCTCTATCAGTGTCAACACGTTGGGCGCCACTTTCGCTCAAACCAATATTTTGCTTTTATTAGGCGTAAGTTAACATCAGTTTTGATCTCGTACATCATTTTCTAGTCTAACGTAAATTAGTTCACAAACATGATTAATTTATGAATCGGCACGAGCGAGGGTGGCTCAATTTATCCGACATCGGTGAACAAACCTCGGCACGCGCGCCCACTCACCGGCTCAGCATCCCTTCGACGTATTTGTCAACACAACACCGCACTTGTCTCGCACTCAAATAACTAATAAGCACTGACTACTTCCGGGATCAATGCTCGGTAATTTTTTAAGAATAATGAATGGTATTAACTGGTTCTTTGTTTGGGAATCGCGAAAGCTAAGCTTGAAGCGTCACGAGCAACGCGCAGACGTCCTCACACCGCGGCCGGCGCGTCGCACTGGCTAGCTATAGCTAGGGTGCGTTCAGAATCGGTCGCTTCCTATTCCTTCCGTGCAATTATAAATATTTGCCTTTCGTCCGGAAGTGCGAGGGTATTTTGATAATGGAAGACCCTTTTTGTAATGGCTATTGTGCTATTTCGTTGACTTAATTGTAATTTATTGATACAGCTAATCCATTTGAAACATGTTTAGTAATTGTTAATAAGATGATAAAATATTTTTGTTAAAAGCCAACATTTTCTTCAGAAATTACCCACATTGAGTTGAGTGATGCACTTGTTTTCCAGTGTAGAGCTTTATGCAACTAAACATAATGTTTTTGTTTATGTCGTGCGTATTTGACATAGCTATATTTCCATCGATCTTATAATGCGGGCTCATGCGAAAATGTCCCGGCGAATACTAAACCAATACCCTAAAGTAACCCGAACACGTCAAATTACGCAACCTCTCGAGGTCACTGCGGTCGGCGACCTTACTATAACTGTCTTTAGGAGGCAACGGTTCTAGCGTTCAGCTAGACTATAAAAAAAAACTGTATAATACTAATAGTTTTGAAGTTGAACCACTACTTAAAAACTATCACACTTCATTTTTCATGTTTGTCTTTGTACCTATTTAACATAGTTCTTCAATAATTTTGTCATGTACAGGTTTTGCCATGAAACCCGTTTCAGAACGGGCTGGATCGATGGCGGGAAAGCGAGGAAAGCGCGGGAAGCCCGTGGCGCCATCTTGGGGAGCGTTGCCATGGCGACCGACACCACTGATTGGTTTCATTCAACCGTCCAGCAGTGATTAAAAATCGCCTCTGGCAAGTAATTACTAGTAAAAACTGAAATTAGATTGAACTGAAGTGGAGTTACTGAAATAACTGATAGTTGCTCCCATTCATTATCTGTCGAACAATTTTCGGTAGATCATATCCTTATGGTTGGATATTCATGTCATGGCTTCTGGGGATTCATCTCGGCTGATCTCAACACGTCGCTTGCGCGGCTTATTTGAAATTTACGGCTACCTGCAGGGGTCCACCGGGGCGTTTATCACTGCAATAGTTTATTTATGGACCACCTGCGTCCGCTTAGTGCCTGTCGGGGCTTTCGGCTAGATGGGCAGTTTTGGAGGGATCGAACATGGGCTCATGAAGGGTTAAATGAAGGATAAGGTACATTCAGTATGTACCTTATCCCTCCAAGTTACCATGAAAAAATCAAAAGTTAATATTTTCTTCCAGTAAGTCGATAAATTCAAATAATGCATCAAAAGTCGACAGATTGCAGTTCTTTTTGGTAAAGTGGACTCTACCTAGCTAGACCCAAACTTTTGCTTCTTCTTTTATTCATGGACGTAACGTAAAATATTATCTAAGTTAATGAAATAACAAAAACTTAATATTTAAACTTAAAATGAAATAATGTTTATCAGTTATCATCACATTTTACGCGAATAATATGTGTCAAAACATTAACATCTTTAAAAACAAGAAATACATAAATAATTTACAAGTGAGCACTGCCCCATTTGCATAGGACTCTTGGGATGTTACTTTCACCCTACAACCTGATTCGAGTTATCCCAAAGACATTAATTTACGGGCCAGCTGTGACTCTTCGTCTTACCTGGAGCCCAGGAGCGTGGGGTTGCGTTCTGTGGTGAATTGATGTATGTAAATAAATAAATACCTCATTTTTTGTAGTTGAGAATGTAATTGGTCCAGAAGAAATGGTCGACAGTGGTTATCATGACTAACTACTCACATATTTACAGCTCAAAGGCATGCCTTGCATATGTGCCCTGCCTTAGGGCGGGAAGTAGGCCGAAAGGGCTGCGGCCACAAACGGCTGCGTGACACGCGAAATGCGAAGCCCATGCGGTGGAATAAGGCCCGTGTAAACTGCAAGATATGATTTTTGTTGTAAATCATCTTTTAAACAATTCAATACACATTTGGACGTTTGAAACAGAAAAGCTCTTTTGTAGCGTTTGTTCATGAGACAAAAGGGAAACACAAAAGACTTACTTAAGTATTACTTTACCACATTTGATGGAAATGCTCAACGTCGGAACAGTTTGATACGAGTTATTTGCGTATAAATCGGAGCGAATTAGTGTTATAAATCCGCAACCGCATTTCCGCAAGTGTGTCAAAGGCCTTAAGCTGCCGCGTCCGCGGCATGCGTGATCAAGGGCTCAATGTAGTTTCGCTACCAGTGGTCGAAAGCCTTTATAAAGCAGGTTAAAGAATTACCCAACTGATTCTTTCCGAGGTTTTTGCGTGCATCACGACGCAAAGTGGGTCAGAGGGCCGAAGGTGCGGCCTCAAACAATCGGACGGGACGCGGAGTGACTGATCGACTGGATTGGATTAACTTATTTATTCAGATTTATTAATGGAGGCATTTAGATAGCTAGGAAGGTTCGATTCAAGTCAAACTTTTTGACCTAATTTAGGGTAGGTATTAATAATGCAAACAGGTAGGATGAAGTTAGCCACCATTCACGAGAACGGGTTGCATTGTCCCACAAAAAACCTAATTTTGTAATTAGAATTTCAAACAAATGTTTGTGTTCACACTTCACGTTTACTTGCGGGATCCAGTAATGCAGGATCCGTGGGAACAAGCCCTAACATTCAACTGAGCTGTCATGCCATTCGACAATTCCAGCGGTTGGAATCCCTGGCGGAATATTTCCGGAGTTCCGGAGATTTGACCGCGCGGCGCCGGCCGGCTAACTGTCTCGTTGTCATTAGTCTGGCTTTAATTCGCAGCTATTAATAAGTAACTACCTAGTGTTATACATTTTTCCTTAATCTAGGGCCTTTAATCTAAGTCTGGGGCAATATCTGGGCTTGAAATGCTGCTTTTAACGAATTTGGTAAGATTTTCATGCCACGGACAAGAATATTTTTTCATTGCAAAATAAAGTGTTGAGTTAACCATGTTTTTTTTGTAAGTAGTCGTACTCGTACCTAAAATAGATGATAATATTGATAGGACCACACAGATCTCCGCTTTCCTACTTCACTAATTACTACAAAATCTCAATTTCCAAATTGGATACGGAACCAAAATGCTCTCACTTTATTAGGGAAACCTAAAAATCCAATTTTAATGAACATTGGACCTTTGATGTTACAGCTTTGATCTAGCGCGGTTGGACTTCACGCCTCGATGCACCCATCATTGATGACGTGTACAGCGAGAGGGCTACATAAAACCCTCGTCACAGACGGACAACAACCACAGTTGGAGTTGGGTGTTGTTGAATGGTGCATTAGGACTACTTCAATTCTTGAACGAACGCAACGCAATAGAGCAGCTGAATCCTACCTAATTGCTAAGTGAAGGTTTGGTAAGTTCAATTTATAACTAGCGTTGCCATAAACGTTTTTCTAAAAAAAACACCCAAGTGAGACTTGGATTATTTGAGCATGAAGGGTTCCGTACTTCCGTATGACGTTTTTGTGGTATGGAAGCCCACCTATAAATATTTATTTTATGTTAATAGTTATTAAAATTTCTTAGCGATTAGAGTCGCTTCTGAAATTAAATTATTATAAGTAAAAAACTAAGGTAAAAAACTTGAAAAAATCATCCAATGTCTAAATAAGTACCTAGCTCAGATCGTGGGTTCGATTCCCGCCTAAGGCAGATCGATTTTTAGAAGTTGTTTATTTATAATTTATAATTATTATTTTAATTAAATTTTCTTAAATAAATAAGTATATGTCATTGTTTGGTTTTTATGAGTACGTAGTTGTTAAAGCTACATAATATTATTTGTTATAGCTACATAATAATAAATATTAGTAATTAAATAAATTTTGTTTGTATGTAAGCATTCTATAAATAGGGGAGAGGGGGGCAGCTTTGAACAATTTTCATACTTTATTAAATATCTTCCAAATTTGAACGATTTCATTATTTTTTTCTTCCTAGTTATAGGTCATGGTTATCACACAACAAAATAATGATGTTCTTCTTAATTATTCATGAACGCTTATTAAGAGCGTTGTCACATTTTTCATGCAGAAATCGAGAATTTGGCAGATTTCGAAATGATTTTAGTCATATAATTTATTGTTATAGCTTCTTTTGACTTATATCATCGTAATTATCATACGTTTTTACGGAATGTCTATTGACAAAATCTCGTTCAAATTGGATTTTTGCCTACGAAAACAGCGAATTTCGAAAGCCCGATTTCCAGGTAACTCGCGAAGGCACAACTTTGAACTAATATTACAACAAATTTATTTCTAAGTAAGAAGATAGAATGTATTCATTAGAATAAGCATACCCTGAAGAAGAAAGTGTATTGAGAAAATTTTGATGTTTAATTCATTAAAATGCATTTTTATCATGTCTAAGATAGTCAAAATTCGAGAAAATTACTGCAAGAAAACAGGTCACATCTCATAATCTAAAAGTCATTTGGCAACATAAACTACTTTATACTTAAGAAGAAACATAGTACTATTATTGTGTGAAAAAGAAAAAATATCTATCTTCAATCTTCAAATGAAAAATTAATTTGAAAATACTATAAAATCGGGTGCATCAAATGGCATAAATCAGTCGTGCTTTGGCACTCGTAGACGCCGGGTCTATGTCAGTTGACTGCCCACTGACGTATATGCGTCACGCGTGATTTTTTCGTAAATTGTAGTATGATTGAGTACTTTTGATCCGCAAGTATTTTTAATTTATTTGTTTAGGTAAATCGGACTTGTAATTTCTTTCTTTTCAAACTTTTTATTATTTTACTTACAGAATATGGGTAGAATAGATAAAAGATATTATTATGGTATCTGTTTAACCCTCCCGTAGTGAGAGGGTGGAATTCCCTCACCCTGAGCACTCCTAGCCGTTATCACTCCTACACTGACTAGGGGTACTACTAACTAGTGAATCAAACACCGTCTTGAGGTCAACTGAATTCAATTTTATTCTTTCCTCGGTTATATATAAAGGGCGGGCAAAAAATCTGGACACCGCGCGCTAATATTTTGCCTTAATCTAAGAGGTGCCATCTATTGGCCAAACTACGTGAACTACCTGTCATCTAGCGCGCGGTGACATCTATCGGTAAACTACCAAACCTTAAACCGACGTCAACATAATCGCCCACCAAGGACAAAATATGCAATTTGTCCTTCCTTAACTAACAAACAAACATAAATTATCTACCCGATAATTACTAACTTAAAATCAAACTATTCAACTACCTTAGAGTATTTATCTTATACCTATTTACATATCAGTATCTATTGGAAGCAGACACAACTTAGATATTGGGCGCTTAATTGTCCCATTTTTCGTTTTAAGCGTTATTACCCTGACTAAATTGTCCTGTCCCGGATGGACAGCATAAACTCTACCATATAGCCAGCGGCAGGGAGGTAATCCGTCCTCCTTTACCAGCACGACATCGCCCACCTGTGGCTGAGGCTGCTGTGATGACCACCTGTACCGATTATAAAACTTTGTTAAGTACTCACGAGACCATACCTTCCAAAATTCTTGCAGCATTCTCTGAGTATACTGCCACCGCCTTAAAGAACTAACATTATGAGACTCGTGACTCTTATCAGGAGCCGTGACAATAGTCTTTACAACAAGGAAATGACCAGGAGTCAAAACAAAATTCCCATCTTGGTATGTTAATTGACTCCAACAGTTTCAGCTCCTCCCGGTAAGTAAACCACTCATCCAATATATTTGTCGGTACAGCTTCATCCCATTCAATTCCTGCTAACCATAGCTTCTGAATTAGTAATTTTGACTTCATGTTGCTGGGTCCTACCCAGCCCAATGGATCATAAAATCGTGAAATATCACTAATTATTTTCCTTTTAGTTACAGGTTGTTCCAGCGTCGGGAGTTTGACAGCGTAACGGAATGAATCTTCACTGCGGTCCCAGGTAAGTCCAACTATCTTCATTGTTTCATCTGACTTAATCTTCAATCCCTCTTGAACCTCTTTCATCCCTGTTTCTCTTTTCATCTCTTCTATTAACTCATCGCAGTTACTTGTCCATTTCATTAACTCGAATCCTCCTTTTTCCAGCAATTCATTCATTTCTTTAAATATCTGGAATCCTTCTTCTTTAGTTTGACATCCCGTCAATAGGTCATCCATGTAAAAATCTCTTAATACTCTCTCCGCTGCCATAGGATAACTCCCACCCTCATCAATAGCCACTTGTTGCAACGTCTTGACAGCCAAGTATGGCGCAGATGCAGTTCCAAACGTCACTCTTAGCATTCTATAGTGATTTATCTCAGTTTCAGGGTCATCTCTCCAGAGTACCCGTTGATAATCCACATCTGATTCCGAGATCTTCACTTGCCGATACATTTTGGCTATGTCAGACGTGAGACAAACGGGGTACGTACGCCATCGCATCACTAAGTGCCGTAGCTCTGACTGTAAGGTAGGTCCCACTAGCAGGTTATCATTTAGAGACATATTATTCTTACCTTTACAGGAGGCATCGTACACTACCCGTACCTTCGTCGTTTCCCTGTCTTCTCGTATGACTGCGTGATGGGGTAAGTATATCGCCAATGGATTGTCAACTTGATCATCAGGTACAAGTTCCATGTGATTCAGATCTATGTATTCTTGCATCACTTCAGAGTACTTCTCTCTCAAGGCTTCATTCTTCATGAATTTCCGTTCCAACGAAAGAAATCTCCTTTCAGATATCTCCCTGGAGTTGTCTACACAAGGAGGATCATTCTTCAAGGGAAGTCGAACTAAATATCTCCCTTCCTCGTCTCTTGAAGTTGTCTTTGTGAATATCTCCTCACATCTTTTTTCTTCCTCTGTAAACATTTTCTCTCTTTTTATTTCAGGTTCCGCTTCCAGTTCCCAGAACTTCTTAAGGAGATCATTTTCATCGATCAGTGAATGCATTACTACCATACTCTTTGGCTGCTGCTGTGAATCCATAACCGTGCCCGAAATGATCCAGCCTAAAGCTGTAGATTGTGCAATCACTCCACCCTGGATACCTTTCCTTAATCCTTCTTGCAGAATCTGCCCGTACACATCTGCACCTAACAAAATATCCACTTTGTTGGGCGTGTGGTACTCAGGGTCAGCCAAGGTAAGTCCCGTTAAATCCAAACCTTCCAGGTCACCAACCTTTTTCGCTGGAAGCAAAGCTGTGATCTTTCTTAACACGTACGCCTTGACCTTGAACTTGATTTCAGGATTGACCCGAGACTGCAAGTTGATGTTAACCGTTGAGTTGATGATGACCTTTTTATCTCCTCCCAGACCCGATACAACGTTTTTTGTCTTTGTCTTCTTTAAACCCAAACCTTGTATCGTCGCTTCGGTCACAAATGACGCCTGCGATCCTTGATCGAGCAAAGCGCGTACCGTTCTCCGTGTTCCGTTATTAGCTTCAATATTTACCACAGCTGTAGCTAATAGTACCTGTTTTCCCGTTTTATCCGCCGAAAAACACGAAGTAATATTTCCTTCTGCACCTCCTGCTTCTTCAGTAAGCGTACAACTGACTCCTGCCGAAGACCCTTGCTCCTTATCCTCACTGGCTTCTGAAATAAATTTCCCATTAGAATGAAGCAGTGAGTGGTGCTTCCTTTTGCAGATCTGACACCTTGTTTTGATACGACAATACTTAGCTGGGTGACTTCTACCTAAGCAATTGAAACAAATATTATTGTCCTGCACGAAATCTCTACGTCTGTCAACTGTTTCTTTCGCAAACCCCGGGCAAAATGCAAGTGTGTGTGCTTCCTTACATAAAACACAACTATGGTTATTTACATGGAGGGCTTTCAACTTATTTGAATTTTGAGTCACGTTTTTCCTAGGTGTGTTGGATCCAGAAACCAAAAATTCGATTGCGCGGTATCTACTTGTCAAAAACTCCTGAAACATTGAATATGTTGGTAGCTGATCCGCCGAGCTATGACTATTCACGTAAAACTCCCAACTACGTTTGGTTTCTGTGTCCAATTTCTGACTCAAAATATGTACAACAATCACGTCCCAGCTCCCCACGTTGACACCAATGTTCCGTAAAGTGGACATACAATCATTCGTGGTGTCAATCAGTTCTTTGAGTATGGGTGCGGACTCATTAACCATGGTTTTCTGATTGAAAAATCTAATCAACGTTTGTTGGCATATGTACTTCTTATTATTGTATCGCTCCTCCAGTAATTCCCAACATCTGTCATAGTTACATTCTGCGATCGAAATGTGCTTCACAAGCTGTTCCGCTTCGCCTTTGAGATAACTTTTTAAGTAATGGAACTTTTGAACCTTTGTTAAGTCATCATTATGATGCACCAATGAAGTAAACAAATCAAAAAATGTTGGCCAATCCGAATATTTGCCAGTAAATAATGGTATTACAATTTTGGGCAAATTAAGATGACTCGGTTTCGAAACAACTTGAGAAGCACCATCTTGGGAACAGCAGGGATTCAAGTTCGCAGTAAATTTCAGTAAACTGGTTTTTAACTCACATTTATACCATGTATACATTTCTTCCATTTTATCATATAAATCATCTTTCACATAAGAGGAATCAGTTAATTCATCAGACCCTGCACCACGCATTAATTCCCGGTGGCCTGATGAGAATTCAGCCCATAACTGTTCCACCAACTCTATTATATTTTCTATGTATTCCTTTGAAATTTGATTTGCTGATAATTTATTGAAATTTACTTTATTTTTCTCCAGACGTTTATAAATGTCATACTGAAAGCGCATTACGTTTTCTATTTCAGTTTTGAATTCCCTGCGTTTCGCCATTTTACGAAATTTAAAAAACAATAAGCAATAAACAAAATAAATCTAAATTTAAAAATAAAGTCTTTAAAAAAGTAAATCGCTTGTCAAAATAAATTCGAAACGCACTGACACTTGACACTTGACACACACTGACAATTAAAATTTTACTTACAGTGACAACTTTACACGAATTATGCCGAATCGCTACGTAGAGATGACGAACCTCCTTCTCCCTCTGGCAGGAGGGCTGCTCTGAGGGCGTTCCTCCGTCCTCTGGTCACCAAACCTGACGCGCCGACTTGTTGCGCTGTCTGAGGTCCTCCCGACCTCTGATGTGACCGTCTCCCTCCTCCAGCTGCAGCCTCTGTGGTAGGGCTGCGGAACTCCCCTCTGTCCTCCCACGTTACTGGATCCTGACGCGCGCCGAGCAGCAAGCCAAGCGCCGTCTGAGGTCCTCTTCTGGGCCTCTGAGTTGAACGTGGGGTACTCCCGTTGCAGCCTCTGAGGGCTGCCCGAGGACCCTCCTCCGTCCTCCGATGGCACCGATCCTGACGTACGCTGGCTACGCTCAGCGCCGTCTGAAGTCCTCCTGCGGACCTCTGGGGTGCCCCACAGCAGCAGTCCACTGCTCGTGGAGGAGGAGTCCACTCCTTCGGACGCTAGTACTTCCTCACTAGCATCCGGCTCGAAGGACCATGTTTAACCCTCCCGTAGTGAGAGGGTGGAATTCCCTCACCCTGAGCACTCCTAGCCGTTATCACTCCTATCACTCACTCCTACACTGACTAGGGGTACTACTAACTAGTGAATCAAACACCGTCTTGAGGTCAACTGAATTCAATTTTATTCTTTCCTCGGTTATATATAAAGGGCGGGCAAAAAATCTGGACACCGCGCGCTAATATTTTGCCTTAATCTAAGAGGTGCCATCTATTGGCCAAACTACGTGAACTACCTGTCATCTAGCGCGCGGTGACATCTATCGGTAAACTACCAAACCTTAAACCGACGTCAACAGTATCTGTTTGGTCAGGAAAAAATAAATGACTAATAAAAAATTTAACAGGGTGTCAAAACATTAGTCTATGCTATTGTGTTTTTACCAACATAAAATATACTCTTCCTTACTAATAAAAGTTGAATAGCGTCTGTATGGTCACACAACGCTTCGTCATGTTTTTCCGAAAGTTCAATTACTGACGACTGAATGAAAGAAATTGGTGCGTAACTATTCATCTGATATTAAACGTTTAGTAATAAAGGGGTAGGTCAGGTAAATGGCAAATCCACCAGCGGTCGCTCGATGACACTTAGACAAATAGTTTTATAAAACGTCAACTAAGTTGGTTAGGTATTTGTATTGTAGATACTTATACAAATGAACGTATACAATGAGTTTATTTTTAAAAGTATAGGTACAGGACAGGGTGGATACATATCGTAATTATACAAGATATCGAGAAACTGTTTACTGTTCCTGTAAGTGCTTCATGAGCTCTTTAAAACAATAACAATAAATAGGTCAAAGAATAAACTGGATCTATGCGAAAATTCAATGTTTCCGAATTTCGTACTAAATGTATGCCGCCAGCCATACCTACCATATTAGAAGTGTTAATTTTTTAAATTTAAATTTTTAATTGAGTAATAGGTATATTATAATAATCAAACAACAAACTCGTAAATTGCATTATTATTTAAATTATTTACGGAAAACATGATTTTAGGTTTAACTTGCTACAATATCATCAAGAGATACTAATTAATAAATCCCAACTAATATTATAAATGCGAAAGTAACTCTGTCTGTCTGTCTGTCTGTTACGCTTTCCCGCTTAAACCTCGCAACCGATTTTGATGAAATTTGGCATAGAGATAGTTTGAGTCCCGGGAAAGAACATAGGATAGTTTTTATCCCGGTTTTTGAAACAGGGACGCGCGCGATAAAGTTTTTCTGTGACAGACAAAATTCCACGCGGGCGAAGCCGCGGGCGAAGCCGCGGGCGGAAAGCTAGTACTAAATAAACAGATAAAGGGGACGGCATTAAGACACTCAGAATTCTCAGAAACCATTGATTTCGTGTTTGTTTGTAACTGTATTAAATGTATGAAAGCTGGAAATATAGGTTTTTTGAATAGATTCAGTTCGTTCTTAAACATATTATTGATGCCGTTTGCTAGGTCTCATGAATATGTTATTTCAGTAAGTAACCATTTGTTCGACATCTTGTATACCTACTATAAGAAATATTCGAGTGAGATCACTTATCGATTATTTTCGTCATCCTTATTTGTATTAAATTTAATTAAAATACACTAAGGCTGAGATGCACCATCTAACTTTGACCCTAACTGACAATAACCGGTGTTTTATGTTAGACAGATTTTTGACATCCTAAATTTTGATGTCAATGTTAAAGTAAGACGGTACAACACGGCCTAACAAATGTATCGTAGACAGTACTTTTTATTTTCTTCATAAATCTTTCTTTTCTTTGTAAAGCTATCTACAAGCTTTTATTTTCTTTGACATCTGGAGTTGTAAAATCTTGCAACTTAAAATTTACTTACTTCCCGTTTTCCCATTGAGCTGAAATTTTGCATGTCTACACAGGCATGCAAAATTTCGTTTCATTTCGCACTAAATAATTTAATTTACACGTGTTTTCATGCGATGGCCAAGTCAATATATTTATGTAAAACGTTAATGATTTCCTGGACTGGACTTGGTATTACATGGATCTCACAACTTTTTACCGTAGAACAACTGAGTAGTGAGACATGGTTTTTTGACAAGTATTGTTTTTGATGGGTTTGTATTACAGAACGCATGTGTACTTAATGGGATAACTGTTTAAAAACACGATTAGATAAATTTTGCTCTATGGATAAAAATCTTAAAGTTACCTCTGATTTTTTAGCATTATACGACCGTGGTTTATAATAATAAATTCTATAAAATCACAATGATATCAGTATTTACCTCTTTGATTTCCTGACTTGTTTAGATTTACAAAAACTAAATATTTATTATTAACTTTTAGATAATAATTTGAATGGCGCTTACGATGTTTAGTTACGAGCTCTTTGATGGACACAGATATTATAGATAACGTTTAAAAAATGGCACGCTCGTTTTCATACATTTCATTCTATTTATTTAACCTATCCATATTTATGTGCGGAAACGTCACAAAATCAGAATAAATTTTAATTTTTCCAACCCGCATCATAAAAACTAAAAAGTCAAAAGTAAAATTTAAATAGTAAATATTTTTCATAAACAAGCTTTTGATGCTGTAAAAAGAATAAAATAAAACATAAATTCTTTCAAACCCATCAACTTATTACTTTACTCAATTTAAAGATTAAAACTTGTCGCAGGATTTACTAGTGTAAAAAATACATTAATTACGTAGCTAACTTGATTTTGCTAAAAGTCTGATCTGAGAAAAAATCAAATAGGTAAATTATACATTATTTCTTTATTATTATGTATGATGTACTGTCTTAGGTACGATACAACTACGAATTAAGATCGTTTAGTCGACGCAGCGTTGAAATTGTTCAGATAAATGCAGTTTGCGCACTCACTACGCGACGTCAAGCAATAAAAACCTAAAATTCGAACGCCAACTTTTTGCTACAACGCTCTTAAGATATTTAGATTTTTGCACAGACCTGTAAACGTTCAAAACTGCCCCGTAGTCGGGGCAGCCTTGAACACGCCTGGGGCAGTTTTGAATTAGTATTTTTTTCAATGAAATAAAACTGAATATTTATGAATGTGTATTTTTAAAATAATTAATAAACAAAATTTTAAATGATCAGTGTCATTTGGGATCAATTTAACATGTTTATTTTATATTACATCACTCTGTACAAAGTAACACAAAACTTAGGGATATTATTAAAAAAAAGTAAATATAAGATATATCAATTAACTAAATACTAATAAACTTTCTATTTAATGACACATCAAAGACAAAACTGCATAATTTAAAAAATATCAATCAACTACTAAAACTAGCTTTTGCCCGGACTTCACCCAGCTTGAAATTTTATCTGTCACAGTAAAGCAATCTGCTTATTTTTTATGTAAAAACCTTCTACGAAGTATTAGAAAACTTAAGGTTTTATAATACTACTTAAAAAAGAAAATTTATAAAGTTCAAAGGTGCCCCAACCATTTCGTTCAAAGCTGCCCCATGGGTATATTTCCAGAAAAAAACATAAATTTAATAACGGAACATACTTTTATATCGCAATTTCTTATCAAATCTTCATTGAAACTATTTAAACTTCCATATAGTAAACAAACCACTCACTATTTTATAAAACTACGTCCACAAAATCCTTAGAACCAAAATAAAAAAGTGCGAAATTGGCAGTCAAAAACAAAAAACCACTTTTGCCGGTTAACCTACAGTTAGATATTAAAAATGAGATGTGACGGCTATGCGCATCAGTGCTGGCAATATAAATTATGATTTATACCATTGTAGCCTAAACCAGTGATTTTTAAATTCATTTGTTCTAAGCTGCCCCTGTCCAAAGCTGCCCCCCTCTCCCCTAAAGCAGTGCGACATTTTTAATCGGATAACAAAAGAGATAACATCGATTCGTCATCTCCGTTAGAATAAAAAAACGTATAAACAAAAACCAAAACTTACCCCACATGAACTTATCATCGATTTCCCACATTATTCAGTCGATACGGAATCTGCACTACACAAATAATATCACGAGATAAATCACTCCTAAACTGCTACGTACGAGTATCACATGACAGTAACGAGTATTTTCATTTATTGTCTGTGGCACTTAGTCAAGAAAATCCATTTTCACAAAGACGCCTTTCGTGTTTTCATGTTAATTTCCGACAAAACTGCTGATTTTTGTATTTTTTGTATCAGTGAAACAATCATTCCGTCCTCGCACAATATACAGCAAGTACAAAAAACAATAATGAGGTGAGTTTTAATTTGTTTTTACACGAAAACGTAGTTAGCGATCAGCTGTGATGGCTGTCGGGCGATAAACTACCAACACGAAGAATCTATAAAACAATAGGAACGATAATTTGCTGTCCGACTGCTTTATCGTGGGTTTGGTGGTGATTTGCAGATAATACCTATCTCATGAGCGCGGAGCGGAGCAGTTACTTCATTTATAACTTGCGGAGGCGAGGCGCGGCGGCCTGGAGAGACCATGACGAGACCCGGGCCTCCCAATGAAAATTTGCCGACCGTGAGTGCATAAATACAATACCATTATCAATTTTTTATTATCTTGCAATTTTTTACTTAGCAGCTAGGCATTATTACTGTTTCAATCTGTGTAACAATGAGTTCTTGGTTGTCCATACACAATTTAAATTAAAACTGCTTATTTTGGATTTTTATGGTCATGGGTTTGCTTTATTATTATTTATTTATTTATCTGAGTTTGAAATATGTAAATGATTAAACCAATTACTGAATCATTGATATTCTGCTTTTTCTAGATTATTTCCTACTTTCCAGTCTATCCTAAAAATTAATGTAATAAAAAATACTTTCATCAGTTCTTGAAAACAGAAACAGATAATGAAGCATCGCAAGCAAGGATATGACAAATTAATTTTTGTGTTTGTAGTATCAATAAAATTCAGCAATCAATGATATGAATGTAAATGATTCTATTATTTTGTCAGGCATTGTCCTCCAAAATTAATGTATGTTGGGGACCACCTGCGCTGAAGACGAATGCTCCACCATTACTAGCCGTGTGCTTATACTGTGCTGTATTGGGTTCATATTTATTTATTCTACTGTGTTTGTTTTATTTATTTCAGAGTTGATCGCTAGTGCTTGAAGGGCAATGTCAATATTCAAAGATTGTGACAGTGTATGTGCCTTTGTTTTTGTAGTGAACGCATGCATGTTGTGGTTCTGTTGCAGGTCATGTTTTTCATTGTTTTGTTTGCTGCATTATAATGTTTGTTTCATTCATTATGAAAGAAATTTATCTGATTACAAGATTACTGTAACCATAATTTATTACCTTTAAGTACTGCTAAAATGAGTCCGATGAATAAATAGTTATTAGCCCCCATTAAAACACATCATTGTTGTAAAATTGTCTTTATTAGGTTGTGCGATGAATTCCTAAAAGCCTGCTATTATTTTTCATTGTGGAGTATGAGACGAGTTATTTCCAGAATAATAATAAATATTGCATGTAAGCATCATCTGTGTGCATGGAAAATAAAATGGTGGCATTTTCATGACATGAATTAATGTTCTTGTAAGCTACTATTTAAATATAATCCTGTCCTTCAGGCATTTAGAAAAGAATATTTTATTGACTTTCTAGTATTTTAATATGAATGTAGATCCTGTTTAATTTGTCACAAAATTGTATGATTAATAATTTTGAATGAGGTACTAGTATCTCGCGCGTAATACAAATATTATTTTTCGTGTTTCTCTTGACTGATATCTATTCACATTGAGGCCTCCTTTTACGTGTGATATAGATCGTTTCATCCACCAAGACACGCCCCATCATTCTTCCGCTCATGTTTGAGTGTTATTGGTACACGTTAAATTTTATCCACGAGTGCACACGCACACTACAATAATGACGCTCGGATTGCTCGGATCAAACTCTCCGCACCCCGCGCTTCCCCCGACCAAAAATTGGTGGGGCGCGTCTACGTGGATGAAACGATCTACCTATATTGAGTCCATTTGTGAGGAGCAGTACGCCAAGTCCCGACTGCCTGCAGGTAAAACTGGTGGTGGTGGGCGACGGCGGCGTGGGCAAGAGCGCCATCACGATCCAGTTCTTCCAGAAGCTGTTCGTGACGGACTACGACCCCACCATCGAGGACTCCTACATCCAGCACACCGAGGTCGACGGCCAGTGGTGCATCCTCGATGGTAAGGGCTGCACAGTCTTGATTTTTTTATTAAGGCCGTTTTCTGACTTGTCAGCGCGGCAGCGGCACGACATCAGCACGCGGTACCGAAAGCTTACCGAGAGGTTATACATATTTCAATACAGCGTTCCGGCAATCGGAACGCTCCATTGAATTTGAAATATAGGCGCTCGGTAAGCTTTCGGTACCGCGTGTTGATGTCGTGCCGCTTCCTCGCCGACAACTCGGAAAACGGCCTCAGATTTCATTTAATATTATTGAGTTGAAACCCAATAATATCTACTGCATTGACAGGTTTATCAGTCACGATATTTTTGTTGTTTATAGTGATAAGTCTGTGCGTTTCCCACGTTTTATTTCATAATCAAATGTTGGAAAACATTGTATTGTTAGTTTATCATGCTGAGCATTGCTCATTGCCATAGTTGACTGATGGGGGTTTGAAAGCTATTGCTTCCGTCGAGATAACACTGGGCAACCTTCGACAGTGCTGGACACGGCGGGGCAGGAGGAGTTCAGCGCCATGCGCGAGCAGTACATGCGCAAGGGCGACGGCTTCCTGCTGGTGTACTCCGTCACCGACCAGCAGAGCTACGAGAACATCCGCCACTTCCACACGCAGATCCTGCGCGTCAAGGACAGGTAATACCGTCATCATAAATACATACTTTCTATAGTCTGGTCCGGGAGCACGTAGAATTTTGTCCAATGACCCCAAGCTACCCATTCTTATCGCTCGCGCGTAATTATGTTGCTGTCACGCTCTCGCACACACTGCGGGCGCCCGTCCCTCAGTAGCGACAGCAATATAATTACGCGCGAGCGATAAGGATGGGTAGCTTGGGGTCATTGGACAAAATTCTACGTGCTCCCGGACCAGACTATATCTATCTATCATTGTCATCGTCACCAGTCTCTCACTTGATACGCCTACTTTTGTTCTGTGACGGAGGACATAGAAGTAGTAGTTTCTCCTGCGGTGCCCTCGATGTCGGCTACGGTTCGTTGGAGCGTCAGGCGAGAACTCTCGCTGCCTCTTGGCTATTTCTTTCTGTGATATGACTGTCTTGAAGTGGCGTGCGGCCACGGATCTTGGCATACGCGCCAGGATAGCCTATAAAGTTCTCACCCGACCTATTCTATGATGATTTCGTCCCAGGCTGGACATACTTCGAGTGTGTGCTGCGCGAAGTCTGGCCTTTTCGGCATTGTCAGCGTTTGGCAATCAGTCGAGATTTGTATGACTCTTGTTGTTATGAGCTGCTAGACAGCAAGGAGCCGTTTGGCGTTGTTCTTTATAGCCCTCATTTAAGGTTTAAAATAATGTTGCAGGGAATCCTACCCGATGCTGGTGGCAGCCAACAAGGTGGACCTCGTGCACGTGCGCGCCGTGAGCGAGGAGGCGGGCCGCGAGCTGGCGCGGCAGCTGGGCGCGCCCTACATCGAGACCAGCGCCAAGGAGCCGCCGCTCAACATCGACGCCGCCTTCCACGAGGTCAGTCCCCCGCCCGCCCGCGCGGCCAGTGGCGGGCCCGAGCTGGCGCGGCAGCTGGGCGCGCCCTACATCGAGACCAGCGCCAAGGAGCCGCCGCTCAACATCGACGCCGCCTTCCACGAGGTCAGTCCCCCGCCCGCCCGCGCGGCCAGTGGCGGGCCCGAGCTGGCGCGGCAGCTGGGCGCGCCCTACATCGAGACCAGCGCCAAGGAGCCGCCGCTCAACATCGACGCCGCCTTCCACGAGGTCAGTCCCCCGCCCGCCCGCGCGGCCAGTGGCGGGCCCGAGCTGGCGCGGCAGCTGGGCGCGCCCTACATCGAGACCAGCGCCAAGGAGCCGCCGCTCAACATCGACGCCGCCTTCCACGAGGTCAGTCCCCCGCCCGCCCGCGCGGCCAGTGGCGGGCCCGAGCTGGCGCGGCAGCTGGGCGCGCCCTACATCGAGACCAGCGCCAAGGAGCCGCCGCTCAACATCGACGCCGCCTTCCACGAGGTCAGTCCCCCGCCCGCCCGCGCGGCCAGTGGCGGGCCCGAGCTGGCGCGGCAGCTGGGCGCGCCCTACATCGAGACCAGCGCCAAGGAGCCGCCGCTCAACATCGACGCCGCCTTCCACGAGGTCAGTCCCCCGCCCGCCCGCGCGGCTAAAGGCGGGCCCCGGTGAGGTCAGTGACCCCAACATCTGGACATGGTCACCCATATCTCGGACCAACCAAGTATGATGTGAGAATCTCCTGACCAGGCTAAGAATCATAAAATTATTTTACCACTTTTTGTATTCTGTACCAGACATCTGATAAAACAGCTGTTTTCTTGCCGGAGCCTATCGGTTGGCAGGATTTAATATCCAAAATTAAGTGGTGTATATTGCGAGGGAAGTATGGACGTCATCTTATCTGTATTATATTGGTTTGTGTAATCTTATCTTAAACGTTATTATTCTGACATCAAATTATTACAATGAGCCGACAACTCATAAGTTCCCACTCCATTGTATTCGGCAGATCCTTTTCAATACATGTTATAAGTATTTCTTTTGTCTCACGCAATGTATTGTCTCCACAGCTGGTGCGCATCATCCGCAACCACCCGCAGCAAGAGGAGAAGCAGCGCCGGCGCCGCAAGCTGGCCGCCTGCACCGTGCTGTGAGCGCCCGCGCCGCGCCGCCGCTGTGACGTCACGCTTCGACGCCTGTCACCTGTCGCCTGTCACCCGTCACTTGCCGTTGACATAACCGAGCGCCGTGGCTCAACGAGGTAAGCCAAAACACATCGAGTGTAATTTTCTTTTAGGATTTTGACATATCTGTCAATGTCATGTCAAAAATAACCAATCATGCAGCATTTGGACCTCGCGTCTACGTATTGCCATCTGACGGATTTTTCAATCGCGAAAACCCTCATTGACACTTCACGACTGTATTCTGCGATTTTGACAGCAGGTATCTTATTGTTATTGTATGTGAACTGGGCTATGGCAAAGGTATTTGGTCCCACTATAATCAAATTAAGGGAATTAAAATTTAAGGCCAATTGAAACCGTTATAAACTATCATGATCGCGAGGACACGAATTGTCGGCGATTCTCTTTTATTTTAATCCATCTGTATATTTGGTGGAAACCGTATACGTCAAATTACGATTTTCCACTCTGGCAAACTATTTACTATTGTCTAAGCGGAGTGCAAGATGCGTGAGTTACGAAATCATACGATTTGTCGAAGTAAATGTGTTTTTGCTATTTTAATTAACAGCCAAAACCACACTATTGTTGGAGTGAATAGTCCTAGTAGAGCGATTGTCGCACTACACACTAAAAGCTATTTTGTGTGGCAGCAAAATGTTTTATTTATTTGTTTTGTTATACAAATATGCTAACTTTTGAAGTGCGTGTAAACTGGGTACTTTTTTATACCCGCTACGTTTATAATCATTCAAGAGGACCTTATTTTAATTCATCCCAGTTAAAATTATGACGCAAAAAAAAATCTTTATTGAATTGAAATGATAGTGAGTCTGAAATTAAATAACTTGTTGTGTTAATAAAATTGTCGTCTCGAGATCTCTATTGAAAGAAAACATATGGAATGATAATGTGAGACTAAAGATGTAGCATAAGTTTAAAGTTAGGTATGCACAAATGTAAGCAGGCGCAAAGTTCATTTATGTAGAAGCGACAAAAAAAAATGTATTCAAATAGCTTCAATTCTATCTACATAATATTATTTTGTCTTTCATACCCTATGCATTAGTTAAGGGCACGGATATCCGCGTTCATCGCACGAATGTCTTTGGCTATTCTCAATACAAGAGTGTACAGTATTAATTGTTCGTTTATGTCTGCCGGGACAAAAAACAAGCGCGGAAAGTATATTTTATATATTTAGTTCGTAGGCGTATTATCACGATGCAGAGCATTTATTTTAGATAATAAGTTGTTTACTATGATAAAGGAACAATCTGTAACGTCCTTCGAAATATCAATTTGATGTACTTATGTATGACATCTCTTTTAATTCATATTGACGGCAAAGGGATGAAATACATAAATGATCGTATTAATATTTTCGAAAGTGGCATCAGATTATTTCTAATGAATCTTTACATTTTATACCAAAAATATATTTAGACTTCAAACTATTAAGTACACGTTTAGTTTAAAAGCTTTACATTTAACTGTACGCTTATTTTTTATTTATTTACATAATTTATCGTCTCTATAATGATGTTATTTTATTTACACGTCATATGTTAAATTAGCGTAAGTTCTGAGGATGAGACCAAAGTGTATAGACACAGCCCATAGTCGTCGAAATAGAACCCCTTGAGAACGGTTTGACCCCATAGTTGGTAAATAAATTGACAAATAAATTCTATCCGAGTTATTTCTGAGACTTGTGAGAGCTAGTGTTTTAAGGAGGCCTGAGCGGCATTATTGTTGCGATCGATTACAATTTGTAATAATGTTGTTGAGCCGAAAGCTTTTCTTGAGTCATTCAGATTAGATAAGGGCATATCTCTGTCAGTTTGCACAACAGCAGTTTAACATAGATAGTTAGTTCTCTTCAAATCTAAAATGGGATAGTTTCACGTGGGGTACGTAATTTCTGAGTGCCAAAACATTGAGACTCAGTACTTTGTTTTCATCATTCATCACTATTACTGTTTCTAAAATGTATATTCTCCTGTGCGCTTCGATAAATCAAAAGTTTAGTACAGTCAAACGTAAAAATAAAAGTATAATTACATATAGCTCTTTTGTTATTTTTACTCTTTATCTTGACTGTACCAAACTATTCGGAATACGTATATTTCTTACATCTAAGGCTGATTATGTAAACCAAATTGAAGTAAGCATCCAAAGATCACTGTATTGAACAAATATTGTATAAAAAATAAATTTAGAATCCTGGGATAAGCTGTCATTTTGACGTAAGTTTACAAAAATTTTGACACGTGAATAATTTTCCAGCAACCAGCTTAAAATAACACAACAATATCTATAATTATAGGTATCTGCCAACACTGAATAAATTTTTAGAATGGCAAAATTAAACGTCAAAGTGACAGCGATTCCAAAACGTCACAAATAAAATTGTGGACGCACATTTTATCTCTGTAGTAGTAAGTAGCGTATCGTGATTACAATGTAACGAAAAACGAAAAGGAATTGAAATATAATGTAACGTTTTTATAAATGTTTCAATAAGTGTTATGAGGCCTAGTAGAAACGTTAACTTAGGGCATTATCACAAACCCCATATGAAGATTAGATTAACAGTCTTAATGTTGCCAGTGATAATATTTATTATTGTTAATATCATTCCACTCTGCTAATTATTTCAACGTAAAAAAAATGAGTGGCGACTTTCAATGGAATATAATTTGTAAATTAACTCAAACAAAATGTATCAGAAATGGTGTTGATTTTTATGTTATAAAGGTAGCTGTGAATGAAATGCTAAATCATTAACTGTTTAATAATAAACTGCTTGTACAGAGTATTAGGGGTTGGTATTGGTTGTCCTCCGGTAATGTAGCTCAGAACTGGCCAAATACAATTGTTTATTGAAGGGGATAATATGTTCATCAACCACTTAAATATGTTTAGCCTTAATGTAAGTAGTTGTAGTTGTCAGAGCTTCCCGTTTAACGAGTTTGGAACCCCATATAACATTTCTTTACGTGCCAATTGAAGAAATAGTAGTAAACATACAAATCTAATATACATGCTGGCTTATACATAACTGATATTTACTTTATGTGGCCGTCGGTCAACTGGCCGTAGCTGTTAATTATTTAGTATTTGTATCAGAAATTCAACATAATAATTTTGTGAACTTTTATAAGAATTTTCACGGTCCCTGATAAGATGACAATGACCAATAAATTGCATTTTAATAGAAAACAGTTTTATTGTATTCGCATAGTAGTAAGCGCAATATGATAGTGAGAATGTTATGGCCAATAGCGCAGTGTATGTTGTTGTTGATGTATGTTTTATATGTTGTAACATACAATAAATATGTAGACGTAAATCAATTGTTTTATTTCATACTAACAGTTTCACCTGACTTATTTTTATCATAATGACCTTAATTGTAAGTAAATCGCTTTATATGTAAAGTGAAAATCTTAAAGCATAGAGTTTATGAGAATAACGCTAAATTCATTACTCCTCTAAAGGAGACTCAATAAATGAATGCTGCAAAATGTAATAATGGCTCCCCTCAGCGAGTTAACTTGATATTCCTACCTCCAAACCGTGGTTCTGCTGGCGAGGGATAACTGGCAATACTAGCACCGCAACGCGTAGTACGCCGTTTGCTCGCTAGAGGCCCCGAGTGTCGGTGAGATTCTTGTCGCAAACACAGATGGCGCTACAGGTAACGGAAGGTACTGGAAGTGGAAGAGATTTAGTACAAAGACAAGTAAAAGGACCACCTCAAATTGGAAGGGAAGAACCTAAAGTTGCATCAATCAACACAGAAATTATTATAATATTGAGAAGTTGGACGGAGAATGACTATTTTGAAATTTGCCTTGCGGGATAATCCATTAAGTGACTAATGCCCGTTTTCACCATCAAACCCTAATTTTTAAGTGACCCCTATGAAAACAAAATTCCTGTTATGTGTTACCATAGGGGTCACCTAAAAATTAGGGATTAATGGTGAAAACGGGCATAAGTATTCTGCCGTTTTAGTTTTCTATTTCCACTCACTTTATTTACTTACATCACCCCGAAAAAGTTTGACACGTAAATATTATCATTGATATAAACGGGCTCGCGTATGTTACATTGTAATCTACAAATCAACATTGCGTTACCTTCATTATTGTTTAGATAAGAAAGCTTTTCTGAGTAAGGACTTTAATTTGAATATTAATATTTGCAGATATAGAGCATGGGTCGGGATTCCGAGATAACATTATACGGGGGTCGATTTAACTGCGATTTAGGTTATAAGAACTTTGTTTAAGTAAATTTTGTTTACTACGTCGTGCTACCTATCATATCAACTAGGCACAAGGCCCAGTCATGGTCATCAGGCGACAGAAAATAAATTGAAATGATGCTAATGATTTATAGTGTTAATCTATACTGCTATCAGATTGCTATAATTTGGTTACGATGTTAGTAGTTTGTTGGAAGATTTTTGCTGATTAGACGCTAAAATTATGTGATCTCTTTCTGATAATTTAGAGACAGTATTTGTACGACATAATAAAAAATAAGCGTATCTAATTATTTTTATATGCCATGGCAATTTAGCAAACAAATTATTATGCAATATGGATCTGAATATCTGTGTCTATGCATTTGTATATTATAATCTTTGATTAGACAAAAGTAATCTGAAAATCTATTTATATACTTTCATTACATACAAAAATCTTCAACTATTTCTATCGCGTGATAGATGAGTGTATCTGCGGACATACCTGTAGTAGTTATTCAATAATATATTTTAATGGGATTTCCTTCCGCATCGTTATTGTAATTTACAGCAGGTAATCTATGTCATGCGGTTGACCCGACCTTACCTTATGTCAACTTATTAACTATAGATGACCCAAGCTGAACTGTCCCACCAAACTCAATGACAGGGGGGCGCTACCATCTTTCAACTATATGGTTTCCAACATGGCAAAAATCGGAACCAGCGATCCGGTATTGAAGGTGGCGCCCCACTGTCAATGTCATCGATAGGACAGTTCACTATTTTGGAACTATAACAGTAGTTTGTTCCTTCAAAAACAAAAAATAAAACACGCTGGCAGTTGATAATAAATGTTTAATATAAATTATACGCATCGAAATAATCATTTCAATGACGTGCATACCTGTTTCGTTATTTTAGATAGGGTGGACCTTTTGGTCCTTCCATTATCTTTTATTAATTGTTCAAAATGATCGTAAAAATCCTCCACCTTTTGTCTGAACGCTAACTCAGTCAATTACAACTCCGGAGCAGTCATTTGTCCGCGCTAAGGAGGCATTTCCCCGTAAATGCAGTACAAATTCACATTAAGATGGCGGCCGTGATTATGCTCTGTGGCCGCGGCGTTATTTCATTACGACCTTGGGGCGTTTGTGGTGGGAAGAAAGGAGCAACGGGACGTTTATTTATTTATTAGCTTTTAAAACTATACTATCATTGAGTAGGTATCTATTCCAAGTACCATCGGTTTATGTTGCGTACCTATACATATGTATACCTACTACTCTTTGAAAATCACAATCGAGTATTGAGGGTAGATAAAAAGGAACAGCATCTAGACTCAGTAGGTATCCGAGGAATGCGCGAGAAACCAGAAGCAGCCAATATTAACCACCTCGGCACGCCAATAAAGCGAATTCTACACGTTTCCCGACTTTGAGACGATCGGGTAGGTACTAAATACATAGTTGAAATGGATCGGCACCAGAAAGGGCCAAGTAAATCTAGAAACAATTCCAATAAGTTCTCAGTAGTGTAATGTAATTAGTAACTAAGTACATAGGCACTGTTTTGGCTGTGTTGCTATAGCCGTGAATGCGAAAGCTTCAATTTTTAACTGAAAGTGATTTGTCGTAACATAATGTATTTATTGAAAAGGAACCCCCATGTGTTCCAATACTTATATTTATTTGTAGTGTAAGGGCTATATTTCACCGGGACACCATGGCGGCGCAACCAGTCGCCGGCTACCAACAAAATGTATGCAGTTTTGCGCAACCAAACGGACACCAGGTGAGTAACTCTATAGAGCAGAGCCCCGATTACGGTAACTTTTAACGTCTACAATCCAGACGCGTTTCTGATTCTGCAATACGATTGGTCAAAACAGCTGACGTACGCTGTTGAACGACCAATCGTATCGCAGAATCGAGAAGCGTGTCTGGATTGTTGACGTTAAAAAATACCGTAATCGGGGCTCTGTATACATTTTGTTGGTAGCGGCGACTGGTTGCGCCGCCATGGTGTCTCGGTGAAATATAGCCCTAAGTCTGGAATTCGACGCTCTACATTGTTACATAGTACGTCGAAGTCGATATTCGCATTTATTCTACAAATTGCTTCCTTTTATATGCGATCTGCTCGGCTTGAACCGTAAGAATGCGTTGTATTCTTTAATGTGCTTTCCTGAAATTCCCTAAGGAAATAGAAAATGTAACGATACGGGGTTAGTTTGTAGAGTAGCTCTCTATAAAAATTTTTTTTTTTGAATCAATTCAGTTATTTCGATCTTTGGGATTATTAAAATAAAATCGTAGGTAAAAGAAATCCTATAATTGTTTTGTTATTGTAATCAATATAAAATAAAGTAATTTACTTTTTCAGTCAAGTCAGTTTTTCGATGTCTTGTTATAGTTTTCGAGATATCTGCTCTTCAAAGTTTGGGTCTGGATTTCATCCCCGCCTGAATCACCGATTTATTAGTTCTTTAATAATTTCCGTCCATAGTACATACCTACTTAGGGGAAAGTAGTACGAGATGATCCCCTTAAGCGGGAATCGCTGTAAAATACATATTTTTCAAGGTAAACCAAAAATAAAGACGATTACTACTAGTATATTTATCTATCCAACTTTCCTTATACTCAAAACCAGAAATTAAGTGAGGTTTCATTAAAATATTTCATTTTTTGCAAAACCTTACAAAGTGATCATCTTATAGTACACCCCTGTGGGTAAGATGATCCCCCAGGTAGGGGTAAGATGATCCCTATGATTCTATTCTATGATCTATTCTTTTCTGGTTGTATTCCTTTCTGAGTACCTAATTATGCGAAGAAATCGTTAAAAAGTTAGAAAAGAAAAACATTTACGAATTGAATACCGAAAATAACTTATTCTTTCTTAGTACCTGCTAAAAAGCGTTTAAATAATTTAAACGCTTTTTGGCTGGAGCTGTGTTGCATATATCACAAATAAATTCACCTGTTTCATCACCCTATAGCCCAGCACATGCTTTATGGCCCCATTTTCTACATGCATAACATTTTATCCATCCTTCACCCTTGGTATCGCTTGAAAACTTTTCTGTTCAGTACAGCCACTCAGTATCATCTTCTTCAGACTCGGGTGAGTTATATGAAGTTCTCTTTCTTTTATTTCACTTCCCTTTACCTACTCCATTGACTTTTTTGTTTTAATTCCCAGGGATCATCTCGTACATATTATAGGAAGGGATCATCTTGACCCAAGTCCCACTTTTTGTTAAATATTTGCTAAAATAATCTACAAGTACGCGGCTTCATTTTTATGGCCAAAATATTAAAATTGAACATAATGGAAAGCCTAACGACAACAGTAATTACATTTAACATTGGTTGAATAAAAGTAACATAAGCTCAAAGTCATGCCTATTTTAGATCAGAAGTACACAATTTTTCTTTTTTCTCGTCAAATTCGATGTATCGCTCACGCCACCATTACGATTTGACTGAGGCGGGGAGGTGTCCAGAGCTATGTTTTACCAGTGAAAGAAACTAAATGACGTTAGTGGTTTCAGCACAATCGCGAAGGATCATCTTACCCCAGGGGATCAACTCGTACTACTTTCCCCTACTTACTTTACATATTTTAAATATTAAAGTTGTTTTTCTTTTATCCGTATTTGCTTTGTAAATACGAGTACTTACAATCTTTACCGTGTAATTGGCAATCACGAAATATGGCTTGACCTTAGAAAAGTTCATTAACCTGCGTTTGGCGAGCATTCGGTCGGAGTCGCACTCCTAACAAATTATGCTCACAGGGTCGGTCCTTCATTTTCGCAATTTGCAAGAAGTACCTAATCCTTTTGCTTAATGTTTAGGCGCAGGCTCGATCCAGATGAATAGGTAGGCCCAGATTAATGAAACTAAACTGTCGCTCAGTCTAACAATTATTCAAGATTCCTATGAGTGATCAATGATCATAGGCTTCTACGGCTATTTAGATAGATAGATAGATAGATAAATCATTTATTTGCATACACTTAACACACATGAAGAGTAAAGTTGCAGCATAACAATAATAAGAAAAGAATAGAATACAGTAGAATACTAGTTATATAAGCATGCATAAAACAAACAAAAGCAGTAACAAGTGTGTGGTGGACTGCAGTGGACTGTATGCGTTTGTGTGTGTTCGAGAGCGCTGACCGGACGATGATGACTGCCGTTGAGAGCTTGCCCTTACTATGTCAGGCGTAGTAGGTGCTACTTGCAGGAATAAAACCACTATTTCACTTGCTGAGACTTCTCGCGTTTATTATTCGCTTCCTCTTCTCAGTTCTTGCTTCTTCAGATCACTTGTTGCTTGGAGCACTTGTTCTCTGAACTGAACAAAACAATACAACATAAACTTAAACTTTAAATAAACTTGTCTCTCGGAGCGCCTCGCTCCGTATTTATAGGGCCCCGGGCTATATCCATCCCTTTCTCTCCCGATATTCCTGTCTCTGTCTCTCATGTTCTGGACCATAGTTCTGGAATGTTCGAAGCGAGAGGTCCGATGTTGCCGTCCCGTTTCTTTTTCTCTCGAATATTCCAGAAGTGTGTGGAAGAGTAATTGATGTGCAAGCGAGATGACAGATAATGTGAGAAAGAGATGGAATGTAATTTATCTCTAATCGACTCTAATTGATTATTTTAGTACATTATCTGACTGTTAACGTTGCTAATCGATTCTAATTAATAAGTTAGCGTATTTCCTTGGTCGACGTCGCTAACAATCTCCCCCGCAGTGCGAAGCACTCCCTCTTCCGGATGCGACGTCTTGGCAGGAACCAGGACTACCACTCGTCGCGTCGGTCGCCGTAGCACTCCTCCGGGTGTTCGCACGTCGAGGACTCGTTCTCTTCTGTCCGGACCAAGGTATACCCGCTGTGCTTTCCCTCGTGGCCAAGAGTTTCTTGGTGGCGTTGCGTCGAATCTCAGGGCGACGTCGCCGACTTGAGGGTCTTCTGTCTCCCGACCGGCTATCTTCCTTGGCATCAAAGTTGGCAGGTACTCTTTTAGCCATCTTTGCCAGAAGCGCTGCGTTGTCCTCCAGTTTGCCTTCCCGATGAAGTCGCGGTCCTTGAACACGCCCGGCGCCATCGCTCCGCAGGATCTTCCGATGAGGAAGTGGTTCGGCGTGAGTCTTTCTTCGTCGCTGGGATCCGCACTTCACAGTGGCAACAACTTGGGAATTCTTCTTTTCTCCGATGTATTCTTCCCCCGTCTCGAAACGATCTTTCTTCAAAGTCTTCAACGCTGGATCTTTTTCCAACTTCTTCTTGATGGGACGCTGATGTACCTGATGCCCTCTGCTGGTCTTCTTCAGGACACTGCGAGCCCGTTTGTCGGCGTCGTTGCAAGGCCGACGTGGTTCCACCCCGATGTACTCTTTCTCGAAGTGTCGGCGAACCAAGGCTTCCGTTCCATCTTCCACTAATCTGCTGTGGTTCACTAACTTCACTGGATCACTTCTTCCAGTGTTGCATCCATGCAGAACCCATCCAAGGCTGGTCAAAGAGGCAACTGGTTCGGAGGCCTTCCCTCTGTGTAGTCTCCGTGTGACTATCAGCCCCCAATTGTCTTGCCCAATCAGAAGTCTAGGTACTTCTTTGTCGTAGACCAGCTTCTTCTTAATTTTCTTCAGGTGTTTCCAGTTCTGAAGCATTCCTTCTTCGACACCTTGCTTGGTCAGCTTCAAGTTGTCGATAGTTCTCGCTTCCATGTTGAGTTTATTTCTACAATGGACCCCCTTGATCTTCATGTTGATCTTCTGGGAGTTGCTCTTCTGCATACCGTTCCCCCCGACCATCTCGATGGTGATGGCTTCCGGCTTCCCTTGCGCCCCAATCTTCTTCGCTACTGATGAGTCCAGCAGCGTGACGGTGGACCCTTCGTCCAGGAGCGCGAGCACTCTTGCTGTCCCCTTGGGCCCGTAGAGGTTTACCGGCGTCATTTTCAAGTAGGCCTTTCCGCAGCTCGTGGTGTGCACTGACGACACAACTCCTTCGGCGGGCTTCTCTTGAGTTTTCGCCGCTGCGGGCTTCTCTGAGTGAAGACTGATGTGATGCCACCTCATGCACTTCTTGCATGGTTGTGCCCGACACGTGTTCCTTGAGTGCTTGAAGCGCAGGCATTTGAAGCACATTCTTGCCTTCTTCACCATTTCCCATTTATCTTCAACACTGGCTTCTTTATATTTCTTGCATTCGTACAGCCAGTGGTCCTCACGGCACTCTGGGCACTTCTTCGCGTCAGTCTTCGGTTCTTCACGGCGTCCTTCTGTTTGTTGGACATGGTGAACCGGCCTCTTGAACATATTTCTCTTCTGGTCCCAGGACACTTCCGGGGGAGCGTAATCACTGTTAATATCTGCTTCAACTTCCATGAAGTCGTACATGAGTTCGAGCGCTGGTTTTCCCTCTGCCCGGCGCTCGCGTTGGTACATCAGCCACCGAGACTTCATGGTCGGCGGCATCTTCTCTATTAGACATTCCACGGCCCCTGGTGCGCACAAATATTCCGTCTTGCCGAGTGCCCTGATGGTGGCCACGGCATTGCGGACTCGGCTGGCAAACATGCAGATCTCCCCCGATGACTCGTTGACCCTTGGCAGCCTTTCCATCTTCTTTAACTCCGCCAGGGCTATGGCTCCAGGTCTGCCGAACCGGACCTCCAGGCTCTTCATCAGCTCTTCCGGATTCTCGGCGGTGAACAGGAGGCTCTTGACTGCCTCCCTCGCGTGCCCCTGGAGACACCTTCGTAGTCGCGCCAAATTTTGTGCCGGCGTGAAGGAGCGCGCGGTGTCTTCATATGACCTTCTGAACGCGAGCCATTCTTCACATGCGCCATTGAAACTTGGGAGGTCGACCAGTTGTCTTGTGAGGCCACCCTCTGCCCTCTGTGACAGCTTGGTGATGGCCATGGCTAACTCTTGAATGTCTGTTCTCCCTTCCGTAGGTAGCGGCTGCGGTGGCGGCGGCGGCAACACTTGCGGCGGCGGTGGCGGCGGCAGCGGTAGAACTTGTGGCGGCGGCGGCAGCGGCGCGGCGGGCGGCGGCGGCGGTATCGGTTGTAGTTCCGGCGGGACCCTCTCGGCGATGGTGTTCGAGTGGTCCAACCAATTTTCGACCTGCATTTGCCTGTACTGCACTTCTTCTGGATCCTCTTCCATGTCGGAATCCAATTGGGCCAACTCCAATTCCGCTTTGGCAACTTCCAGTTCCTGGCGGGCCACTCTTAATTTGGCCTCTATTTCTGCCCTTCTTCTTGACGAGCGGACGGAGCGCGTATCTTGATTCACTCGTGACAGTCGCGGCGTTTGTTCATGCACTTGCGGCGTGGGTGGCGCGTACTGTCCTTCAACAGTCGGCACGGTGGTCACCGTAGTCGCGGGAGTCGCGGCGGCGGCGTTGGCGGCGGCGACGGTGGCGGCGGCAACATTGGCCGCGGTGGGCGTGGAGGCGGCGGCGGCGGCTGCGGCGGCGGCGGCGGCGGCGGCGGCGGCGGCGGCACGTCTCTTCTCTGCTTCCGCGATACGGGCCCTTAGTGCTTCGTGTGGCTTCGTGACGTCGGCGGTTATCTCCTCTGTGTAGGAGCGCGGTGCTGGTTCCCCTCTTCCCAAATGCACGCCGGGCTCTCCCATAACCCGGGTGCTAACAGCCGGCGCGGCGTGGTCCCTGGCGATGCGCGGTGAGGACGCGCCCCCGGCGGGATACGGGGTCAGCGTTGATGAAGTATCCGTGGTTTCCGTCGGAGTACTTCCTCCATGAACCGGCGGCGACGTAATTCTCCCTGCGGCGGCGGCGTTAGCCGCGGCGGCGGCACCTCGTAGCTTCTCCGACCTGGTGACAGGCATCTTCGCTATTCCCGTAATCCGGCTACTCGAAGGACCAGGAAAATGTGGTGGACTGCAGTGGACTGTATGCGTTTGTGTGTGTTCGAGAGCGCTGACCGGACGATGATGACTGCCGTTGAGAGCTTGCCCTTACTATGTCAGGCGTAGTAGGTGCTACTTGCAGGAATAAAACCACTATTTCACTTGCTGAGACTTCTCGCGTTTATTATTCGCTTCCTTTTCTCAATTCTTGCTTCTTCAGATCACTTGTTGCTTGGAGCACTTGTTCTCTGAACTGAACAAAACAATACAACATAAACTTAAACTTTAAATAAACTTGTCTCTCGGAGCGCCTCGCTCCGTATTTATAGGGCCCCGGGCTATATCCATCCCTTTCTCTCCCGATATTCCTGTCTCTGTCTCTCATGTTCTGGACCATAGTTCTGGAATGTTCGAAGCGAGAGGTCCGATGTTGCCGTCCCGTTTCTTTTTCTCTCGAATATTCCAGAAGTGTGTGGAAGAGTAATTGATGTGCAAGCGAGATGACAGATAATGTGAGAAAGAGATGGAATGTAATTTATCTCTAATCGACTCTAATTGATTATTTTAGTACATTATCTGACTGTTAACGTTGCTAATCGATTCTAATTAATAAGTTAGCGTATTTCCTTGGTCGACGTCGCTAACAAAGTGGAAGAATACTTCCTGCATGATGTGTGTCGCAGCGATGCAAAAAGCAAAGAGCTCAATGTAAACACTGCCCTTAAAAGGGCAGAACACTGATTTTCAGCTCTTGCTAGGGAATCCGCGAAGCGCACGAAAACGAAATGAACCCTCCCACCATCCGCTATCAGTAAAAATGTTTAAAAAACGACTAGGGGAAATACCAATCAATATCATACTAATATTATAAAGGCGAAAGTTTTGATGTCTGGGTGTTCTTTACTCCTCCACGCAAAAACCACCGAACGGATTCCACTGAAACTCCACAGTAGTATTGTTTACAACCCAGATCAACACATAGGCCACAATTTATGACGGTATTATGTGACAAATAAATTTCAATAAATAAATAAGACGTCTAAAAAGCGCTATCTATCGTCATTGGTTAAAATCTACAGCGCTTGGCAAACCACTGTTTTTGACATTCGTAAATATTCATGCCGTGAAACGCCATACATTTAATACACAAAACCAACCATACAAATACAATGAAATATTTAGGTATACAAAATATTTTAATTTATTAGGATTCCTTTGCTTTAAACACATACAGGCATAGGTAGTTTGATAGTTTGATCAGCTGCGGCTTTGTGATATTATATGGAAATGTAATAAACATTTAGAAATAAGTAATATACCTCATTTGCATTACAATCACATTCTGGCCCCCCGCGTGTCGCAGTAATTAGATGTGACAGATACTTACTAAAGTGTGCCCTACAACTAGTAGGTATGCCCTACGACGTAGGGCGCAGTTGCGATCCGCTACTTCGTTATGTACCGGTATTTCGGTCATGGGCATTGAAGTTATCCTGCAAAAAAAAACCAGCAGTACCTAGCTTTTTTACAGCGGATTCTTATTATGTTCAATTTTGAGCAGTTTCAAATATCGTTGGATAATAATCGGACGTAGACATGGGTGGAAATGTAGAATGAAATCAGAGAGCTTTATGGGACAGATAAAGAGGACACACTTACCTACCAAGATTTGTTGATTCCTTTACTGTCCCTAAAATTATTATTTATTATGCAATAGAAGTTTGAATGTACTGAAAGTTACATCAGATTTTCCCGCGCTAGTGTTACTTGGAGGACTATTGACCGCGTTGTCTTTGATCAGTGTTGGTAGAGTCGAGACAGTTTCGCCAATTCATATAATTGAAAAGGGTCGCACGCCCTTGACTATCGTCTACAAAACATTAGTATGCATTAGTGTTGTACTGAAGCAATTGAAAGGCGATAGTTTCAGTGACGAGGCCGATGACGCAGCGCGCCATAATGGGCCTTGTTTCGTTGATGAGTTGGTTGTAATTTGGTCGATATTCATTGCTTCTGGTACTACGTTTATTTAGTACTTATTTTTTTATTAGTCCATCTAAACAGATGAGACAGAGGTTATTATAAAAAATCAACGGGGGTTGAACACTTGTAAAGTACGGCCAACGAGAAGCGATACCAAATGTAAACAAACCCAATGTCATTGTCATTTAGAATAGTAGGGGTGGGTTGCACCACCTATCTTTAACGGTAACTATGACGATAACCGGTGCTTTTGGTATGGAATTTGACAGATTTTTGACTGTCAAAGTTAAAGTAAGATGGTGCAACCCAGCCTAAGGGTTTGACTTTGACATATTTTGGCGGGAGAACGAGACATTACGACAAATACACAAGATGGGAAGAGACAGAATAGATTGTCAATTGGAAAGTCGAATCGACCTTTTGTATCGCTTCTCGTTGGCCGTACTTTATGTGATGAGTATGGAAATGACATTTCAAACACGTGTTTAACGTCAAGTTTTTTGTTTATTACAGAATATTTTTGTATTAATTGTTTATGGATCTCGAAATGGAAATGAAATTCAAAATACATTGTGGTTACTATTTGTTTATTTGAGGCTTAGGCTGAGTTACACCACCTAACTTTGACCGTAATTATAGCGATAACCGGTGTATTTTGTATGGATTTGGACAGATTTTTGACGTTTGTCAAAGTTAAAATGAGGTGGTGCAACCCAGCCTTATTATATTTTGTATTTTTTAGTTTACATTGTGTTAAGTTTAGTCACGGGTATGTTGAGGAAAGCAATTGGAAAAATAAAATTTCCGTTTCAAATGCAATAAAACAATCCATTGATTCACTTAATTAATTAATGACTAATTTGAGATAATTTTGTTCTGAAAATTATGTTGTGCATTCTAAGTTTACTTAGAATAAGGATCAATACTTGAATATAAATATGTAGAAATATTTAATACTTACCAAGCTTTTCCGTGACGCTAATGTACCGCCGCGTACTAGACGTTATGTATTACAGCGAATTTCAGGCCAGGCTGCAACGTAGTAATTAGCTGTTCGTGAATAATGTATTCAAGGCCACATAATATAATATTTAATTATTAGTGGTAAGTAGGCATGAAAGCAAACAGTTATTTACATATTGTCAATTGCCGCCGGTTTAATTTGAAATTGAATAAAATATGATAAAATGTATATGAATCAAATTGCTGTCTTATTGGTTCTACGTATACGTGTTCCTTTTGACTTCCGGAAATTTTAAGGATATATTCTATGGATAAAACTAGTTAGTTGGGTCTTAAAATTAACATGGACGAGACAAAAATCATGTCAAATGTCCGTGTTGTACCCACTCCTTTGAAGGTTGGAAACACTACACTACACCGAAGTTGTTGACAATTATGTATACCTGGTCCTGGGACAAACAGTCCAGTTAGGTAGGTCTAACTTCGAGAAAGAGTTCAATCGTCGAACTGAACTCGGCTGGGCAGCATTCGAGAAACTTCGCGATATTCTCACGTCTGAAATACCGCAGTGTCTCAAGACAAAAGTCTTTGACCAGTGTGTGTCGCCAGTGATGGTATACGGATCTGAGACGTGGTCGCTTACTATGCTACATTACTACTTATAAACATTTATAAAAAAACAACGAGATCTTACGCTAGGTTCAGGCACAAATCACCATGAAATTTACTTAAAGTCTAACGACTAAAACTTGCAGTACCTATTCGCAGATTTGAGATGAATATTGCAGACAAAAAGGCATCTTCTACTAAAACTGTGTTTAGTATGTCTAGCTTTTGACTCCTTGAATCAGATATCTACAAAAATTTTAATATAACTTGTCAAATATCTGGTTACGTCGAAGAGACACTATGTAGGTAAATACTGAGGTTACATCTAAAAGATTTAGATGTTTTTGTGAGGTGACGTCTAACAGAATCAGTGCTTATTGCTGTACTTACGTCTGACAGAGACCAATCACTCGCAGAGACCCACGTGTGGGCTATGTCCCTGGGCGACACCGATTGTCCGCATCCTTATACCATTCTATAAAGGTACTGTGCGGAACAGAAGTACAAAACGCCATATTATGACAAAATGGCAACATCGAATTTGTTTTCCGGTGTCTGAGAGGCTACCACCTCAGTCGCAGAAGGTTAAGTCGTTTAGGGTATCTACAACGTGTCCCAAAATTCAAGGATAAACCGGCGCCGCAGGGTGGACATAGTCATGACTACTTTAAAAAAAATAAGAAAAAAAATCTATCTCAATTATTTTTTAAGTTACACAATAAATTATGAAATTCGTCGAAAATTGACACCCCTTATGATATTTTACATTACCACGACCACAATTTTTCAAATACATCTGTTTTTTTGTTTGTATCGGCAATTTAAGTAGTGCTGCTGTCCACCCCAATTCTTAAAACCCTCAGAATCCTTGCAGTTTTTACACAAAAGTTAATCAAAATATGATATTTCCTTAAAATTTTGAACGATTTTTACTTTCACTCCACTTTGACTCGTCGTTTTGTAAAAAAACAGTATGAACACTACTGCGGCAAGTTCTTTATAAAGTTGACGCAACTATCCAAGATTCCAAAATGGTATAATACTCTAAGAAAACTAGTCGCAAAAAAGATATGCGTACCATTTTTACAAGCACTTCGCTTGTTAGTAGTATGGGATAAATCATGCAAATAAATTTAAAACCAGTTCTCCTCAAACAATTGAGCTGAAATTTGGTATACTTATGTAAGTACGATGACAATGCAATATTATGGTATCATTGAGCTGGATGGAGTCTGGAGGTGGCCATAGGAACTTCTAAACGAAACGGCGGAATTGCATCTAGTTTGGGTTCGTTGGATATCTTTTCGAGCACTTTAGTGCTAGATGATGTCCAGGGTCCTGATGATGAAGTCAAGAGGTGGCCAGGAGCTGGCCAAAGGAACTCCTAATCGAAATGGCGGATGATTATCGAGTTTGGGTTCGTTGGATTTGACTTCCCGAGCACTTGGACCATGAGATTGAGAAACAACTAAAAAGTGTAAAATAAAGTTATAATAAAAAAAAAACTTTTTTAAAAACAAGCATTAATGCGAAATTTTACGAAAGAATTTAACGATAAAAATAATTGTAAGCAAGGTTCAAATAATTTCGAAAGTTTGTAGCGCAAACAGAAAAAAAGAGGAATAAATTCCATGCGCGATTACAACTTTATTTTAAACTTTTTAGTTGTTTCTCAATCTCATGGCCCAAGTGCCCGACAAGACAAATCCAACGACCCCAAACTCGATAAGCTTCCACTATTTCGTCAAGGAGTTCCTATGGCCAGCTCCTGGCCACCTCTTGACTTCATCATCAGGATCCTGGACATCATCTAGCACCAAAGTGCTTGAAAAGACAAATCTAACGAACCTAAACTAGATGCAATTCCGCCGTTTCATTTAGAAGTTCCTATGGCCACCTCCAGATTCCATCCAGCTCAATGATACCATAATATTGCATTGTCATCGTACTTACATAAGTATACCAAATTTCAGCTCAATTGGTTGAGGAGAACTGGTTTTAAATTTAGTGCATGATTTATCCCATACTACTAACAAGCGAAGTGCTTGTAAAAATGGTACGCATATCTTTTTTGCGACTAGTTTTCTTAGAGTATTATACCATTTTGGAATCTTGGATAGTTGCGTCAACTTTATAAAAAACTTGCCGCAGTAGTGTTCATACTGTTTTTTTACAAAACGACGAGTCAAAGTGGAGTGAAAGTAAAAATCGTTCAAAATTTTAAGGAAATATCATATTTTGATTAACTTCTGTGTAAAAACTGCAAGGATTCTGGGGGTTTTAAGAATTGGAGTGGACAGCAGCACTACTTAAGTTGCCAATACAAACAAAAAAACAGAAGTATTTGAAAAATTTTAGTCGTGGTAATGTAAAATATCATAAGGGGTGTCAATTTTCGACGAATTTCATAATTTATTGTGTAACTTCAAAAATAATTGAGATAGATTTTTTTTCTTATTTTTCCTAAAGTAGTCATGACTATGTTCATCCTGCGGCGCCGGCTTATCCTTGAATTTTGGGACACGTTGTATAATGAAGAAAGTAAGGTAGGAACTTTTTTGAGATGAACAAAATAATGTTACCTACGTCAAATAAATGTTCTTATAGTGATGATTTAACATTCTTGAATCTCAACTAACGAGTGGTTTCCAGGAGGCAAAATAATTTTCCGCGTATTATTAATTTATTTACTGTGCCTAGGCTTTCCGCCATAAACTAGGAATAAATTCTATTTCATTGATTCGTAAGACACTGTCATCATGTTTTTTTGTCGTGGTCTTCAATGGCGTAGTAGTAGGTGGAAATGATGAGCATACTAGCCAATTAGTCCGTTAACAGCCTGCAACGCGCTGTTCGTAATGTTTGAGTACTTTAACAATTTAAAGTACGCAAAAATTAGTGTCGGAGCGAACGTGTTAAGTGCTTTGGCGATACCTAAATTAGTGCAAACCTTTATATAGGTGTTATTCTTTGGGGCGAACTTGAAACCGTACATGGTGTCGCTTGCGCACGCGCGCACAAAGGACGGGCCTGCGGATGAGCGAGGCTCTTCAAAAGGCTTCGAGTGTGCTGTGGAAACATGGATTTGTTGACGTTTTGGTAAGACCATTTTGTGTGTGAGTTGTGCAAAGGATAGTCATATTTAAATAGTTTCATATGGTTGGGCGTTTTCGTAAGTAGATAAAATTAAGTAAATATTTTACTGAAAAGTTGACATTATCCATCTACCTACATAAAATTTTTACCGATAATAATAATTAATCTGCGTATTTTTTAAAAATGAATATGAACCTTAATTAAAACAGAAATTCTGGTTATGGAAAACACTCCCCATTCCAAATATAGCCTGACCAGGAACATAAAAACCCTGGCATAGAGGCGCGTCAATTGCATTTGATAGTGCAACACTGGGTACAGTCGTACCTGTATTAAATTAATAGGTTAACTTTATGTATCAGGATTCAGGATTATAGGCTAATTTTATATTTTCATAAATTAACAAAAAAATATTATATAGGTAAACTGGTTTAAATAAATTAAATGAAACCATCAATCGAGCAAGTAGGATTTTATTATTATTCATCAATAATCAAATTCTGAACTTGAATATTCAACTACAATGTCTGCTCATGAACTCTTCAAACTCGGTACTTCTTTCCCAATTCCATAAAATTCAATACTTACAAAGTGACAAAAAACTTTAAAATAGGTAGTTGAAACAAACCACAGCTAATTTTCATAGTTGACTGTACTATACGATATACATGTCAGTCAATTTACCTGAATGTCTCCAACTTCCTCATTGGCCCTAGAGCAATTCCAAGTATACCATCAATAAAAGCCTAATTAGAGTCATCAAACCTCTCAGTCATTCAATTAGAGCCATTAGAACTTCATAACTATGAGTTTTTTTCTGTGTGTAAGCTGAGGACACGTGTCCCCAGCTGACACATCTGTATCTTCGTAAATATTTATGCTACGATAATGTATTATACCTCAAAAATTACAGTCGAATCCAAATAGTAGGCTTTCCAATTTTCAAGACTTTAGCTCAAATACTGTTAAAACCACGATCAAAAAACTATGTGCGAGCTGGAGTACCGTGTCTCCAGCTTACACATCTGTATCTTTGTAAATATTTAAGCTACATCAATGTTTTATATCTCATAAATTAAAGTCGAATAAAAAAACCCGACTTCAAATCTTTCAAAGCTTTATCTCGAACCGTTTTCGAACTACGAACCGATATGTATGTGTAAGCTGGTGACACGTAACACACGGTGGATTATTAAAACCGTATAAGTTAGAGTTGCTTTTTAAAGATCAAATAATTCATTATAATTAAAGTACACACGAGACATAATTTCAAATCTCTAGGCCTCTTAGTTTCAGAATTAAAAGCCAAAAACTATTTTCCCGCCAAATAATTCAAATAATGTGGGTCGACTGCGACGTTGCCGTTCCGTGCGTCCACTAGAGCAGTCGAATTTGAACCTAAAAACTAGTAGCGTTTGAATCATTTTTATTTGTAGTTTAAATCATTTAATTTCGATTATAAGAATTTTAGACTAGGAGCCGGCTGATTTGTGTATTGAGTACCTAATAACCTATATTTTATAAATAAATAATCCCATCAAAAACAATACTTGTCAAAAAAACCAAGTCTCGCAACTCAGTTGTTCTACGGTAAAAAGTTGTGAGATCCATGTAATACCAAGTCCAGGCCAGGAAATCTTTAACCTTTTACATAAATATATTGACTTGGCCATCGCACTAAATAATTTAATTTACACGTGTTTTCATGCGATGGCCAAGTCAATATATTTATGTAAAACGTTAAAGATTTCCTGGCCTGGACTTGGTATTACATGGATCTCACAACTTTTTACCGTAGAACAACTGAGTTGCGAGACGTGGTTTTTTTGACAAGTATTGTTTTTGATGGGATCTCATTTCTTTTTGTATTTTGTAGACAGCAGTTATGTATCTAGAAAACTGGACCGAAATTGAAAAATTTTACTCGACTTGGCGGTTGCGCTACCGTGCCCCCAAATATTTTAGTTTTTCCTTGATTCATACACCAAACACTACTTATATTCCAAATTTGAAGCTTCTAGGTCTGCTAGAAGTGCCTTAGAGTTTTGATGATCGGTGAGTCAGTGAGTCAGTGAGTGACAAAATTAAGTAACTTTGACCCGTTATAATTCTTAAACTACTGGTTCAAATTGAATGAAATTTTAAATATACCGTGTCTTTACAATGCCTGCATAGCTAATGAAAATTCAGCCTTCTAGTTTTATCCACAACGAAGTTACAGGCAGTCGAAAATGGCCTGAATTGCTTCGAGAAAAGGATGGTACGGCCGTGCCGCTTTTTTGCTCGACTTGGTGGGGGCACTGCCGTGCCCCCAGATAATAAATAATGGTTGAGTCCCGGGAAAGGACGTAGGATAGATTTTATCCCGGTTTTTGAAATATGATAAAGATTTTCATCATCATCATAAATCATCTGAAAATTATAAATAACTTGAAAAAATCGAGTATTCGGGTAGCCCTAGTGATACTCTACCTCTGGGCTTCGGCTTGACAGTACTTTTTGGGAAACCTTGTATATGTCGTTATGTTCGCTTATTCTTGTAGTTAATTTTTTTTTATTTGATTCTTCAACAAAAGAAGAAGAATTCAATGAGGGTTTTCGCGATTGGAAAATCCGCCAGATGGCAATACGTTGACGCGAGGTCCAAATGCTGCGTTATTGGTGGATTTTGACATATCTGTCAATGTCATGTCAAAAATAACCAATCATGCAGCATTTGGACCTCGCGTCTACTTATTGCCATCTGGCGGATTTTTCAATCGCGAAAACCCTCATTGTCAACTGTGTTTGTCATAGAGCAAAATCTGTTTGTAACCATAGAGCAAAATATAGTTGTTGCCCATTTTTGCCACTTGACGTAGCAGAATCGTGGGACTTCACGGTATTTAAATAAAAATTAAAGTGGTTGCGTTTAGAAACGCCACAAATATTTGAGCCTTTGGAAACAAGTTCGTTACTTGTATATTAAAATATAATTTTGTTTTACCTAGCTTTTTCTTATTAATAAAATATAGGTTATTAGGTACTCAATACACAAATCAGCCGGCTCCTCTAGTCTAAAATTCTTATAATCGAAATTAAATGATTTAAACTACAAATAAAAATGATTCAAACGCTACTAGTTTTTAGGTTCAAATTCGACTGCTCTAGTGGACGCACGGAACGGCAACGTCGCAGTCGACCCACATTATTTGAATTATTTGGCGGGAAAATAGTTTTTGGCTTTTAATTCTGAAACTAAGAGGCCTAGAGATTTGAAATTATGTCTCGTGTGTACTTTAATTATAACGAATTATTTGATCTTTAAAACGCAACTCTAACTTATACGGTTTTAATAATCCACCGTGTGTTACGTGTCACCAGCTTACACATACATATCGGTTCGTAGTTCGAAAACGGTTCGAGATAAAGCTTTGAAAGATTTGAAGTCGGGTTTTTTTATTCGACTTTAATTTATGAGATATAAAACATTGATGTAGCTTAAATATTTACAAAGATACAGATGTGTAAGCTGGAGACACGGTACTCCAGCTCGCACATAGTTTTTTGATCGTGGTTTTAACAGTATTTGAGCTAAAGTCTTGAAAATTGGAAAGCCTACTATTTGGATTCGACTGTAATTTTTGAGGTATAATACATTATCGTAGCATAAATATTTACGAAGATACAGATGTGTCAGCTGGGGACACGTGTCCTCAGCTTACACACAGAAAACTACTCATAGTTATGAAGTTCTAATGGCTCTAATTGAATGACTGAGAGGTTTGATGACTCTAATTAGGCTTTTATTGATGGTATACTTGGAATTGCTCTAGGGCCAATGAGGAAGTTGGAGACATTCAGGTGTCAATTTGACAACCTTTGTCGGAAACATTATTCAATGAAAATATTGTCCGAACCCTTAGTATTTCTCTTCGACAAATTTTTTAACACATTGTGAACCACTTTTCTTTCACGACTATAAAAAGATTTTAGCAATTTAATTCACAAAATCAATTGCGCACATTTAAAATAAAGTTTGTTTACACTTTGACAGCAATAGACTGACATGCAAGGTGACATGTCAATGAAGTTTTCAGTTACTGTTGCCATTAAAAGAAATTAGTACCATTAATTTTCCGCAACATGGCGAGGGTTTTTATGTTCCTGGTCAGGCTATACTCAATATATTTAATTTTAGTTTCTATTTTTTTTATTTTAATTTCGTAATTTTTATTAAATTTGGACTAATACGTATAGAATAGGTAGGTTATAATTTACATTCATTTCCTTTTGACGCCATACCCGTTAGTGCTTTGCGCGCGCGCATAAAATTTTCCTTTAATTACTTTTCCTTGCCAAAAGTATAAATGAAAATAAAATGCTTTAAGTGACACGACCAGCAATAATGTTAACAAAACCAGTTTTTTAAAATTGGTAAAAGAGGCTAGGGAATTAGGCTTGGAAGTCTTGGAACGTATCGTTATGTACCTACCTCTACCTAGTACATTGACTCCTTGGAAATCTATTGGAAATTATTATAACGTGTATAAAGAGCTGTGGTTTTCAGAATAAAGAAAAAAAATAGTTTACCTATTAGATAAGCTTACCTATTTCAGCAAAACCAATTTATCAATATAACCAATTTAAATTAAAACGTTTGGTTTTTAGTTTTGCTTCGCGAATTGCCGACATCGCGTGGCTGATCTGACCTAAGGCAATGCGCGTATCGTAGGCCGTCTTACTGAAATCAAAACGGTGAAACCGCAATACGTTTCACATGTTCATATAGAATACTAATCATAATTAATTTTCTGTTGCCTCTTTTCTTAGGATTCTAACAGAAAACACTTGAATTTTCAATAAGGCTAGCGTTAAATTAAGAACTTGTAAGGCCTACGGCGGCTCTAAGGTGCGCCGGGATAAAGACATTGGTACCTAGGTAACTTTACCTGTAGTTTCTTGTTGATGTTGATGATGCTTATTCTTGTTTACTATGTTACAAATGTTGGCAAAGAGTAAGATCTACAAATATAGTTGCACGCCGCTGCGTACAAGACTTCACACGCAGTCCTCTTCACGCAAAACGCCTGCGGTTTTCAACTGGCTCGAGTTAGACGAGTGGGAATGCGTTGTTACGTCGGAAAATGATCGTGTTTCTAAAGGCGCTAGTGAAAATAGATAGGTACTCAACTGGGTATTAACTATTAAGATCCCGAAAACCCTGGTCTTGTGTCTCAGACTGGTATAGAATCGAAATATGATGAGACCTTCGTTTTCACAGAATAGCGTAGACGTAGACAATAGTTAGGTACCTATATTAGTATTAGTAGGTATTTATAATAAATGATCTTACTGTCTACACAGACAGTAAGATTAATATTATCACAACTAGTACGATAATATTTTTGTTAGCACGAGTTAATCATCAGTCATCATACAAAATACCTACTTTAAACTCAGAAGAAAGGACCACCTCTAACTAACCTACCTATGCTCACTCACAATAACATAGGCGCAGATAACATAAGTATAGGTAATCTAGCTAAGAATGTAGAAACTCAATGGTAGGTGAGTTTAAGTGCAATGCAACATTCTCCATGTTACTTATGTTTATGCTATTTTTTTATGTTATGAATAACAAAAATGGTTATTGGAAAATCAATCCGAACGAGAGCGCAAATAAAATAATAATGAAAACATTTACAATAAAACAAATGACGGGCGTCGGCTCCAACAAAGAAGATATCGCAACCGGCTCCGAGGGATTAAACTTCAGTTAATTAACTGTAATACCCAGATTCTTGATTGAATTTTCGCGAACAATAATTAATTTATATAAAATTGGCAGATATTGTACATTTTGGCTAAGACTTGGTTTGTGAAGTTGGATTTAGGCCATTATGAAAATTACTCGTGAATTCCAATTTATATTTACTTAAATGCCTTAACCTGAAAATATTATGGCTATATTGGGTGAAGTAATAAACTAATATTTTGAGTCACTAGTATCGGACCGATGCGATTGAGAAGTGAACATGTCTTCTACAGGTGACAACTTTAGTCTACGCCCTTCCAAGATATTCTACCGATACTGCAATAATGATTTAGTCGCGACTCCAGCTCATTCTGTCTCCGAGCTCGTCAATGAGGGCTATCGTTTTTATACTTAACAGTTGGCACCCCTGGCGATTGACAGGACCTTACTCTACAGTGGCGCCAACTGGTGAGCGCTAAAACGATAGCCCTCATTGACAGCTGGGCATAAGCCTCTCTAAATGCACCCTTTTTTTGTCGCGGAGGAAATTCTTTGCGCACCATTCAGCCCGATCCCTTATGTATCGCTCATCGTTCTTAAAATAGGTCGTCTTTCTGCGTATAAAATAATCTTTTTTAAATCAAATTATCCCCATAACTTATCTTGAAAAAATCTAACTTCGCGTTAAATGTTTCAGCAAAATTGCTCTATAAAAATGACTTCACGGACGAAAGTGCTATCCCATGCTTCATCCAATCCCGAAACCACCCGATTCATAATCGTCGATTGTCGATATCGGATCAACTAGTGCTGCAATGAACTCGAGTATCTTATTCGATACTTAGATGGTTTTTAATCATCACTTTATCTTGGGTACAGGGAATTAAGGATTTGTTGTATTTTTTAAAATACCTCCGCGTATGAAGTGTGTGTCGCACCATATGCTAAGTTTGCCGAGTTACACTTCTTAGGTCAGAATACATAAATTAAAACTAATGCCGTGCAGCTTGAGCTCACCTCACCTGCGGCTGTATACGAGTAAAAAAAGTAATGCGTTGAACTGAAATGATAGCTGCAATAGGTTAGAGAAGAATATTTGGTCGATTTGCTAATATATTACATTCGTAGGTTCTAATAAAATTATAAAAAAGTGTCGGAACATCCTTGCCTTGGGAAAGAAGACATTACGCGTAATAGAACAGCCGTTTCCTTCGGCCATTAAATGTCGATTGGCTGTCGGCGAAAATTCAGACCGATCCGAGAAACAAAAACCGAATAAAGAAGGAAATGGTTATGTCTGTTGCTGTTCGGGACACGATTGGATGGGTGTAGCATGCATACATAGTATCTTGTCAAGTATATGTTGTTATTAGGTTTTTATAGAACCCTTATCAGTGGCGTTGAAGGCGGGCCCCATTCAAATTTGTTGGGAAATCGTACCCCATCAAAAAAAGGTAATTTTTGACTAACTTTCTGTGGTGTATAAAGTGTGTATTAAAGGTTATACATACTATTGAAGGCTGACGGCGGCAGCGGTGGTGGCGTGCTCGTGCCGAAGCGCTGCGGACGACTACGAGGACGCCGCGCCCTCCGGACCTAATTTCACTGGTGAGGCTCCATCACACCATACTATAAAAGGAATAGAAAATGCTGTTGTAACCAGTGTTATGTATTGAGTATCAATAATTATTATTATAAGTACAACCCGGTCGAGTTAACTGCGCACCTGGCGGCCGTGAGGTCACATTGACGCTCTGGTACGAACAGGGTAAACGCGGGGAGATGTGCGGGTGCGTGCGAGGGAGAGTTGCATTCCAGCGAGGTGCGCAGTTAACTCGAAACCGAATTACAGTCTCATTTAAAGCACAACAACTTGTTGTCAAAAGTCCGTTGAGCTATAACGTAATGTAGGTGTACCATAATATGACTCAAAATGGTTGTACTCTTGAGGATCGCTATGACGGCCTTATTTTGTCAGCATAAAATCTGATACTAGGCCTAAGATGCGCGCCGCGATAAGCGGTTATCACGCCATTTTATCGATTTGGCCCATACATTTTGACGTCGATAAAAGTTATCACGGCTCGCATCTTAGGCCTACAGCTACAGCAAATTAAGTATTTGGTGTTGCAATCATGGAGCCCTAAGGTTACTCTCGCATCACGCAGATGGCGCCACGTTCGACTACATCGTGGTGGGCGCGGGCGGCGGCGGCGCGGCGGCGGCGGCGCGGCTGGCGCTGGCCGGCCACGACGTGCTGCTGGTGGAGGCGGGCGGCCTGCCCGGCGTGCTGTCCAAGGTAGGGCCGCGCGGGACACGTGGCAGACGGGCCACGTGACTACATCGTGGTGGGCGCGGGCGGCCTGTCCACGGTAGGAGGGCCACACGGGGGCGGTGAAGATGGGTCGATTTGGTACCCTATACTCGTGTTTAAGAAGAGGTCTGACGTATGAAAAAATGTATTTCAGCAGAACAGGCGTTAGTTAGTTTCGTTCGTTTCAGCCGAATGACGTCCACTGCTGGACAAAGGCCTCCCCCAAGGATTTCCACAAAAACCGGTCCTGCGCCGCTCGCATCTAGGCACCTCCCGCGACCTTCACCAGACCGTCGGTCCACCTAGTGGTGGTCGTCGTTCCACGCTACATCTTCCGGCTCGTATGAGTACGTCAAACGTATTCGTTATCGAGTGCGTCAAAAAAATCTATGTAGATTTTAGTTCTTGAAAGTATCCGCTAGAGACGCTACACGAATTATCGAATACGTTTGATGTACCTACTCACACTAAGCCCCCTGAAAACTTTTACATGTAACATTTTTCTTTTAAGCCTAGTTCAGACATGCGCGATAACCGCGCGGTTTCTGGGCGGTACTCATTGGCGAAGCACTGAGGCGGTAACAGCGCGGATACAGTGTAATGCTAATGTACGAGAACTACTCAAAAACCGCGCGGTTATTGCTGTGTCTAAGAAAAGCCTTATAATATGGAACCTGCATCAAAATTCCATGAACTAAAATAAACCACAATCTTATTCCAGGTGCCCGGTTTTGCGTCGGCCCTGATGGGCTCGTCGCGCGACTGGCAGTACGAGACGATCCCCAACAACGTGTCGTGCCTGTCCAACCAGCGCCGCCAGTGCCGCTTCAGCCGCGGCAAGCTGCTCGGCGGCTCCACCAGCATCAACTTCATGATCTACACGCGCGGCAGCCCGCGCGACTACGACGACCTGAGCATCCCCGGGTGGACCTGGGAGGATGTCAAACCGTACTTCCTAAAATACGAGGGCCTGCAGGACCTCGACAAGCTCCCGGAGTCGTCCATCCCCTACCACAACACGAGCGGAACGATGAAGCTGCAATTCTTTTCGGACTCGGGAAACCCGTGGCATCCGAAGGTCATAGACGGTTTTAGAGACCTCAACTTTCCTTTCAACCCCGACGTGAACGCCGAGTCGCAGGTGGGAGTGACGCAGGTCGTGGGCTACGTGTTCGACAACGAGCGCATGAGCACGGCGCGCGGGTACCTGGCACGCGCCGATGTAAAGAAAGTGCTCAAGGTGCACCCCTGGACGCGCTGCACCGGCCTCATCGTCGACGCGAACAACACGGTTCTCGGCATAAAGGCATCCTTCGGCTTATTAAAATGGAAACTCAAATACTACGCCCGGAAAGAGGTGATCCTGAGCGCGGGGACCATCGGCACGCCTCAGATCCTGATGCTCTCGGGGATCGGCCCCGCGGAGCACCTGAAACAGATGAACATACCCGTCAAAGTCGACTTGCCCGTCGGCGATAACATGACCGACCATTTGCTTCCGTTGGTGTTTATAAAGGTCAAAAGCAATTCCAGCGCCGTCCGGGAAATAGTCAAGAGTGGCGTCAAGACCACGAAGGATGTGCTCGAGTTGCTGCTCACTAAAAGCGGCGCCCTCACGTCGAACGGGCTCACCGACGTGTGCTCGTTCCTGAACTCCGACTGTTACGACTTCGAAAATCGTCGGCTGACGAACGACAGCGCGGACTGCGAGCTTGCCACGCTTCAGTACATTCACTCCTACATGGACCGGTACATCGCGCACCTGCTGCCGGACGCCGTTCAGCAGGGGACCGGGCTGGACGATAATGTGATTGCGCAATTGAAAAAACTGAGCGCTGATTACGCTTTTGTAATAATAACTCCGGTGATTCTTAAGCCGTACTCCCAGGGAACTGTACGGCTGGCAAGCGCGGACCCACTCGCAGCGCCGGCCATCTTCCCTAACTTCCTCGCCGATGAGCGGGACTTAGATGAAATGGTCAAATCGCTCATCATAATAGAACATTTGATGGACACCCCAACGTATAAGAAGCAAAACGCCTCGATTGCGATATTCGATCTGCCAGGTAAAATTGCAGGGAATTTATTTATTTTTAAGTCTTGGAAGTCAAATTCAATTTCCAAATCAAATTCCATCAAAGTTAAATCTAATTCAATTTAATCATTGCTGATTATCTTTTCAACCGACTTCAAAAAAGGAGGAGGTTCTCAATTCGACCCGTATGTTTTTTTTTTCTATGTTTGTTACGCGATAACTCCGCCAATTATGAACCGATTTGAACAAATCTTTTTTCGGCGTATAGGTAATACCTCAAGGGTGGTCCCATTTAAATTTAATAATAGAAAAAACAACCCCCAAGGGTGGAAAATTGGGGATGAACTTTTTTATACGCAATATCTCCGCCGATTATAAATCAATTTGAACGATTATTTTTTTGTTGAATAGGTATTATCAAAAGGGTGGTTTCATGCGAATTTGAAGAAAATATTTCACCCCCAAGGGTGGAAAATTGGGGATGAACTTTTTTATACGCAATATTTTTAATTTTTAGTTTTTTTTTCGCATTTGAAGTCGGTTTTATTTTTTTTAAAAGTTAGTTATTGAGGTCGTTGAGTTGGTTCACTACCCATTTTATTATCATTACACATTTTGTATTCCTGAATGTGGGCAACCCAGGAGGCCAATGTCTAAATTATGGACGTCATTTGGGTGAAAAACGAACGAACGAATTTTATATTCACCTTGATAAAAGTTGCTGAAAAATGAGTGAAACAACTACTGTCACTGTAGTACGTATTTATAAATGGTCATTCTGTCTGGAATAAAGGCCGAAATTACAATTGTCAAAAAAGGGGGCTGAATATGCCGAACCGCCGTGGGCATAGTATTTAATGACCCTTCTAAAACAAGTTTGTTCCCACAGGCTGTCCGGACTACGCCGCCGACTCGCTCGGCTACTGGCGCTGCTACAGCCGGCACCTGACGCACACGGTGTACCACGCAGTCGGCACGGCAGCCATCGGGCGCGTGCTGGACGGCCGGCTGCGCGTGCGCGGCGTGCGGCGCCTGCGCGTGGCCGACCTGAGCGCGCTGCCGGCGCTGCCGCGCGGGAACACCGCCGCCTCCGCCATTGCGATTGGCGAAAGAGTGGCGGATTTTATACTCAATGGGGACGGTTAGATTAAAGTTTCGGCCAAACCTACGCGATCACACGCGAACAGCCGGCGTGCAGCGATGGCCAACCCAACGCGATCACGCGATGGCGACCAGACTTAAATGCATTGATCGCCATCGCTGCACGCTGGCTGATCGCGTGTGATCGCGTTGGTTTGGCCGAACCTTAAAGCTTCAACCACACTAACGCGTGTAGATCGCCATTGCCGGTGCGATCATAAGCCAATGACTGGTCACGCGACCCATGACAGTTCACGCGACCTGTCATTTCCCTATGATGCACTTTTAGTTATAGTAATTTCATTTATGCGTGTTTGTCTTGTTGGTTGTCCTAATAAATAAAATAAAATAAAATAAAAATGATCGCGCCATGATTGCGCCGGCAATAACGATCTGCACGCGTAGGTGTGGTTGAAGCATAAGTCGTAGAGATGAGTGTTAAAGAAGACTTTGTTGATTGTAGTGTTGTTAATGTTTTGATAATATACGTTTGTTATCAAAATTAATTGTTTTTTAATTGTTTGATCCACTTCCATAGTGTATGCCACGGATTGCCACGACCCTGGTCTTCCGTAGACATACCAAAGGGAGAGCTCAAGACTTGTCAAAGTGCTACTTTGTTTTCAAGGATTTCTTTTTTATGTAGTTGAAAGAGCCCCCAAAATTTTGTTACTGTCTGTCTACGGCACACCACACCACTAATTTTTATGCTACGCCTTAGATAGCATTTCCATAAAAACACGGCTATAAAAATTTGTCGCTAGCAACACTAGGATTAATAAGCATGGCCGCACTATATTATTATGTGTCAGACGAAAACCAATACTTTGCACAAAAGAGAGTCTGTTGTTAATCTGCTCAATGCTTGAATTAAATCCCGTCTACGTCATCCCGGTGCGTTCCCTTAGTGTCCCGGATTGGACGTTAATGAGCGGTAATTATGAACTCGCAGCAGCAGTTTGCGCGTTTCTTCCGTAATTGACTTTTACGGCAGATTGCTGCCTTTGTGCCAAGCTTTATTAGTTATACTGTAATTTAAAGTTCAAAGTTGTCTTTATTAATTTATTAAACAATGGCTTAGGTTTGAATTCCTTGAGGAGAGCTATTATCAAGTAATCGGAATGCAAACTCACACCATCACGATCCGGTGCGCGGTGTGTGTGGGCAAGAGCTAAGTAGGTAATTGGCATAGCTGGGCACCGTTAATCAAATAGTTAACTTCGTTAATCGTTAAACCGTTAATAAAAAAATTAACTTCGTTAAACGTTAAAACGTTACATTTCGCAAGATTTAACGCAAGTTAACGTTAATCGTTAATCCGTTAACACATTATAATAAAACAAAAAAAAAAATGTATGCAAGGTTCAAATAATTTCGAAAGCTTGTATCGCGCATGGAATTTATTCCTCTTTTATGTTTGCGCTACAAGCTTTCGAAATTATTTGAACCCTGCATAAGTACAATTATTTTTTCGTTTTAGTACAACTGCATTTCAGAATAAAAGCATGTTTTTAAAAAAGTTTTTTAATTATTATAACTTTATTTTACACTTTTTAGTAGTATCTCAATCTCAGAGCCTTGGTTCAATTAAAATACAATTTAGCACCAAAGTGCTCGAAAAACAAATCCAGCAAACCCAAACTCGATAAGTTTCCACCGTTTTGTTTAGGAATTCCTATGGCCACCTCCTGACTCCATCATCAGGACCCTGGACATCATGTAGTACTAAAGTGCTCGAAAATACAAATCCAACGAATCCAAATTCGATGCGATGCCGCCGTTTCATTTAGGAGTTCCTATGGCCACCTCAAGACTCCATCATCAGACCAGCTCAATGGTACCATAACATTGCATTGTCATCGTACTTACATAAGTATACCAAACTCAATCGGTTGAGGAAAACTGGTCTTAAATTCAGTTGCAAGAGTTGTCCCATACATACTAACAAGGTGTCGTTAGTGATCGGGTGGAAGCCCGAACGTACTTGTCAGAACGCGTTTTTCAGCGTGCCTGCTGTATCTTTTTGGTAAATAGTAGGTACTGGATTAACGATTAACGGACTTAGGATAATTTAACGGAAGTTAACGAGTCCGTTAACATTTTTTAAAGTTAACTTAAAAGTTAATCCGTTAATAGAAATGTTAACTTCGTTAATTAACGATTAACGGATTAACGAGTTAATGCCCAGCTATGGTAATTGGTCTAATTCATTATGTAAGTATACTCAAAGTATATGTATTCGAAACATTTGTTTCATTTCAATAATATAAAAAGAGGCCGGCCAGTATCCATGACGTCATTCGTGAATAAGTTATGGAGGCGAAATAAAGCGAGCGTGAGGTAATAACCTCATTGTTGTTTGGCTTTGTTTGGGGGTAGGTATTGCGGGGATCTTAATAAGAAGGCTTAATGCAGAGACGCACTCCACAGGTAAGGCTCGATTTGTAAGAATAATATTACGAATGAACTCTACACAACTGACAATCACAGGAAACACAATATTTAAGTTATTCAGGCGGAGTTATCGCTACAAAGTCTCGCTCGCTAAAAACTCTTCCAGTCATCCCAGGGAGTGAAGTCCAGAATATTGAATTAAGTAAAAACCTTTGTTTTGTTTTGTCGATATAATTCGTCATTGTCTACTCTACCCGCATATAAGATCACATATTGAAGAAAATATCATAATAGCTTTGAAACCATCCCAGCTACGATAGCTCAGTCGGTTCGACCTCGTGCAGATACAATAAAAGGTACATTAATATACAAAATGTACAATTAAAATCGTTACCCCCATTACTCCATCCAATTTCTCAAATGCCTCCCTGTTCAATAGACTTCGGTACGAATTGTGTGTACCCAACCGAATTGTGTTCCCACAGTACAGGCTGGCGCAGTAGGCAGAAGATAAATAAATAGTAAATACCGTGGTGTCTTAGTTTATATTAGTTGTAATAAAACGTCTCTTAAGTCTCCGCATCTCGTGGTTCTCTAACTCATGTACATGCTGTGTCCTGAATTCCAGGTCAATCTCACCTAGTTTGCAGTTTGCATCAGATAGTTGCAGTGTGATAGAATTATTTATCCCTTGCAGATTTTTTGTTAGTCGTAGCAGTCGTAGTCCGATTTATATCTGGAAGTAGGTAGGCCGCTGGGGCAGGAAAGTTCTTGAGTGGCGACCACGAACCGGAAGACGTAGCGTGGGCAGGCCTCCCACTAGGTGAACCGACGATCTGGTGAAGGTCGCGGGAGGTGCCTGGATGCAAGCGGCGCAGGACCGGTCTTTGTGGAAATCCTTGGTGGAGGCCTTTGTCCAGCAGTGGACGTCTTTCGTTTGAAACGAACGAACGAAGGTAGGCATATATCGACTATTGTCTTACTCCTGTTTATACTGTGGCGTCCGCGTCGTCGACGAGCAGATAAAAACAACAATAACTTGAACGGAACGCTCCGATCGTGAATTAAACCGATACTCACGGCAGGACTCAACTTTATGATAAATGGGAGGGACCCTCGGGGAAACGCCGCTCTGTTTGGTTCTGTTTTTTTAGGATTGCAGGAGAATAAGTATTCCTTCTAGCTACATCTGTCTACACTGTCAGCATTTCGAGCCCGAGGCGGTAAATGGTACTGGGCCTCCTGAGCCTTCCCGAGCCTGAACTCGTGGTTTGAATGAATATAAAAGATAATTTCTTATACAGGTATACCTAGATAGGTTTCCAGTTATTTTAATAAAATTAGATTGTAAATCTTTTTGAACGATCTCGCCCACATCATAATTTAAAATTCGTCCTCGCATATCCAAAACAATGAAAAAAGTGAATGAAAAGTATCTCAGTTGACTTTGTGGCGTTTGGTCTTGGTGCTCGCTGTGGGCGTCATGATGTCTGCCACCAGGGGGCGCCAGTGGTCCCAAAACAATGGCACGCGCGCGTTCGTCATTGTTAAATGTTTAATTTTATTATAATAAAGTGCGTGATGAAAATGGCTTCCAATCAGAGTTTAATTAATACGGTTCATTGGTTTATTAGTGTTGTGTATCGGGCGATTAATGCGTGTGACAATTATTTTAAATCATTCAAACCAGCCGCTCCTGGAAGTTGGGGTAAGTCTTCCTACTAATATTATAAATGCGAAAGTTTGGATGTGGTTTGGATGTCTGGATGGATGTTTGTTACTCTTTCACGCAAAAACTACTGAACGGATTTTGATGAAACTTTACAGTAGGTATTATTCTTTATAACCCAGAATAACATAAAGGCTACCTAATTTATGACGATCTGTGACTTCTTAACTAAATTTCACGCGGGTGAAGCCGCGGGCAAAAGCGGGTAAGTAACTACCTAGCTAGGATATGTTTTATAAGTTTGTTGAAATTTTTCTCTTGATTTCGATATTTTAATGTGCTAGGATTTAGGCTAGGATTGGGATTTTGTTGTACTAATTACTTCGGTAATTGATTCATTTCAAACTAATTTGGTTGAATTGAACCACGAGCTGCCAACTACTTCTAGCTTACTGACATAATAGCAAAAGTTTTTAGCAAACTTTGTCGTACTTTTTCGGGTTTGGTTTCTTTTCTTTTATTACGATTATTAGGTAGGTAGATAGCTTATGCCTACGGCGATGCCCAGATTTGGACCACACTCCATAAATTTTTGGTCATTGTCCTTTCATAGATCATTATAAATTATAGCCTAATATGTTATTCTGATATTTAAACAATAATACTGTACAGTTTCATTAAAATCCGTTCAGTAGTTTTTGAGTGAAAGAGTAAAAACATAGATCCATTCATACATCTAAATTTTTGGAAATACATTACCTACATAAAATTTTTGTATGCACAGGAAAATGTTGAGTACAGTATTCAGTCAGTCAGTATCAATTTATATAATTTGCGTAACACTCAAAGCAAAACGAACGTAAATGCGTAGGGGAGACTGGGTACGGTTGAAACAAAGGACGGTTGAAACAGAGCAAATATCTCGTAAACGGTTCCGCGGGGAGTGAGGGGTCCTAGGGGAAAAAGAAGCGGAAGGCAGGTCCGAACACGAATTTATTGCCTAATAACTTCCTAACGCGTTGACGTTGTGTATAAAACACCGTTTTGTTTTTTACTACCCAAAGTAAGTATTTTTATTCAGACATTAACGCTTATACTACCTGTTCCTTTTATGTGAATGTATCGAGTGTGCGTTTGCGATTATAATGAAGCTTGTAGAATAAGGAACAGTAACTATTTTTAATGTGTGATTATTAGTGTTAAAACTATAAAGTATATTTTACCAAAAGTGGGGTTGGGGACGGTTGAAACATTTTTTTTGGGTACGGTTGAAACAGAAAATGTATTAATATTTATTTTTTGTAAATACTGAGAGTTTGGGTAAGGAAGATTTCCAGGGAGGAAATTCACTTGGTAAAGCATAAAAGCTGGAGATTCACTGCGGAAAGCGGCGGAAAAATATGGTTTGAAAAAAAAATTAAGATTTTCGTTAACTTTATTTAGAATGTTAATATTATTTTATTATTAATGTTTATTAGATTTGGAAATATCATTTAATTTATCATATTTCTGTAATTTTTTTAAATGTTTACTACTTATCAAAGGCTAATTAATGTTTTAGAAATATTAAATACTTAGACTGATTAATGTCGTCATGTGGTACCATAATTTTAATATTCGTAGTATTAATGATAAATAAAACACGTTTTATTAGTAATTATTGTATTATTTGTATGTATTTCAACAGACCCAAATCGCTGTTTCAACCGCCCCTGGCATGGGGACGGTTGAAACAAAATTTCTTTTTTTTTAAATTTCGTATATTTCCGAAAATAGTAACCCAGGAACTATAATGATACAGCCATATCATAGCTAAAACTTCAAATTTCAATTTCACGTATCGTAATCGTCACTTGGTTATTAAACAACAAAATTATAGACAATAAAAGCAAAATTGTTTCAACCGTACCCAGTCTCCCCTACTCATCGTCATGATTGTCAGTCGCCGCTCTAAAAGCTTTCCGTCGACTGATTTCGCAGCCTCCAGCGCAGTCACGGCTCGAGTTCGCACATTCCATTATTTCATGTCGATGCATCACAAGATGGGTGTAGATTTTCGTGGAATATCTGCTAGAGATCCTCACCTCACGATATAAAAAAGTGATTCTTATCTGCCTACATTTTTGAAGAGAACATCTAAGTTTTCTGCTTTTTCCATATACCTTAATACGATTACCTACCTTAACAGATTAATATTGGCTTAATGGATTTTCATGTTAAAAGTTAGTAATGTAATGCTCTATATTTGTATTTTTTTTTACATTTACTTACCTATTTTTAACATAATTAACTATAGGGCTATAGTTAACTAAGGCTGAGTTGCACCACCTAACTAAGTATGACCGTAACTTTATCGATAACTGGTGTATTTTGTATGGAGTTTGACAGATTTTTGACGTTTGTCAAAGTTAAAGTAAGATGGTGCAACCCAGCCTAAGTTGCTTCACAGTTAAAAAAATATTCGATATTTTTTATACATAATAATTTAAATCGCACGTTTTCTTTGTGATACGAATATGAAACATTTCCTCGAGCCCCATTTCCGTTGGTCCGCATCATAATGGAGCCTTGATGTTCGACGCCGAAAATATTAAAAGGCTCCGAGTTAAGTATCAATGTAATGGATTACTTCCCGGGATCGGAGTGTGACGTGGATCACACGTCGGAGAGCAAGAGGATCAAAAACATGTTTATTCTTAGAATCAAAGCGATGTTTATTTTTATTACTTAAGTACGAGGCTACTTATGGGGGTTGCTTGAAGGATGTTGGGTAGCTATACATATTTCGATATTATCTGTCTGTGTATTCCATTATAAGTACTCGTATCGAATCAAGCAATGAAAGCATGCGTAGCTTATTGAATGATACAAAATCTCATTGTATTGCTTAACTTAAAACGACTGGTATGAGTATCTTTCATAATTTGATGATAAACGTTTGATGATAACAAACGGCCGAAATCCTTACATCGAGGTTTTGTCGTAAAACTTGAAAGGACATCTGGACCATTCAACCAAGACAACATTTCATTTCCAAATGTTTGAAACCTTCCTCAAAATGAGGTAAAAATATTTGTCAGTAGATACTATCTGACAGATAGAATATAAGTGGACGCCATAATAGTGACTGCCGTCACAATAGATATCCAGCCCCACATCACTGCAACAGGTCCGACCCTCGTTCTACCCTTGGAACAACCTTCCTTTGCTCTCGTCGTGTAGGTGTATTTTGAGCTCTATTTCTTTCCTAGAAGAGAGTAAAGAGTATTAGATATATAAATGAGGCGGACTGTTCGCGCCGCAAGTGACATCTCCGCGGCAAACGGTTGTAATGGCCGGCGTGACCGATTCGCTTCGAAAAACATGGACTTGGAGTTTATGACATTCAAATTAGGCACTTTGGTCTATCTACTAGGTACCTAATTTAGAAGTAGAGAAGTAGGTAGATGTTTAGGTAATTCATTTACCTACCTACTCACAATAGAATTAAGCTTTGTCTAATCCCTTGAATAAGTAATTTACTCTTGTCTATTGTCTTTAGAAATTGTGTATTCAAAGTTACTGAATAAAACTTATGTATTCATTTCAAATATAGGATTATGAAATGTTCTTTATGGTTATCTATGATCTTTTATATTATTATAGGTAATAATTAGTATAGGTACTTTGCATGTTTACGAATGCGTCTCTGAAAATTTAATTTCTTTTAACAAAATCAATCGGAATTGATCAAAATGTAGGTATTGTAAAATTGTGTACGTAGGTCATTAGTGTTTGACTATTGTGTCCATCCTACGTGCCTTCTTAGTCTATTCTTGGAAAAGCTGATAGACAAATATATTCAATTTGAATGAAGAGAGACGCCGCTTTGAAACCTCTCTTTGCTCAGCTGGTCTAAGTATTGCTGTCTTGGTTTTCAGTCTTAAAGCAGATACCATACCTACCTACTTTGTTTGATTTGGTCGAATAGATAGCTAGGGCAGGTCCTGAACAAATGAGTCAGTTCGCTTCAGTTCCTAGGAAATTAATATCTACTTTACATCTCGAGGTGAGCTCGCTTCTGATTTTGGCGAATGTTTAACATTTTGCCAATGCTCGAAAACTTAAGAAAACATATTTTATCAAATTTCCTTATGCTTTGGGACACGATTATTTACGCGTCTGCAGTAGATTTAATAGGTTTTTGTAATAACAAACAAACAATAATTTCATTCAAATATTTACGTTAATACAAACATTTAAACAAGCTTGGATACTTATCATAATTTACGGCATTTTCTCGCTTTTTCTTATTACACATAATAGCAGACACCCAAAAGTTGCCCTACTTAACTTCTTTGGAAACTCGCAGTTTCTTAAAAGGAAAGTATGGGGGAAGACTTTTCACTTAGTTTGATGTAATATGACGTGATTCTAATTTTCTTTCAGTTAATATTTTTTTTAGATTTTCCAAGGCAATAAAATACCTAGTTCATTCGACGTTTCTCAGCTTATTAAAGTTCTGTTACTGAGCTTATAGAGCTTTTGTATTGTAAGCTTATAAAGACGCGGCACTCATTGTTGTTGTTAGTCTTTTGTAGGCGATGACGGCGTGCTCTCTGACCTGCACAGCAGATAAAAGCTGCCGTGTCGTCGCCGAGCTTTAAAAAGCTTTAAAAAATGAGATGAGTAAGTATTACGGCCTTTCCCTAGTCGTTGAACAAGATGGCAAAATAATCGTTTATCCGCATAATAGGTACCTACTTACGCAGTTTTTATGTTGTTGAAAAATCATATTGCGCCCACGCTTATATGTATCTACAGTATTCATCACTTTTTAAATTTTTTCATAGCTTGTTTAGTGGAGAACATAATATTAGGCTACTCTTGCTGTTTGTCAAAAGATTTGCATGAGATTTAACGAAAAAGCAAAACCTTTGTCCGCAAAAATAACACGTCGCACGGCGCGACGTCTACCACGACTTTGTGTTACAAAGGCCAGACAAAGAACAGTCGCCGGGACATTTGACACCTCCCGTATTGCTCGGCTTAGACATGTTGACTGTCGCAAGTAGCCAGAAAATATGTTGAAAATCAAATCAAATTGGTCTAACGGACTGAAGGAAATAAGCTACCATCTTCATACCGGGCTTAAACAGAGAATCCAAGTTGGTACGTTTGAAAATTTACTCGATGAAGAAACGCTAGAAAAACGCTTGGGGAAATGTTAGATGTTCATGATGATGAGCTAGGGGTTAGGGGCTGCTTACCATATTTTCATTTTAACAGTTAATAAGGTGAGTGCAAACTGAAGCTCTCATGACGTGTGTATTCGTTATATCGCCACTTGGATCTTTAGATATTATTTTTGCCTCGTTCTTATAGTAGAAAGTTAATAAATAGATGATACTTGGACATTTTACAATGCAGCGCCTCTAAGTATAGCTTGTACTTGTGGAACAAAAACGAAACTTTATCATAAACATACAGTCACGGCGAAATTAGAATGTAAAATATCCCAATCTCCTTGAAAACGTGGCTCCAGGTAAACAAAGTCCAAACTAGATTACGTTTAAACCGGCGGATCGTCCTTGTGTTTGGAGCGCTCGGATCCGGGTTTAATTCCCGGCTTGATTGCGTTTGTTTACAACATCTATGCGGGATAGCGGTTTTTATCTCTCGTATCGGGTTTACGTGATTTTCAGGCTTCGGCATAGAAATGGGAGCTTTTTCAGGTGGACGATCGATTTGTTGACGTTACATTTTGTACTATTTTTTAATCAGAGGTTTCGTAAAAGGTGTTTTTTTTAGTTTGATTATGCACTCGTGGGTATAGGGTTTTTCATACATAAACCTGTCACCATCAATCCCTAATTTTTAAGTGACCCCTATGAAAAGAAAATGCCTTTTAAATGATACCATAGGGGTCACTTAAAATTAGGGATTGATGGTGAAAACGGGCATAAGTCTCGCAATTCAACGCGGAAACTGGGGATACTTAGGATAGCTTAAGTGTATTTATTTTTTATTTTTTTAGTTTTATCTTCTGTAAATATTATTTTTGTATACAGGGTGTTAGGTAAATGGGTATATGAGCCGACACTAGCCCATGTTAACATGTCAAGTCAGAAATTTGATATCATCATTTTAATTTTTTAAATTTTCATTTAAAATAATTATTATAAAATCGGATTTGTATGAAAATTAAAATAATTAAAATGAAGATATCAATTTTCTGACTTCACCATACCATTTATATGCCCATGTTAACATGGGCTAGTGTCAGCTCATGTAACCCATTTACCTAACACCCTGTATAGCTTTTATTTTTTTAGTTCACTGTAAATTAATTGTACATAATTGTAAATAAATGGATTGATGCCCGTTTTCACCATCAATCCCTAATTTTTAAGTGAATCCTATGGTAACAAATAACAGGAATTTTATTTACATAGGGGTCACTTAAAAATTAGAGATTGATGCTGAAAACGAGCATGAGACTTAAAAAAATGAGGAGTTCCGATTAAAAAATAAGAAAATAGAATCATAAGAAGAATCTTAGTTGTTGCTAAAAAAGCTTCTGGAGAAGGCTGTTCATGTTTGGTAATAAAGCCATATTAGATTAGGTTTTTATTAAATTATGCATTCTCAAAGAGGTCGCGAGAGGTGACTGAGTAACACAGCCTAGTTAATTGAGCGAAATGAACTCCTAATGAATAAACTTGACGTCTGCTTGCCGTCGTCGTAATGAACCGTGGACGCGGCGTGGAACGGGTTAACTGGCCCATTTATTGTCCTGAAGCAGTGGTAGTAGGGTTAATACTGGGACGTGTAAAAGTGCTTTTTTTAAGCCTATTTACAGAAATAAATGAGTTTGAGTTTAACACTAATGTATACTTAACCCTTTGTGCTTAGTGCATCTGCATCCAATAACTAGCTGCCTATGATAACTATGAAGATTTTTTGGGTTTTTATCCATAACAAGGAAGGTCTTGACCTGCATCTCACTGAAAGTGATGATCAGGCTGGTTTAAGCGAGCTTCACCTGGAATCCTCAACTACAGAGGACAGTGAACTGAGAGAGCTGAAATACTGATGAAATATCTTCATCGAGCAGATATTGCCGGATGATTAGAGACCCTAATCCTACTAGATTTGATCTTTTTATGTATACTGTATTATTAGCAACTTCGTATTCGTAGGTTCTTTTCAGAACCTTATCAAGTTTCAGAATGTTTTCAGGGATGTTACTTATTATTTTCAGGAATCTTTTTTTAGGAAACTTAAGTATTCAGGAATCTTAAGTTTCCCGAGTTTCGAGTCTTAACCTTGCCGAGTTTCAGAATGTTTTCAGGAAACCCTATATTCTTTTTAGGAATTTTGTTTTCAGGAATCTTAGAGTTTCAGGAATCAAAAGTTTTCGGGAAAGTTAGGTTTTCATGAAACCTAGGTTTTATTTAGTAAATTTTTTTTCAGAATCTTACTGAGTTTCAGAATGTTTTCATAGTTCTAACTTATTATTTTCAGGAATTTTAATTTTCAGGAATCTTAAGTACCTATTTAGGAATCATAAGTTTTTATGAATCATAACTAAGTTTCAGGACTAAAAATTTTTCAAAAGGATTTTCCTGTTTTTCAGACACTCTTTCAGTCAATACACTCATTCATATAGGACTACTTATCCATTAGACTTTAGAGGCACATCTCATTACCCGACTGCACCAGAAGGAGGGTTATTTTATTTTATTTTTCTTTATTCACTTACATTTCTTTACTCATGAAAATTAATGAAAGAAGTGTAACCAGTGCTTAAGGCTTCAAGCTGCGCAGTCGGATAATGGCACTTATAATTCAGGTCCCACAATAGTTCACTTATTCTAGTTTCACTGACTCTAAATCGCTATCGTTTAATAATGAGCAAGTTTACAAGTACTTTACAAGTTATATCACAATTTACTAATTACAACAAGAGGAATAACGACGCGCCCGGTTCGCGTCCCGTTAGCTAGCTTTCGTATCCGCGAGAGGGGCGGCGCCCTGTGCGAGGTTTATCGAGTGTTAGTCTGGATACTTATAACTAGGGGGGTAGGATGTGGTTCGTTAGCTCAAGCCAGAGACCGAAGCCTCGATAGTGAGTACGACCACTAGGGAAAGGCGTTGGACCTACGAGGTGAGGGGGTGTGAAGTTCAGGAAGGGTGGCAGCAGGATTGCTACCTCAGGTTCGGGATGAGTATCTCATGCACTACTCGGTAAGGACGAGAACCGGTTGGCTATCAACGATAGAACGTCTCGACACGACGCTTTATGGCAAGCCGCGGATTAATGACGAGGTATCGGATCAAGCCAGAGTCGAACAGTTAGGGTTAGTAGGGAACAATGTGGATAGCCATTCGCTAGGGACTCTGTGCAATGCAGCCGAGGGAACGATAGACGCGCGCGCGAACGTCTGGCTGTTACAATGGCTCCCGAGCGAATGCTAGGCGCCCGCGGTCGCCGCCGTCTCTTATATTAGCTCGGTCCGTGCGGCGTGCGGCCGCGCAGCCGTAGGGTTGTCAAAATCTCTGCGCTCGGTGCTAGGGCTGTCGATGCGTCGCGGGGCGCGTCACATCCTCCCTTGTTTTGGAGATTTTTACCTGGAAAAATCACAAGTCTGGTACATAAAGGTTCTTCAAGAACAACTAAAAGTCATGTCAATAATAAGTTATTTTTGGGTAACTTCATAACGAGTGGAAAATAACAATGTAAAACATGACTGAATTTGTATTTAATCATTAGCCCAATAATAACTCTTTATTTAGAACATGACAGTACATTCATTTACTTATAACAATATCAGTTAATTTGGTCTTGAAACAATGTTATTAAGGTATCCTTAATATTTTTGCTTGCAATGAACTAATCAAACGCTAATTATAGCTAACTTAGTTTTGAAACAATGTTATTAAGATACCTATAATTTATTTGCTTATAATGAACTAACTGGACGCTAATTTTAGCTAACTTAGTCTTGAAACAATGTTGTTAAGGTACCCTTAATGTTTTTGCTTGCAATGAACTAATCAAACGCTAATTATAGCTAACTTAGTTTTGAAACAATTTTATTAAGATACCTTTGGCCTTTTGTTTACAATTGACTAATGAGTAATTAACTAATTAAACGAGTTGGTTACTTTGTTATTACGAGTATTCAAATATTACTTGAACTATTTCTTTGATACAATAATGGTATGCATGGCGCTTGTTGTTAATATTTCCAGTTTACTAGTTTAATTATTTAAATTATCATACTCAGAATAAGCATCTGATTAATGTTAATAATTTCTATAATAATGATTAAAAATTTATACAAGACAATGACAGTTAAGGGGTTAAGTTTTAGTTACAATAAACAATATTTCCTAATGTAAATGGAATGCAGCTTGGCGCGGCGCGCAAACATTAGGCAGGTAAAATCTAGTTATGAATCATCTAGCGAGCGAGTGCCGGCCGTGGCGAATAGAAAAAATGCGTCTCACTGATAATATGCAAATAAGTTCGCTCGGTGAATCGTTCTTACAATGTTTGTTTACTACGAGTATTTAAAAGTTATCGAGAAACTGGTAGTACTATTGACGCGTAGCAAACCGGTTTGTTATTTATGTGAGTTTAGGTTGTGAGTTACGAGTAATTAACAATGAGGTTTGCGTCAATAGTTATTTAACGAGATTAGATAGAACAATTGAACGATTTAAATTATACAGGGTTATTATCTGATGATAATTAATACTTATAGTTTATTGATATGTGATATTTAACGAGATTAAATTCGAGAACTGAATGATCTAGATTATACCAGGTTGCTATGTAATGTTAATTAATACTTATAGGTTATTGATATATGATATTTAACGAGATTAAATTCAAGAACTGAATGATCTAGATTATACAGGGTTACTATGTAATGTTAATACTTATATATTATTGACTTGTTTTTAAATACTGAGAAAGTTACTTAAACGAGAACTGACTAGACAATTACTATACTTTGTATCTATCTATTAGAAGCCTAACTTAGGTATAAAGTTAAGGTACGAGTAATTAACGTTACTGGCCTTGTTCAGCTGGTTCTGGATTTGGCCGCGCCTCTTCTTTCTCCCCGGCCGCCTCCTGGTCTGGTCCTCAGCTCGGGTCGGCTCCTCTCCAGGGCCTGACTCGCGCCAGTCCAGGTCTTGTGGGTGGTCGACGGTGTCGACATCGAGGATTTCGGTCCAGTCTGTGGACCGGTTTGATGATCTGGCTAGTGGTGTACTCGGGTCTGTAGACGCTGCGCTCCAGGGTTTGCGTGCGTTGTTAACTTGGCAGGTTTTGCAGTGCTTGACGTACGTTGACACATCTCTGTACATACCGGGCCAATAATATCTCTGTGATATTTTGTTCAGTGTTTTTGCTGTTCCTAGATGGCCTGCGGTTGGTGTATCGTGGTTTTCCTTCAGAATCTGGTCTTTTTCATTGTTGTTTATGCATAGTTTCCAGTCTGATGATGTTTTTGTTCTTGGTCCGTATGCGTGATTTATTATTTTTCTGTATAATTTGCTGTTTGACATTTTATAGTCCTTGTTTCCGGTTTTTTGTATTTCTTGAATTTTCTTTTGGATCCAGTTTTCTCTTGTTTCTTGTTTTAAGCGTGTTACTTTTTGACTTTTAGGGTTCCGTGAATAGTCTTTTTACAAGCTTTATATTGACTTCACTTGTTAGTATGTGTGGGACAAATCTTGCAACTGAAATTAAGACCACTTCTCCTCAACCGATTGAGCTGAAATTTGGTATACTTATGTAAGTACGATGACAATGCAATGTTATGGTACCATTGAGCTGGTCTGATGATGGAGTCAGGAGGTGGCTATAGGAACTCCTAAACGAAACGGCGGAATCGCATCGAATTTGGGTTCGTTGGATTCATCTTCCCGAGCACTTTAGTGCTAGATGATGTCCAGGGTCCTGATGATGGATTCGGGAGGTGGCCATAGGAACTCCTAAACGAAACGGCAGAAACTCATCGAGTTTGGGTTCGTTGGATTTGTCTTTTCGAGTAGCTTAGTGCCATATGATGTCCAGGGTCCTGATGATGGAGTCAAGAGGTAGCCATAGGAACTCCTAAAGGAAAAGGCGGAAACGTATCGAGTTTGGGCTCGTTGGATTCGTCTTCCCGAGCACTTTGGTGCTAAATGATGACCAGGACCCAGATTGAGATACAACTAAAAAGTGTAAAATAAAATTATAATAAAAAAAAACTTTTTTAAAAACAAGCTTTATTCTGAAATGGATTTGTACTAAAACGAAAAAATAATGTATGCACTGTTCAAATAATTTCGAAAGCTTGTAGCGCAAACAGAAAAAAAAGAATAAATTCCATGCGCGATACAAGCTTTCGAAATTATTTGAACAGTGCATACATTATTTTTTCGTTTTAGTACAAATCCATTTCAGAATAAAGCTTGTTTTTAAAAAAGTTTTTTTTTATTATTTTATAACCCAGGTGTTATGCGACTCATAAACTGCACAAACCTCTAGTTTTACATTGTAAGAAACAGTCGTCGCTTGACCACTACAAATGCATCGCCGTCCGCGTGTCACAAACTGAAACGGTCCTCAAATCGTCGCGCGACGCTGACTCCCGGGGGTTTCAGCGCGCTGTAAAGGCGTGGACATAAACGGAGAGCGGGCGACCGCCTCGTAAACATGGAGGTCCTATGATATTGTTGCGCGAAAACATCTAGGCTCACAGAACAATGTATAAATGAGTATTATTTCACAATGTAAACAATGACTCTTTAGGTACTCTCTATACCTATACCTACGAGTATATGTCTATGTATTGTAGTGGAATATTATTTTTATGACAGTCATAACAACCATAAATTAACAATGTTGACCATAATCGTACCAATTGTAAGTACAATACCTATTACTAATGCTTGTTAAGTTCTTCGAGTCTAGTATCGACAGAAGAAAACAATTAAATCTTAACGTTTAGAAGCCAGCGGCGATCCATTTTCAACAAGTCATCAGCAGGGGGCACTTCCACAAAATGAATTGAAATTTAGACGCTTTCATAAGACGGGGCGGCATAAATCACGTCGAATCGGCGTTTCGACAACAGCGCTATATCTCGCGAAAAAGTGGAGGTTCCATTACACGGTGCGGGCATTTGAATAATTGACTCGAGCCCTGTGGCCCGTGGCTCGTGACGTGTCGTGCCCGATGGCAGTGGGTGCAGAGTTCGATTTCGAAAATGGCTCGAGCGCGCCTCCCGGGGTAGACAGCGCAGCGTGCGGTTGCTGAGGAAAACAAATGGAATGACCACTAGGTCACTATACTTAGCTAGTTACTATATCGTATAATCTGTTCGCCGAGAGTTGATAAATATTATGAAATGTCTTGTAATAGCGACTGTCGCTTAATTATCGCATTCTGTATGGCGGGCGTCGTTTATCACAACGCGCACTGAGTACCATGGTACGAGCCACGCAGCTGTCGTCAAGCGCCCCGGCCGCCGGGCGGCGGCGGCCACAGCGTGACCACTTTTAGTAGATTTCTACTTTTTTGGTAGATTTGAGGCAAAGAGAAGTGCAAATTGTTTAGTAGATTTTGGTAGAATAATTGGTATTTTTAGAACATTCTTATAAATGGTAGTCCAAAATTAAATTGTAACCGAGCCGAGAATCCAGGCCAAAAAAAAGGAGTCATTTATAATGAGTTTAGAACCTCTGATATTTTTTTTTATCAACTCTCGGCGAACAGACTTTAGTGTGGTAGAGTGTGTGCGTAATCATTTTCCATTTAGTGTATAATTCGAGTACATACAAAATGGTTCGCAAGTTCCAAATTACAGAAACGATCATATATTTTTCGCGTTAGATATTTGTTTACCAACCTATTACCTATATTATTAAACTTTTAGGAATTCTTCACGTAACGCTACACAATACTTACTCAGCTGTACCAGGCCTGTTCATCTCCGCGAGTTTGCATCGAAAACAAAACACGCGCGACTACCCCTCCTTAGATACCAAATCGACAGGACAATCACGAGCGAGTATTGACGCACGCACGTATTCTTCACCCATTTGCATTGTAAAGACAATAAACCACATGTAAAAACGGTGGAGCAATTAATACTCTGCAGTATTTTTTAACTGCCTGAATAATATTAGAAACACAAAATATAATTCATGCTTATTCGTGTATTTCCTCCGCCATTTTTCGCAGTTTGGCACCTCACGTCACACATCATTTTACCGAAGTCAGCCCTATGTCTTCGGCGCAGTACCGATCACTGACGTTTGTCAACAAAATGGTGCTCGACTCTTGAGACAAGCTAAATTACACCATATTGTTAACGACATTGAGCATAAATTTTTTTAAATACCTTCGCGAAGAAAATCTTCTGTACGAAGTACTTATTATTATTCTGTGGCTGTACCAACTACTAACGCATGCCCCATGCCAGAGAGCAGGCACCAGGTCGAGAAGTCGGGGCAATATTGGCTCGCGCGATTGTGTTGACTCGAGCAGCCCGCAGTGGTCTAGCACCCTCGCCGTAGCTCTTGACTTGCTCACTGCAACAGAAGTACACGTGAAGTTATTTAATACGTATTTGTTGCTACCATCTCATCTACACTAAATAGTTTTAAATATAGTAAGTAGGTACGTTCCCGTTTTAATAAATTTTGTATATCTAAATAATAATAATAAGGTTGTCTTCCGATCGCGAGTCGGATCACGCGCGGCCATGTGACAGGGCACCATTAGCGCCGCAATTACGCGGACCATCTTCAACAAAGACTATTACAATTTCTCAACGAATTTTCTATCTCATTGTTTGTAGAGAAAAACATTCAAGGGTTATTTTCGAGTTAATACACCATGACCATGTTTAACCAGTTTTTTCCACACCCAGACTAATCTTTGATGAAGTAGGTTTATCGTTATTACAACTTAGGCGGATCAGAGCAATAAAATAAAACGTTAACAATTAGGTTTCGGGTGTAAGAACGGAAACAAAATAGCTTCTCTCTAAGCAGTGAGGAGGAGATTAAATATTTACAGCGGCGCGGGATAATGAGGGCCAGATTCAATAAGCGGCCGCGTAAGGGAAATGGACTCCTATTGCAATATATTACTACTATGTACTTCCATCCCCGGGGAATTAGACGCAGGTTAGCGTACCGTCCCTATATTGTTGACATTCCACCAGCTCGCACTAAACGTTTCGATGAATCTTTTATAAAGAGAATAGCTAGGGACATGAATTCGCTGCCTGCTGCTGTCTTTCAAGGCGAGAGTGAGTAGGCACTTACAGGGCAGATATGTAACCATCCTAGACTGCATCCCAATTAACACCAGGTGCGATTGTGGTCAAATACCTGCCTTGTTATGCAAAAGATAGATAATAATATTATTATTAGATAGCTTCGCGGCTGTCATGATGAATTGATCCAAAGTAACTGTTAATAGTCGCATCAAATTACAAGCGTACTCCTGAATAACCCTTTGAAACCGCCAAAACTCCAAGTTGCCGGCTCAAGGCGACGGCTGTGTAACTTGAGCTTTCAATAAGCCGCTGTTTGTGTTGTATTTTGTTTGTCATCCGCTAAATCCTCCGAAGAAGCGATCGCGATCGGACGCGGGCTTTAATTGCGCGTCACGTTCTAACTCACACAAACACAGTAAACTCACCCAATTTGACTTGCAAAATTTTTTATTTCTTGATTTGTTTTTCGTGTGCGAGTTTGATCTTGTGTTTTTTCTTGCTTGTCGGTGTTTCGGCCATTTCGTATGTAGGTACGATGTTGGCTTCTGTAGTTTTTCTTGACGTTGTTCCCACTTGTTCCCCTTGCTTGGTACTATCTTTGGGCCATTCTATTTTGGCTCCTATTCTATTTAATATGTCCATGCCTATCAGTATGCTCTTGATTTGTGGATGATATAACACTTGGTGGTTAATTATTTTTCCCTTTATATTTATTTGCAAGTCTAGTGCTTCTTTTATACGAGTTGTGTGCCCATCTGTCATGCTAGCTGTTATGCTTACTGTTTTCGGTTTCAGGTTTCTTTTCATGAATTTACTGTACACTTGGTCGTTGATGTATGATCTTGTGGCGCCGGTGTCTACGAGTGCTTGATATTTTTCGCCTAGTATCGATACATCTACGAATGGACGATTATCTTTGAGTTGCGGACTTGTGTTTATTGTCATGGACTGTGTGTACTCACTTGTTTTCTTACAACACTGTTTACTCATTTTGCCGATCCTGCCACAACCGTTACAAAATAGTATTTTCTTACTTCTGCAATCTTTCATGGAATGTCCTTGTTTTCCACAGCTCCAGCAGCAAGTATTTGTGTTGTAATTGTGTATGTATGACGCCGTCTCCTTGTGTTCTTGATTAAAATTTGTGCTTATTTCGTGGTGATCATTTCGTGGTTCTCTTTGTATGAAGCTAGTTTGACGGTCTGCTGTGACATTTTCATAGTCGTTTGCCAGTTGCATTAATTTGCTTATCGAGTCGACTTCTGATTTCTTGATATAAAACTTGTATTTTGTGTTCATGTTTTCGTAGATTCTATTTAGTTCTTCTTCTTTTGACATTTTTGCGTATCTGCGCATGAGTGTTTGTATTTCAATGAGGTAGTCTGTGAATTTTTGGCGGTGGTGTTGCCTATAGTTCACTATTTTAGCTAACAGGTCACTGTCACGGCTCACAAATGTCAACTTGAAGTAATCTATGAAGTCGTTCCATGTAGTAAACGAGTTTTTATTATTTCTATACCACAGCACAGCTTTACCTTTCAGGAATCTGGGGAGCACTTTGAGCACTTTATCTGGCTTGACCTCGCCCGACGATATTAGTTCGTCCAGTTGCTCTAAAAACTCCACTGGGTCGTTGCATGTGTCAAAACTTATGTTCCATCTAGATGTTATGCTTTCAGTCTGATCAATGGTGTACGACATGTTTGGTTCTTGGTGCATCTCTGTGTCTTCGAAATCGGTTTCTGACTCACTGTCTTCGGCGGACTTACTAGCGGACTGGACTGGTTGATGGGACTGCTTGGTTCTGAGTACTTCTGTGAGGTTCTGTCTCAGTTCTTGTACGGTTCTGTTCTCCGTTTTTATGTTTCTTCTTTTGCACTCGTTCTCAAGTTCTGTCTTCTTGAGTTTGTATATCCAAGATGTCGGTTCTGACATGTGTGGTTATCAATTTGGTGCGAAGTTTTGCTTTCCTTTTGGTCTTTTGCTTGTGTCTAGCGATCTGGTGTTCCCTGTAGGTTCCGTGGGTTATTTAGTTGGGCGCCATTGCAACGGGGTGTCTTAGCTAGCTCAGTCTGACACCCCGCTGTTTAGTACTAAGTCCCAGTTCGCCTTCTGCGATGAGGGATGTGTACCTATCCAGGATGCCTACAGGGATATTCGACCAAGGAAACGCACAATCAATAACACAATGGCACTTATAATTCAGGTCCCACAATAGTTCACTTATTCTAGTTTCACTGACTCTAAATCGCTATCGTTTAATAATGAGCAAGTTTACAAGTACTTTACAAGTTATATCACAATTTACTAATTACAACAAGAGGAATAACGACGCGCCCGGTTCGCGTCCCGTTAGCTAGCTTTCGTATCCGCGAGAGGGGCGGCGCCCTGTGCGAGGTTTATCGAGTGTTAGTCTGGATACTTATAACTAGGGGGGGTAGGATGTGGTTCGTTAGCTCAAGCCAGAGACCGAAGCCTCGATAGTGAGTACGACCACTAGGGAAAGGCGTTGGACCTACGAGGTGAGGGGGTGTGAAGTTCAGGAAGGGTGGCAGCAGGATTGCTACCGCAGGTTCGGGATGAGTATCTCATGCACTACTCGGTAAGGACGAGAACCGGTTGGCTATCAACGATAGAACGTCTCGACACGACGCTTTATGGCAAGCCGCGGATTAATGACGAGGTATCGGATCAAGCCAGAGTCGAACAGTTAGGGTTAGTAGGGAACAATGTGGATAGCCATTCGCTAGGGACTCTGTGCAATGCAGCCGAGGGAACGATAGACGCGCGCGCGAACGTCTGGCTGTTACAATGGCTCCCGAGCGAATGCTAGGCGCCCGCGGTCGCCGCCGTCTCTTATATTAGCTCGGTCCGTGCGGCGTGCGGCCGCGCAGCCGTAGGGTTGTCAAAATCTCTGCGCTCGGTGCTAGGGCTGTCGATGCGTCGCGGGGCGCGTCACAAAGTTAATAAAGGAAATCAAAAACAAACTTACTTACGCTATTATGTTCGAGATTTTGAGTTCTTTATTGTTTTCACTAAATGGCGTGTTTAGTCTAATGTTTAGGCTCAGATTCTGAAAGGACCGTCAATCTTGGTTTACATTTTTTTTTAATTCATTCACATGAAAAAGGTTCATATTTATTCAATTACTTGTGCAAAAAGGTACGTAAATTTTATGTTATCATAGGTCAATCTGGTAGGGCAAAAAAAGAATGAGACATGTATAGGCTCCTTAAGAGCATTTGACGATTTGTAAGTACTAATTTAATTAGTCTAAACAAAGATAATTTTGTTTTTGAATCGTTTGGTAGGTATAAATCGAAATGTTAATTGAATACCTTCGTACCTGTGAGCATTTTGTAAACTTTTGAGGTGACTTAATAAAGAACGTTCTGAACCAAAGATGAAAAGCACAAAATATTGAAATTAAAGGGGAGTTCCGATATTGTTTATCGAAGAACAAAGGTTCTCTGATGTTGCGGCAAAAAGAGGGCGCCACTGCCTGTTCCTGACGTCACGCTGGGTAATTGATAAAGGGGCGTGTGCTGGAAATTGATGATGGAAGAGACAATGATGTTTGTTGCCGGCGTCAATTGATGAATCGATATTTTTAATTAAGTATATTTTAAGTCTAAAATAAAATTATAAAGCCATCAACTTCCGTCAACATACTAAAACTCATACGTAGCATAAGTATTAATTATTTTATTTTATTTTTATTTATTCAGAAAACCACAGCTCTATGAAATAATATGAAACTTTTTGCAGTTTAGGTATTACGCATGCCTCAGAGATTCGCGGCAAGATTGTTACATGAAATTAAAAATGTCACACCACAACATACTTCTTGTTTGTATTTTTGCCCGATAAAATGTATTTATATTTTTAATTTATCTCAGGTTAAAGTCAAATCGCAATAGGTATTACAAATCAACTCATTTTACTATAATACTTAGTACCTAGGTATAAAGTACGTAGTATAAATAAAGCAATAAACCAAATTGAATCGCGTCCAATAAACCCCAAACAGAAGTCCCTCGTCGTACCTTAAGCCAAATCCCGAATTAACAAGTAATTGGTCGGGTTGTATTCAAAGTGATCTAAAATAGGGAGGGTAAGCAATACCATTGTGTCAGGACCGGGATTTGTAAAAAAATATTCAGCTATTGTGTGTGCTTTGACGAAGGTGAAACTTAATGCAAGCCGCTTGCACGTGCCCTCTGCAGCATTTATTTTTCAATTAATCAGGTTAATACAAGCGTGCGATGTCAATAGTAGTAAATACCCAGAGAGAGCCTACTGCACTTAGCTAATTCTGTTACGCTCAAATTGTCCCGGCGGCTTTGCGTTTGTCCCGGGGAGGCTCTGGTAACGCCGGGAGGATTTGCAGACGTTGGCGGTCAAATGGAATTGTGCTTTATGTGTCCTCACGCCGAGCATTCCTCCACGGCTGCCGCGGACAAATAAGTATTTTACAGAGTGGAAGGAAAATACTACCATTCTAGGCTGTAAGGACATTGACTTTATTTTCTTTCTTCATGTCTGTAATCTAAACAGGCCGAGTCGAGAGATTTTGTAGAGCACATCGCATTTTTCTTTATTGTTGGACAGTAAAGTTGGATTTATTTTACCTAATAAATAAAACTGGGTACTTTGGGCTTAGAGCTATTTGTGCAATAAAGCTTATGTTCTATTGTGCCCGTAATAGCCCATCGAGCCGACATCGCTCCCGCGGGTTCCGCCGATATTGACCATTCGCGTTCCTCCTCGCGCCGATACGGTGGCATACCTGTGGGCCCTGTGGCGACAATATGACGCCATTCAGAAAAGAAATATCTTTTCACAAATTGCTCTTACACAATTCCTTGATCGTCGTAGCGATGCAAATCAATTTAGTAAAAGGACGTGCCTTAATAACATTCTTTTTAGAGGAATTTTGACTTTAGCTCGCTCAGCATCTCTTAGAGCTTTTTTGATTTTACATGAATGAGCTCCACAGCTTCAAAATGAGAGAGTATGGGTATGACGTATGTTACTCAAACTCGCCCTGTATTGGTTTTATATTTAATTTTTACCACAGGATGTTATCACAGCATTCACAGCCTGCAATCTCAGTGTCTTTCAACCTGACTTTCGCAGATGTTATCCCGCGAGCGATACAAAGTTCCCGGTTATTTACGATAGTTGGCGCCGGTCGCTCCCCGGGCGCCAATCAAATTTTATCGGCATCCCGGGAAAGCGGGAAACTGTAGCTGAAACTTTTGCAACTTGCCAAGTTTAAGTTTAATTTTGCTATTATGATTCCGACGACGAAGATTTTTCAGACTATTGCGACCAAAATAAGATAAGACTTTTGAAACTTTTAGTCCCGAGCTATTTTCAAGTCTTTTAACAGGTTAAGTTAGTGTTTCATGTCATATCGAACTAAAATTGGCGCCTCATTGTAAGCCTTGTACACAGCTCTAGAGTTCTTAGTAAAATTTAATAGTAATCCTATTTTATAAAGCAAACTTCCAAAGATAAAGGTCAGAAGCGGAAAAATCCTCTAAATGCTTGTTACATGCATTTTTAATTTTGTCCGACCCAAAGGAGGATCATAGCTTTAGCTGATGTTTATTTGTGAATTTATATTAATTATACACGTTTCACATAATTAACTCCATAATATGTATACTCGTCGGGTTTGGGCTCGCACAACAATGCCAGCTGTTTTAAATATTTAGGGACGAGTCGCCCCGCGTTCGTGGTTTGCGTTAAAAATGCGCCGCTTCCCGCGGACTCACAACAGAGCACATAACATTCATGTACATTGTTAAGGGATTTAAATGAGTAATCAAAATAAACTTATAGTTCCATAAACTGCATTAAATCTAAGCACAGAACGATAATGGCTAAAGTCGCTTCAGCGATAAGAACTTTGGGTTATGTTATTATTTCCTTCAGTGTTTCCTTGACCAGTTGATGCTTACTAATGTTATCTGTAAGAGCGTTTACTCCTATTTGCAGTAGGTAGGTGGTTATAATTTCATATTAAGTTAAAACGAGCAACGTGTTTTTTGGTATTAATCAAATTATCTACTAAAAATGTTATACAAATAAAGTCTGACCTGAATAAACAAACACACACTACAGTGACTGGGTTGGGTATATTAATATAATGAGCTCACAACGCGACCTAAAAGCTTCTTTTTCGGTCCAAACTAAAAACCTGTATGACTGCATAAGCTGAAAGAGATTAACAAGTAGGTACATTCAAATCGAAATATTCTGTAATGCACTTTTAATTTTGGCCGTAATAACAAACCACGAAGCATACTTTTGATAGGAAATATATTCTAAGATGGTAACTAGAAGGATTTCCTACATTTTATACCAAGAATCTGATCTGATGATAAGGAGTGAATCGCAAAATGTTGTGAGGATATAAAAATACTTGATGGATTTGGAACATTACATTATAAGGATAACAATAAAATTTATTATACACTAAACTAAGGAGTATTGAAGCTTTTGTTTCGCATAACCAATAAAAGCTTTCATTTATGAATGCAACATTTGAGGCTGACTGTGCTAAAGTTGCAGCCGTAGGTTGGATTGTAGAACGAGTCGGTTGTTTCAGAGTTAAAAATTCAGCCTCTGTGGTGCAGTCAAAGCTCAAATACAGTACAAAACGAAGACGAAACCAGTCCATTAGGTACATTTTATATTACGTGTTAACGTCATGAGAAGTTTTTGTTAGCTTTTGGGACTTTTAAAATAATCTAATAGACATAATGACTGTTACATTAATCAATGCACATAATGTTCCTACATTATAGTAAGTATGTAACAATAAAAAGTTACAGTATCATTTTCCTTAATGAATCAAAATATTTTGTCGGGTTTCGGAAATTACTTTGAAGCATTGCAAGTGCTTACGGTGGTTATTAAAATTACAGCTCATGTGGAACAAGAATGAGAATACATTTTCCCGTATAAATACCCGTCCCTGTAAGCCCTTTGCTTAATCAGCTTAAACTGAAATTAAGTTCGGATAAAGAATCATACATTATTCTCAAAAGGCTTCAAGAGACGATTGAAGTTTATTTTTAACCGACTTCAGAGAAATGGAGGGCGCAGTTCTTCATTCCCAGAGATTTATGATGATTTCAAATACGCGGAACGCCGTTAAATGAACCGGAGGATAATATCTGATTTTAATAGAATTAGGTACGATCTATAACGCTACAAAACCTTTCTCTTTAAAAGTGCTGCGGAGGTCGATATTTAAAAATCGCTAGACATTAAAGTTCTTTTATTTTTCTTAGCTTCAGATTACATTTAAAAAATTTTGATGAATAAATAACTGAACAGTATCTAGGTAAGTGATTAGATTTTGTCCTATCAAAATTTCTAAAGTAATCGCCTTAGCGTGATCCCGATGGGATCACAAAAGTAAAAACTTGTTTTTGTAATTAGTTTCCAGTTTTATTTTATTAAATCAATCTGGTTTAATTGAGTTATATCACACACGTATAGCAGCCAGGGTTATAAACTTGTGATTTTAATTGTAATAATTACCGAAACACTTCTTCGAACTATTTTTCCACAAATTCTCTCACCCAGTCCAGGCTCCGTATTCATAAACTTTAGTCTATTGCTTACCATAATTGTATCCGTGAACTTGGGCCCTGAGCTGGTGCTATTTACCGCTGCAGACGTGATTGGCGCCCCGAGCACGTCGCAGGTTAATCGCCCTTACCAATTATGGCCGCGACTCCGCCACGCCGCACCGCTGGCTCCGATACACTTTGGATTCCCTGTGGTTCAATTACACTTATTACACAACAAAGTGATTGATGCTGGAGTAACGTAGTTGTAGAATAGGAAACTTTAGCTATAGAAGGTAGGTCCAGCGTAGGAAGTGTAGAACAAATCCTTCTTTGCGTCTGTAAAATTAAAGAGAGTCGTGCTTCTGAAGTGGAGAATGAATGACCTAATGATGAGGTGGATACAAAGCGCAATTAGAGGTACAAAACCTCCCTTTTATTACGTTCCGCAATTTTTACAATTCATCCACAAAAAATGTAGATAAATCTTGGAAGTTGGAAGGCTGTATAAATGTATGAAAATATGTAGAGAAATAGAATGGGTATATTCTACTTTTCTACTTAATTACGTGCCTAATCTAGCTCATCCGACTCTATGAGTAGTTGGGGACCAACTATTTCCCATCCAAAATAATAATTTTATTTTGCGTGTATAAAAGACTGTGACTGTACCCTAAAACAATTTGTTCTGGTGTGGGACGTGTCGTGACGTCAAAGAATAAATAGTTCCTTCCAAATATAAGAAAATGATGTCGTAGAGCACGTCGCATCTAATAGGGCAACACTGAACTATTTTCGGTTCATATTTTACGGTGTGTTCATATTTTCTATGTACACCTTACTTATTATGAAATGAACTGTAAACATGTGACCAATATTTTATTTTTACTGAGCACCTAGCTAAGTATTAACATTTTATTTTTAAAGCTATTTTCGGGATCGTTTGTTATTAGTTCCAAGTCGAAAGCAGATTAAGTGGAAGCGGATTTTATTCAGATGAACGTAGGCGGCTGTTTAAAGGTTTACTGTTTACAGTACAGTCAAGTTCTAACTGACATTAGATCCAATTTTTGATTTAGCTAAATGAAAGTACGTAATAACAGTACTAATGAAGACATTGTATAATCTTGGTTCATATATTCGACATATAAAATATACGAACGCGTAACAAGCGAGTGTTTGAGGCGCGAGCGAGGACTGGGGCAGTGACGCATGTTCGGGAAAGCCCTATTAGCCGCCCTCGGAATGCGATCCGAAGAAGCAGCACTTTGCTTGTGGTCCATTTGTAAGAACCAACAAAAGCAATAAAGCACGAAGTTTCTCTCATCCAATATTTGCAATAAAAATTGTCAGAGGGCGAGGGCTCATTCGTTTTTCAGCTATTATAATATCAGAGTTCAAAAAGTTAGTAGGAGACGCTCCGGGCAAAACCCCATAACAAAGAAAAGCTTGTTTGGTTGTTTACTTGGAGATAATTGAATCTTCGATCTGTGTTGTCTGTATAAACCTCGTAACTAAACTTAATCCTGCGTTTCAAACCCCAACCATTTTCATTCATTTCAGGATGTAAGAACTCTACATTAAACTATCCGATTGAGTCAATCAAACACGTCAGTAGCAAATCAAAAGATTGCTACACTGTTTGAGAACTGACAAAGAAAACATACGTTTTCATATGTTTACCCTTCCCAACATGAAACAATCTACCAAAAGGCGAGATTGAGCAGCGTGGCTCGGCCGCACTCAGGCGCAGTGACCTAAAAAAGGTCGGAGCGCAGCGTTATGAAGTAATCGAACAGCATATTACGGGAAAGGGGAATCCGAAATGATATAACAAAACATGGCCTTAAAATAATCTTTCATGAGAGGTCCAAGAGAGGAAAATGTAGCGTTTAGATTTTATTTATTAAGAGTTTGTTGCGTAGCGATGGGAAGACGGGCTCTACCACTACAGTCTTCTCCCGAAATGGGAGGATACCTTAAAATAATGGTTCTAAAAAGAAACCACTGCGGCCAAGGCTACTTCATGCCCCACACAAATAGTGCTAGTTAATTTGTTAATGGTATAAAGTTCATATTTTGATTAAATGACATTCGTATCCAATACTTTAATTTTTGGCTCAAAAACTGAACTCCGACAAACGTTACTTCGACATTACGTTACTCCGACACTACTGAATATCGACATGACTTTACTTCGACACTACACTACTTAGACCAAGGCAAATATCCTTTGTCGGAGTAGTGTAGTGTCGAAGTAAAATCATGTCGATGTTCAGAAATGTCGGAGTAACGTAATGTCGAAGTAAAGTTTGTCGGAGTTTACTTAGGTAGCCCCTCTGACTGCCATATTTTATTAATCTGTTTTAATTGACCATTAAACAACACTAATATAATGAAACGCTTTTAACTTTATTGGGCTTTATTGTGTTTATTGCAAGTTCATTACACAACCATCGGCTTAAAGCTATCTTAAATCTGCAGCTTAAATAGGATTGTAAATACACAATGTACAACTCAAATTAGGCTACCTAAGTAAACTCCGACAAACTTTACTTCGACATTACGTTACTCCGACATTTCTGAACATCGACATGGCTACCTAAGTAAACTCCGACAAACTTTACTTCGACATTACGTTACTCCGACATTTCTGAACATCGACATGATTTTACTTCGACACTACACTACTCCGACAAAGGATATTTGCCTTGGTCTAAGTAGTGTAGTGTCGAAGTAAAGTCATGTCGATATTCAGTAGTGTCGGAGTAACGTAATGTCGAAGTAACGTTTGTCGGAGTTCAGTTTTTGAGCCCCCTCTAAAATTGTACAAGTTTTATGTTTTTTCAAATGGTTGCGTTTAGGTATATATAGGTATGTCATGGACAACCATCAGTATGATTGGATTTCATGAAACATTGTGTCAATAGACAGCCGTTTGCTGAACAATTAGCGATGCTTCAGCTCGATTAGCTGCTGTTTGTTTGTGGGCGCGCTGCGGGGGCGGGCGGGCCTCACTTCCGGTCGCGGTAATTTAGCGCTAATCTCGTTACGGTCCCCGGAGAATTATAATTGAGGTTTAAAGACGAGCTGCTGGATCGCCACCTAGTCCTTCTAACTTTCCAGAAACGTAAACATATGTTAGTTGTTCTGGTTCTTATTCGATACTCCTATTCTATTGACACCAATTTAGATTCTAAGTAAAGAATTATTTTTGATTAGTCACCCACCTGCGTCCATATTTTGTGAACTGTATTTTTTTTTAATAATTTCAACTCTGATCTGGTGGGCGGTGCTGATTTCTCTCCTAATTAATGGAGAGCAATTACTCGAATAATGTCTATTTGCTCTTCTATGAATAAAACATGCCTGTCAGCTATATTGGCTGCCGAATACGATTACAAAGCGTAAGCGTAACACATTTAAGTCAACGCAATATTCGATTAATCTCCCTACGAGTGTGGTTTCACTGTGGGTTGTCAAATTAACAATTCATTAATCGCCGTCTGTATTCGCGCCGCGCCACAGTTTACTACAAATTAAGTCTAAAATAATAATAATTACGCTGATCGCTTCCTCTGTTTGTTCTCGCCTGGCGGGGAGGTTTGTGACGTAAGGTTAAATATTCGGTGGCAAAGTTTAACTATATCAGCCAGTACAACCCAAGGTCGATGTTTAGTAGAAGAAACATGCGGTTTGTATGGCGTGCTCAAACTTGTGAGTTCTGCTGATAGAATTACTCACATCACTTAGGCCGAGTTGTACCACCTAATTTTAACTGTAACTATAACAATAACAACACAATAACAGTTTGTTAAAGTTTAACAACCGTCAAAAATAAAAAATCTGTCAAATCAGGAAAAAGTGCAACCCAGCTTAAATAGGTGCCTGTTTTTTGGATTCCAGGCAATAATAAAACTGTCTGTCGGGCTCTAGGACTTGTGCTGAAAAATTTTTTATTTTTTGTTCTATGTACATGATGTTGACCCACGTAGAGCATGGTTATCATGGTTTGCATTGACACAGTCGACTACATCAGTTTTCTTGTTGTGGCTGAGTTTTTTCAGCTATGTACCAATATACGACAGAGTGGCCATAGCTCGTAACTGCCCATTGTCGAAACAATTGGTCGCGTTAGACGAGATTGCGTATTGTTAACTTTAAAACGCGCCGTCCGAAATAATTGCGGCATCCACGAGTTCATATGAGTATATGGCGCGTAGTAAAAATATTGTTCGTACATTTTGTACTTATTTACATATTGTAAATTAGTCTTTCGGCGGTGTTGGCTCGTTATTTGTCTATTATGGTGGTATTAACTCTAGTGCTTAAAGTGTTCTAGGTTGTAAAAGTAAATTTTAGTACGACGGGAAAGACCAGTATTAATAGCTTTGTTATAAAATTCAAAGCACACCATGAATCAAGAAAGCAAGAGCGTGGTTTGAATATTAATTTCACTTAATGATGCCTTCTTCGCCTATAAAATTTACTAATTACGAATTCCTGTGAATATTAATACTTTCATTTATTTTTTACTGAATTTATTTGACGTCTGATATTTCCTCGTCAGGCAAATATTGCGATTGACACTTTGATAAAGGTGTTCGTAGAAAAAAGTATTGTCAAATATTTAATTGACCTGAAACAAAGAGTTCTCTTCAAGGAGCTTAATATGAGTACTCGAAAACTACAATGTTAAGGTCTTCATTTATTGCCTTAGCTACCAAGATGTTGTGTATGCCATCGCCCCAGCAGGGATAGACAATTGGTGCGGGCACATATTCATATTCATGCGGCAGCTTTGTGCTCGGCGGTGATCTACAAGTTAAACCCGAGCCAAGCGAACCTATCACATGCATGGGCGCACGGTAGTGGCTCTAGCGAAGTTGTGTTTATTCAAAAATTCGAGAAGCTAGAGATGGAGATAAACTTTCTATTAATGGCAAAGCAAACAGGAATTGTTGTTTTTATGTTAAAGGAAAAAGGTACCAAAAATCTTAAAATTACTAGGCATTTAAGAGTTAGTTACACCTTAATGATCTAGGTGTTGATTGCTACCTATCATTGTTTACACTTTAAACTTTACAGTAACAAAGTTGTTGATGAATTGTTTAGTTCCAATGCTGAGGTCGTCAATTCTATTTATTAGTTGACCTATTAAATAGTAATCTTGTAAAATTTCTTCAGGACCCGGCTCATTTTCATCAAACGTGTGCCGCTATCGCCTCGGCGGTAATCAGCGAGCGGTAACGAAGTGCCTTTGTGCGAACAAAGCCGAATTCATATTTTGTCTTAATGGCGCGGGGGAGTGTTTCTTATGGCACCTTCATTTGGGGAATACTAACTTTAAGTTCTGATTTAGTGTTTCAGGCTAAGATTTAATAAACTTACTCACTAAATCTATTCACATTGTTATTAAGATTCAGAGTTTCACTGGAAAAGTGGTTCTTGTAGACAGATATAATACAATTGAATCAGTCAACGTTAGTGCTTCACAGATCACAGCGTTGCATTTAATACAATTTGATGTCGTCATCTCACTCTAGGCTACAACTACTCTACTTACTGACTCCCTTTTTTTAGAGCACTTTGTAACCATACGAATTACTAATACTCCGCTTGGCGTTAAACCCTCGTTGTAAGATAAACGACGTACGAGTGTCACCACAATAGTAAAGTAGCGACGGGGAACCAACCGCACTCCTTGGATATTGATTTGGTGCAGTCCTGTTGTCCCCCCTGCTTGGCCCTGGCCAAGCAGGGGGGACAACAGGACTGCACCCTTGATTTGGCCAGTCCAACATCGAATACCATAGTTACTATTTCGCTTCAAAACCTAATGAGGGCTATCGTTTTAGCGCTCACCAGTTAGCGCCACTGTAGAGTAAGGTCCTGTCACTTGCTAGTAGCGAAGACAGTGGCACTAACTGGTGAGCGCTAAAGTGGTAGGAGGACTATCGCATTTGCACTCAAGATGGCGCCACTGTAGAGTAAGGTCCTGTCAATCGCCAGGGGTGCCAACTGTTAAGTATAAAAACGATAGCCCTCATTGTTTTCATTCTTTTTCTTCCGCTTGAGATGGCTCTTTATCAAAATGTTCGTCTGGCGTCTGTTTGTTTATAGATAAATTAGGCAATGTTTCTTGTTTAAACGTTGTGTAGGTATCCCTTACAGGGCACAATGTCACAAGTAGTCACAGCGGCAATTGTTCCCAGATCAATCGGCCCTCCGAGACTCCGGGAGTGCCGGGAGGGCGAGGCCGATAAGGATTCAATTAATGCCTCGTCCGAGACGACACGAGACATAGTAGGTACGAGTATGTTATACTCTATATTATTTTATGTAGCGGCGTCTGAGAGCGATGAAGTTCCAATTGCATAATAATATCGTCGGCCATCGTCGTTGTTAATAAATGCATTGATATATACTTATTAATAGCTTATTATTATTTTTTCAGTAACTATTAGAACTTAAGCACCGATATAAATTGTAAAAAGATGTTACTCATAATAAAGTTTATTAACGAGCCAATCAATTTAAGCCGTAGATAAGAGTTAATCTCTTACACATTAAATATTTGACCTCCATCGCATATTACACGGGTATTTAAACGCTTTAAACCTATAATAAGTGATTTAATTGAAATGTAATCAATTCCATTAAATGCTTAATATTTATTACAAATGTCAAAGCTCTATACATTAATTTGTCGTTAATGTAGAGTACTCAGTGCTACAAATGTTGAACCCTGAATTTGACAAATGATTAATTAATACGCATTTACTAAAATACCCGTAACTTAAGCTGAGTCTGAAGTTACAAGAAACTTAGCAGTTCAAGGCATCAACTTCTCATAACTCAACGTGCAAATAGTCTGAACTTACGCAATTTGTGCTCGAAGCAAGTTAGACTCGTTCTGAATCTGCCTAAATTATTAAAATCCTACGGATTAGGTTATCTCTCGAAAATCGCGTGAAGGATACTCTGTAACTCACATTATGTGTCTCACAATCTAAATTAAGAGACGTCGTCGAATTTTAATGACGGGCTAAGTGCGAGTTTATAAAAGCTTATTTTAATCTAGAATTGAAAATAGCCTTTCAAAATAATTGGATTTTCACTAAATAAAATTTCGTTATTTCTGTCTAAAACATACTAAGTGTTTGCGATAGTGCTTTCAGACACTTAATGAGGAATCTTGTGAATAATGAGGATTATCCAATGTTCATTATTAGGTTCAATTTAATACCTTTTGTCACGTTTGTCTGTTGCCAACATTGATAAAATTGTTCTATTCATTACGTTAACGCAAATTAATGTATTCTTAGAAATCAGGAGTGGAATTCTTTAAAAAAAAACAAAACTTACAAACCGTTATTTATTAATTTTACTTAAAACAAAAATCACAATTTACACAACCAAAAAATAACAATTTCCTTGATCAGAGAAACAGAATCAACTTATTTTACGTAAAGTCTAGTATGCCTAACAATGAACTAAAACACTTCACCACCGATGTGCACGCTCCGAACGCTCGAAAAATAATGAGCGCGCGGCGGCTTGGCACTCCTTTTATAAGCGGTCTGGCGGGTAGTTCGATCGCCTATAGGGGCGATTGCTTATACGGCCTCTCCTGACATAGTGTCGTCCTCGACACGAGCTTCATGTGTGACGGTTCGGCGCCGTCTAGATGTTCCAGTCTTCGTCCAGTAGGGGCATTGATGGTCCGGGCAAGCCGCTGGGGCCAGCAACGTCATCAGCTTCGAGGTCTGGGTCTGCGTCCAAGGAAGGCATGGACAGACCAACCCCTGAAGGTGGCGTGCCGTCCAGTAGCGGCATTGATGGTCCGGGTAAGCCGCTGGGACCAGCAATGTCAGCAGCTTCGAGGTCTGGGTCTGCATCCAAGGAAGGCATGGGCAGACCAGCCCTCGAAGACAACGTGCTAACCTGGGGCTCACTTTCTTCTAGGTTTTCGTCTGAAAGCGGGATTAGGTTAATAATAATCTAGTCTAGTCTAGATTTCACACATTCAGTCTTACACATCAATCTCTCATCATCTCTCAATCAATTCAAAATTCATCTATCACACATTCTTACACCTAATCACACATACATCACTCATTAAATAGTAACAGAGACGTCTCATAAAATGCATATCAAACCAATCCTAGGCCTTTACGGAACTTCAGTCAGATGACATCTGTAGCGTCGGTCGGTAAACCAACGCGCGGTGAACTGCTCTCATATGTTGCACTGCCTTGTGTGATGCAACATGTAGATACCTGAAACTGAATAGGTTGACGCCAAGGCGAAGTACGCCTGAAGTCTATTACGGAACGCCAAGGCTACGTGGCCTGAAGTTCCTCTAACGAACGCCAAGACAACGTGTCTGTAGTTCAACGAACGCCAAGACAACGTGTCTGTAGTTCAATGAACGCCAGGGCAATTTGCCCGAAGTTCAGCTATAGAACGCCAAGGCATCTCTGCCTGAAGTTCAGCTATAGAACGCCAAGGCATCTCTGCCTGAAGTTCAGCTATAGAACGCCAAGGCACCTGCCTGAAGTTCCCATAACGGACGCCAAGGCTACCAGCCTGAAGTCCTGAACAATGAACGCCAAGGCTTTAGTAAGCCTGAAGTTCAAGTAAAAAGAAAAACTCGTACATACCCTCGAAAAAGGCTGCACATGACTCCGGGCACCACTCGCCGCGCCAGGGCACCATGTACTGTGCCGCTGCTTGCGTGGTCTTCCCATAACTGCCACTGAGCAACTTGAGCTCGTACCGTCCATTCGGTAAAACCTTCATGACTCGATAAGGGCCTCGCATCCCCGGATCGAGTTTTCCTGTGGACTGGGAATACTTGATGACGAACACCAGGTCATCGAGTTTAAACTGGCGAGGTGGGCGCCTAAGTCGGTTAGCATATTCGTCTTGTCGTTGTTTATTGGCAGCCATCAGCTCGCTAGCCCGGCTCCGGCAAAGCTCACGCCACGCTTCTCTGTTAGGGTTGGTACCCTCAACAGCAACGTCACGAACCAGGTTTTGGATAAGTGGCGTGGTTCCATCGGTGCCAATCATCAAGTTTAAGGGTGAAGCCTGGGTAGTTTTCTGCTTGGTAATGTTGACAACCAATTGCAGCTTCCACAAGGTTTCGGACCAGGAGGAGGCTTTGTGGTTCACCTCAATCCGCAGCATGTTAAGAATGGTGCGGATGTATCGTTCCGCCTGACCGTTCGCGTGGTGCATTTCCGGTGTAATGTAGTGCAAATCACTCCCTAACTCAGTTATCCAGGTCACAAATTCTCCGGACTCAAACATTCGTCCCCTATCGGTAACAATCAACTTTGGGACTCCAAATAACGATACCGCTTGCATAAAAGCCCGTTTAAGCTCACCGACGTCTTGGCGGTAGATTGGGTATAACAGGCAAAATTTAGTGGAGGCATCCACTATAACCAAAATGAACTTGTACCCATTAGACACAGGGAGAGGACCCAAAGCGTCCACGTGAATCGTATGGAAAGGGGAATCGGGTTTTTCCCAAGACGTTATGCTCTGATTTGGGGATCTCGGTACTCGTTTCTTGGAGATGCACACTAAACAGTGCGCCACGTATTTGTTTACGAACTGTCGGAGTCCCGGGAACCAGAAATGTTTAAGGATCAAGTCGAGAGTTTTGTCGGCATTAATATGCCCGTGTTCGTCGTGAAATATTCTTAAAAGACTGAGCCTGTGCCCCTTGGGAATATAACATAGCAGACGAGCATCTTCGCTAACAGGAGAGTATTTGTAATACAAAAGGTCATTTTGCGTAACGTAACGTGTCGAGTCTAATTCGCCATCCCGCAACTGTTGTATCAACCCCTGTGTCTCATTATCCGCGGATTGTGCTATCTGGGCCCAATTACGCGGTCTTGAGACTTGGTTTGCTACAACAACTGAGGGGTTGCGGCTGAGGTAGTCGGCGTGTGGCATCATAATTCCCTTTCGATAGTCGATTGAAAAATTAAAATCTTGGAGGTAAATCCACCAACGCGCGACACGTGGCAGCAAGTCCTTTTTGCGCTCGGTGGCCTTCAAGGCATTACAGTCGGTAACTACTTTAAACTTTAGACCCACGAGGTAGTGTCGGAAGTGCTGCAGTGCCTTGACGACCGCCAGCGTTTCTAACTCGTATGAGTGGTATTTACTCTCGGCACCTTGAGTTGCCTTACTGAAGTATGCTACCACGTGCTTGCTACCGTCGCTGTGTGTTTGTAACAGGACCGCGCCATACCCGACGCTGCTCGCGTCCGTATGGACTTCAGTTGGTAACTGAGGATCGAAGACTGCAAGGACAGGTTTGTTAGTAAGGATGGTAATCAACGTCTGACGGACATTTTCCTGATCTGGGCCCCACTTAAACTCGACATCTTTTTTGGTCAAACGGGCAACACATGCAGTTAGTGAGGCATAGTTTTTAATGTAACGACGGAAGTACCCTGCGAGCCCCAGAAACTGGCGTACTTGTCGTACGTTTTGAGGAACAGGCGAGTTCGCAAGGGCCTCGACCTTTCGTGGACTCGGCCTAACCTGACCCTGACTCACTACTCTCCCAAGATATTCGACCTCTGTTGCCAGAAACGTACACTTCCGCAGATTTATGGAAAATCCAGCGGCAGTGAGCGTCTGCAGAACCTCTTTCAGAAGAGAAATACCCTCGGAGACGGTGGAGCTCATAATCAGTACGTCATCAACATAGACTAGCACTTGACCTGCCTCCACAAAGCGTTGCAAGGTCTTGTTGATGATGCGTTGATACACAATAGGTGAGTTCGTCAATCCGTAAGGCATTTTGACATATTCATAGTGCCCTTCCGGCGTAACGAACCCAGTGAGATGGATTGACTGCTCATTTATCGGTATCTGGTGAAAACCGGTGGCCATGTCTAGGCTGGTGAAGTATTTATAGTTCCCCAGCCGATCAATATGGTCATCGATCAGGGGTAGAGGATACCGATCCTTGAGCGTCAATCGATTCAATGCCCTGAAGTCAACGCACAGACGGTCCGAACCATCCTTTTTCTTTACGAGTATGATCGGACTCGCATACTCAGATTTGGATTCTCTGATGATTCCTTTGTCCAAGAGATCGTCAATTATTTGGCGAACTCGAAGCTTTTCATCGTAGGAAAGTTTATAAGGTCGGTAGACAACCGGCGCGGAGCTTGTCAATTTTATTTCCATCTCACCCGTATTGACCGTGGTGGTGGCGGTACCAGCGATGAAAAACTCCGAGAACTCTCTTATTACTCCCATTAAGGAGTCGTAATCGTTTCCCGTGAGCGGCGTGTTAACTTCGGGAGATGGTTGACTCTGAACCGCGTTAACTTGGACTGAGGAGTCGTCAGACCTTGCCAAAAACTGTCTGTCTTTCGTGCGAATATACACGATGCCGTCACGATTAAGTATATCCGTTCCTACAATTATGGGCGCGTTCATGCATGAAGAAGGAACTACGATTAAGTCTGCTTCGATTGAGACTTGACTAAACTCAAGAGTAACGGTCACGTACGAGTTAGCTATTATCTCCTTGTCACTGACACCTTTTAAAACGCAATGAGTAGGTTTGGGTTGGCAGGAAAGGTATCTCAACACGTCGGATGAAATTAGTGACACGTTAAGCGCACCACTATCAATAATGGTATCCATGGGTATGCCATCGACCACAGCCACGACAACATCACTGGTACTTGAACATTTCAAATCGTTCTCCGCACAAAGGTTGACATTTCGTTCATTTCGTGGTTGAGAACGATTTTTGGCAAAACAACTGTCCTCGAGGTGACCTGACTTCTTACAAAAAGTACAAGTGATGCCGCCAGCAGCGGCCGAAGTGGAGGGCCTCTCCGTATTACGTTTCGCGTGACAGTGACGGCTGATATGACCCTTCCGGCCACATGTAAAGCACTTTTGCTCGTTTCGATTTAGAATAGGTTGGGATTGGCGCTTGCTTGACGTAGAAGCTTGAGCTTCAGGCCTAGTTCGAGTCGGTTTGGTGTAAATTGACAAAAACGATACTATTGTCTCAGGGTTCAAGTTAGCGTTTGCCGCGGCTGCTCTTATTTGGGGGTTATCAATACCACGAATCACTATCAAGGTCATAAGGTCATCACTTAAACCGTTAACTATCCGTAAACGCAATATCGTACGGCGCGCGTATTCTGCGTAAGTTACGTATCTATCCGACGTTGTATTCATCGCCTCAAACAGTATATTGGCGTAGTCCAATTTACGTGGACATAACGGCTTAAATTCGCGCTTAAAATGTGTCCAGGTGCGCTCAGTGGTGACCCACTCGTTTAACCAAATCTTTGCGTCACCCTTGAGGCACGATCCAACACGCGAAAGACACTCGTGATCGCTCCAACCATTAGTCTCCTGGGCACGATCAACCTCTTCGCACCACACATCTATGTTGTGAATAGAGGGATCAAAATTTGAAATAAAATAGTTTTGTTGAGATCGTACTGGTTGCAGCGATCTAAGAGCATCAACAAGAGCCTTGGTTGGGTCGGTCATGCTCGATTCTAATTGATTTACTTGTGGTGTCGAAGTATTTGGCAAACTGTTAGTTGTTCGTGTCTCATGGGTACGTACCTCAGGATCCGGTGTGCAGCACCTCGTCACATTTAATTGGGACGTATTCAACTCGCCCTCGACGGTATTGCTCGTGTTACGGGGATCACAACGCACTATCGTATCACCGGAGATGTCGGTAACGCGACTATTTTCGATTGAAGTTAAACGGTTCATTATTGAATTCAACGTGTTGTGAATCGAAACGTCCGTAACATTTTGCCTATTAGCGGAGCGGAACCTATCATCGCGACGATGACCACGACGTGACCGATCACGTCTTTCATCACGATCACGACTTTTACTGCGTGTCCTGGTACGACGCCGTGATCGTCGTTTTGGCGTTCTCAAACGACTGCGTGAGCGGTATCGCGACCTATCACTAGAGCGACTACGAGAACGGTGTCGCGATCTACGACTGGATCCGCCAGCCATAACCAAAACACACGAAAACTAACCCGTGCACTAGATTCTGTTCCTCTTTTCGTGGGCTTGAGGTTTTATTATCCCACTTCTGATCTTAGAAATCAGGAGTGGAATTCTTTAAAAAAAACAAAACTTACAAACCGTTATTTATTAATTTTACTTAAAACAAAAATCACAATTTACACAACCAAAAAATAACAATTTCCTTGATCAGAGAAACAGAATCAACTTATTTTACGTAAAGTCTAGTATGCCTAACAATGAACTAAAACACTTCACCACCGATGTGCACGCTCCGAACGCTCGAAAAATAATGAGCGCGCGGCGGCTTGGCACTCCTTTTATAAGCGGTCAGGCGGGTAGTTCGATCGCCTATAGGGGCGATTGCTTATAGTATTTTACTAGTAGTAAAACTTACATTTTAAACACGAAATGGAACCCTTAAGAAAAGAATTACACTGGAATTGTAAGACTTCATACAGGTGTAGTGGATATTTTATTATAGGTAAATAAATTGTGACCGACTACTTACGTCGAGTTATTGCTTTCACAGTTATCGTATAAGTAACTCACTCTACCAAAAACCAGTTCATTTTATATGTCCCGTATAACGTTCACGTTAAGATACAATTTGCAACTGAAAACCTAAAACTGGTAATATTGCCCACGTCCCTCAGACATGAGGCTACGATCTTGATATTACGGAGACTAGACGAATATTTTACCTAAACCCCACCTAGACAGTTTAAAAAAGTTCTTAGAGAAGTAAAGGTTTTATGTTAAAGTATGACTAAAACGTTATCTGACAGCAGTGTGCCTACCATGAGTTTACGTTAGGTGTGCTCGCTATCGACTGCGTAAAAAAATGACATTTAAATGTATGACATATTGTGCAGCGCCCCTAGCGGCTACTTTCAAGAAATAAAATCTTCATAGAATTTTTTGACGTATTCGCTAGCGAGCTCACCTAACGTAAACTCATGGTAGGCACACAGGTGAAAATACAAGCCCAAGTTACGAAAAGTATTGTCAAAATACCACTCGCATATTTATTCTGTATGGTTGGTTAGGACCTAGAGTTTTATTTATTCTGTATGGTTAGGACATAAAGTTTCTTATTCGGGGCAGGTGTGATCGAGACGTGTAGTAGTTATAACGTGCTCAATGAAATCAATCGAATCGCGCCCACTCGCATTAGTCGCCATTTATATTCTGAGACGAAACAGCTTCTTAACAATTCTTGGAATAAGGCATAGTCCTTATTTTAGTATTAAAACGTGCCTAATTTTTGGGTGTAAATGATAAATAAATAATCCTTAGAGCTATAGTCTCCAAATAAGAAAAGCACCTTCTAAACTGTGAAGCTTGTGTAGGTCTTCTAATCATAAAGTCAAGTCACGTTAGTTCTGCCATTATCTTTAGCATTTCACGCGCCCATGAATCTAAGATATCTAAATATCTAACCATCAGATTGTGGCTTTTTCGTACAATATCAAACCTGAAAAACTGACGTCAATCCCAGCCACCGCGAGACGAATGGCCCGCGTTAGGGCCCTTTTTGCCGCCACAGATGTGCTTTTTGTGATGAAGACGTCTTTTTATCGACGAATCGGGCTCGATATGGGCCTGTCTTACGTATAACTTATGAGTTTAGAAAGGGCAGGGGCAAAGGGCAGACGATCTTAAGCTTGAACTTTTGTATGAATAATGTAGGCAGTAACTAACCAAACATCAATTTATTATGGTGACACTATAAAAAAGTTAAGATTGTGAAACCCTTGTGTGTGTGTGTAACCCTTTACGTAGAATCAGTAACTCGTTCTTATGAAAAATGTGACTTTTACAATGACGCACAGTCATGTCCTCCACAGAGGTCACGAGGTGCAATTAAATAAATAGTACAAGCCCTGGTCGTAAACCGGGAGCGTGCTTAACGGCGTGTGCTGACGAGCGCTGAACCGGGACTCGTCGCTTCACTATAAAAACTAATAAAAACCAGTCAGAGATGAAAGGATTAAGGCTGACGATGACTGTCATTGTCACTTAATGAGGGTTAGTGACTGTCAGTGAGTGATATTTTAATGAAGCTGGGGATTTCCACCGTTTTTTATCAGATAAAATTGTTTATCACAATATTTCGAAGGCAATGTGATATTTTGTATACACGAGAAATACCTACTTAATTTAATATTTTCTGGAAATAAGAATTCACTTCCTTGTTTTATGAGTAAGACGAAAAGTTTTATTCGATGGCATATCAATCAAAAATCCAACTTGGGGTTCCCTGCGTTCAAAGCAATTCAAGAGCGCCATTTTGTTACGGGCCCCGAATCATCCCTATGGTGTTGAACAACGTAAAAATGAGCATCTTATTTTCGGTGTCTTATGTACAAATTCCCTTTAAAGTAATAGTGACTTGTTCTTTATTCTATTACGCGTGTGACGCTCGGGAGGCTTACGGGGCGAAATCCCATGAAAGGGCCGCGATCCAATAAAATATGAGGGAAATTTTCTATATTTTTATTATCGTTCGGTTGTGGGGAGTTTTGTTTCCGGGAATATGACACACGTGTAGTTTTGGTGGAATTACGAGTTTTAGAAATAGGCCTGTTGGTTGGTGTAGGTTGGGGAGCGCAGTGTTATAAGTATGATCGTCGCTATGAAGGCATACTTAACTTCTGAAAACATGTCACTGTTTGGTGCCATGATGAAGGATGAAATGTCATTTAAGGCGATTAGAGTCCTCAATGACCTTGGGCGTTTGACCTTCAAGTCGCGAGCAACACCCGCGTACCCCGCACCAAAAACTCCGATTTGACACCGATCAAAAATACACGGGCATAGGTAGATACAGAATAGAAGCTCTTTCTTCATACATTACTGCCTATTATTTTAAACTTAAATTGATGAACCTTGATGTCGGTGTCATTTAACTCAGGCGTAAAGGTATAATAAAAATAACAAAATCCATTAACATTTTGTAAGGGATAAAATTTTATCTGTGTGTGTGTGTGTGGGTGGAATCTTGCAAGCTGAATTAGTTAGACCAACTTCCTGACGACAACTAGACTAGATGTCAAAATTTCAATTATTTGTCCGTCAGACAGATAATTAAATAAAATAAATAAATAAAATCTTTATTGGCAACAAAAACACTTACATGCACAAACATTGTTGCGTTAGCAACTGCATTAGTCAAGGACTGTGTCGCAGTTGCTAGCGCCCACCTCATACAGGCTGACATTGCAGACTTAAAAGTATTTTTGTTTTAATTTTAGGCTTAATTTTAACTTCTATTATATAAATTAAATAGTTAAGTTTACACATTATTTAGAAGTAGGTACCTAACTGTGAGTGTGTGTGTATAAATTCGTGCTGAGAGTGCAAGTTTCATTATGATTAGATTTATTTCTATTTTGATACCAATTTTATCCAAATTATACATTTACCATTACCACTACTTTATCAAAGTTTCTACTGCGTCATAATCAAGACCAAGAAGCCATTCACTTAAAAGGATTTTGCATTTGAAAGTGGGAAGGGAGTAGATGTGAAGTGCTGCGTTTACTTTGTTGTATAAAGAAGATGAAATGCAGTCAAAATGGTGCTTAGCTAATACAATTTATTATTAGAAAATATTAGACTCATATTTTTTATTTTCTTTCATAATTAAATAATAACAGTGCTACATCGAGTTGAAATGGCGCGATACGCCACGCTTGAGTAGAATTTTTACTCAAATGTGACGTCACGCGACATTTCAACTCAATATAATACTGAAATTATTCGATTATGAAAAAAAATAAAAAATATGAGTCTAATATCTGAGTCTAATATCTGTCTGACGGACGAAATAGAATTTCGATTTCATTACCCAGTCATCATCCCTATTGGAACGCATTAGTACCTAGTATTGTCTATGGCCTAAAAAAGCAAATATTTCTGCTTTTGTCTATTGTTATTCTCTCTGTGTCACTTATGAATAATAAACTGAAAATGTATTTGTCTTTTTATTAGAAATCCTTCATCAATTGATTGAGTTAAAATTTCGGATATACATGTAATTCGGGTGACAATGCAATATTGTGATGACATGGAGCTGATCTGATGGTAGAGCTGGAATGCCAGTAGGTAGCCCCATAGCAACTCCGGGATTAAACGATTCCATCGAGTTTAGGCTCGTTTGATTTGTATTTATTTATTATTATACCTAAATAATTTCATTACAATTTTCTAAAAATGCACAAAAACTTAAAAATCTTGAAAACGGTGATATTTTTACTGGGGTCAAAATTGGACGTTAGGGAGACCATGGCGAGGCATATCGATGGTTGAAGGGTTATCCATTGTTTTTGGGACACCCTGTATAAGCAAGTACCTAATGTTATGTAAGTACCTACGCTACTTTGAAAATCATGAGTCTTCAATTCTCTAAGGTAAACTGCAGGGTCTGATGATGGAGCTGGAATGTGGCCATAGGAATAGGCTAGTTTCTTAAAAAAAGACTTTTGGTCCGTCAATTTTACATTATCAAAAAATATTGGACACAGGATATTTTTATTTATCAATTAAACAAGTAATTACGAAGCGATGAAATTCCGCGTGACGACACAAATCGCCACATTTTTAAGCATGCCTCATCTTCTGAACTTTGGTGCGCTTCATCTCTTTAAATTTTCATAAGTTTAAAAAAGTGAAAAATACATTTAGAGTTTTTTTTTGGTAAGTTCACCGACGGACTAATTCAAACTCTTGCTACTTTCTTGCTTTATCCACGAAACATCCCTATTCTTCGAAATTATTACGATCTACAAACGGAAAATCTCTGCTACTACGCCGCAGTAAATTCCCCATCATAAATAAAAAGATTTTTTTTAAAACAAGCTCTTGTATGCTAATAATTTTGGTTTCATGACATGCTCCTAAAATTCATCACCTTATAAGAGGATTTCAGTTTTTATCTGCGAAACTTTTTAATAATATAGGTACGTTTCATGGTTTGGTAATTTACGGAAGTTTATTTGCACTTAACATGAAAAATATGGTATCAATGTACTGAGTACCTATGCACCTTCAGTGGTAACAACAAGGTCTACTGAGTACCTATAGTCTACTAAAGGCATGAAATAGATTAATTTCACTAAAAATTAAAACCAACTCTAAAATGAATCACCAAAAGGTAGGCTGCCACCGACTCGGAAAATGGCTAATTTTGTAATCAGTATCCAAATTTTTTAATAAGCTCTATAGAACAATTCAATACCACTTTATCTTAATTTTTTTTAATGTGACAGGAGGCAAACGAGCAAACGTATCACCTGTTGGTAAATGATTACCGTCGCCCATAGACACCCGCAGACCCAGGGGCGTTACAGGTGTTATTTTTAATTGTGGTATTTTCGCGAAGAAACATTGAAAATCTAATTCTAATAAGTATGAAAAATATAAATTGTTTTCTTCACGTAAATCGATTAAGTCACAGATTCTGACTAGCTCCTAATTTGGATACTGATTGCAAAGGCCTAGTAAATAAATAACGTAATAATTTTTCTACTTGTATTTATCTAGTGCAGTTGTTTTGGAGTCAATTATAGTTTTTTTACACTAATAGATTCTATTCAGGTAGAAAATAGCGTCTGAGCGCGTCATAATTCAATTGTATCGTCTGACTGCACGTACTCTATGAACAATTCTGACATAAAATCTATTGTCGAACAAAAGCTGGGTTGCACCATCTTACTTCAACTTTGACAAGCGTCAAAAGTCTGTCGAACTCCATACAAAAAACACCGGTTATCGCCAAAGCTACGGTTAAAGTTAGTTCACGTCAGGTGGTGCAACTCAGCCAAAGAAAAAATTCATTTTGATCGCTAATGTCAGTTTGCATCGAGTGACACAACCTCCCCGTCTGAAGGCCAGCGGCCGACTGCCGCCCGCACCCCGCGAAGGCCCCCTCAACAGCAAAACGTTCGGAATTTATCAAAAGTAAAATTTATGAATGAAAGTAATGTTCGATTGAAAAACGCAACGTGTCATTTAAAGATTAAAGAATTCCTAATCTATTCGTGCAAAAATCTTTTAAATTAACATAGCCGTTTTGGAGGAGTAGGGAATTTAAGTAAAAAATCGATGTCCCGTATTTATTTTTTTAATCCAAAACAAAGAGACGTAGCGAAAATTCAAACGTCACAAATGTAGTCCTTGAACTGTTGTATAACATATATTTTTTTCAACTATTTCTGTCCAGCAGTAAAAGAGGAGTAGGCTTTACAAAATGCCCATTTGGCGCGGATTGAGGACTCTAATCGCCTTAATTGCTTGATGATTTTTTGCTGTTAACCGAGTTACAGTTTTGAGCTACAGTTTTGCAATTTTATGTTTTATTTAATACTTTGTTAAGTAATAAGTATTTTTAATTTCATCCTCGTTTGTATATAAAACATTACAGATATTGTATACTACATACATGTATACTTATTTATTCTATCTACAAGTGTATTTACGGCCATTTGGCATTTAGGTAGGTATTGTTTGTTCAACAAAGGTTAAGATTAGAATCTACTAAATCGATTAATTTTAGTTCCAATATTAATAATAATTTTATCAAACACAATAGGTAATAAGCGTGTATCCAAATTTTCCTAATCGGAAGTTGGGGAACAACCATTGTGCGCCAAAGCTGAGGACGGTCGGTTTTAACTAAGCCTAAACTTGCACAATGGCGCTGCCTCTGCCCGGCTCATTTACGGGAATTTTGACACCCGACAAATGGAGTTCGAGGTAACTGGAGAAAAAATTCGTAGAAACTTTGTAACTGTGTCAAATTTTTGAAGGCCTCAATAATTCATTTCGGAAGCAATGCCATGTGTAAGTGCTGTTAAATCACTTCGATGTTGCCAGAATTATTACGTCAATGAGACAGGTAGAGTGACGTTCATCAATCGATCGTGTACCTAATTAATTTAAAATTTTCAAAAGGAAAATTTTCCATATGCACATGAAAATATTTTAGTGGACAGTGTGGGGTCAAATGTCACCCCTTTACTATTTAGGGGGCGGGTCAACATTTGCCGAGGCAGTGACCGGGCGGGCGGTGTTTGCTCGCGCTGATTTGTGTTTGTTTGCAGTTATTGCTTATGTCGCCTGCGACCAACTTAATGATTATTATTTTATTGTATTAACAAACAAAGGAGACGTTGAAAATAAACGAGTTGTGCATTAAGACTTCATTTTACTTCTCAAAAAGCTTTTCTATCTAATCAATTTGGAAACAATAGTTGTGATTTCATGTAATAAATGAAGTACATAGTTAACACGCCTCGAACTAATTACATTAGACAGGGAAACAATCAATTAACTGACGAGTAGATTATTGCCAAGGCAGGTTGTATTGAAGGCTCAAAGTCACTTAGCTAATAGAAAGTTTATGTTGAGAAAAAGATGCCTAGAGTTTACCAAAAAATACAAAAGATTGAAATCTTAAGTTCATAAAGCACTATTGATCAGAAGAATATGTTTTTTTGTCAACTTGGGGAAGTAGAAAAAACAGTGAATTTGTTAGAAGTTATCGAAAATATTCGTTATTTTCAACATCCAAAGTTGCTGTCGTATCTCTTCCATCTCATTTCGTATTTTTTACTTTTAAGCTTTATTGTTATTCCAAATCGAAATAACAATAAAGCTTAAAAGTATTTTTTTATCGCTTTTGATCGTCCTAAATAAATTTCAATTGTTTACCGGAATATTGATAGGATGATTTTATCAGTGTTGCCATCTGAGAAAACTTAGATGTCATATTAGAAGTTTCGCAGTAAACGCGGCATAATGACGCACTCTTGACATAATCGCTGCCATAATAACTAAACGTTATGACTGTTATTACAACTATATGACTCTTACATGTAGTGAAGTACTTGGAGTTAATGGATGAGCATTTTTCGTACTTTGACCTATTTTTGTATATTTGTGGAAATCGGTCAGTTACATTGTAATTCTTACTTCCTGTTACCGGGGTTTTAGAAAGCTCTTACAGGTGAACGCTCCATTTATATTGTCTGCTACTTCAACAGGTCAACAGTGCTTCCAGACTATGTTAAGTAACATAAAATATTAAGTATTAATGTTAGTTATTAGTACCTAGTGCTGACATCTACTTAATATAGATTAAATACACACTATTGAGTTTGACAGTAGACATTGAAATATCTTTTTAAAAATTATTATTTGCCTTAACCAACTTGAATTACAATACTTAATCATGCCACTCTAAATATATTAAGATTTCGACGAAACCTGATAAAAAGCTCAATTGTGAGTGATGGATTAATGTAATTTTCAGGCTATTGTAATAAGGCGAAAATATATTTTCCCAGGGCTTTAAGATCGTTAATAATCTGAGCTTGAGATTGGAGTAAATATTAGGTGAATATAAGGGCATTTCTCTGTAAGCTCGTACAGGTCCCATACAAATGCTGTCCTGGCAATTATTTTTAACATTTTCCAAAAAATCGTGTTCCATTTCAAAGAAAATTGACTATTATTTTAGTTAGATAAGGAGTCCCACTGAAATTATTAATATTTTCCGAGTTATTAGCGATTTTCCAAGAAATCATGACAGGGGACTGTTAATTGACACAGAGGACTGTTATACTTTAAGAAAAAGTCATTTTAAATTGATCAATTACTTATTATTTTATAGCAAATCAATAGTAAACAAAATGTCTTTATAAAAAATGAACAGAAATAACAACTTTCCTTAATAAACATTCATATCAAAAATTAACCTTAACCTCTGAGGCACTGAATTCCGAGTACCACCCGTTCCTGCTATTTCATCATCAAATCTTTGAGGGGAATTTTTGGTCAATTCAGGTTCAGCAGATAAAAGATTTTCCGTTATAATGCTCACAAGAACCACTGTTGAAAAAGCAGCTGACACTTTTCATTGTTAGTCATCAACATCATTTCAGCACTGGGCGTCCACTGCTGAACATAGGCCTCCCACCCTCCCCCAATGACTTCCACATCGCACACTTGGTAGAGCGGCCTGCATCCAACGCCTTCCTGCTACCTTTATGAGGTCGTCGGTCCACCCACAAGGTGGCTCGGGGTCGCTTGTCTCTCGCTGCGTTTTCCGGTACATGGCCTCTACTCCAGAACCTTGCTGCCTCATTGTTAGTGTTTTATATTTATTTGGAAAGCCGAGGATGGACCAGGAATGAATACTTGCGACCTGATGCACATATTTGTGCAATTTCAGGCAGAGGACTGTTGCCAGGGGACTGTGTATTTCGGCTAGATTTCACAATATTTACGAAAATGATGTTAAATAGTGTTTTAAGAATTTACCGATCAATTGAGACATAAATATTATATCAATTTATACTTTATTTAGAGATTATTAAGTAATTAACATGCATATTATGACTTACCAGAGGACTGTGTGTGGTGGCGATTCAAGCGCGTGTTCACCTCACAAATGACGCTCTGACACTAAAAAAATAGGCATCTCAACGCCGCATTCGGCAAGGTTGCCTATTTTATAGCAATTGCATTTCATTTCACTCAAAAAAAACATCGTAGCTATTATAGTTTTTTTATATTACGAATTAAAATTTTTGGCAGGGGACTGTATTAAAATTCTGGGGACAAAGTTTACAGGAGTTTACTAAATAAATATAATTGGTAATGAGAGCTTGTTTTACGAAAATAATATAATTTCATTATTATTCTTTATGCTATGAGCTGCCAGATGTATGTAGTTTCAATATCTTCTTCGTAAATCTCATTTCTAGGCGGAAATGCAGTGATGGGGACAGCCAGGGGACTGTATTTTTCGGGCTTTAATCGAGTCTAGAAAAAAACTAAAAATAGTTATGGTTCTAAAAACAAAGGGCCCGTAAAGTTTTGGGGTTAAAGTTTTATTACGAGTGTGTTTTTTCTAAATATTATAATTGCTTTTTGAAAAAATCGGCCGGGACAGCCGATTACGAGCTTACAGAGAATCGCCCATAAATATGTTTAGCTGTTTTGAAACAGACTAAAATATTGATGTTATTACAGAAGGTTAGACAAGGTGAATGTAACGAGAGTCTCAATGTTTGGAAATCATAAATATTGCTTCACGTATTTTTATTTTGCCAAAATACATATGTATTTTCGTATTGAAGTTGATTTTTCGAATATTTCTGGTTTCATTATCTTTCTCAATGCTCATCAGATTTAAAAGACAAACATAATACGAGAAGCAGTTTAAAAAGCATTTAATCTGCTACTGAGACTGTATTTAGAATTGTCTATTTAAAAATGCGCCCTCAATTTAATTTTAAACCAGTCTTTTGGATGAAAAGCTGTAATTCAACACTGATAGACTAACAAACAAAATAATTCTAAAGCAAAATCTTGAAGAATGCTTAGTTTTAAGAAAGGCTAGATAGCGACTTAATGGTGAGTGACGTCACTGATAACAGCTAGCTAATGGCCGGGAACATTTTATAAACGGGCTTTTTATTTTCACTCCCAAAGTTTAGATCGACTGATAGAAATTTTTCTACTGAATAAGCGAAAGCGTCGAAGTTTGTATCCAATAATATTTTGAGCCACACAACTCCATCGCTTTAATTAAAGCGGAGCCCAAACATTTGCCAACACAATGAATCGTTGTCGTTTATTAATTTGTTCGCTATAAATCCGATCACTTCAGAAGTGGGTTTCAAGTATTTTCTATTCAAACTATAAATACGCAGCAATATGTTATACGTGGGACACTATTTAAGTTGTGAGCCTAACTATGAAAACAAAGTAGTTTATTATTAAAATGGTATTGATTGCGTTTATTGGTATTGTCTTTCATGATTTATGTACTTTTTAATGTGTCCGAAATACTTTTCATAGCATTTTTTCCACTCAGCTTGAGGCACCTCTAAAGCATGGTTTTTGACCGCACCGTCTGTTGCTTCTGGCTACATAAATCGCTGTTCACGCATTTAATTTTAATATATGGGTACCAAAAGAAGTGTTTAGATTCCAAGCAAGAATTTTGTAGCGTTGGACCTGTTTATTTCATATTTTGAGTGTTCAAATAGTCAGTTGTTTGACGAGACGTGTAAAAGCTCACATTTTCGTCACGAATGGCGATTCGACTAAGCTGGTCAGTTTCCCTTATTAAACTGAAGACTTTTGGGAAAAAAGTGGCTGTTTACTATGGGGCCGTCCATATATTACGTCATTCTAAATTAGGGGGGGGGGGGGGGTTGGTCTGCGGATGACGGTAAATGATAGATAGGGGGGGGGGGGGTGTTTCGAAATTGACGTCATTCTTATTTATTTATTTATAGTTTATTGTTCACCTACAAAAATATTATTTCTAAAAAGAAATTTCTTCCAGCACACCTAGGTTGGCACCCGGGGCTAGGGTTGCCAGGTCCAAAATCACAAAAGCCGGACTTTGTGCTTCATTTGGCCGGACATTTTACCCTAAAAGCCGGACATGTGACGGGGGGGGGGGGGGGGGTTGCAATTAGTGAATTAGTGTCAGCTCATGAGTGAGTACTATCATCATCGGTTGCTAACCAACATCCTGCGTGCGCTTCATATGATTCTGTGGCTCGACTTTCGCCTGGCGCGGCAACCAAATAAAAAGCCTAACAAAAGCCGGACAGGCCGGACAAGGCAATATTTGGCCGGACAAGTCCCTAAAAAGCCACCCCACACACCCCCTGGTACCCCCCCAGGATTTTTGGGGTTTCCTACCGATTGAAAGACAATCGCACCCCCCACCCCCCCGTATCATGACATAGACCGCAGATTTGCCATGCAGATGTGCCAGGGAGTACTAATCTGCGCGACTTGTGTCACCCCCTGATGCTTGGCACCCGGGGCGGACCGCCGCCCCCCCCCCCCCTTCCGCCGCTACTGATTACATATAATACTAGCTGCCCGCCCCGGCTTCGCCCGTGGTACTTACGTGTATTATACATATAAACCTTCCTTAAGAATCACTCTATCTATTAAAAAAAAAATAAAAGGTGATTCTACAAGTGTTTTAATTTTGTCAAACTGGTAATGACGTCAATTTTGGGAGAAGGGGGGGGGGGGGGGTCATTAAGAAATGACGCTAGGATGATTGTAGGGGGGGGGGGGGGTCTAAAATCTGAAAAAATCGATGACGTAATTTATGGACGGCCCCTATTAAGAATTAACCATTCTAAATTTCTCTAGTGACGTTTCTGTCACATAATCGGATATTTCGGAAAAATAGGCGACCGTAAGTTTCAAAGTGTTCCGAGCGCATGGGACTTTTGTTGGAATTGGTTCATCTTAAAACACCTCCATAGTCGATAGCTGTTTATTTTCAGGATCATTATGCATAGATCCTTAATTCGTCAACTGTCACAATTTTAAAAACGGCTCTTAAAGCTTTTTAAACTTATTTATCAAACATTTCCAAGGACTAAACGACACAAGCGTCCTATTGAGCGTTTGAAAAATTTTGTGACATCCAGCGAGAAAAAAACGTATTAACCATAATATGGTCATACAATATTTTATTACTGCTGGTGGAATTAATGCCTAGGATTATCTCAATCCTACGATATATCACATGACGAGGTTTCTCTTCCATTATTCTGACAACATCAATGTTTTCCGCCACAATTATTCATTTTGGACGACTTTCGCAAAATTCCCTGATGAGCCAATGACATACAATATTATACTTCTTAAACTAGCGTTTTACAATGGTAAAGGATATATCTTTATCACCAAAAGTGAAATTTAGCTGACCGCTTCAGTTTTGTATTGATTAACCACGTCGAAAGTCATAATAAATCTTCGCGCAAAAGTTTCCGCAAGTCAATTCCATGTTTTTGTAGTCAAGATAATTTTCAATTCAATGTTAATAATACAAAACGTGCTCAAATGATAAAAAGTTTTGAATAAGGTTATAGTCAAAAATGTCAAACTTTTCATTAAAAGTATCAGATGTCGTCTAACAACACGTTATGTTGTCGAGGCTCACAACTTAAATAGTGCCCTAGTAATGAAAGTTGATCACGGTCGAATAGCACGAAAACGTTTCTAGTTTAGCTTTTATTATTGTAACAGTAAATAATATGCTATGTAATAACAATAATCTAAAAATTAATTTATCCGGTTTTCCTTCTATAAATCAAAAGTGATTTAATCTCTGATTTACACGTGTTAAGTAGTTAACTAAATTTTACGTCTTTGTCAAAACGTATCTAAGTTGTCAGCTCTTGTTTACTATTAAACTGCTTGTCAAAACGTGTCAAGTGACAAGCCCCGCCCACCAACGAATTGAACGTAAAAAGTTTGCGGAACACTGTTTTAAACGATATACCTAGGTCATGAAAACAATGTTTATTTTGTCTACGACATTGTATGTATATGCATCGACCGTCCTGACGCGACCTGACAAGTGACGAGGGTGCCCGACGGCTGGTGATGGGCTCGCTGCTGAGCTCCTTAGTTTCGTGGCTACCACGATGTTGTTCCACACGACAAGAATTCACATTAGTTCCAAGTCATCTTCATCAAGTAATCAGCCGGGTTAACTGTTCTTTAATCTGTTATCCTAAACACAACTCGATGTTGTAATATGAGCCAAGCAGGTTTGATTGAGTTTTTTCACATGCCTTCCAGGGCTAACAAGTCTTATTGAAACCTAGACGCAATTTAGAAAATAAACTGTACAAGTTTTATATACGGTAATATACTTTCCAAATAAAAAGTCAAAGCTTGTTTCCACAACACATTCGATTAAAAAGTTTTTACATTTTACACCGCCCTCTAAAATGTGAAATATGTATTTACAATCGTAATTTTCACGCGAGGCACGGAGCAGCATAAAGCGGTTTTATTGCCGCTGTATCGAACCTCCGTTATTTTACCCTTTCAAGTTCGTTTAGGCTCAAGCCACACCGATGTAGTTTTTTGTACCGTGGGAGGTAGCATTGTATACAGGGTGTTAGGTAAATGGGTATATGAGCCGACACTAGCCCATGTTAACATATGCATATAAATGGTATGGTGAAGTCAGAAATTTGATATCATCATTTTATTTTTTTTAATTTTCATACAAAATAAATTTTATAAAATCCGATTTGTATGAAAATTTAAATAATTAAAATGAAGATATCAATTTTCTGACTTCACCATACCATTTATATGCCCATGTTAACATGGGCTAGTGTCGGCTCGGCTCATATACCCATTTACCTAACACCCTGTATACAGACAAACATTGACATTTACTTAGATATATTTTTATAGTAGAAGAACTCATTTCATAAGCACAATGAAAGTGCAATCACACTGAAGTAAAGCCGTGTGGATACAACTAACAATCATCTAGCATCGTATGACTACACCTTTAGATCCTGAATGTAATAAAACCTAAATTATTACGCTTTATATCAGGTTTTATATTTTCCTTGCGTAAAACTTGCCATAAACGTTCAACACTAAAAAAAATTTAAACAAAGTAGGTACCAGGTTGACATTGTTTTTATATTTTGATTCCTGTTTATTAGTAATAAAGTATTGTTTGAGGAAAAAATACATTAATCGAAATTAAAAATTAAATTAGGTAGGTGCGAAAAGTTAGTTTTAGTGCGTCCGTTCGTATTATATATGTCTAAAAATATAATAAAAGAATGCCTTTTTTCAAAATAAAAGTAAGATCCTTGCCCTGTTCCAAAAAGGTTTATAATAATGTAAGCCTTTAGATGAGGGACACCGTCACGCGCACCGCATCAATCACGCTACGCCGTAGCGCGCCGTAGTCTTCATGGACTACGGCCACTACGGCGTAGTTCGTAGCGGCTACGAAAGGCTACGAGCGGACAAAATTAAACGACGTGTGAACTTTATTGGGGCCTAAATTAAGTGTTGAGTGGGGAATGGCCTGCTGAATAAACTCTTGTGATATTTTCAAGGAAGGTATTTTTGGGTCCGTTTGGCCTTGATATAAAATTAAATATGTATTTAGTAATAAGTAAATAATTTTGATATTAGTCAATACCTAAAATATTATCATATTACAATCTGAAGGCGTTTATAGCAAGACTTTTATGACTTAAAAGGACTTCTGAATTTGATTACCTCCTCAACATTTAGGGTAAGAAGATTTTGAAACTCTTTAAAACGCCGGCCTAAAGCGAATAAACCGAAGTTTAGACAACAAGCTTATTGGTTACGAAAATGGCAGTATTGTAACAAAGTGCGCTGACGATGTTGTTCCGGACATAACGAGGCGAACTCGTTCGGAAGCCGTTCGGAAGTTTGTACAGTCGACTACGAATAATACTCCAAGTTACAACCATTTACATGCTCTAATAATTGTTATTCTGTACGCTTACAGGATAGATTCCGGTTGTTATTTAGGTCTATTGATCTAATCCGTAGCTTGGAGTTTAATCTCTTTTGAATAAGTATTAATAATATTTTGTACTCTAACGCACGTATTCACAAACATTACTGTCTTACAGTGCGCGTGGACGCACAGGGTGACACACGAATCAATCACAGAGCTTTATCTATTCAACGTTGTACGATCGATTTACTGCTTCACTTAAGCAAGCATCGTTTGTGAATACGGGCGTAATTATATTAAGTAGGTAATTTATCTAGTTCTATTGTATAAATCTGTCCTGTTTCATTTGGGGCTAGGTAATTATTTTAGTGTGATAGTTTTAATAATATTATATGTAGGTATACTCGTATATTTACTAATTTTACATACGCGTTAGTTTTAACTAGCGGAAAGTTTTAGTGGTTTTGCTTTCGACTGTCTTCGGAGACAATCGAGACAAAAAATAGCCTCAAGGGAAGAGGCTTAACGACATTACTGCCGAGGGCCTTCCACGAGGACTGTAAATACAAGTTTTTATAGTGGCAGGAATAATCTGCTTTCGAAGATTCAACTTCCAATTGCAATAACAGATTGAGCTATGGTAACCGTTTATTATTTTAGTAAATGAAATATACCTAATTTGCATTTGTAGTAAGTAGGAGGTACCTACTTATAAGATAAGTCATGTTTAAATCAAAATTATACTATTACTGATATGATTAAAATAATGTCTTTTATGTGTGCATGGAACGGTTCGGAACAAACTGCATTGAATCTATATTGCATGTTGTGTCAGCCTATAATTGTTGTTGCATTGTAACTTTGTTCATAATTGTTATTTTTAAGTGTACATGTTGTTATGCAACAATGTTGGTAGACCTAATAAATAAATAAATAATATAATATTCGAATAAAATAATGTTATAGAAAAAAAAGACCATGTTTTCAATAACTTGTGTAAGTTATTGAAAACATAAAATATGAAGTTTTTCGAGAAATGGATTAATGCTTACTCTTGCATGCAAAAACTACTCGTCGGATTTTGATAAAACCTTTCAAACTGCATTTACAGTACAGAATAGCACACAATTAACCTTTACAAAAGCCGCTTAAGTAGTTTTAGGCTCGACCTTTAATAATAAAATTTTGTCCTAAGAATTGTAAGGAAATTAATTTGAAATAGACAGTATTTGTGAGATTTCTAAGATAATTTAAAACGTTTACGGGTGCGATTAGTTACGCTTTGTTTTGAACCAGCACAATAACTTACCCAAAACAGTGATTACTGAGAAAATTAGGTTTGCCAATTAAATAACTGCCATTAATTTGTCGGCGTGCTGCGATATCTATGCGGGAACATGGCGCCCACGTTAATAATTAGGACAGATATAATTGGCGGCAATCAACTGAAGGTTCATACAGTTGAATAAAGTTCAGTAAAAGAGAACTAAATGGTAAACGATTTTCATAAATGCAACCAGTAAGATACCAATTCATGTGTTTTTATTAATAAATAGTTGTAGCAATTATCTGCCATCAATCTTGGTAAAGATAGCAACCAAGAAACATACATTATTATACATCACGTCATACCGCGACACGCAGTGCTATCGAAATCGGCGAACACTGCGCTCAATTACCTTACCTTTCGTAGCGTTAGATATCTTTACCTTTTTAGGGGGTTTTTGGGCAGTTTTTTTTACCCGACTGCGCTAGAAGGAGGGTTATTAAATATAATATTATAGTGAAAAGTGGCCACGAAATGAATGTCGGTTTGAAGCGACGATGATTCAGATAGCCACACGTCAGTAACTGATTAACACACAGTCCCAGATGTCCTACTATTGAACTTGACTATGGTAGAGTTTATTTGCATACACCGCGGAGCGCAACCGCTTTATCACTAACTACTTTGTTGACTTAGTTGTATCGTTTGTGTTCCTATAATTTGGGCGACCCTTTGCCCTACACGTCTCTATTGAAACCGGTTTAGTGAGGTATTTGAATGAAGGTTGGGACGCACATTACTTGAGATTTATGTGTTTCGATAAAGGTATTGTATGGTTAAGCAATAAATTGTTTGTAGCTCTAACAAATTGAGCGCGATTGTATTCGTGGAATACCAAAGTTGCGATCGTGAAATCGAAAGTGACTCATTATCTATCACAGAAGTAATAGGTCTGCACATTTCTCATGATATAGAAGAAAGGATGCTGATATGTACCTAAAAATCTTTTTTTCTTCCCGAAATGCTAGAGACGGGTCCACGATCCTTCAGTTCAGCTCAAAATGTAGTGAATCTTTGTGATTCAGGCAGCATAGCCAATCTGGTTTTCGTCAGCGTAATGCTAACAGCAATATTGTTAGCATTTTCGTCCCGTGGTGTTATCAGAGCCATCCGGACGTGAGGAGGATCGCGATCCGGCGCGCTGCGGAGCGCTGCGGCGATTGTGAGTGGCGGCACGTCGCGCCCGCCGGCATAGCGCGATTAAATATGCCAGATTTTAAGCAAAAATGAAAGATACGATTATGATTAAAACGGCAAATGTGAAGAAGCACTTTACATGCGTTTACAGATTCGTATGATTGTTTTTACATGATATTGCCACAACGGGAATTGTGTTTATCTTTATGTCCTGTTTAAGATAGAGACACCGGTAAATATAAATGGCTACTTTATTCTTTTAAGGTGAAAAAGTATTGTACGGTCTTGACCGCACATTCCGCGCCATCAGCATTTTCACCCTAATTGTATCACTTTTCATCCATCAAATCAGTGCACAATCAACCGCTACGGCGTGTACTCGTATACTATCAATATCAATAAATCAAAGCAAATCATCAAGTCTAAAATCGTATCATTTCTATCAATTCTAAAGATGTGCAGTAAGCAGCTCGTACATCTTTATGGTCCTTCGAGCATTTTGATCTAGCGCGCGGTAAGGTCAAAATAGCGGGACCACACGTTCGACAGCGTGACTTCGTTTCGCAACAACAGTGTGATTCCTGTGAATTACCTACCGCACGTCAAAAAACTTTTACACGTGTAACAAACAATCAGTGAACATTGAAGCAAGTGCAGCAGTGAAAACATTCCTGCGACACAAATATCAACATCAATCAACTACTATCATCATCATCAGCAGCAGTGATCATCAGTACCTTTGTGACCTTGTGTCTAACGTGCAATAGCGTATCGGTTGAGTCGGCCTCCCAGAAGCGGGTCTCACCGACGAGATTGAGACGACGCATTTGTTGCACTTAGGGCACCTGAGCGCAGGGTACCACCACCATTATCAATTATTCATCATCAATAAAGTTTCCATTTACCATCAAAAATGGAAAACATACTATCACTTCAGCACCAGCTTATGGAAGCAATGAATAAGCTGTTAACAAACTTCAAAAAAGATGGAGCCGAAAGGAAAACTCCTTCTAACATCAAGAGACGTCTGGAGACTCTCGACCAGTACTGGAGGGAGTTCCAAGACAATCATATCAAGTTATGTGAGCAAGAAAACCGCGACTATACATACTTCGCGGAAAATCACTACGAGCGAACCTCATCCTTTTATACTGAGTGTCGTCGAGTGATTCAGCAACACTTACCAGCAGAGCAAGAACTGAAATCCTTCCTTAGACCCGCCACTCCACTAGCAGGCATGTCAACGGATTGGGTATCACCAGCATCAGCTACGACATCAGAACAGCAACATCGAACAGCAATCGATAGTGAAAATCAATCAATACCTAACTCGAGCAAAGTAGAGAGAGGTAATCAAAGCAAGCTAAGCGAGATGTATCGTAAGCAAAAAAGCAACTTCAAAGCATTCGAACGAGCACTAAACACCATCGATCTTGAACTACTTACCGAAAAGTGGGAGTTCGAGGATGCGCTGAAGAGCATCCAAGGTCGCTGGAACGCTGTGGACTCTCTGCATTGGGAAATCGACAGTGAAATTATCAATGACGACGTACAATACGAGCAGACGTACTACATGTACGAAGACAGCTTCAACAAAATGAAAAAGTCTATAAACAACAAGATGAGGTCCGTATCCCACCTAGAGCAATCAACACCGAAAATGGAAATTCCCGTATTCAGTGGCAGTTATCAGCAGTGGTCCTCGTTCAAGGACTTATTTACCGAAATAATTCACAAAAATACATCAATATCAAACGCACAAAAAATGCAATACTTAAAAGGTAAAGTCAAGGGCGAGGCCGAAAAATTAATTCAACACCTAAATATCAGCTCGGAAAACTACGAGACATGTTGGGAAATACTAAATTACAGATTCAACAACAAACGTCTAATATTCAATTCCCACATCAACACTCTTCTCGGTATTCCGGTCATACAAAATCAATCATCAACATCATTAAAGAAACTACATGATACCACCAAGGAATGCCTTAATGCCGTAAAAAACTTGGGCGTTAACATAACAAAGCAGCTGAACCCCTACTAGAAGATCAAATGTCTAGCCACGACCTTCATCAATTCGTGGTTGTTTATCTCCTACTGGGAGCAGCTATCCTAGCAGTCGGAACATACGCATGGCGACGCCTGCGACCAAGACGTTCCGCATTATTACAACAAGCCCCTCAGAATGAGAGATCAGATGGCTTGAACGTTCACTTCACTCTCCCAGGCTCCAGTTCAGACCTACCAAAACGGCAGGAGCCCCACAATATCAAGATCGACGCTACACCCGACAACGAATCGAGTACGCGTTTACTCGATAAGTCAACGTCACCAGTGATGTGTACGCGGTTTAGTGAATGTGAATAGTGTGGTGTAGTGAAGTGTGAAATATTTTAATCATAGAGACTCTAAGCATGCAATTTTTAAGTTTCTTTTAATTTGTATCATTTTATCAATCAATCATCTTATCATCTCATCTTTCTCGCCCCCGCAGCATGTACGGTCTTGACCGCACATTCCGCGCCATCAGCATTTTCACCCTAATTGTATCACTTTTCATCCATCAAATCAGTGCACAATCAACCGCTACGGCGTGTACTCGTATACTATCAATATCAATAAATCAAAGCAAATCATCAAGTCTAAAATCGTATCATTTCTATCAATTCTAAAGATGTGCAGTAAGCAGCTCGTACAAGTATTTACTACATTAAAAAGCCTTATTAATCATAGCTGTTCTCAAAACACCTTGTTGGTAGTTTATAAACAAACCAATCGAAAACACTGGTAATTGCATGCGCTTGTAAGGTTGATGCAGTCGCGATAGAAACGTCAACGTTGATGAGAGAAAATAAATTTGTTTCTTTGATCAAATTGCTATTTAATTTAACAGCAGTTGAGCACGGTTGCCGTTAAAATTATTTCTTCAATTAATTGATTTATAATTGGTACGGGGAGCTTTTAAAGTTGATTATATATTTTCTTAAGTAAATTGTCTTATATAAAGGTTTCTTTCGCACACAACATAACTTTCCATGAGCGCTGTCACTGCTTTGGGACAATAATGAGTTTTCTTATAATAAAACTTTCTTGGAAGGCGAAGTGTTGAAATCACATAAGCTCGATATTTTCTAAATTGGTTTGCACGTGGTGCTGAAAATGAAAGTGCCCCGGGTAAATATCATAATTGAGAAAGAACTCTTTATCTGACAAAGGTTGTTTAGTATCATACACACGAATAAGTATTGTTACTTTTAAGTAAAGACTTTATCTTGGCGACACTATTCAGTTTCCATTTAGTTTAAAAAGCTTTTTAGCTTTGAAAAGTCTCTCACGAAACCAATCATACTCGCACAAATACTTCAATCCCTACATGTCGCTGGCAAACTGCAAGATTTGTCAATGCGCAAAAGGCGACTGAGGTACTTAAATTGGAGATGAACTAAACACGTTGATATCACAATGTCATATGTTAATCTTCCTATTACATCAAGGAGAAAAGGGGATGTTATAATGGGAGTTAACTGATCATTTCGTATTTAAGTATAAAAAGTACTTACATAAAGAGTAAGTACAGAATCAGATAATTTGTAATTTTTAATTTGTAATTACTTAAGTCCCGATGAAAAAACTATTTTTGCTGTCGTAAAATTACTGTCCCGCCATTTTGTAATTAGCCTCGGAATAATACGGGTGTCGTGGACTTCATCCAATCAAAATAGATAAGGGAGAGTCCGCTAATTTGGACCAGTTTTTTTCAATCCCATTTTACACATAGTTTTCTTTTGTTTTTGCTAATGTCCATTGTATATAATAAAAGATACATTATTCAACTTACTATTTCATAAGTATTAATTAACATGATTGTTGTATATTTAGCACAAATCAACAAAGTACGAGTTCAGAGCTTCGGTCCAATTTAGCCAACCGGTTCGATAATTTGTACCACAGGGTTACTAAATTGGATTTCAATAAATTTCAAGCTTATAAAAAAACTATGGCAAAATATTATACGATACATTCTTAAAAAATTAGGAAACGAAAAGGAACAGTAGTTAATAACATAGACAATCGATATTGTTTTACACGTTTTCACGATTTTGAGTACAAGTTTTGTAATTCCAATTATCGTAACGCACACTTGTACCTAATCTACTTTGCCAGTCTTTTGCTTTCATTTATTGTTAGTCAAACATAACTACGCTATTATAACTTCAAAATATGATTGACTAAAAAAAATTTCAAAATCCTTTGGTAAAGTTCCATACAACTTGATGTGGTACAATTTAGCCGACTAGGTGATAGTGCTTTTAAAAAATCGGTAAAAAATATAGCTTATAAATACCGAAAAATGTTTCAAATAATTGTAATCCACACTAATTTACGCTTCTAAATAATATATTAGAAACACCCTGTGATTAAATTTAACAAAATTACAATCTTAACATGTATTGTCAAAAGTTACTTGAAAACAATGAAAAAATACTTTTCAAAATAAAACACACGAGTTTGTTGTCACGGCAAAAACCACATGGCCGATATTAATTGATTTTAGTTGTGTATCGCTGAGTGTTGCAATTACAGACATTCAATAAATACTTTACGAAATATGAGGGTGGTACAATTTACCCGGCGGTACAATATACCGAACTCTCCCCTATTTTACTGTTTATTTTTGATAGTTATTTTTGAAATAACGAATTATTAAGTTTGTCGACGACATACTACATAATGCCCCACGTCGCGCCTCGATCGCGTTACAGTTTACACTCACGCATCGTGCATAGTCAATAAAGATCAAGTGGACTCAGCAGGCTTGCTTGAAAAAGTGGACTGCTTGTGCAAGCACCGTGATAAGTATTAAGACAGAGTTATAAGTGTAGTTAAAGTAGGTACTAATCGCTGAAAATAACTTAACTTAGGCTGAGTTGCACCATCTTACTTAAACTCGTCACGTTATTATTATTATTTATTAGCTTTAATATAGAGCGTGTCAAGAAAGATTTAATGTGTATTTGGCACAATATGAAAACATAATTTTATCACTGATTTTGTGTTTGTTTTTTATTTTAAATGGGCTTACTGCCCGTACCTACCCGGGCTGGAAGATGTAGCGTGGGCAGGCCTCCTACTAGGTAGACCGACGATCTGGTAAAGGTCGCGGGAAGAGCCTGGATGCGGGCAGCGCAGGACCGTGCATTGTGGAAAACCTTGGAGGAGGCCTTTGTCCAGCAGTGGACGTCATTTGGCTGAAACGAACGAACTGCCCGTACCTACACTGTGGTCGGTGCATTTGTGACGTGACTCGACTGCGCTGCTTTGGCTCTGCTTCTATTCTGTGCGCGAAGGGAGATTCGTTCAAAGTAAATAACACTGGTGTTTCAAACGAAATACGAGCACACTGTGTTTATCTTGGGAATAACTTAACAAAATCGTCTACGTTGGAATGACTTGCTCCAAGCGAACGTTGTCTGTAAAGAGTTTAAGAGAACGATGGAGCAAAGAACAAAATTATATTATGAAAGTTATTTGCTACTCTAGCAAAGAAGAACGGTCACGCCCCATTCGAAATCTATGTAGGTACTAGCTGACCCGGCGAACTTCGTACCGCCTTAGCGTAGAGATTTTCTTTATATTTTTTTCCGTAAAAACCTTGTACAGAGTATTAGAAAACTACAAAAAAAAAAATCAGCCAAATCGGTCAAGCCGTTTTCATGTTATGTCGTGACAACGGAAAACGGGTTTCATTTTTATATATATATGTCGGCTCGTCAGGGATTCGAACCTCAGATATTGTGGGCGAAATAGGGTATCGTGCAATGAGAATGAAACTTGTGTTCGAACACTTTTAATAATCGTCAAACAGAGTTCAACATCAGCACTTAGTTCTTAGTACTACAATCTAGACTTCGTCGAGCGATAAAATAGGCACTAGGTGAAATGTGGGACAGTTCCGTGACGATGGTCTTCTCTTGTCGGCGTCCGGAGCGAAAGTGAGTTCGATCCGTCCCGCCGTGACCGTTACGACTCTGTCAAAGCGCGCCAAAGCGGTGTTGCGCCGATTCGCCGCTAGGTGGCGCACTTGCGTTTCACTTTAGTGTCCGTACTCATGACCGTCTGCGACACTGCCATCCTGCGTGTCACACGTCCTCGTGTGATCATCTGAAAAAACCAAAAGAACAGCACAGTATCCGCTCGGCCAATCCTATTTCAAGCAACTTATTTGCTTTCAGAAATAAGGAAACTAAACTTTCAGTTCTACTAGATACTCTTTCTACTACTATTTACTCTTTCCACTACTATTTACTCTACTATTTACTCTTTCCACTACTATTTACTCTTTCCACTACTATTTACTCTTTCCACTACTATTTACTCTTTCCACTACTATTTACTCTTTCCACTACTATTTACTCTTTCCACTACTATTCACAATTCCTAATAATTGCTACATTGAAGTCACTAAGACCATGTGGTAAATCATCATTACCAAAAATTACTTCAAAAATTGAATGAGTCCCAGGTATCACAATCGCGGTCCACATTTTGCTACCCTACCTCGGGAGCCTAAGTCAATCAACCAATGACTTTATGATCTTAGCTACACACTGCCAGATCCTACTGCACCACCCAGAACTATCGCACTACCGAATTCCCACGGACTACTCAGAGCAGATACCAGTTTCTAATAGGCTACGGCTACGGCATCCTGGTACAATCTCCGACCAAACAATTGAGAAACCTGTGCTTGTAATTAATTAGATGGAACTTAGTCATCCAACTCGTTTCCCTCACAATCTCAATAGGTACTGGGCCTTCAGGGGTCTTCCTAACACGATCATGTGAATACTCAATACACGTTTGTTAATTAGGGATCTTAAAATATAACGGTCACCATCACAGATTTCCACAATTTGAAACGAAGGTAGATGGGTTGACTCATTATAAAGTGGGTCAGACATGGCGGGAAAACTCGAAATATTAGTCTTTATTTGCAGTAAGACGTCTATTCCCACAGTCAATTACAATTTAATACGAAATAATCAACGATCAGTTAGATTTTAACGGATGACTATTCGGAAACGCGGCAGGTGCGATACAGCGAGACACGTACCACACGTACGCTACTATCTACCTAGCGATCGCTTGATACATTATCAAAACACAATAGAGATTAAGGTCCATCAAAACTCAATAAACTACATCATCATAATTAAGGTCAGCAAAGCAGTAAACAATACTCTTCATCTCCATCCGATTGTTTCTTACACCATATCACAAACATGGGCTACCTCCATCCGGTACCCGAATACAACACATCATGGGCTACTTTCATCCAGTGCCCAAATAAAACACAATCATGGGCTACCTCCCTCCGGTACCCGAATACAAACAATCCGGTGGACACACAGCGATCGTTTACACCTCCCCGCCAAACGCATGCCATTCACAGTCATGGCCGCACTGCTACGGGAAATCAGGCCCGATTTACGCTTACGACTACGAATGCACGGGAGATGCAAGCAATCTGAGTGACTTGCATACTACGATACTGAGAAAAATAACTTTAAAATAATTGAGTTTTGATCGACTAATCCTACAACTGGTTTAAGGTCCTTCTCCATATGAATGTAGGAGATTCATTATCATCCATGAAAAAGCAATGTACCTCCATCAAGTACACTCATCTACCAAATACTTTATCTAGCATTTTTGTACTACATTAGACACGTCTACCTCAGGCGTTCTAATTTCATTGCAATCCAATGTTCATAATTACACTACCAATCGCTACCATAATCACTGCTATTAAAACATGAAAGTAAACTAACTCAATTCTAATTATTTTCTAAAATCGAAACTTAACATTTAAGAACATAGAAGTAGCCAGGGCTATGTAACATGATCATTAACTTCAACACTTCAATAATCTTAGTCACTAATGAATTCGTAGGACACTCGAGTATCTCCATGCCACAGTAATCACCATTACTGAAACTGTACCATTAAGTACCATCACAACACTGTGTGCATCACCCACGGACTACACACTACGGTCTACCAAGACCACGTCCTCTGCCACCGTGTGCATCACTCACCGACTACACACCACGATTTACGGCTCAAGAGCAAACTCGAGTTCCCATTACAGAAAAATAATCATCATCACCACAACTGTGATCAGCATGTACCTCGACTTCAACTTTAGACTGGTACATAACCCTATGGCATTCTTCTCAATTGATCATGAATAGTAGGTACGCAAGTGCAAAGTGGCAAGGCTGCTACTATCCTAAGATGAAATCTTATTTTAAGCTCACCGCCCGTATTCTACTAAACGAGTACCTACAAGGTAAACCGACAAGGAATTCAGGAAGTCTATTTAAGCAATTCTAAAAGTTTTAGTCTATTTACATCCGTCACGTACGTCCGTATCGATAATATTCACATCAGTGCTGAACCTACCACCTAGGAACCAAATAATTTACAATAACATCTTCATTCAATGTAAACTCAGCTGAGGTCACGCGTGATTGAGCACGTGACGTAATTTATTGCATGTTCTTAACGGCCCCTTTTTTTTTGATACCATTTTATACCACTGAGCCAAACCAAAAATTATTTTGAATTAAGATTAAATTATCACTTGATTGGACGTAATACTAATTTGCAAACAACTATCTTTTACCAAATGGTAAAACATGAAAATTCATTAACTGAAAACTACCTTTGTCCTATAAAACGTACTTTAACGAAAATACTAGAGAAAAGCCAAAAAGTACAAGTGCCTTTTAGTCAAATTTAAAGAAATCATCATGAATAGTAGGTATGTAAGTGCCACAACTTTGAAAGCCATCCCTGTGACTCTCAAAATGAGTGAATGTTATCCCTGTAACAATCACTTTCACTAGTAATCATCCCTGTGACTACTATTGCAATTATCCCTGTAACTGCACAATACACCCCAAGTCATCCCTGTGACTATAGGTTTCAAAATAAAGTAATCATCCCTGTGACTACTATTGCAATTATCCCTGTAACTGCACAAACACCCCAAGTCATCCCTGTGACTATAGGTTTCAAAATAAAGTAATCATCCCTGTGACTACTATTGCAATTATCCCTGTAACTGCATACTACACCCCAAGTCATCCCTGTGACTATAGGTTTCAAAATAATGTAATCATCCCTGTGACTACATTACTAATCGCAATCATCCCTGTGATCACGATATCGTCATAAGTCGAAAGTCTATGGTCCGTCATCAAGTCAAAATTATGTAATCATCCCTGTGATTACATCACACATCGCAATCATCCCTGTGATTACGAACATAGTGGTAGTCATCCCTGTGACTATCATTCAGTGGCCTCTACATCACTAATATCATTACTCAAATCATCGTTATTACTAATCAATCGGCACTCGACTGATGGGCATTCCTCCAATTCGATCGTTAATCATTACACAACATAAAATGTATTCTGTGCTGACTACTTGTGTTTGACCTATACCGGTCATTACAGTAACATTATTGAAACGTCTGCCACTCAATCTTGGCGACAATATTTAACCAACAACAACAAGTATTCAGCAAAAGAATCAAATGAAAAACAATATCGCTCACCCTTGTGATCCAAAGCAATCGCGGGCAACCTCATTCCGCGCCGCGCCGGTCCAATGTTCTCCACTTGACCGCCGCCGCCGTCCATTGCCGTGAGCTTGACCACCACTCCGCGCCAGTCCAATGCTGTGAGCTTGACCGCCGTTCTGCACCGGTTCAACGCTGTGAGCTTGACCGCCGTCTCGCGCCGGTCCAACGCTGTGAGCTTGACCGTCGCCCCGCGTCATCTATACTGATTCTTCATTCTTCTGGCCAGTTATATTCCGGGCATACCCTCAGCTCGACTTTGACACCACTGTTCCGCCCTCAGCGCGGTACTAGCCCACCGGGTGAGACGACATTGGTCGAGGCCCAGTGAACGACCAGCGAGCAAGCGGTTCCTGGATGCCAAAGGAGCTTGCCGGTAGTAGGTAGGTATGTTCTTATTTTGTTGGTCCAAATTAGCACGTCGCAAATGTTGGCCTCTTCATTAGCGTGTTGGTTCCAATATCGTTGAAAGTGATCTCAATTGCACGATTCGATCCCAATTCTGATGTCGGCTCGTCAGGGATTCGAACCTCAGATATTGTGGGCGAAATAGGGTGTCGTGCAATGAGAATGAGACTTGTGTTCGAACACTTTTAATAATCGTCAAACAGAGTTCAACATCAGCACTTAGTTCTTAGTACTACAATCTAGACTTCGTCGAGCGATAAAATAGGCACTAGGTGAAATGTGGGACAGTTCCGTGACGATGTCTTCTCTTGTCGGCGTCCGGAGCGAAAGTGAGTTCGATCCGTCCCGCCGTGACCGTTACGACTCTGTCAAAGCGCGCCAAAGCGGTGTTGCGCCGATTCGCCGCTAGGTGGCGCACTTGCGTTTCACTTTAGTGTCCGTACTCATGACCGTCTGCGACATATAGATAACACCAAAATTTTACCCTTTGTTTTTGTTCAGGCGTTATACAAAAACTAATACAAAATGCCTATTTATCACCAAAATTGGTAATGTATCGTATCGGCATGTACCTAAATGTCTATTACAGCTGCTATGGAATGTATCTAGGTGACCTGGAGATACAGCCGGATTATACAGGGTGGTTATACATATGGAACGATAAGTGATCTCACTCGATTATTTCTAAACTATACAAGATATCGAAAAACTAGTTACTGATTCTGAAAGTGCTTCACGAGCTCTTTCAAATGGTACCAATAATAGGTTACAGATTATGGAAACTGGTAACATTGAATTTTTGGATTTTGTAACTTCTCGTTTCCACCCTGTATAATCCGGCTGTATCTCCAGGTCACCTAGATACATTCCATAGCAGATGTAATAGATATTTAGTGAAATGAAACACTCTTGTAGGTTGTTCTAACTTGTATTTCAGCACCACTGATTTACACAATTCCGACATTATGACGTCATCTTAATAGTACCTCTTGCTTTGAACGCTCAAATCGAACTGACTGTCCAGCGGCATGCCAGCGATAAGGTAACTTCCCCTTCCATCAGTGAAAGTCGACCGGTTCAAAACAACTTATCGACGGCATGCTTCGGAACTAGTCAAATGCAATACTTATTTCATAATTAGCCGTTTTCTTAATTTTTAAAATACTAAAATGTATACAATAAAAATCTAAAATAATTAAATTAAATAATAAATATGAAATAATTGGATTTAATACAAATTAAATTCTAAAATCATTCTAATGTCTGCAAAATGCCTAGGAAGTAATCAAATAAAGTATTTTAATTTAATAATGGGTTTTTGGGTTCTTCTAAAATACAATACAAATACTAAAATTGTTGCAATAACTATGTAAAAGTAACCAATAATCGTATAAAATACAATATAAATTCTAAAATCATTACATTCGGCCATCCGACACCGTGATGCCTCCCGGCATTCACGTCTAATAAGGATTTATTCTAAAATCATTAATATTACTTTTCAAACAATATTACAATATGAAGCATATATAGTAGAATGATAAACAATTCTATGACAACTTGTTAACAAGTGTTTTAACATTAATAATGCATTTTAGAAACTATTCTTCATATTAAACCAGTAACAAATGTTAAGGGAGAAAAATCTTGTAGGCACTTATACACACTATACATTTTCACCTAATCTATATTATTCGTAATGACTTATTTTATAACCAATAACGGATATTTGCATGAAATTCAGATATTAATCGTTTTACTTTATAATTTTCTCAAAACTACCATATCGAATATATTGGAAACTTCTCTTTTTAAATCCAAATTTTTATTTCACATAAATACACGTCCATTAGATGTTAGTACATAATCAATTTAATTACAGTGTATCTTGCCATGACTGCCATGTGAAAGTTATTAAATTTATAAGAACATGTCAAAACGTTAATATTAAGTATATCCAATTATATCCATTTGTAACCGTAATCTGGCAAATAATGAATTATGGTCACGATTTATGATTAACACTAAAGGTACTTTCGTCAAGATTATGTATTCCTAAGGCCTTAACATAATTTTCTTCTTTACAAATTTTCCAAGTTTTTGAAACCAATAGGTACAATTACAGTGTCCTTATATTATGTGTTTCTGAATGTCTGTGATGCTCGATTTCATCACGATAAGCGCAACATATTTGCCATCTAGCTGTACGTGGGACCACTAAAAATAATTTGATAACCTTACTGTATCTGCTATTTGAAGAGATTACGATGTTTGGATGGGTTGTCGTCAGATTCTATGACTGAATTTTGGTATTTGGACTATTCGCGGAACTAAATTTCTTCTCCTTTTTTTTTACGTGGTTCTTAAGGCAGCATAACCAGTAGAAACTTTTAAGTCGTAAAAGACATACCTTTTTTTTTAGCACACACACCACAGCTAGTGTCTCTAACTCATAGAAGTTGTCTTTCATTGAAGATGTCTTTCCTCAGGGGTCGTCTGTCTGTGGGTCGACTAAAGTAAGTGACTGCTACAGAACTTTGAAGACTTTTCTCTTTATCATCAAGATCTGACTTAAATATAATTTAGAGTCCTGAATAATATTGATAATCATAGCATTGGATCAAGTTAGTCATCTATGGTTTTCTGAACCCTTTTCCCTTTTGTAATGAGATAAGTGGTAATGGTGGTATTTGCACATTCTTTTTCATCCTGACATCAAAGACTGCAGGTATACGTCCTATCTCAGTCAGATTTATAGCAATACAATCGCGATAATTTCACAAAAGAGTATAAAGCTTATATAACTAACCAGAACATGTCGGAACTAAGTCCGGGCTTAGTCATAATATCAGCTCTATCGAGAGTATCCATAGCTGAGGGGTCTTTTTTCGATTTACATGACATATTGGACATGCTCCAAAAAGCATTGAAATAGCTAATAAAATATTTGCTTTAAGTGTTATTGGACTAGGAGACAAATTACCAAAAACGATTTCACCTTTGCCGTTGTGAATTAAAAAGGCTCTTTTAAAGACCCGGTACTTGGCCCCCAGTTTAATTTACATACATAACATACAAAACAAACAACTGTGACAAACAAAATTCCACGCGGAAGGACCCCCGGCGGAAAGCTATTCGCATTATAAAATATCACTTGAAAATATAGAACCGCCTAAGGCGGGAATCGAACCCACGGCCTTAAGCTCGCCAGGTGTCAAGTTATTTTAAAAATTTAAATCGAAAGGCAACTATAAACGCCAGAAACTATCCTCTGTAAAACTAGAAATTTATGTTAACTGGTATTCACTTGTGTCCGTCATTTTCGTGGCTCTCGAAAATATTCTGACCAGGAATTTTATAGAATGTCAGTATTCAAAACCGTGAGAAATTGCAGTTGCGTGAAGTTTTGACCAATAGACGTGTTGACACCGCCAGTTAATTGACGTACTTTTAAAAACTGTTAAATCAAACTCCCATAGATTTCGTATGGCACGACAAGCAAGTGACGTCGCTATTTTGTGAATTTAATCAAACTACTTTTCTTAATTACAATCCGACCAAAAATGATAATTTACAGGTCATTTCAGATTAATTAAGCTTTCAAGATCAGAATGTCTTTAATAAATTGTAATATCGAATCAATATCCGTGTCAAATCGTCCATTGTCAGTGAAGTCTGCTATACATCATCAATCACTAACACTTCTATAACAGCGTCAATCTCATCAACATTTTTGTTTATATTAGCTCTATACTTAGAGGTATGACTGATGATTGACCACAACTTTTACAATTGGAATTGATATTGAAATGATCTGCCAAACTATACTTAGTTTCAGCATCGGTTTTGCGTCAACAAGTGCACTCACTACCAACACTTAAAAGGATTTTTCATTTACCAAAACAGTCTCATAGATTTTTTTGTCATAAAAATAATTACGTAAACTGTTCATCCTTTCAAGTAGCAGGATTCAAAATTTCCTCTAACAGACGTCCGTAGTTCTCTTAGCTAAGCCAATTAACTTTTGCAATGTCTAAGTCAAAGACAAAATTCTCTTATTTGCATTAGCTATTATATTAGCGCTCACAAAAATGTCATAAAATGAAAGACTACTAAAAGAAAAACTTTAAACTTCTGCTCATTATGGAACCTTGACGTTTCATATCTTTTGCTCTACCAAAAAAAAAATGACTAACCTAACCTATGAAACCTTGGTACAGGTACTAAGTTCTTTTTATAGTTACAAATTGCATGACTTTTTTTTTATGACTTCTTACAGTAATATAATATTGTGTTTATTTGAGCTCGCTAACTGATGTAGTTCTTTGAGAAAACTAAATTAGAAGAAAAAGCTTAATTCAACTAGAAACTACCTATCTAGGTCAGACTAATGTAATCAGAGGTCAGAATAATTCGAAATATATTTTTGAAGTGGAATTATAGATCTATAGACAAGATATTGTACTTGGCAAAAGAACCTACCGAAAGTCCGAACCGACGACAATTTTAAAATAAACGAATCATTAATTAATTCACTTTACTTGTGTAAAAATATTTAAAAAATAATTTTTTTTTAGCACATTTACTTTAACGTTAATGTAAACGTTATAATAGAATACTTTATCATTACCTTTAATTATTACTATTAAAGATTTACTACATAAGCTAATATTCCCATTTTACTGTAGGTATGCGTAATATTTCATAATGTGTGCGCAATAAAAAAAAAACTACCAATAAAAAAATAGGCACTTTTCTTCACTAGAGTCTACCAGAAATTTTACGAACCTCATGTGGCACTGCTCTTTCAGTAGAGCTGGAAGAAGATGAGCTCCTTCGCGTATTTTTCTTCAACCTTGGCCCCATAGAAGACGATCGTGGTGGCGCCTTCTTACCGGACGACGACGACAACTTCGTCCGCTTAGCACGCTTATTTCATCGTCAGCTGACGGGTGTCCCTGGCGGCATACGAGCTCCATCTTCAGTAGTCGTTGTACTCAACTGTGAAATAAAGTACTCGACGAAATAAACTGTGTCTGACCAGCATCAACTCAACATCATATGGAAGCTATGTTCATGTTATATTAAGCAAAAGTTTGATTTGTGTCTTTTCCAAAAATCTAAATCTCAAAAAATAAATCTAAAAAATCTTTTGTTTGACAATTAATATTATGCTCCCTGAGCAAAGTGTAGTAAAATACCATTGTGACATGTTTCTATTATACATATGCATCACAAATAAAGATTTTGTATTTATACTTGTATTTTATTCAGTGCGACCTTCACACACAACTCATGTGACAACTGGACGGCTTGCTTGTTATGTCAGTAATAGAAGGCTTTTCATTCTAGAGACTACCCTAAACAATAGGGTCCTTATGGCGCATCTAGCCTGATAAACTGGAGGCGCGTCTAGCCTCGTCATACTCAGTCATAGTCCAAGGCGCATGTAGCCTGATGAAACTTGAGGCACGTCAAGCCTCGTTATACTAAGTCACAGTCATAGTCCAAGGCACATCTAGCCTAATAAACTGGAGGCGCGTCTAGCCTCGTTATATTTAGTCATATTCAAAAGCGCATCTAGCCTGATAAATTGGAGGAGTGTCTAGCCTCGTTATACTAAGTCATAGTCATAGTCATAGTTCATAGTCATAGTTATAGTCAAAGTCAAAGCCAAAGTCAAAATATCTTTATTTGTTTAGTAGACTAATTAAAAGCACTTACAAATCGTCAAATATTTTGCTCATAAGGAGCCTCTACATGTCTCATACTTAGTCATAGTCAATGGGGCATCTAGCCTGATAAACTGGAGGCACGTCTAGACTCGTTATACTAAGTCATAGCCATAGTCTAAGGCGCATCTAGCCTTATAACCTGGAGGCGCGTCTAGCCTCGATATACTAAGTCAGTCATGGTCATAGTCATAGTCATAGTCTAAGGCGCATCTAGCCTTGTTATACTCAGTCATAGTCAAAGGCGCATCTAGCCTGGTAAACTGGAGGCGCGTCTAGCCTCGTTATACTAAGTCTTAGTCATGGTCAAAGTCATAGTCATAGTCTAAGGCGCATCTAGCCTATTAAACTGGAGGCGCGTCTAGCCTCGTTGTACTGAGTCATAGTCAAAGGCGCATCTAGCCTCGTTGTACTGAGTCATAGTCAAAGGCGCATCTAGCCTTGTAATACTGAGTCATAGTCAAATTCGCATCTAGCCTTGTTATACTTAGTCATAGTCAAAGGCGCATCTAGCCTTGTTATACTTAGTCATAGTCAAAGGCGCATCTAGCCTTGTTATACTTAGTCATGGTCAAAGTCATAGTCATAGTCATAGTCTAAGGCGCATCTAGCCTATTAAACTGGAGGCGCGTCTAGCCTCGTTGTACTGAGTCATAGTCCAAGGCGCATCTAGCCTTGTAATACTTAGTCATAGTCAAAGGCGCATCTAGCCTGATAAACTGGAGGTGCGTCTAACCTCGTTATACTAAGTCTTAGTCATGGTCATAGTCATGGTCATAGTCATAGTCTTAGTCATAGTCTAAGGCGCATCTAGCCTGATAAACTGAAGGCGCGTCTAGCCTCGTTTTAAAAATAACTATTTCATGCATTAAACGAAATATTCATACGTTTTTCTACTTGAACTTTTAAAATCAATTACTTTTTAACCAAATAAATAAAAACGTACCTTATGAGCTGTAGATCACGTACCACTTCTGAGTTGAAATGAAACACTCTTGTAGGTTGTTCTAACTTGTATTTCAGCACCACTGATTTACACAATTCCGACATTATGACGTCATCTTAATAGTACCTCTTGCTTTGAACGCTCAAATCGAACTGACTGTCCAGCGGCATGCCAGCGATAAGGTAACTTCCCCTTCCATCAGTGAAAGTCGACCGGTTCAAAACAACTTATCGACGGCATGCTTCGGAACTAGTCAAATGCAATACTTATTTCATAATTAGCCGTTTTCTTAATTTTTAAAATACTAAAATGTATACAATAAAAATCTAAAATAATTAAATTAAATAATAAATATGAAATAATTGGATTTAATACAAATTAAATTCTAAAATCATTCTAATGTCTGCAAAATGCCTAGGAAGTAATCAAATAAAGTATTTTAATTTAATAATGGGTTTTTGGGTTCTTCTAAAATACAATACAAATACTAAAATTGTTGCAATAACTATGTAAAAGTAACCAATAATCGTATAAAATACAATATAAATTCTAAAATCATTACATTAGGTACATACATTTACCAATTTTGGTGATAAATAGGCATTTTGTATTAGTTTTTGTATAACGCCTGAACAAAAACAAAGGGTAATATTTTGGTGTTATACCTACATAGATTTCGAATATAAAAAATATATAATTTAACTAATTAAGACATGACAAAAAAACTGAGGTATGTCTCGTTTCTGTTGGGCCTGGGTCACAGATGACCGACCTTCTTTAAAAAAAAAGTTGGTGATTAATTTGAAGACCAGGCCTGTTTAAAACCAGAACTGCCGCTATATGCAAGCAAAGAGGGTTTAACCGTCAACAAACACTGTAAAACAAGTATTAATACTCGTCCTAAAAGTCACAAATTGCGGTAGTTTTTCTCTTCATCAAGCTCTAATGACGGTGCGTTTCCCAAAAACATTATCTGGCATTTAACCTGTACTTAAGTACCTACTTTGGTGTCCGTACAATTAACCCAAATACAGGTCTAAAATCCAGAAAATCAGCTACAAAAACCTGCTGCTGCTATAATAAATCATTTTGTAAAATGTTTACTCATTTTATTGAAACACTAGATTCCTAATAGCATTATGCTCAAAATACCCAAGGCTTGCGTTATTACCTAAGCATACAAAATGGATACTTAAACCTAATCACTAATTGCCGATCGATACTAGCGCCGCCTGAGGCGCGTGTCGCGGGAACTAATTGGGTGCTTTGTTGATGAAGTCGCTGCATGAGAGATGCAACTGCAAATTGCAACGAACACGATCTGATAGCATCGCACGTTATGAATTGCATAAGCACGATAATACGGTATGAGTAGAGATCCATGAGTAGCTAAGAATGCTATTTGTGTCTTCAGGTTCAAGAAAACATTGCAAGAACTATTACACTGGTTGGTACTTAAATAATAATAAATAATAAATAAATATCCTTGGACATTTTACACTGCGCCGCTAGTCCCAAACTAAGCAAAGCTTGTACTATGGGTACTAGACAACGGATATAAACATACTTAAATACATTTTTTTTTAAATACATACATATTATACATAGAAAACACCCAGACCCGTCACAGTCACTTTAAATGTGCTACGAATATTGTTGTGTGCAATCCGCAATTTTTAATCCCGGAGACTTAGGATTACGCCCAATACTCTTTTTATTTAAGTTATGCAACTATGCAGTAAAATGTAGAGCCTTAGAATAGAACCGTCTAAAATATTAAACATATTACCTTAACAGAATGGTCCAGGGCAATAGGTATCTACATTTTTCTTCCTATTTCTTATCGAAACTCCAGACATTAGTATTTATTTATTTAATTAGGACAACCAACAAGACAGACACAAATTCAAGCAAAGGGGTTTACATACATAATTTTGCCTTAGGACTAGGTGCTATCTTAATTACAGGCTTTGAATTCTGCTTTGAATATAAAATCAGAGATTGAAATCGTCCAAGTCCCTCTGGCGCCGTTATAAAATCTGAAATTTAAAATATCCGCTAGAGGCGCTGCCGTCGCGAGCCTCTCAGGCAGCACGGGGACTGCAATATTATGTTTCTGCGAACTTTCGGCTGGATATTGCACTTCGACGATATTGCCTGAAAAATGAGAATATTCTTCGAAGGGTTTTTATTATAAGGCGACGTGTCGCTTAATGGAAAAGAGTTGTCTTGAAGTTTTTTGCATAGTCGTTTTGTTAGGTTAGGTACCAATTATTACTAATATTACTATCCATATCCCTATTTGTACTATCCCTAAATAATTAAATAAATAATTTAACTTTTATGTGATAGTTATTACTTACTTGTTGAACTTTTCAGGAGCATTATAGTAAAATTCTAAAAGTACAATTTTCATGCTGAGGCGAAGTTACGTAAGGCTGTGTAAATATTTTTTGAAACTTGCGTGGGACGAATGGTATTTATCTGATAATAAACCGTAAAGATTTTTTAATAAAACTACCCAACAGTTTTTTGAATGGTTAACTGAAGCTTTCATTCTCGCAATCAAGATGTTTTCTCGATGAAAATATTTTAAACATTTAAAGCAACAAACATAAACATCCGGATTGAGCTTCGTAAAATTTGAGCAATAAAACTTATTTATAATAAAATATTATGAAGAGATGAAAGAAGCGCGCGCGCAGCAAACTCTTCATGAAGCATTTAAAATATCGTGAAACTATGAACTATTAATTTGTTCAGAATTTTTATCGAACATTATCATAGACTTTGAAAAATAAACCTATTTCTGAAAATAGACACCAGCTACTAAACGTAAGGTCAAAAAGATAAACTATATTTACCTAAATAACTCTGTAGTTAACGTTTGATCATCCTCTTTAAAGTAAAAATAAAACAAGTAGGTTTTAACGCGATACGCGGATATGTAACATTGAAATATGACTTGTATTTTCCTGACGTATTGCCCGAGTTGCACCGGCCGTGGTCACAGGCTGACTGGAACGTCAGGTGCAACGCGAAAGTTTAAAATTAATTAAAACAAGTAGGCCTTCTTAACACACAAAGAAAGTAAAAAAGCGTTAATTGGGTTAAAACGAACGACGAGAAAATTAATTTTCATAATTTTAAAAATATTTCAGTAAAATTGTTTACTTTCATATTTTATTTTTTCGACACTTGATCATGAAAAACAATGTAAGCCAAATTTTTGTTTGCTTTTTGCAGACCGCAATTAGTGTTTTGGTTGTTTGGGCTTCAATTACTGGCCGATCGGACCCCGCTGCAATAACGAGGTCATTAGAAGACTTCTTCCATCGAACCCGACGTATACACCGCCCCCATAATTTCATAACAACGGCACCTACCTGTCTATCAACGCGTTAGACTCGGTTTTCACGAAGGCGGAGCGGAGCGGAGAATTTTTTTATTTTATTTTTCTTTATTCAGAAAACCACAGCTCTTTATAATAATAATACAAACAGGTCTTTTTGTTCTTACAGCGGATTCTATTACAATCTCGTAAAAAACAGTCAAAGGGGCTAATAGAAACATATGTTTGCATACAGGTTGTGTGTGTGTGTGTGTGTGTGTGTGTGTGTGTGTGTGTGTGTGTGTGTGTGTGTGTGTGTGTGTGTGTGTGTGTGTGTGTGTGTGTGTGTGTGTGTGTGCGCGCGCGTGTGTATGTGTTTGAATAACCAATCAGATGTCATTCAGATTGAATGAAATTGACAGAATGTAATCTGATTGGTTATTCAAAATATTTCTCCGCTCCGCTCCGCCTTCGTGAAAACCGGGCCTAACACTTGGTTTTAGGATTATTATTATTCTCTACCTTGTAATGACCAATGACCATGCTTCCTATCACGATATTACTTCTTAATTCAATTTTAAAAGATTAATCCAATTTTTTAAATTATTATTCATGTCTAAGATTCCATTGGCATTTCTTTTAGTTAATTTTGAAGTGCAAGCCAAACTTTTCATATTCAATTCAAAATGATCATAATCTTTACTAGACATTTTCTTTTTAAGTAATTTATAGGTAAAATATATTAATTTTTATCCATCTTTATTTCAGTCCCTTGAAGTTTATTTATTTATTCCAACAAAACCACGGAAGCAATTGTGCGCGATTGAACCTACATATTTATTAGGGCACTTAGTTTACCGTACAAAAAGCTCTACATTTACAATATTACAAAGTAAGGTTCTTGAGAAGCTCGGGATTTCCCGTTTTCTTACATAAGGTTCTACCAATTGTGGTAATGAGAAGATTTGCAATAATAATATTTAATTACTTGTTGTGACAGACTTTATTTACCTACTTTGCCACGTCTACCTAAGTAGGTATTTTAGTGTTAATGCTAAAACCATAGTTTTCTTTTACATTTAAGTGCGTTTTAGTGTCAATATCCCTAGAGGTTACCCTTAACATTTAACTTTACTCCTACATACAAAACTTACAAATAACCGATCAATGGGATACTACCCGCATCATCCATTCAGCCAATATGTCAAGCAGGCATGTTTACCTCTATCTTATAAATGGCTAGTTGTAACCTTTACAAATGATCGCCTGTCTATCGGGTTAAATGCTGTATTAATTAAAGATCTCGTCTTTAAATCATCAAAAACATTACCAAAGTTATACAATACCCAGAAAAATATTTACCTAGAAGCATGCGCCTGGACATAGACACACATGTTTGCCCAGAGGCGACACGTGTCGTGTGGGGTAATGACGATGCGTTATTTGTTTGGGGCCATCAGGTATGTGCGGCGCGCAATACAATAGTTCTACTGCCGTACGGGGCACAGCCTAAAAGGATACGAAACTACTATTAGATAATTTCAAGGTTTATAGGGAGTACAAGAGATAAAATAATATTTGTTTTCTTTTTTTTAAATATTTGTGAACGATCAATTCTTTGTAATTAATTGTTAAACGGATTCGTGTACCAATTGTTTATGCGGGTTGAAACTCTCTCATGCAGAGGTCTATCCAACACAAAAGTCAATTAGGACTGACGTGATAATATTTTTTTTTTTCGTCGGGAAACCCGACGGTGTCCTCCGGAGCCATTGTAACGGAGCCGCGAGTTATTGTCCTAAAAGACATTCGTCCGCGGCTCCGTCTTTGGTGGCCTAGCTGACATTGTTTAGCTGTGGCACGTCTAGCTGGTGCCAGCTAAATAATGAATGCTACCTTATTACATCCCGGCCATCCCTCTCCTTCACGAGCGAGCATCAACGTCGCGAAATGAACGCGCGCCGGACATCGCACAGACCTGATGTGGTGGTCTACGGTCAAAGAAAGTGTAGAGACGTTTTGTCAGACGCGCCTCTTCATGAAACACAAAGACTTCAGGCTATCAATCAGCAGCAAGTAGCACTCAATCCTTGACATCTAGGTACCATTCTTCCAAATTGACATTCACTGAGTGAATTTTTTGACCTACGTCAGTTCAACTAATCCGTTTAACTGGTCATGAATGTCCTACTTTTTTCCTTCAAAATCAATAAATCATTACAGTTAATTTAGAAGAGTGGTATTTAATGGCGTCAAATATAAGGAAGGATACATAAATAACTTCACAAACATAGTTTGTATAGGTACCATGTGACGTTAAATTCAATGTTCTGCATTTGAAATTGAAATTCCAAATTCAAAACAAGAACGAAACCACATTATGGAGCCGCTCGAACGGGCCCTGTCGGAAAACATGCAGTTTGAATTTAGAACGCGTGATGGCAGACGCCGTACTATATTGTGAAAAATCGCTAGAAACATTTACTTACTGTGCGCAGTTTTTGGAAACTCTCAGGTAAGTTTTATTACTTTGTCCTGTTACTTGTATTATGTAAAATTGTATAATTCTTTAATTGAACCAACAATTCCGTTAGAATTTACTAAGACCTTTCTTCATTCTGTTTGGATTTGCGCTTAAATCCAACCATTTTAAACCGTGATTTGAAATCTGAATTGCTTGGGTACTTCACAACACAAACCGCTGAATCTCGATACAAAGAACACTTTAGAAATGAATGAATAATGTACACGAGCATAGTCTATTAAAGTAAATTTCGTTAGAGGTTAATTAAATTTCTTAAAGATTTTGTAAATAATTAAGGGCGGTATTTGACATTTCCAAAGCTTTGAACATACGTCTTAAATTACTTTGGAGCTTTGGAGAATCCTTTGTTTTATCCATTATTAATTGATTAACGATTCCATACAATCCTACTGTGGATTTCAAAATACTAATATTTGAAAAGTAATATCAGGGTAGAGACACAAACCAATTATTATTACTCCACTACAGTTAATGAGACAGGCACGTAAATAAACACGGTTATCAAAAATAAAATAACATAGGAAGCATTCGAAAACAATACATACATAGTACCTATCATATAGGAAGTAAGTTTTTAAAAATCTTAACACTACTTATCATTCCCAAATTACTGGCGTATTTATATCAAGTGATAATTGTACAAATATTTCTATTAAAATGTGGAACAAAACTACTGTATCATTGTTTTAGCGTGTGTACCTAACTAAGGTGCCTTTTAGTATCCTTTTTTCCTTTAATATAACTAATTTATGTATACGACTTAGGATTGGTGTCTAATTATGCCTCTGGTCGTGTCGCTACAGCTTAGTAGAAGTTACGATGGAAACCTTTTCTAGAAGTTTAATTAACAACCTAATCATGGAAAGTGCCCTGAAAAACTTTGGTAATTACTTATCTTAGTAACACGCGTTTCCCGCCTGGCTACGCCTTTCGTTTCATTTTCGGATTCCGCTGCGTTGTTCTTAGATCTTTTATTGTTAAAACAATGGTGATGAAAACGGTTTGAATGCCCATGACCATTAGCGAGCCGCCATACCGCGCGCCATGGGCCAGTCCGCCACCGCTCGCCGCCCGCGCCGGCCGCGCTCGTGCCGTGCTTATCGCTGGATGTGTTTCGTTATCAAGTGTGTGAAAATTATAAACTTAGCATTTGTTATTGAATCCAATCATCTGTGGCGGCGATAGCAAGTAAGTTTTAAAGATCTTATCCTCTACTAACCTACCTAGTTTCCATGTTCCAATTTGTGAAGTTAATTTGAAAATAGTTCTTGCGTTACTTTTGACGACTTGTCCCGGTAATTTGCTTTTCTTTAGGTTGGCCATCATTTAAAACTTGGTCAGAAAGTTTGGTCATTTTTCGTTAACGTTAATTATGGCGGTGTAAACGAAATTTTGGACTAAAAATAATAATGTACTAGTTTAAAGTGTTAAGCGTTTTAGTAGTACAAGTAGTTCTTAGTAGATTAACAGGTTGTTTTTAAATTGCTTAGGGTTAGATTTTGGGTACTTTTCATTACTAAATTTTTCATTAATAATATAATAATTTACTGAACACCACTTATCTAATATCTATAACCAAAAAACTTAAAACAAAAAGAACAAGACTGAAATTATTTTTCAATTTTCCTTAGTACTTAAACAAGTTTTAACAAATTTCTAAGATTTTGAGAGAGTGAGTTTTCATCTCTCTCAGTGAAAACTCATCGAGATTTTAGTCATCTTGCGAAAACTTGGAATTTACTTTTTCTTTAATGAAGCATTGCTCTGTTTTTTTGAGCACTATAAAAGTTGGATTGGTGTACTGATAGGAAGGGTGTATTACAATCCAATTGTTGCTTAAAATGAGTTTCAGATAGGTATATTGATGCAGAGAAGAAATATATAGATAGAATGTTATTTCAGATGCAAATGCAATGCATGTAAGGTACTTGATACAAATAAGGCCTACGTTCTAATAAGGCCTATACATCAGAAAACACAGATAAACAAATCCAACCGGGATAATACTTCAAGGACACGTACTCATATGCCCTACAACCCGGTAGAGTGCAAGAGCGTCCCGATCCACGATCCCAGCACCAATTGGCACGCGTTCTTCTAAGGTGGTGGGTGATTTCGTGCTCTCTTATAAAAATCTGGCGATTTCATCTTAAATTTTCGGTAAAATAACGCTGTTTTAGATTAAGCTTTTCTTAGTAGTTGTTTCTAAATATTTCTTACTAGCTAATAATTACCTTAATTTGTACTACTGGCTATAGATGCATTATTTGTAAATTTTTAAAGACAACAAGAGCGAGATATCTAATAAGGCCCAGGCCTTATTTCAGCATGGTAGGCCATATTGGATACTTATGTCAACACCTGATTACGGACAAATTCATTAAACTAAATGAGTCAAAGAGTAACTAAATATTTATTTAATAAGAATGTTACTAACAGCACAGAAAATAAAAAGAAAACAGAGTAAAAAAAAATTACTAAACCTGTAAAAAAAAGGAACGAAATACAAAACCAATAAAAAATAAGAAAAAAAAAGCCGTATGTATAATTCTAAAGGATTAAAGCTGATATTATCATGCCTGTCTCGAAGACAATGTAGCAGATATGCTACCATAAAGGACTACTTTTGGTGGTATCATAAAGATTGTGTAGGAGTTCGTAAAGATGATTCAGAAGCCTTTTTATGCCCTGGTTCTAACAAAAATTGAGATCTCATTTTGTTTACAAAAAATCAAGACTAAATAATGTTCCTAAACTGATTTATTCAAAAGGTTTTATGTGTAGGCCTTATTCGAACACGGTGTTTTAATAAGCCCTATACAAAAAAATAATATTGTTTGTTTTTGATATTTTTTTTGATAATTTAAGTAAGGAATCATTTCTTTGTTACTATGAATATTTAATTTTATCTATAATTTATGTATTATTCTTAATAAGTGGAATTTAAGTTTATCTAGAGATATACAGTATATTTCTGTTTACTTGGTATGTAAAATTTTGATAACGCAAACAAATCGACGTGTTTAATGTTATAAGACCGCATTTTGTTTAATACAACCTCAATTTTAAGGTCTACAGGCATTTGAATCATATAGGCCTTATTCCGTGCAGGTGATTTAATAAAGCCAAAATCAGTGGTTTCGTAATTTGCTTATTTTGAATAGATTTAGTTAAAAATTGTGTTATTTTTTGTAATATTGCTAAAATTAAAGGATGGAAGAAGTTAATTAACCTTGTTTTTGTTGACTGGCGTTAATATTTATTGAAATATAAGCATTTAAAGTTAGGTAGGCCTTATTTGTATCAAATCAAATCAAAATCAATCAAATCAAAAAATATTTATTCAGTTTAGATCACAAGTGGCACTTATGAACGTCAATAGAAAATAATAAAAAAAGAAAAGGTAGCCCTTATGGGGCACTTTACATGTCTCCTTATCTTTTGGGCCCTACCAGCGCTTCGAGACAAACATATGGCAAGTGCTGAGAAGAAACGCCGGAACAAACTCAGTCACCACTTATTGCCAGGAATTATCTAACGGTAAGAATAGTCAAATTTAAGTACATCAAATATGTGCAGACTGAACTGACCACGCATCCTTGTCATCAATATAGTCTCGAACCTTGTAGTACCCTTTGGACATAAGGGTATTTTTTATATGTATCTTAAAAATGTTTATTGGCAATTCGACAAGGTTGTGTGGTATTTTGTTAAATATGGTAATACATTTCCCCAAGAATGAATTACCTATCTTATGCAACCTGAATGATGGAACAGCAAGTTTATTCTTATGTCTCGTGTTAAATGAGTGGACGTCACTTTTCTTAGTAAATAAATGTATATGTTTACGGACATACATAATGTTATCAAATATGTATTGCGAAGCCACAGTCAATATATTGATTTCTTTAAAAACTTCTCTAAGCGAGTCACGTGGTTTAAGACCGTATATTGCCCGAACAGCTCTTTTCTGTAAAATGAAAATTGATTCTATGTCTGCTGCTGAGCCCCACAGTAAAAGACCATAAGACATAATACTATGAAAATAACTAAAATATACAAGCCTTGCTGTTTCAACATCAGTCAAGTTTCTGATCTTTCTCACCGCAAAGGCAGCTGAACTAAGTCTTCCCGCCAAGGCAGCAATATGGGGGCCCCATTGTAATTTACAGTCTAGGGTAATACCTAGAAAGACAGTAGAGTTTATCAGTTCAATGCGTTCATTATTTACTGTAATATTAGTATTAACTTGTTTGACATTAGGCATAGTGAATTTTAAACATTTAGTTTTTTTTGCGTTTAATAGCAAATTATTAGTTGTAAACCAGTCTAATACTTTGGAAAGAGCATTATTCACGTCGTCAAATATTTCCTGACGCCTGTCAGTTTTAAAAATTAAAGAAGTGTCATCAGCAAATAATACTATCTCACAAAGGTCCTTTGAATAAAAAGGTAGATCATTTATATAAATCAGAAAGAGCAATGGTCCCAGTATTGAGCCTTGGGGCACTCCCATTTTTAGGGGGGCGCCCGAAGAGTTAGTTCCGTGAATATTTACTTTTTGTAATCTGTCTGAGAGGTAAGAGTGTAATAGGCTTAAGGCCTTGCCTGATACGCCATAATGTTCTAGCTTAAATAACAGAGTTTGATGATCAACACAGTCAAACGCCTTCGATAAGTCACAAAATACACCAATAGCATCCTTTTTCTCCTGCCAAGCATCGAAAATGTGTTTGATAAGAGCAACCCCTGCATCGGTCGTACTTTTCCCTTTTGTGAACCCATATTGTTTTTCATGAAACAGTTTATTTAAGTTAAAATGAGACAGTAGTTGATTGAAAATAATTTTTTCAAATATTTTACTGAGCGCAGGTAGTATCGATATAGGTCTAAAGTTGGATGGGTCACTTTTGTCTCCTGCTTTAAATAATGGTATGATTTTACTATGTTTCATCAGGGTAGGGAACTGACCTTCGTTAATACATTCATTAAAGATATGAGCTAAATGGGGAGCTATAAGAGGAATGATGGGTTTTATTATGTCTGTTGATATGCCCCATATATCCTCTGTCTTTTTTATATTTAGTTCTTTGAAAGTTTTTATAATAACTATGGGGTCTATTTGTCTAAATTTTAATGGGCTATTGCAAACATCAACACAACCCTCGAGAAGAGACATTGCCTGATATGAACATGAATTAAGATTGCTTGTTGTTATGATTGGTACATTTGAGAAGTAACCTTCGAATGCGTTTGCTACCTTATCATTGCATTTAATATACTTATTATCAATTTTTAATGCGAATGTGTCATCCCGAGATATAATTCTACAAGTTTCTTTATTAATACAATTCCAAGTAGCTTTAATTTTGTTGCCAGAGTTTTTAATTTTGTCACGTATGTAAATAGATTTTGCCATGGTACAAACTTGTTTAAAAACTTATCAAGTACCTTACCTAATCTCTATCCTGTATTTTAATTTGTACAATAAATTAATTGTTAAAACTTTAAAATGTTGGAATGTGAAAATAATGTAGGTACACGCTAAATACAATTAGCGAAAAGTGTGTACATTTAGTGATTTCCCGGAGGGTCGCACTCGCGGGCGGCTCCAGGCTTCAGCAGCGCGTTTTAATTAAACCTACCATTAGCGGCGTCACTCTTCAACAGTAGGAAATGTAGTTAAAGTTGTCTACTTGCAACATAACTATATATCCTGCATATTTCTCAAAGCCATAGGTAAAACCTGTAATGTCGTATTAAAGTATTGGCTTAGCCCGCGGCGTCACATGCATGGCTTGTGCGTCCCGTCATCACAATCCCGACCGCAAACTCTATATTCACTGCAACGCTCTTTATTTCTTACTAAATACATAAATGTGAAATTACATTCCCTCACATATTTTTCTATTTTTGGTTTGATTGAGAGATCTTATTTCTATTTATTTACATCAGAAATTATGGTGAGGTGAAAAATATAAAGCATGTGAGCAAACACCTATTACTCGCACCTAGCCCGTTTATTTTTGGAAAACACGAGTACTTATTAGCCATAACCCATACCTAAGTACTTACTTCTCATATTTTTTAAATATATCGTACCTACTTACCTATTTAAATACTTGTTTTGTTTTTGTATTTTATGATACATTTAAAGACTAATCTATCAAGGTCGTTATAATCCAGGCGATAACCAGCAAGTAGCAATGCAAAGGTTAAATATTGACCTATCTGTAAGCGACACCGACTGCAATAAATGTGTCTCGTTAAACGGTTGATGTCACTTTTCATTAGAAATCCTTGCGTTCTAGGACTTCACTCGACGACCGACTTGAATCAGTACCTACGTACGTAGTTAGCAGTAGCGTTTGATTTAAAGATCCCTTTGATAAATTTTGAAGGTTTTCAATAGGTAGTTTGGAGAGGTGCTCCCTACTTAGCCTAGGTACCTAGTCTGTGTTGCGAAAAGTTTAAGTTTTGTTTCGATGTTTACGGGCGCTAGATTTGTCGAAATCATGTCTAATTGTGAATGCTATAATTAAACGATTAATTAGATGCTAATGTTAACTAAATTATTTTATCAAATAATTTCGGTCGGATTTCTCGAATTTCCTTTGTTTTTCACCTATATCCGGCAGGTAAATGAAGGATTGATTTTATTCCGCCGAGTATCGCGAGCTCAGTAACGAGTGAACTCCTCGGAGGTTTGTAGCCTTTATTTATTGTACCCGCCATTTACCTACTCCAAAAACAAAAATTACAAGGAGTAATTGATAAAATTCCCCGAAGAGTCCCAGGTTCGATTGCGGGGAAACTACCCGCAACTTGTTGATTGGCTCGGCCGTTGGGGATGTGCCAGAGAATGGGGTCCCTGAGGGATGGAAAAGGTTGAGAAGAAGGCATTAGTTAAGATTGCTACCACTAATTTAAGAATGTTAATAAGTTAGTATGAAATAACATTTTAGGATATCGGTTCCGATAAGGTACAAGGGTTTATAAACCCTCAAGTATAATTATTAATATTACAAAAAGTAGGTACCTATTAAGTAAAAAGTAATTAAATTAAATGAAACATTTTGTTTATCACAAGTAAAACTGTCCTGATGGATGATACCTAAAGCCGTAACATTGTAAATAGAAGTTGAAATCTTTGTTAATCAAGTTTAGGAAGTTTCAGGAGTTCTTGATTTAAAATCTGGAACATTTCTTACCTTTAACTTAAGAACTTGCCTTGTATTGAGAGAGTAACTTATTTTGCTAACGATACTACCTTTCTTAGAATTAAAGTCGAAACATAGCAAGAAACCCGTAAACTTTCTGAATTTCAGTAAACCTTGAAACCGTTGAAGTACAAGCGTAGAGTTGTACAACCGCAGCGAATTTAAACTTGCACTACGAAAGGATCAGAACTTGCGCATAACTTCGATACCGTCCTCTTCCATTTCCACAATGAGGCCTAATGTAGCGATGGACGGAATTCAGCAATTGTGCAAATAGTGATTCGTCACTGTCAAGTAATGGCATCTCCGAGATAACATTAAGGAACTGCTCAGCATATTTCAAACGAACGCCCACGCGGCTAATGTTCAATCTCGATTGAGACGAAAGAATAATCGGCTATTCTGCATCGATTTGGGAACTTAGGCGGCTAAGCAGAACCAAATACTAAGTACTAAGCACATATTAAGAGCTCTTTTTGGTAGTCTAACATCTTTCTGACGTCAAAGGCGATGCATCTCTGTTCACCACAAGGCCATTCTTTTCTAATACCTACATAATGTTCACCAAAAACTGTATTTCTGATACTAATGTAATTTTTTTTATTAAGATAGTATAAAGAGGCAGCAGATCTTATTATTTTTTACAGACCAATGAAGATCAGTTTTCTGCAAACAGTCTTTCGTCAACAATAAACTTCTTATAAAAAGCTAGCTGCAAACTTTATGAAACTGAGCAGCAATATTGCGTTGGAAACACTTTTTCAGGTTTTCATTTAAGATTTGTTACTTAGTTTGTCGCGATAAAGGGCGCTCGCAGTTCACAGTGGGAGATCGTCGCTCTTTTTATTGCACCGGGCAATGTTAACAATGTTCAAGAAATAACACAAGAGTTATAAATGCTCGCTTATTAAATACACCCGTACTAGTACTACAAGTACAATCTGAATATTCTATCTAAATTCGCAGTATGAAACATTTTCTAATTTTAGGTTTAGCCTTAGTCCAGATTTTCTATAAATAATGTAGATTTAATTGTTTTCATAATAAAATGGAAATTGTAAAAACTGAAAAGAAAACAACACAAAGAGAGTTCATTTGTCTAGAATTCTGTTAGGCAATATTGAATCTGCTTGATCAATTGGAACCCATAAACATTTCTAGATCGAATCAAATTTACCTAATAATGGTCCCCATAAAAAGATATAGGTACATTATGTTATTCATAGTATCTACTTACGAGTACCTACATACTGTCATTATTTACATACATCATATCTATAAAGCACCTTTTATGACAGTGGGGTCGTAGTGTCGATGCATTTATAATCACAAAAATCTTTTAAAATATTAATACGTAGTCAAAACTCGTGTATGCGTGTTGAGCTAAGCCTTAATGGTAAATCAATAGTCAGAAGTGTACAAACTAACCACTATGATAAAGTTTTTATGTATTTGTAGTAAATAACCTCTAAAAGCCTGTACAAACGAATACGTAATGTACCTTCTACGACATTATGTGCTAAGGTTTTATTTAATCCTACTATACTAAATACGAAAGTTTGGATGTCGGGATGTCATGATGTTTGTTACTCTTTCACGCAAAAACTACTGAACGGATTTTGTTAAAACTTTACAGTATTATTGTTTATAACCTAGATTAACATATAGGCTATAATTTATGACGATATGTGACAAATAAATTTCTATAAATAAATAAGACGTGTCTAAAAAGCGCCATCTATCGTCATTGGTTAAAATCTACAGCGCTGGACAAACTACTGTACCTCTAGTAGGAAAAACTTTCGAGTTCGTTTCGTTGCGTATTCAAAGTGTCATCGAAAAATTTTGTATGAAAAATTAAACAGCGCCCCCTAGGAAACGAACTCGAAAGTTTTTCCTACTAGAGGTACTGTTTTTGACGTTCGTAAATATTCATGCGGGGGAAGCCGTGAAACGCCATCTATCAATATGATAACAAACAACAGATTTTACGAACTAAGGGGTAAATAAAACGAGGTCCACGCGTACGAAGTCGCGGGCGGCCGCTAGTGTTACATATTTTGTTGAGTCTAGCAACTAACATGGACAATGGGTATGTGTACCTAAGTACTTTATACACATCATTTATTAACATCACGTCAAGCACATTGGACACGTCATTACTTGTAGAAGTTAGGTCGTAAAGGTAGGTACTTATTTATAATTCAAAGTACCAATAAAAAATAATCAGTGAATAGTCACGTCATTTTGTCGGTGGTCGTTGCGATGAAAATGAGTGGGCTTGGTTGATAACATAAGAAAAAATACTCTTAAATAATATTATTGATAACTCGGATTGATATCATTTCATGTAAATAACAATAATTTCCTAGGACTTACACCATCAGGTGATCCGTCTGCTCGTTTGCCTCCTGTCACATAAAAAAAAAACTATACAGGGTGGAAACGATATGTGATCTCACTTGATTATTTTTAAACTATACAAGACATCGAAAAACTGGTTACTGATCCAGAGAGTACGAGTTCTTTCAAACGGTACCAATAAAATAGGTTACAGAATAAACTGGAACTATCCGAAAATTCAATGTTTCCAGGAACCAGTTTTTCGATATCTTGTATAGTTTAGAAATAATTGAGTGAGATCACTTATCATTTCCACCCTGTATAGGAGTCTAGAAAAACTCATCTGATCCGCGTGGCAACTAGACGTCATTACAATGTTTATATCTGGGGTCAACAGCCAACAGCTATGTTGCCGTGTGTTTATGTAGGTACTTTTTCATACAAAACAGCCTTTTCATTTAATTGAAAGAAAATTACCGTCTTTTTGAAAGTTTTTCATAGAAATGGAGTTTAATTATTTCTTAGGAAACAATGAAACCAGTAGTTTACAAATTCCTTGTTTGGTTCGCATGGCAAGCGCTAATCAGCATGGGTCGATGTAATCAATGGAACTAAGGTGCCTAAACCAATACGTAATAGAATCCTGCCTAAATCTAAGCTGTCTATCTAGACGTCAAGTCGAACACATTGATAAATATAGACAGGCCACAGTCAGCCGGTCTTTGGCCATTAATAATTCGAATCGCGGTCTAAATCGACCACTCGGACCACTCGGCTCTAGACCTGCGGGCTCCGGGCTCTATGCATTTAGATTTGACTCTGACGTTAACACTTCAGATGTAAATTAGGAGATTTGAGATTTTAGAAGAGCCAGTTGAAATTTAAATGTAGGTATGCTATTAGTTTGTTTCTAAGAACAGTCGTTGGAATAAAAAGTCAGAATTAATCGCGTTTTATAAAATGCCTTTAGTTTGGTGAATGTTGACTCTGATTTATTACCTTTCTATTAATATTATTGGTTTAAATTATTCTTAGAGTCTTTCCAAGTTGAAAACTTCCATTGCGTGATTTATATCAATTAGATAAACATGTTTAATGTTCCTCATGAAATATTGTTATTGATTGTTGTTGTTCATATTTAGGAGTTAGGTAAAACTCATAAATACTGAATCAGTGTTTACTATCTTATGGATCATAAAAATGGACGTTAAGCCCCAGATTGCTGACGTTCTTAGTTCATTTTGCCATTCCCTCTAAATATTGACTTTGTATTTTATCTCAATGAAGGTGAACAATACTGTGTGATCTCAGCGCCGCGGCGGGGTCCGACCGCGCTCAATTCGCAACATAATTGAAAACCGCTTCAAACGCGCCGCGAATTATTTCGGGCACAGTCGAGGCATGATCCGGCTCAATATTTGCGGCTTGCCCGCTGGGGCAGCGAGCCAATGAATACACAACATGCTGGGAGTAGGTACTATACTAGGCGCCTTCAGACAAGTCGTGTGGTCAAACACCGTCCAATTTTTTGAGTTGTTAACCTGTCGATATCGGCGAATCCTGCCATGCATGAAATTATGTGTTCTCTCCATTTCTTCCTGGCTCTTGCTTTTGTGGCCTATCTCTGGAAAGCTACGATACAACCTGTTCAGTAATTTGTACTCTAGTATAATTTTTGTCAACCGAGTAAAGTACGAGATGATCGTTTACTTACGACTTGAACCTAAACGAAAGTTCTTAAATGTTGGTGTCTCTTCTCTCCAAATAAGCCTCCTTATTTGGAGAGAAGAGACACCAACATTTAAGACAACATTCCTGCCGGGCTAGCATGCGCGTCATGATATTAAAATCTTATCGATGATTTTAGATGACAAATGTATGGGCTTATCGCGAAAATGGATAAAATTGCATCCTAGGCTTACTAGTAACTATTTCCAACGATCTTCTTATTAAACACGAATAAAACATAATACTTATTTACCAACGTTTAAATTACAAGAACCAAACAAACGATTAATTATAGGAAGTTCCAAAAGCCATAAATAGTTACAATAATTAGGAATGTTTGGAAGTTGAAATCCGGCAATTATTTGTGTGAGGCTTCTGTAGTTAGCTCAATGGAAGCAAACAGGGGGCGCTGCGGTCGGCAAACATGCGCCAAGTTAACGCTGATACTTGACGGAAGGATTCAGTCTTTACTTTAGTTTAATTAACTGATAATTCGATGGAGAGCTTAATCAAATATCCGTGGATGTTATAATTTGACAATGAAACTGCTTCTAAACGATGTAGGGTTAATTTTAACAACTACAAGTACAAAATCCAAGAGCTCGTTTAAGTTGACCACCGCTTATTGAATATTGCCATTTTACTTTGCCTATTGTTGTACCTACTCATTTGTAACGATGTCAAGTTAATTACATTTTTTTCCAAATAGCTTTAGTTTACATTAGTCAAATAATGATTTTCTGTTTCCATTCAAATACTTATCAAATTCGAGGAAGTACTCGTCAATGTATCGAGCAAATATTTCCTCCTATATCAACAAGATTGACTACAGCGAGAACGGTCCAATGCGTTAACAAATATTTAAAAAGCGTTATTTTAAATCACGACGAACGGTGCCCTATAAGTAAAGTAGGTAGGCTAATATCTGTGCTTTCTTTAGTAAACGTTTTGAATTTTGTAATAGTATCTTATAGGTAGGTACATATACTTAATGAATTCTTACATCTTCGCATTAATTTAATATGAAAAATAAGTAATATTTGTATTATAATATTTTAAACTAATACGTTGCATTTTTTACTATAAAATTATCACTTCACGGGATTTATTGCAACAATATCTATTTTTCTTAAGGTCCTCGTGAATTTACATGGTTAGTGTACCTAGCCAATATCATTACAGGGTACAATACTTCAATAAACGTAAAATGGCGCCGAACAAGCATCCCGCATGTAATAGATGTAAACCAAAATGATTGCTCGTCATTATTCCCGAGATCTGCTAGCCTTATTATTTCCGAACAACGCGAGATTAAACAAAAATATTGCTTTCCTTGCTAAAGTGGCTTTGTTATTCTCAAAAAGAAATGCTCGGATTAAGTAAGTAGAAGACTGAACACTAAATTTACCTCATAATAAATTACTTTTGTTATTTTTGGGCGTTAAAATTAATGAATTACGCAAGAAATTAAAAGATATACATATTTTCAAGCTAGTACAAAGTTACGCGATTATTGATATACATTGACATACATAAAACGACACTTCGACACGAATCACACTCAAGAATTGACGCATTTCTAATTAGTTCATGAAAAACAAACATCATCCTTGGTTTTTAGCGGAGTTTCAGAATTATATTTTCTGTATATTTACTGCTTCATAACATTGTTGAGGTGAGAACCGCAACATTTCTGTTTGTTTCGCTTCAAGTTGGCTGCGCCACAACTGCGAGGTAACAGCTCTCGTAATACCCAATCTTGGTCTCCTCCGGGAGCGCATCATTTCTAAAACCAACAATTGTAATGTTGATCCGACTCGCCCTGGGTCTGGGATAGTGTTGTAGAGTGCAATGCACTGTGGCACTGTCCCATTTTAAGAGCGCCAACAAGATCGTTATTTCCTAAGTTATTCCTTTGTATTACTCGTATTATAACATGGAGGTTGGAGGTGAGTCACAATGTTTATTGTTATGGCTTATTCTGTAACTCTTACTTTTAGGAACAAATCTATGTATGTTTTTAACAGGTACTTAGTATTTTATTTAAGGTTTACAAAATAATGATTGAGTGCTTATTGTGTAGGATAAGAATTTAGGTAAGAGATTTAATTACAGAAAACGCACAAAAAAATGTTGCATTTGTAATAATTATATTTCATTATCTCTGCACCAATTATTAAGTCGCGATTGAGTTTTTCCTACCATAAATCTGAATAATCTAGTATTATCTACTGTGGCAACATGAACAAGACATGATGTCCAATGTCCACACAGTGTCCACAACAGTCTCGATCAGTCTCCCTTGGCCGGCACTAGTCTGCCCGCGGTGGCGCCCCCGGGGCATTGTGCAGACTGCGGCGGCCATATCATTGTGCGGGAATGAGTAGATTACTCTGCATTCCGAATGGTCTGCCGTCGCTGATGTACTTTGTGAAGTACGTCGAGATGTGCATTAACCTCGTAAGACCGAAGAGTAAATTTTGTCGACTTCTAAGTATCGCCGAATGTGCTTTCAGAAGAACGAATAATTTGAAGTAGTAAACGCCGAGCACTTCGAGTAAAAAAATTTCTATGTTAGAGATTTTCTTTTGCATTCATATTTTCAGGGGCCCTATATAATAGTGCATAGAGCTTATTTTAAGTGAAAAATAATAAAAAAATGTTTTCTCTTAAAAGAACATTCGGTATTACAGACTTTAAAAAGGAAAAGTAAATAAATTGTATTTTATGCTTTAAAGTAAAACATAAATGTAACCTTCTTAATAAATTAATACTACATAAAGATACAATAATGATATTAATAAATGTAACTGAAAAGGTACAACGGTTTTTATTTTATTTAATATTTCATAATTAGTACTTTTAAAAGTACTATCGGTTTTATAACATGCACTAATGATAGGTTAGAATGTATAAGAAGTAAAATGAAAATTCATATTAATTATAATATTTACTAAACTAAAAATCAGAACATTCTCATGGTAAATTTTCTCAATGATATCATAATTTTAAAAGTCCAATACTCAATTCCATCTCAATAGAAAAAATATACAAAAATAAAACTTTCACCATCAAGACCGAATGTTCCTTGCAAAGAACTATTATTTTCAAACGAAAAAAAATCTTACAAAACTTCTTCAAATTGGGAAAAATAATTTTTTTGCTTGTTTAACAGTATTTTAACTTAAATTATACTGATCAGTTTTGCAATTAAACTACGTTAACGCGAAGAAAAAAAATTAATCGCACATCACGTCTTCTCGGACGAACCACCTTGTCAAAGGAAAATGATAATTTGACAGTGACGTTTTGTTTTTTTTATATTAATAAGTTTGGATACCTGATTTTGAATACTTTAAGCCATAGACTATCACTCTTTTTTTTCGATAGGCGCGAATTTTTGAACTCAAATTTATCGCTGAAGTTTTAGTTCCTCTGAAGGCACATCCGGCGATACTTCGAAATCACCTCCGAAAATGTCTCGGCGTTACTGACTACAAAGTTTTAGTTCCTTCTGATGCACATCCGGGCTTACGAGGTTATGAGGTTAGAAACGGAAAAAATATTCTATGTAATTTCACGAGTATTTTTCTTTTGCTGAATTTTTTACTATCGCTACTATGTAATCAATTTAAGATTACATTACATCCATGTCAGCCATGCGCTGGTAACCATTGAAGTTTCAAAATTTTAATTGCGTAATCGTCACCGTAACTGAAAACTGTAATAACTTAATTATAGTTGCTTAAGTACTAAGTACGAGTACCTACCGACATCTACCTACTGATATTCTAAAAAATGAATCTAAAAAAAATCTTTAAGAAACAAATTGTATTTTAAAATGTCTGAAAATTTACAACATCTCGGAATTTAATATGAAAACGTCTATTTACTATTCACGAGCCTTATTCTTCGCACCTAAGTAAATTGTTACAGTGTAAAATAAACCTAATCAAATGAGAACCAATTGGAAGGCAAATTGCCATCAATTTGTACCAGTGAACCACGTCGGACTACTCGGGCACAGTCGCTCAAGTTACCGCTCCTTGAGTTGGCGCGGAATGTTCGCGAACTTTCCAGCGCGTACCAATTTTATTACCATGCGAGCATTTAATGCCTATTTGGAAGTACTCGTGTAGCTAGGTATTCGTATGTGGTTGCTTTAAGTAGGAATTGAGGCGAAATTTAGACCGTGACTCCACACTGACGTGGAAACTTATGGTGCTTGGGATTTTTATATGAGAGAGTCGAAATCTTAGTAGGTAAAATTTTATTTTCTGTACATTTTATATTTTTAAAACAAAAGAGTTCAGCACAGCTTTAAACTTTGTCCAAAACATAGGAATTAACAATTTGAACTAAGTAGTAATTGGAATAGTTTGCGGCGTACCCGGCCGGTTGGCCCATGGCCGCTTGTCTCGCGTTGGAGGCTTAAATATGACGAAGTGATTTGTTCTTAGCTCGAGGGACGGATAACTTTAGGCAGGTAATTAGCCTTGGTAATGGTTTCATTACTAAGTTTCTAAGGAAACTTGTAGTTTGACCAGATGAGAGAAAAGGCTGGAAATTGCTTTCTTTGTACCTTGAACTGTTTTAACATTTTTTCTTAATTAGTTTGGGTGAAATTGATTTTGTGTGTGTGTCATTGTTTTTTTTTTATTTTTTAATGGACATATTATTAATATGGTTGGTCGTGATCACGCAGTAAATATACATAATTTATTAATAATTAATTACTGTAGAAAATATTATCATTACCTAATAAAAAATCCTCTTGGTTTTTAACGTGATAAAAAGTTAACAATTTTAATTTCTGATCTTTCGTAATAAAATATTCTAGCTACAAATACTCAGGTTTGAATGAGAAAGGAGCTCAATCAATACATCTTTTTTAATAATAAAATAAGGAGCTGACAAAGTAGCCTGCGACTCCCAGCGGCGAAGACAGAAGCAAAATTAAAAATCCGTTCAATTTAGATTGATCGCGTAAATACGGAGTATCGTCGGTCCAATCGGATTTAATTAAAATGCTTTACGCATTCCGCACTTTTCTTTATTGCTGTGTGCAGACAACTCGCCTCGATAGACAGACGGTAGTAAGAGTATACATAAAACTCTACATACATAATAAGCGATGCCCCCTTTATGAAACATTTGTCGAGCATTTATAGGAAAATAATACGTAGTTACATCCTCGACACTCATCATTAACAAATAAATCATAATTTTACCTCTACTTACTGGGAAGGACAAAGTAACACTTCATTGTCATGTTTATTTTTCTAGCAAACTCGAGCTTGTTATGACGGTAAGCTTATGTTAATCAAGAAATGCCTATTACAAGTGTGCTCCTATTGTTTATGATACAAATCCATAGAAAAACATGTTGAGCTGCCGAATAACGTTCACGGACTAATAATAGTAGACTTATGTCCGTTTTCAGTTTTCACCATCAATCCCTAATTTTTAAGTGACTCCTATAAACAAAATTCCTGTTATTTGTTACCATAGGGGTTACTTAAAAATTAGGGATTGATGGTGAAAGATGAAAACTTACCGCAGCCTTTATCACCCGCCTTGTCTATGACACCACCAAAGGACCTTCGTCCAGGCGTCCGCAATCCGACAACAGTCTCTGGACACCTGCTTGTCTCTGAAATGTAATTAAAAGTATCGAAGAAGTAGTAACTTCTGCTCAGGGGGAGAAAGTTAACATCCGAGTATCAAAATCAAAATTATCTTTATTTGTTAAGAGTAATTAAATTAGTACTTACATACAAATCGTCGAATGCTCTTAAGGAGCCTATACATGTCTCATTCTTTTTTTGCCCTACCAGCGCTTCGAGACAAACATTGACAAGTGCTGAGAAGAAGTGCCACAACAAACTCAGTCACCACTATCTGCCGGTTTAAAAATATAAAATAGTAGGAGGTTATAATACATTCAGAAACAAGTTACTTACCACGCGTTCCCGTTGATAGAAGGTAGCCTTAAGACTCCCATCTAGCACGAGACCGCGTGGCAGTTTTAAAAATATTGCTTTAGTAATGTATCTTTTTAAATTGAAATGTATCTAAGTTTGATTCAAGTCAAGAAAGTACGAGTAAGTGTTCGAGTTCTTATCTCATAATAGCTCAATACTACCTACAATGTTTGAGTCAGAATCATCCGAATTTGTGTAATTCCAAAAATACAAAATAAAGTTAAGTTAGTATAAAGGAGAGAAGCCTTACTACAAGTAATACCTGCCTATTAAGTACCGTAACTACCGTTTTCGTAACAATACAAGGGGCTAAACTTTGGAACATGGTCACGTGTTTTTGTAAACATTCTGCGGCGTGCTCCGCGCAAAGTTCGCGTGTTCCGCGAACAAGCCAACTGGAACACCAATTATAAGTTCGCAAGTACACTCCGAGCAAGTGCTTGTGCAACAACATTATTTTATTAGGTACTTACTGTTTAATGTTCACAATTTTGCCACCGTTTATTGATTTGGTAGGTACATCACTATTGTTTCTTCAAATATAGGCATATTACCTAAAACCGGAAATTAGAATCTGAATTATACAATTGTTTGACCTCAATAAAATAAAATGTTTGTTAATTCTTTGATTAGATTTTCTGTAGACAGCATATTTAAGAAGGTATTGATAAATGATACTTTTGCTGTTGATAAATGTAATTAAAAACTTAATATAAAACATAATGTTCAAAAAACAAAATATCAATTGAAATTAGGCTTTGATTGCAGTATTACATTATGTTAATCCATGCAAACTTTTATCCTAGTTACTTATGGTAGAGACAACTTATGTGATAATTAGTGACGGTAGAGTGAGCATATTCGTAGTAAAGTTTAACTCGGCAGCTTTCATGTTTGCGACTGGTAACTGAGCCGCCAAGGCGAGGGAACAATCGTGCGCCGGCTAATTGTGTTATGGCTAATCTAAGAGCCGGCTGATAATTATGTCTTTCGGGTGCCAATATTGCAAATAAAACACATAAAATTTCACCTAAGGACAGTGAAGCCGCCGACGAGAGCTAATATAAAATATAATAGAATATTACTTTTTATGTCAACTCTGCTACATTTTGGGAAGATGTGATATCCAGATAAGGGTTCCGTAAATATCCCCTGTTTGCAGAGGACGGGTTCCGCCGGCGCTGAGCTGGTGACAGATGAGCCAAGCGAGTTGTGTACTACGTCGCAATAAAACTTGATACGGCACTCGTGATGACCCGAAAATTACGAATAAATAGTATTAGTAGCAAAATGTTAACAAAGAATTATTTTTTTCTTTTTCTATGTGCATCTATGCTGTCGATCAAGTGCAGCTACACCGAACTCAGCCTGCTAGCGACCTCACCAGCGTATCTAGTTAGTGGGTCAATTTTTCAAAAATATCCAGTAATGTAATTATTATTACTGACGGGATTGCTACCATGTACCTCAATTTTGAGTTTCCGATATTTCGGCACTGTTACAAGCGCCATGGTCACGGAGTATGGTAGCAATCCCGTCAGTAATAATAATTATGTTAGTGACCATGAAAGTTTAAAACAATATTTAATTTTCAGTAATGTGTTACCGCTTTACAACGTTCTTTCAACTGGAAGAAAAATAGCAAACAGTTTTAGACACAGTATAAAAATACAAGTATAATGTTCAACTAGGATATTATAAAATTATCTCGAATATTCTAAGAATATTATTTCCCAAAACAACGCACCACATGATTTTTCTGAAATTGCGTTTCCTCGAATTCCCTGTTTGGAAAATTAAATCTTTTTTCCGGTTCAAAGTTGCCCTGTTATACATTAAACGTTCAAACTGCTAAGTGATTACATTAATCAACCGAAATAATCCAAAACATATTCCGGGCAGAGCCCATTACTATTATTAGTAACCGTTATTTCGGGCAAGCCCATGTGTTAGTATGTAACCTTTAACCCTAAATATGGTGTTAGTAGTCACGGGCTCATTAATTCGTAAACATGGCGTCCAGCCCTTACAAAATGGCGTTATAATTTAATTAATAATTTAATTTAAGTTTGAATTTCAATTTAAGAATTGGTTAATAATCTCACGTGTTATATTATTAACTGGCTGAGTTTATTACTCTAAGGTGACATTACAATTCCTATGGTCATTGGACAACGCAGTGCAATGGAGTGGAATAATTAAAAAAGATTATCCCAATAAGTATTACCAACCGATAATAGGTTTAATTCCTTTAACTGATCCTTTTGCTGTTATTTGCAAAAACCAAAGGTAAATCGAACCAGGTTTCCAATTCCTAGTAGAGTTAGCGAATCCGCGCGGAGTGGATTTAATTAACATCAGTCGAAACCGGCAAGAGAATGTCTCCAACTTCCTCATTGGCCCTAGAGCAATTCCAAGTATACCATCAATAAAAGCCTAATTAGAGTCATCAAACCTCTCAGTCATTCAATTAGAGCCATTAGAACTTCATAACTATGAGTTGTTTTCTATGTGTAAGCTGAGGACACGTGTCTCCAGCTGACACATCTGTATCTTCGTAAATATTTATGCTACGATAATGTATTATACCTCAAAAATTACAGTCGAATCCAAATAGTAGGCTTTCCACTTTTCAAGACTTTAGCTCAAATACTGTTAAAACCACGATCAAAAAACTATGTGCGAGCTGGAGTACCGTGTCTCCAGCTTACACATCTGTATCTTCGTAAATATTTAAGCTACATCAATGTTTTATATCTCATAAATTAAAGTCGAATAAAAAAACCCGACTTCAATTCTTTCAAAGCTTTATTTCGAACCGTTTTCGAACTACGAACCGATACGTATGTGTAAGCTGGTGACACGTAACACACGGTGGATTATTAAAACCGTATAAGTTAGAGTTGCGTTTTAAAGATCAAATAATTCGTTATAATTGAAGTACACACGAGACATAATTTCAAATCTCTAGGCCTCTTAGTTTCAGAATTAAAAGCCAAAAACTATTTTCCCGCCAAATAATTCAAATAATATGGGTCGACTGCGACGTTGCCGTTCCGTGCGTCCACTAGAGCAGTCGAATTTGAACCTAAAAACTAGTACTGTTTGAATCATTTTTATTTGTAGTTTAAATCATTTAATTTCGATTATAAGAATTTTAGACTAGGAGCCGGCTGATTTGTGTATTGAGTACCTAATAACCTATAAAATATTTTGATAATAAGTTTTTATTTTGATCACAATGTTTTATTTAATCGAGGCAAAAACATTGCATCTATACTAATATTATAAATGTGAAAGTAACTTTGTCTTGCTTTCACGCCTAAACCACTGAACCGATTTTGATGAAATTTGGCATAGAAATGGTTGAGTCCCGGGAAAGGACGTAGGATAGATTTTATCCCAGTTTTTGAAATATGATAAAGATTTTCATCATTATCATATCATCTGAAAATCTATATATATAAAAATGAAACCCGTTTCGCGTTGTCACGGCATCACGTGTGAACGGCTGAACCGATTTCGATAATTCTTTTTTTTAAATGTTTGTGGAAGTCCAAGGATGGTTCTTACGGAAAAAAATATTAAGAAAATCTCTACGCTAAGGCGGTACGAAGTTCGCCGGGTCAGCTAGTTATAAATAACTTGAAAAAATCGAGTATTCGGGTAGCCCTAGTGATACTCTACCTCTGGGCTTCGGCTTGACAGTACTTTTTGGCGCCCCCTATCAATGTGTTTGGTGGGACAGTTCAGTTTAGTGGGTCTTTTATAGCTGAGACGGTTCATTGTTCAATACAATCAATTCTTTCCTCTCTATTATTTTAGGTGCCTTATGTACGTATAGATTACGCACATTCTTTTTATATGAACGTAAGGGTGGGATTTAGGGGGTCACAAAACCGGTTTTACCGAAACCGAAAAAAAAACTGTATTCAGACATGGCAAAACCAGGTTATTCTTGGAAATATAATAGCTAGAATGAAATACTAAAGTAACAATCAAAAACGTTTTTATTCAGCTCGATTATTATCACAGATCAATTAACATTTTTAATAATTAAGGTAGATACACTTTACTAGAAATCCGATGATCTACGTTCTTGTCGGGTATCACTAATGAAATAAAATTCCTACTTCATAAAACTAATTAATCAGGTAAATTATTTATCACAGATCGATCAACTTTTAATAACCTAGGTAGGGTAAGGTGGGGCACAATGTTACACGGGGTACAATGTTACAATGCATATTTCTGGTATACACGTTTGTCAAGCTCATAAGAGCTGCTGAACTGAGCCGCTGAACATCATACAACTAATAGAAAGGGACGGAGAAATATGCATTGTAACATTGTGCCCCACCTTACCCTATACTTTACTGTGTAGTAGAATACTGGTGATCCACGGTCGGGTCGGGGAGGTTTCCGGCTTTTTTTTTTTTTTGAAGGGACGCGCGCTGGTAGCTGGAGGAGCTTTTCCAGCTTCACCGGGCAGAGTGGCGAGTACAGAAGGTACTCTAGCCGTTTGGCGATCGTCGGTGCGCGTGCCGACGAGGCCGAGTGTGGGCTTCGCGAAGCGAAAGCGAAGACGTTCGCGATCGGGCCGTAGATTCCGGCTACTGGGACCGCAATTAACTGGGACAGTGGTCCCAGTCGCTGGATCGATAAAAATTAAATATTTTTCTTCCAGCGACTAGGTTCACTCATAGATAACTTAAAAAAATATATTATTCATTCCAAAATCGGTATCGTACTAAAAGGACAATGACCAAAAGTGGTCCAAATGTCCACCACTAATGAGACCTATATTGGCTTATGGTCCATTAAATACAGATTAACTTTCAGTATGGGACGAAAAATAAATAAACTGTCAGTAAAAAGTTATGACTGTATGAAAAATTGTAGTAGTTTACGCGCTAATCTCATGAACTACTGGTCCGATTTGAAAAATTCTTTTTGTTATGGATAGCCCATTTATCAAGGATGGTTTTAGGTTATATAACATCACCCTACAACCAATAGGGGCGGAGCAGCGACCACCCGACCATAATTCCAATATTGTTCTTTCTTCTGAGTTTTTTTTTTCTTTTAGCGAGAATCTAACACGGCACACTAAGCGACATGACATAATGACATGCATAGATTAATCCGAAATGTGCGATGGATAGAATGATATCAAGAACATTAATTTTCAGATGAAAAGGTAAAAACATGACTTTTCATTCAGTCTTAAACTTTTTACTGACAGCATATTTTTGATTGCGGTTTGGTTATAATGAATCAGTATTTAGTAGACTATTTTACTACATAGGTGGTGGTTGACATTTGGACCACACTCCATACATTTTTGATCATTGTCCTTTATGAATGGTCCCAGAAAAGTATTTAATTTTTACTGATCTGGCGATCGGGACCGCGGTCCTAGTTGATTGCGGTCCCAGTTGGCGGAAACCTCGGGTCGGGTATCACTCATCCATCAGAGATTCGTAAATCTAATTAATCTATTTAATTACCACAGATAAATCATATTTTACTAACTAAACTTAAACTGTTTCCAGTGTTGCCAGTAGGGTCTTGTCAGAAATTACCAGAAATAGAAAAAAAAGTAACCCTCACACGTGCGATTGATATTATTATCATATTGATTCATAAAGCTGATTCGTACTAACAACTTTCATCTTCGACTCTTATCTTACCAATCAGCCAAAATTCATACAAAGTGTTAAAATTAATTGGAAATCATCAACATTTTGAGTGTCACGTTTCAATTTAAATAATTTGTAAATTGACACTATTAATATTTTTTTACTGAATAACCTGTAAAAGTTAATTTTACAAATTCCGAAAAATCACCTAAAAGTAACCTTTTCATTAGTGTAACCTAAAAGTAACCAAAGCAGTTCAAAAATCAGCTAAAAGGTTACAAAAGTAACCTTCTGGCAACACTGACTGTTTCTCAATATTGCAGTCAACTGTCATCTTTTTTTTTAATACAAGTTTTACGGCTATGGATATAGATCCTTACGGCCAATTCTGTGCAAAATGCTGTGTTTCGTCTATTTTGTGATGTCTTAGTAGTGATTGTGATTTGTGATGTTAATATTGTTAATTTTTTTTTTTCAACAAAAGAAGAAGAATTCAATGAGGGCTTTCGCGATTGGAAAATCCTGAAAGTGCTTCATGAGCTCTATCAAACGGTTCAAACGGTATTAATAATAGGTTACAGAATAAACTGGATCTATCCGAAACTTCAATGTTTCCAGCTTCCATACATTTGGTAAAGTCACATTATTTTAAAAACTACATATGATATCGTTAAACTGATTACTGATTCTAAAAGTGCTTCACAAGCTCTATCCAATGGTATGGTATCAATAATAGGTTACAGAATAAACTGGATCTAACCAAAAATTCAATGTTTCCTTCTTCCATACATTTAGTACTACCACAGTCATGACACTCATCTCTTGACAATATTATAGCAAGTAAAGCCTAAAACCAATGTTTTTCATTAATAATTTAAAATAAGAATACAATTTACGAGTTTATTTTAAGTATTTATTATTAAATTAAAAAAATTACACTTCTAATATTGTGTGTCTGGCATACATTTAGTATGGAAGCTGGAAACATTGAATTTTCAGATAGATCCAGTTTATTCTGTAACTTATTATTGGTACCGTTTGAAAGAGCTCATTAAGCACTTTCAGGATCAGTAACCAGTTTTTTAATATCTTGTATAGTTAAGAAATAATCGAGTGAGATCACTTAACGTTTCCACCCTGTATAGTTGTTGCCCATTTTTGCCACTTGACGTGGCAGAATCGTGGGACTTCACGGTATTTAAATAAAAATTAAAGTGGTTGCGTTTAGAAACGCCACAAATATTTGAGTCTTTGGAAACAAGTTCGTTATTATACTTGTATATTAAAATATAATTTTGTTTTACCTAGCTTTTTCTTATTAATAAAATATAGGTTATTAAGTACTCAATACAGAAATCAGCCGGCTCCTAGTCTAAAATTCTTATAATCGAAATTAAATGATTTAAACTACAAATAAAAATGATTCAAACAGTACTAGTTTTTAGGTTCAAATTCGACTGCTCTAGTGGACGCACGGAACGGCAACGTCGCAGTCGACCCATATTATTTGAATTATTTGGCGGGAAAATAGTTTTTGGCTTTTAATTCTGAAACTAAGAGGCCTAGAGATTTGAAATTATGTCTCGTGTGTACTTCAATTATAACGAATTATTTGATCTTTAAAACGCAACTCTAACTTATACGGTTTTAATAATCCACCGTGTGTTACGTGTCACCAGCTTACACATACGTATCGGTTCGTAGTTCGAAAACGGTTCGAAATAAAGCTTTGAAAGAATTGAAGTCGGGTTTTTTTATTCGACTTTAATTTATGAGATATAAAACATTGATGTAGCTTAAATATTTACGAAGATACAGATGTGTAAGCTGGAGACACGGTACTCCAGCTCGCACATAGTTTTTTGATCGTGGTTTTAACAGTATTTGAGCTAAAGTCTTGAAAAGTGGAAAGCCTACTATTTGGATTCGACTGTAATTTTTGAGGTATAATACATTATCGTAGCATAAATATTTACGAAGATACAGATGTGTCAGCTGGAGACACGTGTCCTCAGCTTACACATAGAAAACAACTCATAGTTATGAAGTTCTAATGGCTCTAATTGAATGACTGAGAGGTTTGATGACTCTAATTAGGCTTTTATTGATGGTATACTTGGAATTGCTCTAGGGCCAATGAGGAAGTTGGAGACATTCTCTTGAAACCGGCACCGACGAATTAATTTCCGGGAAACCGATTTAGGTAAAACGATCGGTTTTAGGCCTCACTACTTAGTCAGGTTTCATAAAAACATGAGTCTGGTGACTCTTTCATAATGTTGCTCAGTATGTACTTAGGTAGATACATCTCTAAAATTATTACATTAATTTCGTACACACACTGAAAAATCATTTACTACCTAATCGAAACTCGTTCGATATTTTAAGTAGGTACAACCTTGGAAACAGTTTTGCTGAGGCAAGTTCATATTTCAAATATTCATATTTTAAGAAATTTTTCTTACAAACAAAATTGTTATAAAAATATTATAAGCAAGCACATTGTTGTGCAAATCAAATGAAAGGTTAATTTGAGAACAGTTTTTGGTTAAATTTTATGAGCTTGATTAAATATTAATAAAATAACAAGCAGAGAATATCTTTTTCGCTAAATCTTTCATAATTTAATTCTAATTAGAGATTGAAGGTTGTATTCAAATTTTAAACGGCAGCTTGACTGAAATAATGAGAGATTTTGGGTTACAAGTATTTAAACCTGGCTGAATACAGTCGAATATACAGGGTGGAAACGTTAAGTGATCTCACTCGATTATTTCTAAACTATACAAAATATTGAAAAACTGGTTACTGATCCTGAAAGTGAGCTCTTTCAAACGGTACCAATAATAGGTTACAAAATAAACTTGATCTATCTGAAAATTCAACGTTTCCAGCTTCCATACTAAATGTATGCCAGACACACAATATTAGAAGTGTAATTTTTTATTGAATAATAAACTCTTAAAATAAACTCGTAAATTGTATTCTTATTTGAAACTAGCGGCCGCCCGCGACTTCGTACGCGTGGATCCCGTTTTACCCCCTTCATATTATCTTACGCGGTTTAGATTTTTTCATACAAATGTTTTTTCCCGCTAACTCCCGTTCAAAGACAAAGACAAAGACAAAGACATTTATTTGCAAAGAATAGGTTGATACAGATAGTGTTGTAAATACAGAGTGCTCTATTCTGCTAAAATACATTAACATGCAAATTTTTTGTCCAGAAATTCCTGAACACTGTAAAAGCAGGAAGTGGTTAGCCATTCCCTAAGCTTTCTGGTCATTACTTTTGCAGGACCTATTTTAAATCTTTCAGGAATTTTGTTATAAACCTTAATGCACATAGAATAACAATTTTTATGACAAAGTGCGATTTTTGGGCAGAAGTCAAATACTAGTCTATTTGCTGACCTTGTGTTTCTCGGGTATACCTCAGCAGCAGTTTTAAACAATTTTGGATGTTGTGTTACAAATTTGTAAATTTCAAGTATGTACATCCCGGGAACAGTGAGTATGCCTAGTTTCACAAATAATGGTTTACATGTTTCAAAGGGCCCTTTACAACATAGAGCTCGTATGCATTTTTTTTGAGCTATGAAAACCCTTTGTATATCGGTACCATTTCCCCAAAGTATGAGCCCATAGCTTATAACAGAAGCAACATATCCGTAGTAGGCACTTAACGATACACTCAGAGAAGTAATTCTTGTCAATCTTCGAAGGACGTAAACAAATCTATTAATTTTTTTACACACATTGTCAATATGGCATGAAAAGTTTAAGTTTTTGTCCAATAAGATACCTAAAAATGTCAAATTATTTACGTGGTCCAAGGTTATTTCATTATTATAATTTATGTCCATTTTAATTTCTTTACGTCCTTTTACATTGAATTGCATATATTTCGTTTTAGCTAAATTAGCAGTCAGATTATTAAGGTTTAGCCATTTCATTATGTCATTTATAGTATTGTTAATGTCATATTCATAGAGATTTAATTTGTCAGCGTTACATTTGATTATTACGGAAAGATCATCTGCAAATAAAATACACCTATGTTTGGTAGCAGATGGTAAGTCGTTTATATAAAGTAAGAAAAGTAGCGGTCCCAAGACGCTGCCTTGGGGTACACCAAATCTGTTAGATTTGTAAGTAGATCGGCATGTGCTATTTTCGTGATTTGATTTGGTTATTTCAACACACTGGTGTCTGTTCTCCAGATATGTTTTAAACCACTGTAGCGCGTTTCCACGTACTCCATATATTTCTAACTTATCCAGCAATATGTCATGAACTACCCGATCAAAGGCTTTAGACATGTCAAAAAAAAGCGCAGTAGCACATTGTTTTGAATTTAGGCCAAGGACAACTTCATGGACCAGGTTGAAGCAAGCTAGAGTAGTGGATTTTCCTTTTTGGAAACCATTTTGTTCTGGATTGATAATGTTAAACTTTAGACAAAATTTCATTAGCCTAGCTTGCATAGCCTTTTCAAATATTTTTGATAGCACAGGTATCAACGTTATAGGGCGATAGTTACCAATTTCAGACGTGTCCCCTTTTTTGTATATGGGCTTAACTATAGAAAACCTCAATTTTTCAGGAAACTGTCCTGTCTCAAAAGATAAGTTAATGAGATATCTTAATACAGGAGCTAATTCATGGCTACAGTATTTTAAAATTTTTGTAGGAATTTCATCATACCCACATGCATTAGAATTTTTAAGAGACTGGATTAAATTTATCGTCTCTTTTACATTTAAAGGTTCCAAGAAGAGGGAGTTAGGAGTAGATTTTAAGTTAGTTAATACTTTTCTTTTTCTATCGTTGTCATAAATAAATTTGTCACCACATATGTCAGTATAATAGTCGTTAAAAGCTTGAGCTATTTTGTTTGTATTTGTTATTATATTACCATTTAAGTCAATCTTTGAAATACCTAGCTTCAGTTCGCGGTTTTTTGTTTCATTGTTAATGAGAATCCATGAGGCCTTGCATTTATTCTGACTATTTAGTAAAAATTTATTACTACAATTTTTTTGTGCCGTTGAAATACATTTTTTGAGTATTTTACAATATTTTACATAGTTTTCTTTTTTAGTTTTGTCAGTATTTCTATAAGAGGCAAAGCGAAGCAATCTTTTCCTTTTAGTAGATATTTTTAAGCCTCTTGTGATCCATTTTTGTTTTTGAGGTTTATTATTAATTTTTAACTTTACCTTTGGAAAACACAAATTATAAAGCAAACACAAAGTTTCATGAAATATATTAAATGCTTCGTCCATATTTTTCTCTTGGCATACCTCGGAAAAAGTCAATGATTTCAGGTAGTTACAAAATTTGTTTTGGTTTTCATTACAGAAATCTCTTTTATATACAATCCGGTGTTGCACTAATGGCACTTTTTGAACGGGTATACTGAGCATTTGTGCAGTGTCATGGTCAGATAGTTGTAGTGGCAATACTCTTCCGACACCATGTTTTATATTACTAAGTATGTGATCTATACAATTTTCGCCTCTGGTAGGTTCGTTTATGTGGAGAGTAAGGTCAAAATTTTTGGCAATATCCATTAAGTAACGAGATTCTTTAGTACATATTAGGGTATTTATATTAAAGTCACCAGTGATAATGATTTTTTTGTTGTTATGTCTTCTAAATATGTCGGTAATTACTGCTTCTAGCTTAGCCAAGAAAGTATTTGCATATTTGTTATGTGAGGAGTATACGCAAAGTATGATTAAGTTATGAGCGAGTACTTCTACCCCACAACATTCAAATATATTTGGTACGACGTATTTACCGAAGCAGGTTAACTCTTTGTAGAGTAGTCCCCGCCTCAGCAGTATACATGTACCTCCTCGTTTTGTTTCTCTACAGTAGGTAGCGGCTAATTCGTAACATTTTAGTGTTAAATTTCTTTCCTCGCCCCTCTTTACAAATGTTTCCGAAAAACAGAGTGCATCCGGTTTAGTTTTATTGTCTTCTAATTCTGACATAGTTATTTGTATTAAATCTTTTTTAGATAAAAAGCTTGCTATATTTTGGTGGAATACAATAAAGGGTTCATTTTTTATGGATTTTTGGTCTTTTTGGTTGTTATGAGTCACGAAAAAAGTTATTTCCTAGGTCAGTCTTATGTGTTACAGATGCAAGCTTTTTAGGTTTAAAGAAGTCTAGTATTAATGTTTGTTTGGTCAATTTAGTTGGTGAGTCATGCGTTGTAGGTTTAGTTTCCCTTGTCGTTCGTCTATTACACATTGAAGTTATTCTTGTAGCACGTATTTGGCGCCTGATAAAATCATAATTTAGGTATTTTCGATCATAATCAATAGAGTCCATTAGTATATTTAAGTAATAGCATGTGTCATGAATATAGCTCTGATAGTGATTTTTGTTCTTAAAAAAGTAACAATTTGAAAACCTTTTACATAACAAAGTAAGCTCTCTATTCAACAATGTACTATTGACATGCCTGCAATTCATTACATTCATTACAATAATTGTCTGATTTTGCAACGATTTCAACAATGTATATAATTCTAATATGGTAATCATTGGATCGCGGTCATTTTCCCCAACACACAATACAAGTTTATCCAATTTATTAATTCCTAAGTTTTGGCAGGTTTTTAATACTTCTACCGTGGGAGCGTCAGGTTTTATAAATGCTGATATTTGGTATTTGTCGCATTTATACTTATTTCTTGTTTTCGTTAGAGCTGCTGCAAGTCCGGTGCATTGTTGGGTTCCAATAATAATTATTCTTTGAGCTGAATGTTTTTCGTCGGTGTCATCGTCGCTATGGCTTAATTTATTACCATATCTAGAAGATGAAGTCTCGGCGCATTTATTATTATCCAGATATAGCTTGGTTCTAAGTTCATCGACTTGTATTTGTAGTGCAGCTATTTCCCCCTCGGCCATCAGCAATTGTTGTTGCAGTTTTTCAATTTTTTCTTGAAGAGCTGATGTGTATTCAGTAGTTACATTTCTAGTGGCGGTGTCAGTCATGTATCTAGGAGAGAATGATGACGTTGAACGTCTTATTCTGTTTTTCCTCGTCGGTGTTACTGTTGACAGGAGGTCAGATTTATTCGGTGTTGAGGTTTGGCACATTTTCATCAGAACTTCGATTTCCTTACTCAGTTTGCCTATCTGTTTCTTTAATTCGTTGTTCTCTATAATAGTACTTTCCAACTCGTTTTGTGTCGTCATAAGACTTGTTGTGAGGTCATTTATTTGTTCTCTAAGGTCTTCCGTGTCCAAAGGAATGAAGTCCACACTCTTTGAGAATCTTTCCGTTACAGTATCATCGGAAGAATATTCATCCCCGAAGTCTAGAGTGTCATTTGTATAGGAGTCCTTTGGGCTTTGCTGTGATGATTCCAGTGTTAGGTTAGAATACTTTGATGTGGTCGGTAATTGTTTCCTCAATGTTACATTTGAGACTTCTTTGTCATTACTCGTAGTGTTAGTGGGTTTTATTGGCTTAGGGTTCAGTTTGCACACCCGACACTTAACTTTTGCTCTCTTTTCTGGTACCATTAGTCTATACAGCTTTTCAGACAGGCCAATGCAATCAAAATCATATCGTTTGTTGCATTGTGAGCATAATATAGTTTCATTTTTTTCCCTTTTCAGCTTACACTTACTGCACACAACTGGATTTTTGCAATAAGATTTGTCGTCTTTTCTTCCCTTAGACTCCATCATTAATTAAAAAAAAAATAAAAAGTGGAAAAAAAATCAAAGTGTCAAAAATACAGCACTGGCAAAAAGCAAAAAGTAACTTTCTAGTCTCTCTGGCGGTGGGATTTGAACTTGGGTTCACTGCGTATGGAACCACACTTCATCCAATTGCGCTATCTGTCGATGATAATGGAGTGGCGAATTTGTCTATTATGTATCAACTGGAGCTTATACGTGTTTTAGAAAGTCCGTTGACTGTCATTGGTTCATGAGTCACACACAACACGTCTATTTGTTGCACTTTGTTTATTCACCTTCACTTCGTAGAAAAAATACGTTCACTGTATTAGCGTTTTTGATAATTTAACTTCACTGGATTGTTTATTGGAGAGTTTTTTGTAACAGTTAGTTGGTAAATATGTTTAACTTCGCGTATTATATACTGGTTAGGCTTAAAGTCGCAAGTGACACGAATTTGGAAATATTTACTACGGAGCTTTGCGCAACACAGCCGCTCGGTGCGGGGCGCGCGCGGGGAGTTCCCGTGGGAATTTTGCAATATCCTGTTGTAACTAAGCTTTGAGTTTACTAAGGTACCTGCATGCCAAATTTCAAGCGTCTAACTTAAGCAGTTTAGATTTTTCATACAAAAGGATTTTCCCGCTAATTCCCGTGCCCGTGGGAATTCCTAAGTATCCTATAACCTGCCCAGGAGTACGAAGAATAATTGTACCAAGTTTCGTTAAAATCCGTCAAGTAGTTTTTGTTTCTATAAGGAACATACAGACAGACAGACAGACAGACAGACAAGACAGACAGACAGACAGACAGACAAAAATTTTACTGATTGCATTTTTGACATCAGTATCGATGACTAATCACCCCCTGATAGTTATTTTGAAAATATATTTCATGTACAGAATTGACCTCTCTACAGATTTATTATAAGTATAGATTATTCACGGAAAAAAATGGTTTTAGGCTTTACCTACTTGCTATAATATTGTGTGTCATAACTGTGGTAGTAACTAAATGTATGGAAGAAGGAAACATTGAATTTTCGGATAGATCCAGTTTATTCTGTAGACCTATTATTGATGCCATTAGATAGAGCTTGTAAAGCAATTTTAGAATCAGTAATCAGTTTTACGATATCATGTGTAGTTTTTAAAATAATGTGACTTTACCAAATGTATGGAAGCTGGAAACATTGAATTTTTGGATAGAACCAGTTAATTCTGTAACCTATTATTAATACCGTTTGATAGAGCTCATGAAGCACTTTCAGGATCAGTAACTAGTTTTTTGAAATCTTGTATAGTTTAGAAATAATCGAGTGAGATCCTTATCGTTTCCACCCTGTATATCATGAGTACTTGTGATTACGCGAAGATAATATTTTCTTTAGGTATTTACATCAATAACATAATATTTCTTTGTTCGTTTCACCAGAGTACTGTTCACACACATTTCTTTTGGGATTGAAAGACAAGAGAAGCTCAGTTCAAATATAACCATTACGTATCCGCAATACGATCTCCTCGATGTACGGTTTAATACTGTTGAAAACGATAACTTTTCTTTTGTGTATTTTTATTTAACCGAGATGTCTGAAGACACTGGCTAGCGAAAACGAGGCTCGAGATTTATCGTTCCGTATTTATATTTGTGGAAACGAAGGTAATTTTCCTTTTGTTATACGCAACAATACGGTTTATATCTTGTTGTCATGGTTCCAATAATTTGGAAGCTCCTGAAATACGGTAATTTGTGGAAATGTTTCAGTGTACACGAAAATGTGGTCGGCTTTTAAATTTCTTATGTGATGGTTTTATCATGATGGGGCATCGAACCTCTCGTGAAGGATTTGGGTTTTGTAATTACTTGGTCGGGCGCGCTGATAGCCTATCGATTGTGCGCAAACGAACCCTCTAATTGAGACGTCTTGTATCGCGCCGCTCACGCGGGTCACTGGTTCGAGCCCGCTCGAGCCGCGCTCAGCTACTAGCTACCGGCAAGGCGATGGAGATTGAGTAGACACTACCATAAATTTTAAAACTTTTTTTAATAATCTCTCTGTCTAAACCACAGAACCGATTTTTATGAAAGGCATAGAGATAGTTTGAGTCCCGGGAAAGGACAAATGATAGTTTTTATCCCGGTTTTTGAAACAAGGACGAGCGCAATAAAGTTTTTCAGTGAGAGACAAAATTTCAATCGGGCATAGCCGCGTGCGTAAATAGCTAGTACTCAATATGCAGCTTAATAAACTCCTTCCTCTTCCCTAAAATAAATGAAAAATACATAATACACTCATGCTCTGGTTAGAGATTTTACAAAAAAAAAAAATAGACTTGCTTAAAAACTTTATAATACTTTCCATGCTTGACTAAAAATAAAGGCTTGGGATAGCAACAGCGTGAAGGCGAATGGAGATCAAGAGACGTATTCGCCCGCGGACCTCCACTCAAGCAGACATCATCTCATTTCCAATCGGAATAATTAGGGTCCTATTTCATGTCCGCATCGATTAATACTCGTAGGTACCTGATTGCTTTTGGATTTTGCAGATAAACAAGTTATTTACATGAGAATGAGAAGAAATTACACTCTTGTAGCGGAATTTTGGGCTGACCTTGTAAGTTTGTTGTCGACACGATACTTAAGAAGAAGATTACATGAGATGACATCATTGTAAAGAAACGTTTCATTTATTAGTTGCTGTAGTGCATTCGTACAGCAGTAAAAACTCTGAAATGACCACAATGCTGGATGATGTCTTAATCTAAGTCAAAATTTATCCTAAAAGAAATTGCGTTTACCAGCTTATAGATGGTCCACAAGTTCCACAACAAACTCGTAAGAATGTAAAGAAAAACAAAAGAAAGTCTGGAAAAATGGCTTCCAAGTTGGAATGCTCGCTGACTTATTTTGTGTTAGCATGGGCTTGAGTTAAATTAAACCTCACCCAAGACGGAAGATCTAAGAAATATATTGACTATGATGGAACGTTTTTGCCTAAAAAGAAGAGTCTTCTTTTAAAGATTTTCGCATCATAAAAATATAACTTTTATACTTACACGAAAATTACCCACAGTAAAAGCAATCAATTTCAAGCTTCCGTCCCCATATCAACGGCCTTCAAAGGCCTAATAAAGCTTTAAGTTTCACAAAGGCAGTTTAGTTGTCCGAGTAACCGAATGAAGGAGCCACGGCCCTTGAGCGATAAAACTGCGAAATTGGACCCGCGCTGGTGACACGCAGTCGCTTTAGCTGTTAAGGCCTTTAAAAGGTTACGTAGAGTATACTCGTAGATAACAATTATATTATTATTTAAATTGTTTGTAAAATCCATAATTATAGCTATCCAGAGGAGTACCTATAATGAGACAAACCACTTTGTGAGGTAATTTAAATGAGTATGAGTAAAGAATTTTTCGAAATTCCAAACAGAAAGAAAGAAATTGCTTTTATTGGCTCTTATGTACTCAAAACGCATTTAAAAAAAATAATTCAACTTTTAAGATATCATGAAAATGAATTCAATTAAAATATTGTAGTTCATTATTATGTAGTCCCTTTTCAGGGTAATTATCATTGCAATAGTCAGTTTATAGCTCGGGGTTCACTACAATCTGCTGCGACACTGGCGGCATATTTCATGAGCACACCGCAACAGGTGGCTGCGACGTCTCACCATCCAACGGTTTTCGTGTTCATGCTATGGATTTCATGAACTAGACTATTCTATTATTATTATTTTATTTGTCTATCCACGATCACCACGAGTCAGAAAATAATGTCAGATTTTCTCGAGTGAAAATCTATTCTGGAGATACATTGGATACATATTTTTTCTGGCTAGAGTGTTATTTTTCTTTTACAAGCGCGTTAATAACAGAAAACTATTTGTAAAATGGTCCACATTTATTAAATTGAGAGTGATAAATGACACACTCTTCTGCCGCTGTCTTGGCTAATTAAGATTTAACGAGAAACAATTAGTCAAGTTAAAATGGGACAAACAGTTTTGATGTCGAAAAATATCTTTACATATTTTTACTCAAAGTTTCAAGAACAACTAATTTTTATTAATAGCCCACAATCCAGCAACAATAAAATGATTAGCTACTATTGATTATTATTGGTTAACACACATTAAGAAATCCAAATGTAGGTAAGTACCATTAAATCGATCTAGCACTTTTAACACTTTTTAGTTAGTAACGACCGCGACCACCTTTTCGCTGTCGCGACGAGTGCTGCTCGCATCGTGGAAATTCTCAGCGTGCCATGCATCGTCCGCTGTCGCAGGACATTGGCAAAGCGAGCATTTTTCACTTCGCAAGGAATTTCTGCAAAAATGCGATTTTATCTAAGACAAACTTTTAATTTGTCAGCAGCAGAGCGTTGCACTAACGTCAAATAAAAGTTAGTTGATGTATTTCATTGTGGAATACAAATTGTAAAACTTTTAGAAGTCGTTTATTTACACCGAAGGGAAACCAAGTTTAAAATAATGGAGATGAATGTGCTTGTTTATTATCATTTCAGAGACCATTATGTGGGGATAATTTTGTAATTACAAGATATAAAAACATCGTCATGCTTTGGAAGGTCGCTAATGTTTGGGTTTTGTTCTTTAGAAATAATATGAAACAAAAAGGACAGGGAAAAGAGAGCGCTCTATTTTTGTTTATTGTTCATCATTTCATTTTGTTCCGACCCCAAACGAAACCTCTAAGGTTCCGTGCCTCAAAAGGAAAACAGAAACCCTTCTAGGATTCTTTCAGTGTTGTTCGCAACTGTCATTCAAGACCCTTTTTTAGGAGTGTATGAATGTGACCGTATGTTTTTGTAAATAAAAGGGCTAAGTACCTTTATCTTGCATCATGAGATAAGATAAAGAATAAGATAATAGAGATAAGATTTCGCAATAATAAAGTGAATCGTGTCATTCAAAATTGTAATGTTAACTTTGTGTTTGAATCCAACATTAATATTCTAGGCGAGGAAATAATTACTGAACTTTCAGTGTGCAAGGCCCGTTCGCGCTTGACCGGGGTTTTCCTTGAAAGCTTTATCCTCCTCATTCACGAGTTCAAAAATTTACCTAATCCCAACTAATATTATAAATGCGAAAGTAACTCTGTCTGTCTGTCTGTCTGTCTGTCTGTCTGTCTGTCTGTCTGTCTGTCTGTCTGTTACGCTTTCCCGCTTAAACCTCGCAACCGATTTTGATGAAATTTGGCATAGAGATAGTTTGAGTCCCGGGAAAGAACATAGGATAGTTTAAGTTTGGATGTCATGATGTCTGGATGTTTGGATGTCTGGATGTCTGGATGTTTGTTCCTCTTTCACGCAAAAACTACTGAACGGATTTGGTTGAAACTTTACAGTATTATTGTTTATAAGCCAGGCTAACATATAGGCTATAATTTATGACGATATTATGTGACAAACTAAAATTCAATAAATAGTTAAGAGGCAGGAAATATCTTTAAAAACGCCATCTATCGACGTGCTTTTGACGGTCGTAAACATTCATGAGAGCGAAGCCGTGAAACGTATCATTAGTCCTAAATTAGTACCTAACTAAATATTACATTTATAGAACTGTTCATAATATTTAAAATATAATAAATAAAGATATTTTATGTAATTGAATCATTCACTGTGTTTAAACGAGCAAATCAAAGTCTAAATTAGTGACCGCCATCTAGCGACGTGCTTTTGACGGTCGTAAACATTCATGAGAGCGAAGCAGTGAAACGTACCATTAGTCCTAATTAGTAATTAAATATTACATTTATAGAACTGTTCATAATATTTAAAATTCAATAAATAAAGATATTTTATGTAATTGAATCATTCACTGTGTTTAAACGAGCAAATCAAAGTCTAAATTAGTAACCGCCATCTATCGACGTGCTTTTCACGGTCGTAAACATTCATGAGAGCGAAGCCGTGAAACGTATCATTAGTCCTAATTAGTAACTAAATATTACAAACTGTTCATAATATTTAAAATTTAACAAATAAAGAAATTTTAAGTAATTTAATCATTCACTGTGTTTAAATGAGCAAATCAAAGTCTAAATTAGTGACCTTTTACAAACTTCCATACAAATTCTTACTATGTGCCGCCATCTACCGAAATTGATATTACGGTGCGGTTCAGCAGCGGACGAATAGGTTGGGCGCGTCGCGTCGCGGGGGTGACGAGAAGAGGGCGCTCATCGTTGAGTGCACGACCCTAATTTAGAATTACTTCGTTATTATTTTCATTATCTATAATGAGATAGGTAATTGGTTCATTTCTTTTTGTAACTAGCGGTTGTTACTTATAACGAGTTAGGGTTTTTAGGGTTCCGTAGTCCTGACAAGGAACCGGAATTTTTTGTATGGTCGAAAGGAGGCGCGTTTTAAATAAGTTCAAATAACCACTGTCTAGATGTTGTGGAGGTATAGGTACCTACCTATAAAATGTATCCTTAAAAATCAATTAGGGGGCCTAAGGGGATAAAAGGCGGGGTTGGAAGTTTATATGAAAGTCCTATGTGTTTGAAGTAAGAGAATTGAAATTTAAAATGTATGCTCTATAGACTGATAATGTATTTGTATAACTCAAAGGTTGCTGGCTGACTGACTGTCTATGATTGAGTGATCTATCAACGCACAGCCCCACTGGACGGACTGGGCTGAAATTTGACATGCAGGTAGATGTTATGACGTAGGCATCCACTAAGAAAGAATTTTATGAAACTCCACCGCTAAGGGGGTAAAAAGGGGTCCACGCGTACGAAGTCGCGGGCGGCCGCTAGTCCCTTTATAATTGCCGCGTGCTCGTTAGGCCAAGCAACGTGACGGTGACGCTCCTGAAAAATAACGGTAAAATAACGGTGCTTCGAATATAACGAACCGTAGCCACCAACAACGTGGCGGTTAAAGTTTCAGGGTTCCATGTAAAAATTGACAATAAGAGACTAGATTTTTCATCTAGTCAATTTCCAACTGTCTTAAGTAAAGCTACATTTTTGCAATTTAATAGGTACTTATTTTTATAGTCGGTACAGTTCTAACTATACGAGTTACATCTCTTACCTATCGTTGAAAAACAGCAGGAAGGAAAACTCAAATATTATAAAGATGAAAAATAACGTTTACCTAAAGATGTTACGGCAGGACCCTTGATGGAAAGCGACTCGATCTCGAAGGACAATTTGCAGCGTAAAGGGAAATGCGTCGGCGACGTCGGCGTCCATTCAGCGGCCGCTCTGATGGCCCACAGGGAAACATTTCGGTCGGGAAATTACCCCATTTACCGTGCACGTGCAAGTTTTTCAACACCTTGAATTTCGTTCCCTTTGGACGTATACAGAATGTATTGATATTTTTTCCTTCTTTTTGCACTTGTTCTGGGATTTTTTATCAACATACGAGTATGAATGGACGTGGGTTTTCAAAGATCATTAATATCTCGTTTACCATTATACAGAACCGTCATTTCATTTTGCTCGCACGTAGCCTAATTTTTACGTTCTGAAACGGCCACGCCACGAGGCGTCAAGCGTCGAGTACCTTTACAGTTAATTTGTTTACGGCCGCAGTGGAATGCTTTGTGCGCTCCAGTGTAGCTCAATTATGCATGCTACTTTGAAATGAGCGGAAAAAGTACCGTTTAAAAGGACCTTTGCTGTAATGGGTATTCCGACATTGTAATGCTAAAACGTTAATGAACAAAGAATACCTATGCAGGGTTGTAACACGACGTGTCAGTTTCTGACTGCTGTTTTTATACGAGTACATGTCTCGTATCTATACTATAATATTATAAAGCTGAAGAGTTTGTTTGTTTGTTTACTTGAACGCGCTAATCTCCGGAACTATTGGTCCGATTTGAAAAATTCTTTCAGTGTTAGATAGCCCATTTATCGAGGAAGGCTATAGGCTATACAACATCACGCTACGATCAATAGGAGCAGAGCAATAATGAAAAATGTTGCGAAAACGGGTTTTCACGCGTACGAAGTCGCGGGCACAGCTAGTAAGTTATATGTATAATGGTTTGTTTGGAGTTGTGGAAACAGTTGAGCTGTGCATTGTTATACATATTAATGAAATGGCCTGTATAGAAGACTTTCTAGATTAGGCTAAACATATCGTGAAAAGACACGAAGAAAAATTCTCAACCTTGAGCTGTCTGGACATGATGATTTATCTCAGAGCGCGCGTCCTACATCAATGTCACGTGATAACTTTTTTAAACGAAATTGAAAAGCTCCCTCATCATAAAACATGATATCCTCGTAATTCACGATCGTTTAATCCACCCGCGTATTGTGACCAGGGCTACCACGCAGTGCTTGAGGGTAGAGTAACATCGAGTAGAGTAGAGCCAGAGTAAATACAAATGAGTAGGTCATCTTCATAGAAACGCACGGGCGCGTTTTGTATTTGAGCGCGCCAACACGTAGGTATGCGGCGCGCACGCTCACACTGACAAAATTTAGCGGGGATTAGCGGGGAGCCAGTCGTGGTTGCGCCGCAGCAGCATCGTGTGCAGAAGAGCGCTGAAAAGACCGAGTGTAGTGCTGATTCATGATGCCGACGACGAAGATTTGGAGGATTACTTTCTTGATTAGCAGCAAAATCACCGAGTCTTTATCCCATGGGCGCATATACAAGTATTGTTTCACTATCGTTTTTGGATTTCAAGACAAAAAAGGTTAAAAACCATTGTCGCTATGCCATTTTAAGGTTTGTAGCCCTCACCGACTAAAGTATTACAATGAATAACATGCTCTTACAAAAAAGTAAATAAACTTTACGATAGTAGCAGCCCTGCCGTGGCCTGAAAGCCGCATCCATCACGGTGACGCGGCCAAACACGCCAAGTTCATTTCATTAGCCAAGCTTAGGTCCGGAGAAGTTCATATTTTTAACCATTTGAGCAAATTACTCGGGTGACCATGACTAATCTCCGAAAAGTCCATAAAATGTTTCATGCATCACTCTTCTGTTTTTTGCTGTCCCACATTATGTCGGGTCAGTCAACCTTATGTTTGTGTATAAAGACGAATTCAGGGCTGGCTAGTCTGGCAGAGGCCTGTTATAAATCATTCTTAAATACTGATTAAATAATATACCTATTATAAATCGTGAAATACCATTGAACATTTCATTGCGCGATACGACAGCATTGTTTTAATTGACCACCTGTAGATATAAGTATATTATGTATACCTAAATCGATAAAGTTTTAAAGCTACATCTGTTCCTGAGTAATTTAATTTAACCAATACTAACTAAACAGATTTTATTCGCTCGTTAACCGAGCAGCTAGCGTCCGCCATGAAACGGTTTACGGGCGCCAGCGTTCGTCAGCTTCAATCACTTAGCCCGTAACCGCTGCTTTACTCGCGAATAAATCACTGGAACACACGAGCTAGAGAGTGATAGACTATTTTTGCACCTTGAAATAGATACGAGTATGTACCTACGATTTTCTTTTATCTTTACGTATACCCTACCCGCCTGCTTGCCTCGGGGCAGTCGTCGAGTGGCAGGAAGTTCGGCACAAATATCCTACTAAAATCTTGAGGAGAACCTTCCATCAGTGTATTGATGAAGAGATTTCCGCTAGATTCTACTTAAATCGCGCCACGCATTGGACATGTAATTATTACCTGAGTAAGGATAATATTTTTATTTATTTTTACAACAAAACAAATCAGATAGGAAGGACAATGTCAGTAGGGTGGCGGGATAAAACTACTCGTAGAAGGGTTTAACAAGGGTCTGAAGTACGCTCTTAGAATCAGATGAGGCCTGAAGTGCCCTTCAGTGTGTGCAAATTGTGGATCGATCACCGTTAACAAAGTATCTTCGTTGAACTAACAGGTAATTATGCAAATGTGTGCAGAACTAAGTAACGTGCATAATAGCGTAATTAAAGCAAGCGTCGTCATTAATTACGCAGATTACACGATACCTTTGAACTACCTTTACTTTGCTAGCTGTGTTTTTATTAACCTTAACTAAGCATGTACAATTGTACATTATTGTACATACATAGCTGGGCATTAACTCGTTAATCCGTTAATCGTTAATTAACGAAGTTAACATTTCTATTAACGGATTAACTTTTAAGTTAACTTTAAAAAATGTTAACGGACTCGTTAACTTCCGTTAAATTATCCTAAGTCCGTTAATCGTTAATCCAGTACCTACTATTTACCAAAAAGATACAGCAGGCACGCTGAAAAACACTAGAAAAACACGCATTCTGACAAGTACGTTCGGGCTTCCAGAACTTCCTGAACCCAAAACAACAGTTTTTGTAACCAGAACGAAACTATAAAAAATGCTATTTTTTAATTTATTTAGGTACAAGCTTTATATTGACTTCACTTGTTAGTATGTGTGGGACAAATCTTGCAACTGAATTTAATACCAGTTCTCAACCGATTGAGCTGAAATTTGCTATACTTATGTAAGTACGATTTAAATGCAATGTTATGGTACCATTAAGCTGGTCTGATTATGGGGCCAGGAGGTGGCCGTAGGAACTCCTAAATGAAACGGCGGCATCGCATCGAATTTGGGTTCGTTGGATTTGTCTCTTTGAGCACTTTGGTACTAGATGATGTCCAGGGTCCTGATGATGGAGTCAGGAGGTGGCTATTGGAATTCCTAAACGAAACGGTGGAAACTTATAGAGTTTGGGTTTGTTGGATTTATCTTTTCGAGCACTATGGTGCTAAATTGTATTGTAATTGAACCAAGGCTCTGAGATTGAGATACTATAGACTAAGAGCTGGTGAACGCGAGACCTACGTCATTTAAGCTGAAAGTTTGTCAGCGTATGCTCCCAATATAGGTTAGAATGTTGGTGGATTATGAAGTTTGGGTCATCGTGGCTTTGGCAGCTAAAGTCTGTTCGCCGAGAGTTGATAAATATTATGAAATGTCTTGCAATAGCGACTGTCGCTTAATTATCGCATTCTGTATGGCGGGCGTCGTTTGTCACAACGCGCACTGAGTACCATGGTACGAGCCACGCAGCTGTCGTCAAGCGCCCCGGCCGGCGGGCCGCAATGTGTGAAACGGAATAGATTTATTTTACATAAGACCTAAATGAATTGTATGACAGTGGGTAGGGCTTTGCCCAACATTGGGATACACTATAAGCCACTTGATAATAATGGAATACTTTTTATCCAACACATGGACGCCACGTGTTTGATCCGTATCCCCACGTATGCCCTAATTCCCGTAAATTTATAAGTGATAATAATGATAATCTACCAACTTTTTTATTATATCGACAAAAATAATTAGCGGGCCGCAATTTATAATGAGTTTAGAACCTCTGATATTTAATTTTTTTTATCAACTCTCGGCGAACAGACTTTATCCTAAAAAAACTGTCTGGCAAGGAGTTGGAACTGTCAAAACTGTGTGGCTGATGTCGAAACAACTTCTAATAATTGCCCAAATATTATACATAAAAATCAGATTTTATACCATCATCAATCTAGACTAACAGCTGGTGAACGCTTGACCTACGTCATTTTATAAAAGCTGAAAGTTTGTCAACGTATGCTCCCAATATAGGATAGAATGTTGGTGGATCATGAAGTTTAGGTCATCGTGGCTTTGACAACTTCTAATCATTGTCCAAACATTATACATAAAAATCAGATTTTATGGTATAACGTAAGTAGAATTACAGTCTATTGAATATACAGAAAAGGCCACCGTAAAAGTTAGGCTTACGTTATTGGCTCTGTGCACGATTACAGCGCCAACTAGCGTCCACAACTTTGTGGGCTCTGTCACATTGACATTTAGGTCGTATATTTCTGAAAAAATGACGAAATGAAAAATTAACAAATATTTTCAACTAATAAATTGTTGTGATACCACGATTTGGGTGGATAAAAGGTTTTGAAATCATTTTGGTCATTCAAATCAAATGAGGTAAGTCCAAAAAGTGTGTTTAATTTTGATTGTGTCAGGGTTTGTTTACTTCATTTATAGTTGTAGTTTTGCAGTAAAACAAAAAGAAAAAGCTACTTTAACGGTTTCATTATATAACAGTAAATATATTTAAATGTTCCTGTATCGCTAGTAATAAATTAAATATCGTTTTCAGATCGAAATGAGTATTGTTTTGAAGACCGGGTTTGTGAGTGTTACAATATCAAAATCCAACCACAAACCATATTTAAAGGAAAGTTGTTGGTATTGGCTGGACAAGTCCGAGATGTAGAAGAATTAAGAACAAAACAAGGGCAGAGTTCAATAATTCACGCTCTCATCATAAGGCAAACATCTGTGCACAACAACTACTGTGACTCATTTTTGTACTACCACGTTGTATAGTCTAGTTATTTCCAAATTGTAAACGGCTATTAAACCAGCCCTATCGAAATACTGTCCACTCTTTTATTTAAGTTCCCAGTAGGACCCTTTTCCTGCGATTAATTAATGATATTAAAATGTAATATGTAGAATCGCTTTGCCATTGACAGATACATCTGATGAGAGAGCTTACATTATTTCTACTTTTGACCACCATGAACGCTGCGATCGATTATGTTACCCCCACCTAGTACTTCGCACCCAGCGAATACCATAAAAGCTGATTTTTATATTAAATATTAGGGCAATAAAATTAGAAGTAGTTTCCTCATCACCCAGACAATTTTGACAGTTCCAACTGCTTGCCAGACAGTTTTTTTAGGATAGCTGCTAAAGCCACGATGACCTAACTTCATGATTCACCAACATTCTATGATTCTATCCTATATTGGGAGCATATTACGCTGACAAAATTTCAGCTTTTATAAAATGACGAAAATCAAAATAAATCTAAATAAAATCTACTACTAAAAAGTGTAAAATAAAATTATAATAATAAAATACTTTTTTAAAAACAAGCTCTTATTCTGAAATGCAGTTGTTACTAAAACCACTAAAACGAAAAAAATAATTGTATGCACGGTTCAAATAATTTCGAAAGCTTGTAGCGCAAACATAAAAGAGGAATAAATTCCGTGCGCGATACAAGCTTTCGAAATTATTTGAACCTTGCATACAATTACTTTTTTCGTTTTATTATCATGTGTTAACGGATTAACGATTCACGTTAACTTGCGTTAAATCATGCTAAATGTAACGTTTTAACGTTTAACGAAGTTAATTTTTTTATTAACGGTTTAACGATTAACGAAGTTAACTATTTGATTAACGGTGCCCAGCTATGTGTACATACAACGTTTAGGTGGCATAATAATTAACCACAATATTATTAAAAAAAGTGAAATTCATGTTCGCTTCTTAGACCTATTTAGTTCACTACTACTTGTGTTTTAAGCTCCTGAAACTTCCACACTGAAAAAACCGGTTATAGACGTTTACAAAACCAGCAGCAAGTAATAAATGGGTCGTAAAAGTGAAACATTTATTTACCATACACCTGTCGGCCAAGTAAATAGCATCTGTTCGTCTAATTGAGGAAGTATCTTTCGACTTGTTCGTCCACGCCACTCAATGTTTCCTCGCCGCTATAAGCGTAATGGTACTTCGGAAACGTAAACGACCGAGCGGCAACAGGCGTGACTCATGGCAAATCTTAGGTATACTGAAACCGTTTTAAGCCTGTGATTGGTCTAAATATTGAGTTCAGTCAACTCTACTATGATATTTTTGTAAAAATTCCAAGATTCATGAAAAGCTGACTGCGTAGGCCTGAAACGAGTAACAAATGAAAATATGTTAAATAATTTTGTTGGTTTGCAAAAAACAAGAATATCAAAATAATAAAAAGTAAGTCCGACTGACATGGTTGTTATTTTCCTTTGCGAATAAAAGGAGTTTGCTGTATTCAGCGTCTGCATGAATACGTAATAATAACAAGCACAGCTCGTCTCTCTGTACTCTCCTCGTTCGTCACCTGTTGCTTTATCGTAGCCCTTTATTTTTACTTTGTTTCTCTGCGCTTTAACAGCCTAGTTAATAACATGATCAAGCAAGGCCATGCTCTGAAATCTGTGAAAAAAACGCTGAAAAAAAGAATTAGATTTTTTGGTGAGGTTGTGATCTATCAACAATAAAAATACTTCCTACTAATATTATAAATGCGAAAGTTTGGATGTCTGGATGTTTGTTACTCTTTCACGCAAAAACTACTGAACGGCTTTTGATGAAACTTTACAGTATTATTGTTTATAACCCAGTATAACATATAGGCTATAATTTATGACGATCTGTGACAAAGGAAATTTCACGCAGGTGAAGCCGCGGGCAAAAGCTAGTATAGTATAAGCTCTTCTCGTAAGCTGTGATTGGAATATTTCATCCATTAATTTCTTTCATACACTTTCATACGCTTATGTTTTTTCTTCGAAGAGCGTGGAAGAAGCGATCGCACTTTTTGCTCAGTCGCATGAGAATTTTTCCTTACGTGCCAATGGTTTTCCTGTGTGGAGAGCCAATAAAGTCCCATTTACCTGTCCCGAGGCCGGGGAGTTTGTCCCGGTACGTGCCGCTCTCGCGCGGATTACCCGCAGGAAGTGTCGTCGATACAGCTCACCGCAATAAACGTCGGCAGTGTTTTATGTTGTAGGGTGACCACGCAATTTTTGAAATCTTGTAATTGTAACGCACTGACTGACTGCACTGACCTTATGAGCTTTGTGTTTTTTATTTATTATGTCTTATGTGTGGGAAAACTCTTGCGGGATCGTTTGTTATGCGTAACAATTAATTTGAGGAATATCATATAAAGCAATTGCATACTATGGTGTAGATGATATTATGTAAACTTCAAATACAACATGCAATAGGTATAAACGTAACACAATAATTATTCACAGGTATCTTTTTAACACACGTACACAGTAACATTTGTATCCTTTTAATTTCAAATCATGGTGTCACGAGTCATGATGGCCCGGTGGAATCGGCGATAGTTTTCACTCGCGCGGTGCGGGGAGGGGCGGGCGTCTGTCAATCAAGTTTTATTGGCGAAATCGCCACTCAGGCTCCGGTTGATAATATGTCACTCAATATTTGAGCAAATTGGCTTTTCCACGTGTTGTACTACGGATCTTACACAGAATTAATGACTTGTTTAAGAAAATGTTTGATATACAGTAAACTCATAAATTACAGATTTTATTAGCGAATGGGCTTACTGACACCTCTAAACAAAAACTAGAACTTTGCTTATAAATGAGTGGACAAATAGGTACCTACATCCATTGTAATCTATTACAAAGCTATAATTCATTCTGTCACTAGAATTAATGAGATAGAAAAAACATTTTAATCCATTATCTCCTGAACTGGTATAATTTATCACTCTACGATAATCTTCAAAAGTCAGAGGTGTGTTGATTTAGAGTCTCTTTCTACCATCTTTGCGCAAAAGATTTCAAAGAACATTTTTGATTAAATGCCTTTGAAGTACCCTGATAAATAAATTAGGGGAAGTGCGAGTAAGACACATCTCTCCATTTTTTCACTTTTCCCCTCTTAACTCGGGTTCATAATCTTTGCACTTCGACCGGCCTTTTGTCAGATGAATGAGGTCATCAAATTGAGTCTGCCACGACTTGACGCGGGTCTGGAAGACTGATGCCAGCATTTACTGCGGGTTTAAAAGCTGTCTCCTGCCTGATGTATCGATATTCGATATTTCGTATTGCAATAAAATTTACCTACGTAGGATTTGTCTTACCTCACTCACATGTACATAGCCACTACTACACGCAGTCAACACCTTCAATCTTTGTTGAAGTTGATGTTACAGATTAACAAAGTGTATAGACTCGGTTTTGTCTCAATATCTATCTAATACTTTAGATCAAGTTTAAAATACAGATTTTATTTTTTGATGCGTTACCCCCATAGTAATTACATTTAATTGTCAACCCCTTTCTCAAACATAATTTCTCATTTGTTCCAGATATATCTATCGTCTTTCTACAGTCTGCAACTGAGGTACGTTTCCTTCGTTACTCTAAAAAGTAAAACCCATTTCCTGGTTATTTATTACCATATGCAGCGATTTATTGCCCAAATTTCCGGGGAGTTTTATTCCGTTTTTGACGCCCCCGAAAAGGGGGACTCCCTTATTTATGGCGAAAACCAGAATCACTGATAAGAACGCAAAACTTTGCTGCTCCTGATTTTAATCTATGTGATGTAAGGGGTACGAACATCTCGTCATCATCTTATGAAATGAATAACAGCTTTATTTTTCTTAATTTTTTCATGTTAACTTGCATTTTATAAGAAAATCTGAACCTGTAATTTATTATTCCAAGAGCATAAACCTACTTTAAGTGGCGGGTAATGTTGTGCGCCGTTTACGAGTTAATTTACTATGATTGCCCTAGTCCGAATAATTAACCTAAGTAATCTTTGCCATTCCGCCGCCGCTCATTGAAATGGAGTCGTACGCTCTTTTTACTATCCGATCGCACAGTCGGGGCGGGGGCGGTAGGGACTGGGCTACCCATTGTATAGGTATTACCTCGTTTCAGCCAAACGATGTCTACTGTTGGACAAAGGCCTCCCCAACGATTTCCATAACTACCCGTTCTGCGCTGCTCGCATCCAGGTTCTTCCAGAGACCCACACCAGATCGTCGGTCCACCTAGTGGGGGGCCTGCCCATGCTACATCTTCCGTCGCCACTCGAAATCTTTTCTGCCCCAAAGGCCATCAGCTCTACGAGCTATGCGCCCCGCCCACTGCCACTAGGTATTACCTATACGAGTATATTCGAGTATATTCGAGTAGTGCATATTAGGCGTCTAAACATTCTATTTCTTTTGGTGTAAAAATAAATGTCTACAGCTATAATAGTCAAAATGTTTAATTGGTTCCATAGACTGGTTAAAATTGGTCTCATGATCTTCTAGGAGATTTGTCGAACAGTGGATGACATTTTAGCAACTGGCAACTCAGGCCCACTGTATCGACTGTGGGTTCTGTCATCCCAGGTTTACATAAATGCGTCCGATCGGCGAACGGCCGCATAAACCGACAAACAGCTCTGCTTTATTGCGTTCATTCTACAGGGTGTTGGTTTTCAATGCGCGCGGTATTTGCGGACCGAGAGCGCTCGTTATAGGTATATTCCCATCACATAGGCGTGTCCCGTACAAGTCATGTTCAGAAAACCAAGGGATACTTTAGTCAGACATCAGGGCTCGGTGTTCCGCGTCAAGGAATGGGTTATCATTGAAGGATATTCACGCGACATTCTACGTTCTTTGTCTACGTCAAAATGTGCTGTAACTTTTTATAGTACTAGTCCTAAGATCATGGTAAAACTGTTCTTTTTTCACAACTGCCATGAGTTGCCATCGAAAACTTGTATTCAGGTACTACAGTCAATAGCGTACTTATTCCTACGAACTACCGCTTGCTGAACACATTGAAAACTTAATTAACTAGTAGAATATGCGTCAGATTATGCTTATTGTAGTAAATGTAACTAGCAACACTGTTCCGTCATTAGCTATGTTCAAAGCCCCCTAAAAATAACTCGTGTAATTGTATTCACACACGAGTTCCATGCAAAGTCCACAAAGGGCCCAAATTAAAACGGCAACATTCGTACGCGGGTAATCCGGCGCATTCATGTTTAAACTTTTCGCCGGAATTATTTATGTGTTGCGGGGAAACATTCGGTAAGGCTTTGCGTTATCTTGTTAGACAATCAAATAAAAAAAAAACATACGGGTCGAATTGAGAACCTCCTCCTTTTTTTGAAGTCGGTTGATGAAGCTCTTTGGGAAATAATAAAAGTATAAATAAAACATTTTATCCAAATATCTAATTAACAAATGTAAGGCGACAAATTATAATAACTGTAGATTCTATTCTATTCTAAAATCAGATGTTTTTGTTAAGCCAACACAGCGGGGGCTCTTTAACTAGTTCTAAATCATGATTTATCGAGTAGCTAATATAGATACAAGTAAATCATTTTGACCGACATTTAATTATTGTTTTTGAGGAATGCAATTTGTTTATACTTTTTTTACCTAAAAATGTATGTAGTAAACTTTGGACCTGTCTTAGTTTAAAGTCTACCCGCGACATTATTTCGGATGCCGTGTGAGCTCGGGCGGGATAATGAATTTGTTGTTTCATAACGCGGCTGTCCGTCTGATGCGGACGCGGAGAAAAGGACTGCGGTCCTCTCGCCTCAGTAGGGTTGACAGAAACCAGATAATTTTCAATCAGAGTAACAATGTAATTGTGAAAAAAAATTAATATGGTAACAAAAACAGTTAACGTTGTAATTTTATCACAGCTATATTAAAATATTCATGGGCACCATTAATTACTATAGATAAACAAAAATATTATTTCAAAATGTGGTTTATTTACCTTTATTTAAATTGAAAATCATTTACAATCAGTTTTAAGGGTTAAACCTAACCTAGAATATAACCACCAGGAAACATATTTAGGGTTCTTAAAGTGGAGGTATTCCACTATATGAGTGTACTAAATGTAGTAACCCTAACTGTAGTACCTACTAAGAAGATAGTCCCCGCAAACACGGGAACGGTGTCCAAACAGATTAGTCGCAAGCGTGCGCCTACAACCTCCGCAGCTACGGCCAGGCCTGTTCATCTCCGCGAGTTTACATCGAAAACAAAACACGCACGATGGCCCACCTACAGGATACTATTCGACAAGGCCTCACATACGAGCGAACATTGACTCACGCACGCGTATTCTTGTGTATGATGGAAGAAAATGGTGTACTAAATACTGTGCAGTATTTAACTGCCTAAATAATAATAAAAACACAGAATGTACTTTTTTAAGTTGCCTCAAGACACTGAGAGGTAAATAAGTAGTTTATATTATTCATGATAATTCATGCTAAATCATGTATTTCTTCCGCCATTTTTCGCAGTTTGGCACCTCACGTCACATCATTTCACCGAAGTCAGCCCTATAGCTTCGGCGCAGCGCCGATCACTGACGTTTGTCAACAAAATGGTGCTTGACTCTTGAGACAGGCTAAATTACACCATATTGTTAATGACATTGAGCATAATTTTTTTTAAATACCTTCGCGAAGTAAAACTTCTGTACGTAGTACTTATTATTATTCTGTGCTACGGCGCCCAAACGGCCCGATCCCCGCGAGATTAGCCAAATGAGCGCTGCCGGATAATTCGCTTGTACCGCCACATCCACTCCGCGCGATTAGTGCCGGTTACATAGTACTTAATTTCGTGATAAGCTTTCGGCAACTGCATCATGGGAATTAACACCCATTAAAACTATCAACGGATTCAACCCACCTAATATTTGTAGGATTGAAATGGGCAATTTGAAGATATTATTGCTCTAACATTTATTTACAGACTTACGGTTTGGGTTTTGTTAGTAATTACTTCAAACTGTAAGTATATTTGTGGTCAGTGTGCTTACCATGAGTTTACGTTAGGTGTGCTCGCTAGCGACTACGTAAAAAAATGACATTAATTGTATGACATATTGTGCAGCGCCCCTAGCGGCTACTTTCAAGAAACAAAATCTTCATAGAGATTTTTGACGTACTCGCTAGCGAGCACACCTAACGTAAACTCATGGTAGGTGCACTGAAGTTGTTTCTGCAATTAATAACTGACTGAAAATTATGACTCATGGCCGAGAAAGCGCGAGCGCAGAGACAATTATGGGACCATTTATGTCACACTCATCATTTTCTGTCTTGTAATAGAGATAAACATCTTGAAGTATTTATTAGTTATAAACGTCAAACGGTCTATAGATGCTATTCGAGATTTATGCAAGATGTCAGATATCATTGCGCTGCAGGAAACGTGGTTACTGCCAGATGAAATCACATTCTTAAGCACAATTAGCGATGAGTTCTGCAGTACTGGAATATCTGCAGTTGACACAACAGCAGGTATTTTACGAGGAAGACCTTACGGTGGAGTGGCGTTGCTGTGGAGAAGTAGTGTTTTTCAAAATGTGACGGTGATTAAGTGCGATAACCCGCGTATTTGTGCAATAAAAATAGTGTTAAAGGAAAAATCGATTTTAGTGTTTAGCCTATACATGCCCACGGATGCAGTGACTAATTTAATGGATTTTACGGACGTATTGAGCTCGGTGAGTGCTATCATAGACAGCTGTAATATAGACTGTGTTTACATGCTAGGGGACTTTAATGCACACCCCGCTGAACGATTCTATCAAGAATTAATAGATTTTTGTACCGATCAAAAATGGTCTTGTATTGACATCGATATGTTAGGTGTCACGTCTGATACTTTCACTTTTGTAAGCGATGCGCACGGATCTAAGCGATGGCTTGATCACTGTTTAGTTACTAAAGCTGCGATTCAATCAGTCAAATCAGTTTATGTTGTTCAGGATGTGTTATGGTCGGATCACTTGCCACTAGTTATAGAATGTAACTTAAATGTCGTCTTGGCAAAGAAAACTATGCCTAGTGTGCATCAGAATGGTATATTATGGGGAGAAAGAAATTGTGACGAAATTGATACTTACCGACAAGAATGTCAAAATAGATTAAAACTGATTGAGTTCCCAACCGAGTTGCGCGGGTGTTGTGATCATATGTGTGATAATTTTAAACATAGATCTGTTATAGATAAAATTTACCAACAAATTGTAAATGCTCTTAGCGAGGCCGCGTCACTAGGACGTAATTTTAAAAAGAAAAGAAAAAAAGTTGTAATAGGCTGGAATAAACATGTAGCTGAAGCGCACCGGGAGGCGAAGCAAAAATATCTTTTGTGGTCATGGTACGGTAAACCGACTACAGGCATCTCCTTCAGTCAAATGCTCGAGACTAGAAAAATATTTAAATCGCGTTTGAAGTGGTGTCAGGACCGGGAGAACCAAATTAAAATGGATATCTTGGCTTCACACCATTCAAAAAACGATTTTCGTTCCTTTTGGAAACATACCAATAAGTTGCAAAACAAAGCAAGCCCCCCGGTATGCGTGGACGGTATAAGTGAGCCTAAAGAGATAGCTAACTTGTTTAGAAGTCATTTTGCTGTACAGTCACCATTGGGCCCCTCACAGTCGGAGCTGGATGCTGTCGCCGGAGTGGACAGGGTGATAACGTTTTCTGTAAAAGAAATTAAATTGAAAATACAAGCGATGTCTAGAGGGAAATCCCCTGGTCATGACGGTCTCAGCATTGAGCACCTAAAATTTGCTGGGCCACATTTGCCACGATTATTGTACATGTTATACAATTTTTGCATAGGACATGGCTACATCCCTAGTGACATGACAAAAACGGTGGTAGTGCCCATAGTGAAGAATAAGACGGGCGATCTCGCGGACAAAAATAACTATAGGCCTATCTCGCTAGCCACTGTTATCTCCAAGGTCTTTGACGGCTTGCTTAATACACGGCTAAATGGCCACTTTGAACCGCGTGATAGTCAGTTTGGATTTCGGCCAGGGTTGTCAACGGAAAGCGCGGTGTTATGTCTTAAGCATACAGTCAGATACTACACGGAGCGCAAAACTCCCGTATACGCATGCTTTCTAGATCTTTCTAAGGCATTTGACCTGGTCTCATACGACAAATTATGGAAAAAACTTGAAAAAGCACACCTACCGGTTGAACTCGTAAATATCCTTAAATATTACAATGTTAAATGGGAGGGAACCATGTCGGATGCGTATGGGTTGGAGTGCGGGGTGAGGCAGGGGGGGTTGTGCTCGCCAACGCTTTTCAACTTGTACGTTGATGACCTCATAGGCGAGCTCAGCGGCACCAGAATCGGCTGTCATATAGATGGAGTTTGCGTCAATAACTTAAGCTACGCGGATGATATGGTGCTGCTGAGCGCGTCTGTGTGTGGTCTGAGAAAATTGGTGGCCAAATGTGAGGAGTATGCGGGGACCCATGGTCTACTTTATAATGTTTTAAAGAGCCAACTCATGGTCTTTGAGGCCAGGGGTAGACGTCACGATATATTACCACCGGTCTTCCTTAATAACTCTGAACTGAAGAGAGTGCATAAATTTAAATATCTTGGTCACGTATTGACCCCTGGCCTCAAGGATGATGAGGATATAGAAAGAGAACGGCGGGCATTGTCGGTGAGAGCGAACATGCTGGCTCGCAGGTTTGCGCGCTGTACAGCGGATGTCAAGATTGCTCTTTTTAGAGCATATTGTACCTCCTTCTACACGTGTAGCCTGTGGGTTAGATACACTCAAAAAACCTTCAATGCCCTAAGGGTGCAGTACAATAATGCATTCAGGGTGCTGTTGGGACTGCCCCGCTTCTGCAGTGCGTCAGGGATGTTTGCAGAGGCACGGGTCAACTGCTTTTTTACCACAATGCGCAAAAAATGTGCATCCCTGGTGCGCAGGGTCCGGAGTAGTGGCAACAGCATCCTGACCATGATTGCGAGCAGGTTGGATTGTGTGTACGTGAGGCATTGCTGTGACACAGCCTATGGAGTGAAGCGGGGATGACTCACGTATGCATAACCTCACACTTATTGTGGGTTTGGAATTGAAATGAGTATAATTTATTATGATACTTATTTCAATTCTAAATCTAAATCTAAATTCAATTTATTTTACATCTTGTTTCAACTAACATAGTTTTTAAGTGCAATTGTTACTAACAAACTGAGTCCTGGGTACTTGAATAAAGAGTCATTTATTATTATTTATTTATTATTATATTAAATTTTGTTATTATGTACAATATTGGAAACTTGTTTCTTTATTGCCGAGGTCTAATATTTAATTAAAGTAGTTGGATGAAGTACTAATGGCACAAGTGACAGTTGGCGAGACGGCGCTGGCAGGTAGAGCAGTTACTTCAATAAATGATAGTCAATACATAGCGCAACGGGGACATTATGCGATTTTTGTGTTAATACAGAAACCCTGTTTCTATTCTAAATGCAATCTCAACATGAGTTCTGAATTAGAATATTATCGCAAGCGAAACATTCCCCGGCGAAACAACAAGCTGTAATAAACATAATAATACGTTATTATAAGTAATAACAGAAGCGGCCGATATTCGCCGCGAGTTATTATTACAGCCGCGCTCACCAGTCATTCGTTATTAAACACTTCATCTCCGCTCTACAGATTGATCGAGTGTTAGGAGATTATAATTTGCCATCCAAACACACAAGGACAAGATTCGATTAAGCTGAACTTCAAAATTAATTGAAACGAAGGCTTCAGCATATTTCGATAGATTGATCAACATGAATGAAGTACATACCTATGCTTAATTAATCTGAATGAGGTAAAACATTTAAATTGTGGAATAACCAATTTTGCTGCCAATTGAGGCGAGAGATAGATAGCGTAGCTGGCGTAGTTTTTTTTATGATGATTGGCAAGTTGGCAACCCTGTTAGACTTAAGTATCTAGAAGAGGAGTGGAGTTTCGAACTCTGACCTAATCCCTTTTGTTCCCACCTTTCTTTTTTACCTCTGTAACTTCTTGCCAGCCAGCTTTACTATGATAAATTCCATCAACTTGCGGGACTGTCAGTTATTAACGTTATAATATTACATCTAATAAAGGTCACCAAACCTACCGTATTTCAAAATCTACCCTCAAACATTGAAATGAGTCTCCAGTCGTAATCCCCTCTGATCGCCCATTGAAAGCTTAGTGTCCGCGGCCTGGCGCGGCGCCAGAGCGGTTACCACCAAGACTGAGTGGCTCGTTACGGCGCGCATTGAATGCATATCGCAGTGAAACGGTGCATTTGGATTCATGTATGATTTATGTTGTCTTCGAGCTATGTGAGTGTCTTGTTATGATGTCAAAACATTGTTTATGGCTGATTTAACAGCTATTTGCTAAGCAATAGATGCATAGATCAGTGTAAAAAGAAGAAAGGACCACCCCCATTATAATTTAGAGAGGATTACACAGATGCGTGAACTTAACTTTACCTCCACCATGTAGGGAATTTTCTTGCTTCTTCTTCTTGTCGTGTCGACAACAAACGTATACAGTGTCAGCCCAAAACTCCGCTACAAGAGCTTTTATGTTTATTTTACAATGAAGCTAGTTATTGTAACTAACCACATGGTTGGCTCACAAAGCATATGTCACGCATTGTCCGGTGACAGACTGGCGGCGGCGGTGTGGACCGCTGCGGCGCGGCGCGGGTTTACACTGGAAATTACCATTTCATTCTGTTTACACGCCGTTAGATCGGCTAATTATCTAGGCACTGTTTCTATTTGCTGTCGTTGCGTAAAATTATGGATGAGTTAATACTTCACAATTCGTGTGCATTCATTGCAGACACAAACGAATCAATCACGCGGCGGTCTGCTCTGTTGCTTCGGGATGTTGGACGCCGTTATGAATGACACTTTATTTGAATACAATTAAAATACAGCGTTTGGTACCTACTTTTAGTACATTATTATACTACATTAAATTAGTATTAAGTACTTACTGCTCAAAGGTTGCCTCTAACACCTATTCAACACCTACATATTTATAGCAAAGAAGACATAATTGCTACCAATATAACAATTACTAAGCTTTTAGTGTCTAAAGAGGAATAAGCTTTCAGCCACATTTGTCATTCACAATGTACCTAGTATAAACCGCAACAAAGTAAATACATACCACTAAATTATTGTTAATGTTTGCTCTGTGAACTATTAATTAATGTTTTTGTTGCTCCAACGAAACATGTTATATTAATAATGTACATGCTAAATCGCAAAATGTCAGCAACACAAATGAATATGTTATTATTTATTGCGTTTAAACATTTGCTTGTGCTACACGAACCTTTTATTTAAATGGTACGTACGATGTGAACAATTACAATCATTTTTCATTGCCACGGGCATTCAACAGAAACCTGCACAATATACCATTATACATTGTGGACTAATAGGTATGTTAAAAATTATGTAATATACAACTTGTAGAGTTCTACATTGCAAAATATACAACTCTACATAGTAAGAGCTGAGTGACACACTTTGGATTCGTTACAAGCCAGCCATAACTGAGTTTTCTGTTAATACTTAGACATTTGTTGAGACACTGAAGTAAGAGTCTACGAGTATTTATTTGAAGCCATGAAGAACATCTACCTAGTAGTTTACTTTGTAGTTTCACATACCTATCTGCCGGTTCTTTGATCTTAAATAAGGTTTATCCTAGATTGGCAGTAAGTGGACTTGATAAATTGAGACGAGCGTATGGCGTCATTGGGCATCGATAGGGCCGTAACGTAACGCGCCACTAACGCGCACTAATCCCGGGTTAGTGCGGAGTTTAGTGCGCCGCGCCATTCGTATCGCATCGCCTTGAATTATAATTATTTGCTTACAACATTGTGACAATAATGGATTTAGGAACACAAACAAAACATGTCATTGCTTAGTAAAATGCTCTTAATTTTGCTAGGTACCCAAAATATTTTATGAATATGGTAAAAATTACGACATGAATTCAGGTCGTTTGATCACCAGGCAGAAATAATGCTATGGATCCAAAAAGAGGCCAATCCAATGACTAACAATTACCTAAACCGTTTTATTTGTGAAGCGTCAGCTGCACAATCCCGCGGCCACGCGCCGCCGCGGGCGATCATCCCGGACTTATGCCGGGATTGTCTCCTGCACACTGCCGGGAATTAAACGCCGGGTAGGTAAATATTATACGGAGGCAGACTAGACAAGCCAGATAGATTTTTTCAAGGTTAGCATCGTAGGGCCTAAGACGTACCTTTTCTTGAAAGAAATCTTGAACTTTATTCATTATAAATCTGTTTGTTACGCTTACGCGTACGCCGTACACTTTCATGCAAAGCACTTTTAAAAATTTTGTAGTATTGAAAAGAGACACTTGGTGAAAGCCTTGCTATCCTTCTACTTCTGACTTTCTCACTTTTACTCTTTCTTGGAAAAACTGAAATTCATACGCACGAAGTCACAGGCAGGAGCTACTTGATATAAAAAAAACTATGTAAGTCTATAGAATTACGATTTTTCTATCGAGAGGCTGCTCTTATTACGCCATGTCGTAATGGTCCACTTTAGGGCGCGTCCACATCGCGCGCAATTCCAGCGTCCCGATCCCGATATAGGTTTTACGGGATTTTTGCTCCCACCTCCAATAACCGGGACTAACGCGGTCCGATAACGCGCGATTTGTTGCGCTCAGCTGTTGGACATACATATTTCGGATCAACAGTTATTGAGTTGCACTGCCGATGTGTTTAAGTTTACTTAGCTACGCCTAGGACCGAACCAATCTTTTCGTTGGAAATTAGGTATTTTCTGATTCCTGACTTGTTTACTTTGCTGTAAGTCTCATTAAATTCTTAGAACACGATAAAACCTAGCTATTATTGTTGTTCAAACATCCTTACTAAACAACTGTAAAGTATTTTGAGATTTGTAACTGTAGTTAGCTCGCACGCACGCTGAATTTTTAACGAGCGCAACTTCTGGCGAAGTTTAAATTTAACTTGTTTCCCGAGTTCATCAGAACAGAAGCCGCGTGTCATTGCCAGGCCCAGCCCAAGCACAACATCCTACTGTTTATGTTTATATGCTACGTTATTAAGGGAACTATTATGTACCTACCTAGCCAGATGTAGACAAATAGGACGTAAACTATTTTTCGTACCCCTAAATACATAACGCTTTTCTAATTAATTACCTATACATATAATATTTGAAACATGACGATATTTATAGTGATCCAATCGTGTTATGCCTGTGGCCGCATTATGAAAGTAGTTAGTATCAGCGTGTTGGAATGTTTGTGTGACACCGAGGGTAGGTAGTTAAAACACACTTAGGCTGGGTTGCACCATCTTACTTTAACTTTGACAAACGTCAAAAATGTGTCAAATTCCATACAAAAACCACCGGTTATCGTCAAAGTTACGGTCAAAATTAGGTGGTGTAACTGAGCCTTAGTGCTGTCAGGTTAAGCTTAATCATTATACCCTAATATTCATGGATTACTACAAATAAACATTTAGTTCGGGGAAAAGACAAAAGTAACGTGACACTAATGTCACCCGGTGTGAAGGGTTTATGTTTATTCAACACCGCTCGCTCCGACGAATAACGTGTCATATCTACTACTCGTACATAGTAAGTTAATGTCATTCCATACGCGTTGTGTACTTAGCACTAAGTTGTCATTTACTTTGCAGTTTATATTTAGAGGTGAGGCGAAGATACACAGTAGGCTCAGACGCTCAGTGTGATCCCCGAACCGATCTAAATGTTCATGGCAGGTACTTGTGCCCGTTCCAAAGGTGCAAGAAACCGAAGGGCATGGCTTGGCAAGGCGTCCCGGTTTGTACCTTTGTTGTAAGATCGAATTGCTCACGCTTTCCATCACTAGAACTGTCTCCTCCAATAATTGTAAACATCAAATTTTCAAGGTTTGTAAGGCGCGAGCAGCGTTTCTGCGCCCGCCGGTGTTGTGTGGAACTTAGAGGCGGTGGACATAATCAGATGCGGCAAGTTTCGGCTGATGAATATTAATGCCTTAACTCTTCGCTAATCAGATTCAACTCCAGCTTTCAGCTGCAGTAGATTTGTGTACAATTATATTAGGGCTTTGTTTAAAAACGTTAAATGCGCGTTTAATGTTTTTTAAACAACAAACAAAACTCTTATTTTAAATTTTAACATTAACAAGTTTTGATCTGATTCTGAATACACTTAACTCTCAGAATATGCTCAAAATTGTAGCAACTTGGATGTTTTCCACCTCGTTACACTGCTTTTGAAGTGATCCCTACAGAATGTTAAATATTATTAGTATTAGTTAAATATTTATTCATGTTCTGAAGAGTGGAAGGACTTTCAATCGCGAGAAAAATATTGATAAGACTAACCCTAGTTTTAAATAAATAAATAAAATACAATCAACAACCACATTATACCTACCTAGAGCATAGTCGTACAAAGTCTTTGTTATCGCATAATACCTAAAGCCTTATTACTAGTAGGCAACGTTAATCAGGTTTATCGATAGTTAAGACGCAGAAGCCATTCCGGGAACGTGGCGCCGTACAACGCGATTTCAATCATCCCGGAACGGTCACACGACGGCGCGGGGGCAATATAGCCCGTAAATGGACAATAACGGGCAAATTTATAATTACGTCGTAAACAGGGCGCTAACGGCGTCGCGGGGCTAACACCATTTATGGTCAACTATTTTCACTGAATTGTTTTTGGACGACGGGAAAAACTGTTTGGGAAGGAAAACCTTTTGAGGTACGCAAACATTGTATGTGTAGTATTTTGTTGCAGTTATGAATGTCAAAATTTTACTCCATTGCAGTTTTGACGATCGTATTAAACTAAGGGCCATTAACTTTCGTCATTTTTAAGATATAATTCAGTCCCTTAATGTACAGTCGCAGAATGAAAAGGTTCGTCACCTTAGTGTCGGTTTTCGCTTGCACTAGGTACTGTAAGAGTCAAACCTGCCAACATAACAGTGCAAGAAACAGTGCTGCTAACATTTAAATAAATATGACGTTTGCTAACAAATAAGGTTTTGCTTGTTTATTTTTCTATCCCATCAGTGCAATGCAATGATGACATTGACCAATTGACAATAGTTTTTTTTATTTAATAGAAATAATAATGGCAGGTTGAACCAACAAGAAGGTTTTAGTTTATCAATCATAATCTTCTTGACAAGATAAATCGTCAAACAATTTTGATCTGAATAATTTTGAACTTTACTGACGAACAGTTAAAGATTATTTTCTCTAACTCGAGATTATTCTGTAACATAGTTTCAAAAGGTAATATGTGCTCGCGATTTGTTGAAGGAATCAATTTGAAAACTGACGAACCTTTTCATTCCGTGACTGTACATTGTTATGTTATAACGTAAATGCGCCTATTACCGCCAGTTTAAGCTGACTTCGGATAAACGTTAGAAAATTAGATATAAGACGTGGTGATAGAAAAGACACTTTAATTTATTTATAACAATGATGAATTAATCTTTGTATTCAAGTAGTAACAATGAGTATTCAATCACACAATAATTAATGAATAGCAATTTTATCTGAAAAAGCAGTTGTTTCTATTACCGACCTATAGACGAGGTGTGTTTCTATTAACGTTTTTTCTGTTTCTATTACCGACCGCTAAGAATATTGCTCTTCAATTGGGTATATTCCAAGAGGCACGGGTTCGATTCCCGCTCAGAGGCTCGGGAACCACTTGATTTTTTCAAGTTAAATTTGTTTTGCTTTTAGTTTTAGTTTAACTATATTTGAGTTTAAATAAAAATAATTTTCATTTAATATTTTATTTTTATTTTTAATTTTTAATTCGATTTTGACTGATGTTTTTGATTTTAATTGTGTGTAATTGTGTATTTTAATTTAAACTATGGACAATTGGACACTGTCTGTATAATTATTTTAAATTATTTTTTTTATTAATCCAAAAGATCTTAAAAAGTTACATAGTAGTTGTGATAACGCATGATTGGTTTGGTGTCATGTCATAAATGTTAGTTATATACAATATACAGGCTTATAAGTCTTCGCAGGTGGCGTTATAGTTATGAGGCGGTAATAGAATTAGGTATGAATATTACTTTATTCTATTACCGACCGTAAAAAAAAACAGTAACCAGCTAAAATATTTACTTTAATGAAGTCGTGATCAGTGAAGTATCATTTCTATTAGGTTTTATTTTATATCAAACAGTTACTAATTAGAATTTAACAGGTTTTTATAAAATCTATTGTCATACATTATTAGAGATATTCTTTAATGTTCATTGCAGTTTTATGCCAAACCTATGACAATTATCATATGGCGTTAATTGATTTAATTATGTGAAATATTCTTATGAATCGATTAAGACAACAAAGTGGAGGTTAAATGCGTAATTAAAGGTATAAATACTAAAATAATAAACTTAATCAAAATTCTAACAACGCCATGGGTCGTTATTAGGAACCAAATTATGAAAAGTGTTTCTATTACCGCCCTTATTTAAAATTGTATTTAAGCCACAAAAATACAGCGAGAGGGCTATATTGAGGGTTTATTAAGGAAACTAAAATACGAATAATATTATTATGCAAAAATATTTTGGTATACTCATTTTAAATGTGTTAAAATCGCTAATTAATAACAAGGTGCACCTTAAGTAACTGGGAGCGCGTCAGTATGAAAAGTGCGTCCGTTGCGGGCGCGTCCCATTTAATGACAAATAAGTCCGTTTACTGGTTATTTACGAACATAAACTTTAATCGTTTTGATAGTCAATTAACATATCTAGATATTTTTTAGGTAACGTGTTTTCTGGAACCTGTTATTATGTCTTTTATGAAAGAAAGAAAAATAGGGCGGTAATAGAATACAAATTTTGGGGGGTCGTTAATAGGCGCACTTACGTTAAATGACACAAACTTAAATTTTAAATCCAGAACGTTCCACGTATCCCAAATAGTGTCGAGCCTTCAATTTTAACATGTCCATGTTGTTTGTTATGAGCCGCGTCGCCTGAATTTTTCACTTGGCCGCGCGCCGCGTAACCTACATCCCGACACGTCGCGCGGTGACATCGTTATAACAACATTCATTTTCGTTAATGGCGATTCTTGTCAAACTTTAATTGAGGCTAAAATGTAATGGAATTAAAACAAACGTAATTGGCTGTTGCCAAATTTACCTAAAACGATGAAAGTGTCTCTGGAGGGGACTTAAATCCAATGAGGCAGCCGAGGTGAAAAGTTTTGTTTGATGTCTCAAACTACTAATTAATTGTGTGATTATTATTTTACTGTGTGATAAGTATTGACTGCTTCAAAAGTGTGGATTGAGGCTTACACACACATCTGGCTGCACGCTATTAAGCAAGTACACAAAACCATACAGAGAGATTAATTTAAAAGTGCATTGTGCTCATGATAAAGTTTTCCAATTTCTTGTAAAAACATTGAGGTCCGTTTCTTCACAAAAATACGGTCCGTATCCAAATAGTGAGTTGTGTTATGAAGCAAGTTAAACATTCATTGAGCACGTCAAACATTGACAAAGACGGGCTCCGGAGTCTTCGATACCCCGCAGGTTCTTTGGTTTGGGACCTCAAGTCCCTTCCTTGTTTATGGTCTGTTTACATCTCATTGAGAGCAAATATCTATTGTTATGGTAGAGGTAGGTTTAAGTAAGTGAAAAGAGAAAAGTATAAATATTAATGCCCTAGAATGGAGCTGCACAATTGACTAATGAATTGAATTTCAAAATGAACTCGATTTGTACGTGAAAAGTTTATTCAGTCTAAATATTCGTTTGTGCTATCTAGGTATCCGACTTTATACATACAAAAACTAAAAAAAAATCACTAAAAAGATCTTAGTAAAAATCCCGGATTATTTATATTGCCTAGGTTAGGTAGGTACCTGTCTAGATTGTGAAAGAAAATAATATATCCCACCAAAAACATTCTGTAAAAAACTAGCCAAGTCTCGATGGAGCTGCTTGTTTATCTCTAAAAAGTAATGAAATCTAGACAAAGTCGTGCCAAGTCTATGGTTCTTTACTGCGATTTCTTTATTATTATAACTAGCTTTCCGCCCACGGCTTCGCCCGCGTGGAATTTTGTCTGTCACAGAAAAACTTTATCGCGCGCGTCCCTGTTTCAAAAACCGGGATAAAAACTATCCTATGTTCTTTCCCGGGACTCAAACTATCTCTATGCCAAATTTCATCAAAATCGGTTGCGAGGTTTAAGCGGGAAAGCGTAACAGACAGACAGACAGACAGACAGACAGACAGAGTTACTTTCGCATTTATAATATTAGTTGGGATTAATGTTGTGTGACTTGGCCGTTTAAGGGTACAAAACCAGGTGCTTCATGACACCATTGCACCAATCTGTTGCCAGAACCGCTACCCATTGACGATGGAATATTGCCACTTGGAAAACGTTGATTTAATAACCAGTCTATTGTAGGCTTAATAAAGCTGCGTATTTCAATAATACTTATGCATGATTATTGACTATCTTAATAAAGATTGTTCAACGGCCAAGTCACACAACATTAACTATAATAATAAAGAAATCGCAGTAAAGAACCATAGACTTGGCACGACTTTGTCTAGATTTCATTACTTTTAGAGATAAACAAGCAGCTCCATCGAGACTTGGCTAGTTTTTTACAGAATGTTTTTGGTGGGATTTCACTTTTTTTTGTAGAATGTGGCATAATTATTTAACGTCGTCGTCCTTTAATATTATCGACATTTTTTTTACGATATAAAACATAGCGACCTTTAAAATGGACAACGAATCAGATTTTTTAAAATAATAACTTAACCTTAGCGCACCTCACGATATAATAAACGAAATCAACCAAATTCAAATTACACAACATTCAACTTAATCGACAGGGGGGTCTAGAAAGGAAAAACAATCTGGACACCGCGGTGCAGAAAATCGACGCTCAAAGTGCTAGCGCCATCTAGCGGTGAGCGGTACAGGCAAACACCACGGTGCCGGTGTGGCGCTAGTAGTATTGATTATGAATGTGGTGTTACTCCAGATCTTCGATTTTCCTAGTTTTTATAGTTTTCCCTTTATGTGGCCATTAAACCCTAACTCTGTACCAAATTTCAGCTCTCTGAGTTTATGGGAAGTACTAGTTCTATTTTGATGATCATCAGTGAGTGAGTGAGTGTCATAAATGCGAATCTTTGCTTTCGCTTAACTTCGGAACTAAATGACCTACAGACTTGAAATTTTGGATTTTAAGTATGTGATTATAGCTAACTAGATGACGAAAATTTCTGCGTTCTGGTCTTAACCAGAGGTTCTCAAATAGGGGCCTGAAAATGCGGCGAAATGGTTCCAGTAAAGGATGGTACGGCAGTGTTTGCTTCGCGCTCGACTTGGCGGGGGCACTGCCGTGCCCCCAGATTTAAGTGAAATAGTATTTGCATTTTGTTGCCTTCCAAGTTGTGAATCTCGAGACTATCTCAAATCTCTTCAGAATGGAATTGTTAAAAGTTTTTCTCGTTACAAAGTTACTCCAAACCTTCAAGCGCGTAAAGTGTTTCACTCCGTTCATAAGCTAAAACAATACGAAGCACAATCCTTTCAGTGACCTACTTTCAGCCCAAAAAGCACTTTCTGGTCTTGGATTTCCTTTTATGTAGAATTCCGATTGACTCTACATCCACGTGGACTTTATTTTAAGGGTCAGAGCGTACCTGCTTCAGTTTTCATTTTATGCAAATTCGACAGATTTGAGAATTTCTTAAATAAGCCAAAATACCTACTTAGTTACAAAACTTACAAATGCACCTTCTTGAGGAATATAATATGGGTTACTTAACTTTTATGTTAAGAAATCTTAGATATTTAAAATAACCCCACAATATTTGCGTCTTATGTCAATAAATCCCAAAATACGGAGGTAACGAAGCGAATAATTTGGTAAGTGGGGCTGTAAATATAGATGGAGACATTACTGAGCCAAATAATACAGGTTGAGTGGAATATTATACTTTGATGAGCAAAGAAAGCTTTCAAAATATAATGTACGCATACATTAATACCCAAATTCATTAGATGTAATGATGAGGTACTCGTAATAATGAAACAATTATTTTAATAATCCAAAGCAATTCCTAAATTATGTTAATGGAAAGGTTGCTGTTGCCATCTTCTTAGCTTTGTAACAACCCAGTGTGCAAGTTTCCTCGAAGGCACGACGGGTGGGTTGCGTATTTCCTACTAACAATAAGTAAGCTATCTATTTATATCCTCTATCATAACAACTGAGAGCCGTAATAAACGTATGACATATTATTATGTGACCTGCTGGATAGCGCCATTGTTTCCCGCGAGGTCGGGGTTATGGCCGAAGGTATTATGCCGCCTGTTTCCTTATGGCCCGATTTTAGTGCGCTTTTACTATACCACGTCAAAGGTGTATAATTGGTTAAGGCAATCATACAATTTTCATTTGTTTAGTGTTAAGTAATATTCAGTGAGGTTAGAATAAAATTAAATCCATCCAATCTTCTTGCCTTTGATTTTGATGTAGATGTACTTAGTTAGGTTCAAAATCGAAGTGTTGAGATCTTCGGATTTAACTTCATAATTCCTACACTTATTACGTCATCTAAATATAGCTCAATACAAGGAAGAAGCATAGTGATAATGTAGATAACCAATATATCGGGGCTGTGGGAGCGCCCACGCCCGGACTAGCACTTAAGTCAGCGCGGGCCTAAGGCCGGGACTTCTGGGATTTGGCGGCCACGCGGCGGCGGCGTTAAGTAGTGGCTGGACGCGATTTTCTTTTGTTTTTCTTTTCTTGATCTTCTGATCTACACTGAAAAAAATGTTTTGTTACTGCTTACACAAATGAATGACTTGTGAACTGAGTGTTCACTACAAAATAGTTTGTTTAATTTACACAAAATTTTGTTCCTTGTAGGAACCTCCAGTTGTGTGAGGTGTAAACAGTACCCAAACTATTTTTTTCAGTGTATCCGGTGGATTAGCTTTTTCTAGAGTTAAAGTTATGAAGTGTCTAATATTACGTAGGCCATGCGTATTATACTTAATTTTCAGATTTCAATGTTTCTCAAGATTTTTAAATAGACTAGATTTTTCAAAATCAGCAAAACGCAATTAAGTTTTTATGATTATAAAAGTAATCTTGCGATGCACGTGGCTCTATCTAAGGAAGATAGAAAAAAAAAACATATTAATAACATAAAAATCTATCTAAGGAAGATGTTTTTCCCGCGAGTCCTCTGGCGTTTTTAATTAAAGGCTAATTCCCTAACGACATTAAGCACTAAGTTAAATTGACAACACCTTTTAATTTAAACCTGAGAGATTTCGTTTGGAAGCAAATTATTTAAGTAATTGTTAGACTAGACAAGGAAAAACGTTTTTACAAAAATACACAATTTCACTAGGCGTACCGACGATCTGGCAAAGGTCGCAGAAAGCACCTAGATTTGGGCAGCGTAGGACCGGTCGTAGGGAAATCGTTTGAGGAGACCTTTGTCCAGCAGTGGACGTTATTTCGCTGAAACGAACGAAAGAACGAACATTACAATTTCACATGGCTGTGGATTTAGGTATCTATCGTCATGTTACTTATGTTTTTTCCTGTTATCTAATTGGAAATGACGGACGGTATTTTTGTGGATATCGGAATTTTAAGAATCTTATCAGAAGTGAGTTTCTCACTTCCGTTCTGAAGTGAAGCAACTTTTTTTAGATCAGCCATTAATCTCAATTACAGTGGCGCAACATGTGTCCAGCCCGCGCCTGATTATTTGCGCTGGCGTGCTACAGGCGCGATAAAAAAGAGTTACAGCGGCGTTACTAGTATACGTATATGAGCTGTTTTACGGCTTCGCAGAATTCGCATCGGCTGCGAACAGTCAGGCGGAGAGAAAAAATAAGAATGTTTCTGTGATTTTAAATTCAGCCTCATAACTCCTACTCATGAGTAAGAGTCTATATTCATTGAAATTAATAATTAACTACTGCATGTGTTTACAGCGACCATTAAAAACTGACTTTTAATGCGAGTGCGAAATGATACAGGCGGGGTTTCTGTTTTTTTTTAAATTGATATTGTTGGCTTGAGCGCGCTCAACTTATCAAGTATGAACATTTTCTTAAAAAATCCTGGGATAGATAAGACCAGGCCACTATTTACCTACTATTGTAAAAGTAGGCCAAATGATAATTAGAGAAAATTGCTTGCTGATAAAAAGATTTTAGCGAATAAGCTAATTATTTTTATTTCTGGAAACACTTATTTCATTAACAATAGAATTAACAACAATTATACACAATCTCGATCTCTCCGGGGACTTACATTGTTCGTAATTAGTCGAGGCGATTCTTTTCGGGATTACTCTCGGCATTCTAATTCGGCCAAATTCGGATAATTAGTTCTCGGGAAATAAAGAAGTCAATTAGATGATGCCAATCCGGGGCTCAGCTGGCGACGTGATAATCTGAGATTTTAACGAACTTTTTCCGCGCACCCTCGGTGTTACGGAGTAACTTTATAAGCCAATCTATCTCGTTGTTATAAACATAAAATGTTCGAATAATGTAATGTGACTATTACCAATACGGAGTTTTTATACAGGTTTGTAGCTTAATGATACCCAGAATCCTTTTAAACATTGTTCCGACGTGACAAAAGGCAGCTGCACGAAAGCCGTTCTAATCGCGATCCGTCATGCTACGTCTTGATCTCACATTACTCGTAAGAAACCGAAAACGAATCTTTTCTCGGGTTATTGTGTCTCGTAACGTAAGCTAGGCTACAATTTCTTTTTTCGAATTTAACCAAACTTTACACTACTGCTGTCAAGAAAATCTGTTAAAACATAATCAAACATCACCAGCAATTAGTAACACACACCGACATAAGCACGCGTAGAAACAGCGTACCTACTCATACGGTCATTACGATAACGCGCGTTTTGCCTCTTTCAGACAAAAATAAGTGACTGACAAAAGACGTGCTGATAACGTGCTCGTTATAGAAAATACATACGAGCACGTCACCACGCCACGCGCGCCACTCCCACTCGCTGCCAGGCGTAGCAAATGCGATAGTCGTAGAAATTGGTGCGAGCAAATTCGCCAAACGATCGGTAGATTAGCGAATTGTTTATGATTTCTTTCCTCAATTCACAGATGAGTAAAATATAAAGAATTTTAATTTTTTCCATGCGCAGGCGAGGAATTTTTACTGCTCCAGTGAAATCAAAATAGCCCGTCGACGCGGCCGCGCGGAAACGGCGCAAACGCTGTGTATACTTTGTTAAGCTCGATATTTTCATACACTTTGAATGGATGCTTAGTAAGGATAAATAAAAATGAGCGGTTGCTGTGGTAACATTTTCCCACAGTTTAAGCATGGTTTGATATAATTATTCAAAATAGAATCTAATTAATAGTACCGTCGGAATGTGGCTAACATTAATTGCATTGAGGATGGCGTTAAAATAGCTAAATGTGGGCGAGTTTGTCAATAGAGCGCTTGGACACACGCGCTTTGAATGCGGGCAGTATTTGTCTCCTGCCGATATAGCACCTATTACGCCATGGCTCATGATTATCGAATACTATAAGAGACATTGAATAGTGTTAAAAACGTTACGGATACGTAACTTTTTGTTACAATTCTCACTTGGGTATAAATGACAGGTGATCGTCCAACTTAGGCGTGAGGCATCATTTGTCAGTAAACTACACTTATACCATTCAAACTATAAACTAGCTTTGAGGCGTGATTGGTTGAATTAGGTCAAAGTTGCATTTGGAACTTTACTGTTAGTGACTAATTATGCCGAATAATACAGCTACAGCAGGAGATTAACTCAATTATCTGACAAAAAGTTATAATCAGGGGCAGTGTTAGATCTTACTACAAGTATCTCATCTATCTCAATATTTATAAATCAGTTCCGAGAGTGCCGTGAATTATAAATGAACTTGCTGCTCGCTGTCAAAGACCTTATTTTACGATTCCATTCCCAAATATTCGCGTTTATATTCTGATACAGATCATGTGTCGTTATTACTGCGCCAGTGAGCGCACAGCACAGCTACATCAGTAACCCTCCTTCTGGTGCAGTCGGGTAGAGGTGTAATGTCACAGGTGTTTCAAAAACACATGTTTATTTCTGTATGTAGTTTAATAATTAAAAATATTATTAGATGACGAAATGGCTAGCATCTTCCCTTCTTCAGGTCTCGGCATCCAGACTTTTTATTTGACTCTGTCTGTTCTGCTTTGCGCTACTTCGTCTGCCTCAGTTTCGATTTACGATGTAAACAACGCAGCTGTGTCTCTGTTGATATTCAAGCAAGAAAATATGAAGCATTGGTGTTAATACAAAATCACTGTTTTGCTGGTAATGAGCAGGCCTAAAAAATTGGATATACAAACTCTTTTTTTTTTAAGAAAGATATTCATTACTGTTTGAACAAAAGCAGTTGTTATGTTGCACATTGTGATTTAAACTATTGTCCACAGCTTGAGCCAATCTGGCAGACATTCGTCATAAAACGAATGGAATTCAATGCATTCCATACCACGTATCACGTACGAAAAATATTTACCGACATCTTTCAAACCTCGCGCAGCTCTCTCGAGCAAACTTTCCCGAGTCGTGACCAAATTGCGACAATTCATACGTCTCGCGAATACTTGCCGCCACAAATAACCACTCACCTTAATCTCCATAAAAATAGCCCCGAAGGAAAATATAGCATAAGGAAAAAATCGGCCACTTTCAGGACGCATAAGATACCGCAGCGGTCGTTTACGTGACACATTGCTGTATTAACGTCAGATATGTAGCGTTTACAGAATCTCAAGCTATTCTTTATTATAACGTTAGTATTGTACTGCCGTGGCTGTGAATTGATGCTTGACCCACTTTAGCTCACTGAACAATCATGTCAAACTTGGAGGACGCTGTGTGTATCCTGTTTATGCGAGCTCTCGCATATTGTTTTGATTGAATTGCCTGAATTCTCTATTTTTATTATTTCATTAAATGTTAACTAATTATAATGTTTTATCATTTACACTCGTTCATTTTAATTCCATGTACCTATGTATATTGACAGTCTGGTGACTTGGGATTTTGACATTGAAACTGAAAATGAATTACTTATTCAACTTCTAAACCACTTTCTAACAAATATTTTTCTTCGTCTGGTAATTAAACTTAGGACGAGTCGACCCGATAAATCATGGAGGCGGCTAATTAAGCCGAGAGGACATAATAATATTTTAGTATAATTATATTATGATCGTTATGACGCACTACAGTGCCGGTAATTGTCTGTTTAACAATCCCCAGGTCAAAGCTCCGCCATTATGTGCTCTGTTTCACAAAACAAAGGTAGATATTTCATTTAAATTACTTCCACGGATTAACATTTCGAATCGTTTTGTTTCAGTTCGCGCTGGATTAACGGACGAGGACGATTGAAACTACTATCGGTGAGTGTTCGAGAACAATACACGCGCAATGTACAGCTGTAACTTAAGATTTAATAGGTATTTTCAAAGATGCTTATTTTTTTCATACAGATAGACAATTTCAAAGAATTACTGGTTACCTACCAGTACCGGTTTATCAAAATGTTCACATTGAGCAGTAACTAATTCGTATCGGTACGCGCGTAAAAAATATTAACATGAAAAAGCAAATTACGAGTACTTAATTTAATTTAACGTAGATAAATTATTAACTTCAAGATAAATAGTCATACCTAATTTATATGGACTGCTCCAACGCTAACCCCTTTGTTGTCGGAAGTGGAGTGGTAATTAGTCTAGCTAAAATTACCAGAGCTAAGTTAGAGCCGGCATCCATCGCGCGGCTGCTTGTTAATATTCACGCGCCGGACTGCGAGCTGCAAGGAACGCAGCAAAAATACACCCTGAGGCTAGCGAGCAAACCAAACTGGCGAAAATATAACGTTGTTGCCATAAAATGGGCTGACTACATTGTAATTCCCTGGACAAAAAATGGTCTTATTATTGAATGCGGTCAATACACTCTGAGTCACAATGAATACCTACCTTTACCTACTTACATAAATTCAGTAAGTAGGATTTTTGACAGATATTATTATTTGTTGTTAAAACATTGATGATGTCGATGTAATGTTGAGATTAAAATTTAACGCTTTTGTGATCCTTTCACGACAGGAACCTCTAATTTACATTTCGTTGAATCTCTTTCGATATCAAAGTCAAGTCACAAATTCTGAAATAATTACAAGGAAACAAAATATCAATATAAGATTACTTTGAGCACAAAACACTTTGAGTGATTGTGAAATGAACCAATAAACGAGATTCACATCTAAATTACATGGCATTGAAAACGTTTGAATAAATAGAATTACCTACCTATGATAACATCATGAGAAATACACAGGAATCACACAATAATATAGTTAGGACGTGAATTAGCATAATTATGTTTTGGAATGAACCTTGTTTGTATACGGTTATGGTGAGAAATTAACGATATTATTATTATATTATTATTGATTTATTGGCTGACGATATATTAACTACATATGCCTACATATACGAGTAACTACATATTTATAAAAGTTTTCACGATACTTACTCCGGTTGTTTTAACTTACTTCATTTTTAAAACAAATGCTACTGCGGAATGTAAACAAAGCAACCAAATTACTTCTGAAATTACGGTGAAAATAAGTTCACAAAAGAATACCTTAAAATCCCAGACAAAACTAATTAAATCCTCAACTTTGGTGAAACTGGCAAGTTCTTGTTTATTTTATAAAAGTCTGTATTTAACTGAGTTCTAAACTGTTCAGGGAAAAGTGGTATAATTAGAGGCGAATTACAAACGTCCTTAGCGAGCAGGTGTAGAAGATTTACCTACTGCTGGATTTTTATTCGGCTACAAAGTAGAACTTTCTGTCTGACAAATTATTCTTTGGTCACGTTCCATGGTTTAAAACATTTGTAATTATATCATCTACCTTTACCTTATTTCAGAAGCATAATATTCTCTATTTTTTTTTCTCAAGTAAGGACGCCTACACTCATAATCGTTTGAGTCATGTGTGTTACCAAAATAGACTTACTAATATAGGTACATTTTAGTTTATGGCCTTGCTAGGTGGTTTTTCTTTGAAGCAAACATCAAATAAGTCAATTTCCAACGCGAAAACGAATACAGCATCGATGTTTCTGAACAACCTAGCTTCTATTTTAGTATGTAGGTATATCCGACATGAGCTGGCGAGGATTAATCGAGGAATTCATCCCGATCCCACACTCTACTCGTATCTCCATTTTTCGCTTGTAATTTTTTTCCATTGCAACATGGTTCAAAGCTGACTCAAACATCCAGTGGAAATGCAGACAGGTGTGTGGCTCGTGCAGGTGTCTGTGTAATGCAATTATTGAGCATTCCCCACTTTTGTTTTTACCCCCCATAAAGTAAGTAGTGGTGGGTAATGGTCTATAAAATTTTGATGACTCTATTCATCGCAGTAAAAGTATAACGCGTAATAACACAGAATAAAAAGATACTAAAGAAAAATGATACAAAATGCGTATAACATCATAATAAAAATAGAACATTTTGATCATTATTAAGTTAGAATGACAGTCGTGACGGTAGATAGTCACACTAACTGTTAGGTACAGTTTCGAAGGCTATTGAGGAAAATTCAGCCAATATTTAGCTGGGCAAACGTCCGGTGTCGCCGGGCAGCGTGTGGCAATCGCCGTCCGGTCTCCGGCTGTCCGGCTGTCCGGCTTTGTGGCTGTATTGGCCCCATTCGACGCAAAATGTCATATTGAGTTCATATTAGTTTCCAAACATCACACACAATACGACTGAAGTGTCTGTTTGTGAAAGTTAAGCCCTTTATTCACAAGTAACAGACATTTACTCTGTTAAAAGCGATAAGTCAAAATGATCCTCCACTCATCTAATTGCCATGTCTTACACGGCCCATAACTTTCTAGTTTTTATGTTCATTCGTTCGTTCGTTCGTTCGTTTCAGCCGAAAGACGTCCACTGCTGGACAAAGGCCTCCCCCAAGGATTTCCACAAAGACCGGAGAACCAGAGTGACTGACATAGCCCGCAGAATCGCTAAAATCAAGTGGCAGTGGGCGGGGCACATAGCTCGAAGAGCTGATGGCCGCTGGGGCAGGAAGGTTCTTGAGTGGCGACCACGAGCTGGAAGACGTAGCGTGGGCAGGCCTCCCACTAGGTGGACCGACGATCTGGTAAAGGTCGCGGGAAGTACCTGGATGCAAGCGGCGCAGGACCGGTCTTTGTTATGTTCATTAATAGAAGAAATAAGTTATATTGAGCATTGAATAACCTTGATGAAGGAACTATATCTAAAACCCTATAAGTAAGTATTGGTGTATTGGTGGACTGTTGCGTTGTGTTGATCAAAACTTCAACTTTATTTTGTTAACTATTAGTTACAGGATTCAACAATAAGTAAATAGAGAAGGAAATTATATCACAAGCGTCACCAGTAAAACTCACACAAAAGTACTAACACCTCTCCCATTTGGAAGTTCCCGCGGCTTAGAGAGAACTGTAGACAAAGCGATTCCCGCGGCCGTGCCGCCGCATCAATTAACAGCCGTAAACCGGAGTGGACCGGTTATTACTGGCCTGGACCGGTTAAAAACGGAATCCATGTATAATTTTACGACGTCTTTCATTGATATTGCCCGAAAATCATTTTCAGCGTTTCCCGTCGGTATTTGTAGAGCGTAGGAAGGTTTTGGCAAGGGAGGAAGATACAGTGAGCTTAATCTCGACTGAAGAACATATACAGCGGCAATAGATAAACAGCTGAATCCGTCCCACGATAGTAGAGGGAGAAAACGTATCGTTACTAAACTACGTAATCATAAAGCAATTTTTCGAAATTGCTAGCGTCTTTATTTTCGCGGGGTAGTTTTGGCTGCAAGCGCTGCTACGAAGAAAACACCTACGAAGAAACTATGTCACTTTTCGTCAAAATGTTCGTGATGATACATTTTCCTTTTGGTTTATACTTAGCTACCTAAATAGTTTTGAATTCCCACTGTACCTAATTCTCTTGGGACATAATCGTAAAGTATATTGTTTTAAGGGTTCCTGGCGCTCGTAATTCTCTATTAGCGATTCGACAATATTTAGTTAGTTGGCACTCCACTCAGAAACAATCAAACCAAGCTGATGTAACAAGGAAATGGGTTGTATTTCCTACATTCTTATCACGTCAAATCAACAATCATTTCATTTTAATAAATTTTATTTAGAAATATTCCGCATTAGTGTCATTACGACCTTAAAGCCTCGTTAAACTTCTACGACAACTAGATTTTCACATTGTGTTTTCGATTAATGATTCAGGTTAAGATTATTACCATGTTACAAAAGCTGATCTAAAATTTTTATTTTGAAAAGAGAAGTTTTCCGGTATCGTCCTTGAATGAAATATGAAATAATATTTGCAAAACTCTACTCTCACTGAGTTTTCCTGAAAATAACTGAAATTAAAATTTTCGCTCTGACATAAATTCAGTTTTAACGTGAAAAGCAATTCACCTTTCATAGGTGCCCCACTGAGCAGGAGTGGTGAACTTAATAAGCCGCTCTCATGGCGGCGTGCAGCTCGAAATTAAACGGAGTCGCGATCCGCCGTCGGATCTCGGAGCCGGACGGATAATCCGCCCAATCCCGCCCCACTCACCCATATTTGCATGGCACAGGGCAGATGCTTTCAGCAGGTTAATCTTTTTATTGATCGTGGTTATTAATTGATAACATGATTAAAAATATGTTATGTTACATATGACGGGCTATTTTCTATTATAAGATGTTTTAAAGAATGAAATTTTTACATTTTAATGCATAGGAAACATTGCCTTATTAAAAAAATATTACACTTGAATCTCGAAATGTGCTAAAACAATTCGAATATTAGCGTCCTAACTTTTAAATAAATTTTGAAAACAACAGTACTGTATGTGCCTGCGCTGTGAGCCTGTGGCACTTGCATCTGTGTGAGTTTACGTTAGGTGTGCATTTTAGGTCTTGAAATTAGCTGCTTGAGGCGCTGTATAATCTCTCATACATTTAATGTAATTTTTTTACGCTGTTGCTAGAGATCACACCTAACGTAAACTCATGGTAAGCACATGATCCGACTGAGACTCCGGCGTCTCCCGGCGCCGCCATTAATTTGGAGCCGGGCTTAGGAGCGCCCCGTAATTGTATTCGCGAACAATTTGACGGCCTATCATTTGAATATTGACTCCAATACGCCAATAAAAGGGACACTTGGGAATGCTGTGATTTGATTTATATTATAATAAAGAAGTATCATTCTACCTTCAGAAATCAAGCTTGGTAATACCTAAGTATTTTCAGCAATCTGACTTCACTGAAAATGTTATAAGCACAGGATTAGAGCAGATTCTGTTGTTCTGAGGTCCCTTAGGACAGTGGCAGCAAATACCTATGTTTCTATTTCTCAGTTTTTAAATTTTAACTGTTTACATTGCATGCCGTGGCAGCCTTAATTAAGACAACACTTACCTAGTTGACGATTTTCTCATCTCTCATGACGATTTTATAGTTGAACTAGCGGCCGCCCGCGACTTCGTACGCGTGGATCCCGTTTTACCCCCTTTTCCCGAATTTTCTTTGCTATAAACCTCACGGAGCCCGAGACCTTTCCAACGAATGCAAAACCGTGGAAATCGGTTCGTGCGTTCTGGAGTTATAGCGTCAGGGAGTCCCGAATTTATCCCGAATTGCGATGTAAATGTAAGTGCAAAATAAAAAATACAGATTACAACAACTACATTATAATACAGCAGTGGCATCATAATACTGAGCACTAAAATAAACATAACTAAGTAACGTGATCTCATTCCGGTGGCGCAGTCGTAGGATTACCCCGTCAGTGCGTAGCGAGCAGTTATGTTGCCACAGACAGCGGAGTTAACTCTAACGGCCGGCGCCGGCGCCTCAAGCTGTTTGATCGCTGCATGACCGATGTATTACCTACCTTCCCTGTTGGCTACCCATCTGGCATTTATCAATATTAATACGAATACCGTTCTTGCATGTGAGCTTATAGGGACCAAATAACTGATGAATAGTTGAATAATTTATCAAATATGTTGGTATAATAGTATGTACTTAAATGAAGATTTATTTCTGTTTGAAAAACCTTACATAAATCCTTACAAGGGCTCTTTGATTCTGTGTAAAACTAGATCTCATAGGAAATGACGAACGGATATAAAGCTATAAAACTATGAACTGGTTACTAACCCTCTGAAAGAAGATGATCTGACCTTTAATAAAACTTTTCATAAAATCCGACCTTTATAGGATCATCTTAGACTGACACGAAGGATCTCCCGCCATTCACAACCTTACTGCCATTTGCTTAAGTCTTCGGACTCGTGAGTCTTGAGTCTTGGCGGCGCCTTATCAGCTGCACTCGTCTCGAGTCGACTCAAACTCATTCGATTCGAAACTCGATTGAAAAAGATCCGCGATGATATAACTCGGTTACTTCGCCCGCGACACGTTTTAAAGTTAATAACGAAGGAGCACACAAGATCTCATTTTTCCCATATTTGTTCTTTTTACTTGATCTGCCTCTCTTCGCCTCTTTATTCGACGGCAGTTTTAACATTTATAAGATACAGGTTAAACTAAACTTGAAACAATGTTGAGAAACTAAACGTACCTATACGAGTACATGATATAAGGGAGAGTCCGCTAATTTGGACCAGTTTTTTTCAATCCCATTTTACACATAGTTTTCTTTTGTTTTTTCTAATGTTCATGGTGTATAATTATAGAGAAATTATTCAACTTACTATTTCATAGGTATTAATCAACATAATTGTTGTATATTTAGCACAAATCAACAAAATACGAGTTCAGAGCTTCGGTCCAATTTAGCCGACCGGTTCGATAATTTGTACCACAGGGTTACTAAATTGGATTTCAATAAATTTCAAGCCTATAAAAAAACTATGGCAAAATATTATATGATACATTCTTAACAAATTAGGTAACGAAAAGGAACAGTAGTTAATAACATAGACAATCGATATTGTTTTACACGTTATCACGATTTTGAGTAAAAGTTTTGTATTTCCAATGGGGATGTTGCCTGGGTCAAAAAGCAAGAGTTTTAATTAGTCCGTCAGTTAACTTATCAAAAAATACTTTACACGTATTTTTCACTTTTTCAAACTAATGAAAATTTAAAGAGATAAAGCGCCCCAAAGTTCATAAGAAGAGGCCCGTGACGTCAACGCTTGCTTAAAAATGCCGCACGTTGTGACGTCGTGCGCAACTTCAACGCACCATAACTATGTAATTATTTGTTAGATTGACAAATAAAAATATATGTGTCCAATATTTTTTGACATTAAACATTACGGACTAAAAAAATTTTTTTAGGCAACTAGCCTCAGTCTTTTCCTTTCATTTATTGTTAGTTGAACATCTACGCAAATAAAACTTCAAAATATGATTTACTAAAAAAAATTTTCAAAATCCTTTGGTAAAGTTCCATACAACTTGATGTGGTACAATTTAGCCGAATAGTTGATAGTGCTATTAAAGAATCGGTAAAAAATATAGCTTATAAATACCGAAAAATCTTTCAAATAATTGTAATCCACACTAATTTACGCTTCTAAATAATATATTAGAAACACCCTGTGATTAAATTTAACAAAATTACAAACTAAACATGCATTGTCAAAAGTTACTTGAAAACAATGAAAAAATACTTTTCAAAATAAAACACACGTGTTAATTGTCACGGCAAAAACCACATGGCCGATATTAATTGAATTTATTTGTGTATCGCTGAGTGTTGCAATTACAGACATTCAATAAATACTTTACGAAATATGAGGGTGGTACAATTTACCCGGCGGTACAATATACCGAACTCTCCCCTAAATGCGAAAGTTTGGATGTCTGGATGTTTGTTACTCTTTCACGCAAAAACTGCTGAACGGATTTTGATAAAACTTTACAGTATTATTGTTTATAACCTTAAATAACATATAGGCTATAATTTATGACGATCTGTGACAAACTAAATTTCACGCGGGTGAAGCTGCGGGCAAAAGCTAGTGAGATTATAATATTAAGATCCTCCGTGAATTTAACATGAGATTTACCTGTGAAGGTTGTACGTGCTCTATCTATAGGTAGTATAATATAGTTGGCTTCACCAAAAATGGCAATGAGAGCGCTTGTCCTGCGTAATCCTGACAAGTGCGGGTCTTGTCCACAAGTCCCGCTCGTCCAGTAGTTCCCGCAGGACCCGCCCAATGACACGGGAAGGGCCCGTGGGACCGTTCGCTAATTATTCGGGAGCAGACCCGCCGGATTAGTGGACCAAATTCTCTGAGCCTGTGGTTTCTTTTAAGTTTTGACTGTAAATTATTTGATCATGTCAGGTTTAGAGGGATACTTAAAACGAAGAGAATAGTGTGTCTGCATGTACTTTCTACAGTTATGCATTTTATAATGACGCTTTAATTTGCTCAGCGTTAATTCTGCAGAGTGCAATCACTAATTCCTCCCGAGGGAAGGGAGTGCGGTCGTCAGTTACCCGCCAAATGCATTAGTCTTGGCTTTTACTTTATGACGCTGGTGAAATGAATTGTGAGCTGCTCTCAGAATTGTACTGGTTAAATTACAGCGTCGGTGAGATTAAAGCGGTGGACTTAGGATCTGTCTACAGTCCAGCAGTGGAATAAACTTAAAAAGCCAAATTCCAATAGAAAATGTTATATTGTTACAGCTGTCATGGACAAAGTTATATTTTTTTGCTACTTATAGTATGTCTATTTCATCCTATTGGATCTCCATTTGTATCAATAGTCTCCGGTCACCCACAGTTAATCTGACGATCATAAAGTCATTCGGTTACTATAATATTGTGCTGGAATATAAACGCAGGCCGAGCCAGCACAGATACAGCTGGCTCCCATCAGGCGGGTGCTCGCGTCACGCGCGTCGTAAACCTTAATTGCGCACGCGCTCAAACTTTTCCAGACTTTTCATTTCTCGATCCAACCCGGTGTTTGGTTTCATGTAATTATACAATTTTCACAACCAGTGGAAAAGGGCCGCTATTAGCATAATAAATAATGATGATGCAATATCGTAGCTATCCTCAGTTATTCACGAAATTAAAACTCTGAAGCATCGAAAATGAAAAGTTTAGTAAGCCTGTTGGAAATCCGTTATTGCGATGCAAAGGAAAAACTTCGGCGCCTCGGGCCGGAACTTGCGCTATAAATATCCGCAGCGGAACCGGCCCCATGTCCCGCCTTTATTTGCATGTTGATCGCTCTCCGCGGACATAAGTAGTAACTACTTATTCGTTAGATGCTCTAACGACATCACACGTTAATGTGGCTCATAAGGCCAAAAGCTTTTGCAAGAGTTTGATGCATGGTCTTGGCTATGAACAAAAAATACCCAAAGTATTTATTTCTACAATAGGTACTTAGGTGCCATGCAACATATTTTAACTGAGGTGTAGAGTTAGGGCGTATAGTTAGAAGCTTGGCTCTACATGATTTTTTTCCACGTGCGAGCCATATTGTCAGCGTTTTACATGAAAAGGTTTTTGTTGGGATAATAATACGATAACAGTAACGGTCAGTAGTTATTGGCTATTAGACGTAGTTTGGGGCGTGTCTCAGTCCGTTCGTTACTCAGTTTTAATCATAATAGCTCTTATTACGATCAAATTCCCACATGCTATGTAAAAACAGAAACTGAAACAGTCAGTTTAAACTACACGTCACCCGTCGCATCAGTCACGCGCGATGACAGCGCGCCGCCACACTCCGCGGTAAAATGCCTACAAAAGAATCTGGTTAAAACGTTACCCACGTCTATTTTTTATTGAATGATAATTCCAGCTAACATGTTATAATAATTAATGTCCCTTTTTACAAAAAGATATCTGTGCAATATTATTGAATAAAGGTTAGTAGAGAGATTAGGGTGAATGTCGCTAACAAGCTCCGGAGCGCGACAGTTTAACGAGCAATCATCTGCGCCACGGCGACTATGTGCATGAGTCGTGTCGCGTTCGACTTGACAGCTGCTCGGATGCGTGAACTAAGTAATAAGTAACTCGCTTCGATATAAGGGAAATATCTATTAAACGTAATCTTAGATTAGTTAGCGTGATTTCGAAATGATTTTACTGATTATCTTGCACGGAACAAAAAGATCATAAAGTTATCACAATATCTTACTTTATTGTTTAATACTCGTAAATGCCTCTAGTGTTATTTATTAATACAATAAAGTCTCCGCCTACGTTGGCACGATATAGTAAATGACATTCCGTAAATGTGTACTCTTTCAGTACAGCATGTATCGAGACATGAATCACCGCGTGACAGCCGACGGCAACAAGTGACGTGTAATCGGCGGCCGCACGCGACGTGACGCGGCTGACGTGATAATTGTATGCTGTTTGCGGGCACTCCCGGCGCCAATCAGATCGACGGCCGAGCAAGCTGCCGCTTGCTGACCCGCTGGCCGACGACCTTACTGAAGTAAATCTGGGGGCACGGCAGTGCCCCCACCAAGTCGAGCAAAAAAGCGGCACGGCCGTACCATCCTTTTCTCGAAGCAATTCAGGCCATTTTCGACCGCCTGTAACTTCGTTGTGGATAAAACTAGAAGGCTGAATTTTCATTAGCTATGCAGGCATTGTAAAGACACGGTATATTTAAAATTTCATTCAATTTGAACCAGTAGTTTAAGAATTATAACGGGTCAAAGTTACTTAATTTTGTCACTCACTGACTGACTCACCGATCATCAAAATTCTAAGGCACTTCTAGCAGACCTAGAAGCTTCAAATTTGGAATATAAGTAGTGTTTGGTGTATGAATCAAGGAAAAACTAAAATATTTGGGGGCACGGTAGTGCAACCGCCAAGTCGAGTAAAATTTTTCAATTTCGGTCCAGTTTTCTAGATACATAACTGCTGTCTACAAAATACAAAAAGAAATGAGATTTGGGGGCACGGTAGTGCAACCGCCAAGTCGAGTAAAATTTTTCAATTTCGGTCCAGTTTTCTAGATACATAACTGCTGTCTACAAAATACAAAAAGAAATGAGATCCCATCAAAAACAATACTTGTCAAAAAAACCAAGTCTCGCAACTCAGTTGTTCTACGGTAAAAAGTTGTGAGATCCATGTAATACCAAGTCCAGGCCAGGAAATCTTTAACGTTTTACATAAATATATTGACTTGGCCATCGCATGAAAACACGTGTAAATTAAATTATTTAGTGCGATGGCCAAGTCAATATATTTATGTAAAACGTTAAAGATTTCCTGGCCTGGACTTGGTATTACATGGATCTCACAACTTTTTACCGTAGAACAACTGAGTTGCGAGACTTGGTTTTTTTGACAAGTATTGTTTTTGATGGGATTACATTGACCGCTGCCGATAATCATCTTAATTAATAGGATCGCAGTTTAATACATGATATTAAGTTACAATTTAAATGTTCGACCACACAAAGAATAAATGATAGCGACGTCGCGCACCGAAGTCACGTAATACTTATTATCGCTTAAAAATACAGGGTGTCCAGGATGGGTGAATCAAACTGCTAGGGGAGGTAGCTCTACTAATGTACTATCCCTAAAAAATATGAAAAAAAAATTGAGTTCGGATTTTTTTTTAATAAAGTATAATGTACAATTAATATTAGTAAGAACAAAGTACAAATAAACTCAACGTAGCAATTATAGAAAGATACTTAGGCAAAGCTGATTTATTTTCACTTTTTAAATATATTTTTTTTGTCCTCATGCGCCTTTTTTTTATATTTTTTAGGGATAGTACATTAGTAGAGCTACCTCCCCTAGCAGTTTGATTCACCCATTCTGGGACACCCTGTATAAAACTGTAACAGATATTTCAGTATTCATTCACCACAGGGTAATTTATTATTAAAATCCCATGCGATTAAAGTTATTTATGTGTCTAGCCCGCAGATGCTTGATTTGCGTATGATGTGATTCATGAATTAATTAGTCTTGACCTGTGAGTTAAGCTTTATAGCTATTAAACAAAAAATAATTAGATTAATATTTCTACGAAGTAAAAAATTGCATATTTTTACTGAATGAAAGCTGAATCCTTAAGGATACGTCTATAATCTTATTCCGCTCGATACCAATGCCACTGCGCTGAAATTTATATAAGTAATCAGAAAAATCCTAAGATGAGGTAGAGTCCATTACTTTTCAGAACTAAATTATATTGCACATCAAGAAGGCTTCGTCTGATGAAATGCGCACTGCTTTGTACTCGTAGTTGATATATTTCGATAAATGAATTTCTTAACCCAATAGAATAACTCTGAAAAAGATAAGTTATTGGATTTAGGTATAAACTGGATGAGAATGCCTTATGGCATTAAGTTCGCCTAATGTTAATATTTTTGGCATTGAAGTATAAATAAATAAAAGCACAGTCTAAGAACGAAAATGCTTTTGAATATTTTTTACTATATCTTTCGTAAATAAAGAGATTATCGAATGTTGACAACATTTTTATTGTCAAGGGGCGATGATCGCGTAGATGGCGAAGTTAAAAAGTAACTCGTAAAGTTTACGATCTCATCACAGACGAGGCTCGGCGAGCTCCGAACAGATTTCAACTTAAATTGAATCAATCAAGGTTCAGCTTATTGATACTCTAATGCTAAACTGTGGTTAAGTCTAGTGAAATGAGAATTAAGTTACTAATAATGTCATTTTTGTTTAAGAATATAATTAGGTAATATGTAATGTACTCCGAGACCTTTAACATAGATTAACTTATACAATGAGCTTTTACTTTGATCCAAAATGAGAAAAAGTCCACTTTCATAATTTAAAGCAAAGTCAAAAGAGATGGTAATTCATTTTGTTAGTAATTCCAAGATATCAAAACACGAATTATTCCCTGGAAGCACTCCTATCCTAGCATTCTTAAATGTAAATCTTTTATGTTCGTCGCCATATCTGAGCTCGTCAAAGACAAAATTTGCGGGAAGAGACCTGTTGCGTCCGCACGCACCTCTTGGCTCAGAAGAACACTTTACGGACTCTATCTATTCTTTATGTAGGTAACTATATTTTAAACGATGGTTGATAAGGAGTCAATGACACTGCTAGCTATATCTAATGTTAGTACTTTTATGAAATTCCTCTAGGAGATTTAACTTTTTTTTTATGAATCACCCAAAAGTTTAGGTTTTATCGTAATTCGAGTTTTGACTCTACTCATAATGTATGAGTAAGTCATAATACAACTTTTGTGTAATAATATTTATACCTGCATGAGGCAATAATAATCTAATGATTGATATTATTATAGAAAGCAACCAACCGGGATAGCTATGCGCCGTAATCGCTACATAAGTGCAGATCAGTGCTCGCAATCTATCGGAATTGCGCGCACTCCGCTCTCCGGCTCTCCGCACTCCGCTCTCCGCTAGACGAGATCTTGGATTCCCCTCCAATTACGTGTGAATGCAGTGAGGCGCCCAACATTATAACTAATTCCATATGAAATCTCAATGACAACATAATGCAAAGATCCTTTGGGTGCGACCTCACCAAACAACAACCGTATTCTGTAAGTTTTGTGGTGTGTCTACCAACTTACTTACCAAAACAAGTACTTTTTTATTAAAGAACTTGAAAAAAATAGATCTACCTAAGTTTGAGAAGCGACTTGCTAAGAAATTAAAATAACAGGTACTTTTTTCAAAGAATTTATATCCAATTTCAACTAATGTTAAAGGTTTTCTTGTCTCAAGGCTTTATAACAAATCACACTAGTTCATCGACTCACGCACTTGGCCAATTTAGCTCACTTAGCTCACCGTGTGTAGAGCAACAGTTGCGACAGTCACGCCGCAGCCACACACAATAATAATAATATGATCGATGGAGGCGCGAGGTTCCTATTTACTTTGCGAGGGCTTTTTCCGCGAAATGCTGAAATAAGCTGAGTAGGTTCTCAACGCTATTACTTTCGCAGTTCACAACTTGGGATTTATGGGGATTCTTTCAAATGGCATATTTTTTGCTGCTTTTAAAATGAGGTCAGGGTTATTTAGATTATTTGTGTAATATCAAAAATTGTGTTATTGGTGTTATCATGAATAATAATTATGATACCTAACTAGAAGAGAGGCTAGCCCTACAGTATAGGCGTCGGGTGTACTGGAGCAGTTCCCAGGAGCATTAGTCATTTTTATTATGTACCTACTTAATTATTTAATTTAAAGAAAGAGTCTAAATTTGATAATGTAATTGTGAAAAAAAATATTAATAGGTACCTAAATGTAGAGACTCTTCTTAACTTAGGTAGGTACTAATTTTGTCTAACTACAGAATCGTGCTGGCCAGGATGTGATTACTTAAACAAGATGAGCCTACTCCTAACGCATGAATTATGTGAGTACAAACCGAGAGTATACTATTGCACCTAATTTAAGCCCTCAAATGCGGGTTTTGTGCGCTCCCTCGTGGATAAGTAGCGGAATATTTGCGAGTATTCGCACATTGGAAGCGCAAGATTGATGTGCGCGGGACACGGCGTACTTCCGGCTCGGTGCCTGGGACGCGACAGATGGTGGTTCTTCTTACTAATAAACTTATTTTTTTCCAGAAGTTTTAAGTGCTCATTCGTTTGTTAGTTAAGTTGATACTTATCAGCGCGCTAGTTAATACTTATTTACGAGCGCTTAAACATCTGGAAAAAATAAAGTGTTTATGTTTGTGTTTGTCTTAGATTCTGTGTTCGTTCGTTCGTTCGTTTCAGCCAAATGACGTCCACTGCTGGACAAAGGCCTCCCCCAAGATTCTGTGTTATATGTATGTATTTACTTTGGTAGGTAATTTACTCAATCTTACACAGTGGGCTAATTCAAATGCATTTGTCGAGAGTAGAAATCGTCTGTCAAATAATTTTCTAGTAATCAATTTTGAACTGATTGTCAAGGTAATACAGTTGAAAATTGAATATCAAAGCCAGACTACGCCTAATGTCAGATCAGCCGATGGTAGATGCCAAATTTCCAATATCGCGTACGAAGACGGAGAACTTTGTCAATATAGTGGTACATAAGGGTCATAATTAGTGGATGCCGACGATTTTCGCGCTGTCATCTCAACGACTGCCCACCCTTGTCGTTAGAGCAGTCGACTGGATAGAAAGCATGGAATTAACATGGTGATTGATAAACTAGGTGCAAATAAGCATAGGTATTTTATAACCACAGAATGCTTTTTGCTTAAATTTGAAAATAAAGGATATTGTTCTGCGTCCATACATCGTTCGCCCCAAGACCCCCAAGCAATGAAATAATGATTTTTATATGTGAAATTACTTAACGATTGTCACCTTATACTCCACTAGCTTTTCGCTCGCGGCTTCGCGCGCGTGGCCTACATTAGGTACCTACATATTTTACGGAACCCTATTATTTTCCAAAATAAAATTTAGCCTGTTACTCGTGGATAATGTAGCTTTCGAATGGTGAAAGAATTTAATAAAAACGGTCCAATAGTTTTTGAGTCTATTCATTACAACCAAACAAACAAAGTTTTCCTCTTTATAATATTAGTGTAGATACTTAAAGCACGGATAAGCGGGAGATTCGTTACAATAGGAAAAATGCTTCAGATTTTGAGGTTATTAGCATAACAGAAGTACATTTCCATTTTCTATCTTCTATAGGTACTTATAATAAATCTGTAGAGAGGTCAACTCTGTACATGAAATATATTTTCAAAATAACTATCAGGGGGTGATACTGATGCCAAAAATGCAATCAGTAAAATTTTTGTCTGTCTGTCTGTCTGTATGTTCCTTATAGAAACAAAAACTACTCGACGGATTTTAACGAAACTTGGTACAATTATTCTTCATACTCCTGGGCAGGTTATAGTATACTTAGGAATTCCCACGGGAACAGGAATTAGCGGGAAAATCCTTTTGTATGAAAAATCTAAACCGCTTAAGTTAGACGCTTTAAATTTCGCACGTAGGTACTTTAGTAAACTAATTCCCACGGGAACTGGAATTCGTGGGAAAATCCCTTTGTATGAAAAATCTAAACCGCTTTAGTTAGACGCTTGAAATTTGACATGTAGGTATCTTAATAAACTTAAAGCTTAGTTACAACAGGATATTGCAAAATTCCCACGTGAACGGGAAAAAACATTTGAACGAAAAAATCTAAACCGCGTAAGATAGATGAAGGGGGTAAAACGGAATCCACGCGTACGAAGTCGCGGGCGGCCGCTAGTTGCTAATAAAACTATTTATTGTCAAGAATTATATGTATAATAATGCGAATTCCCGTTCCCGTGGGAATTAGTTTACTAAAGTACCTACGTGCGAAATTTAAAGCGTCTAACTTAAGCGGTTTAGATTTTTCATACAAAAGGATTTTCCCGCTAATTCCTGTTCCCGTGAGAATTCCTAAGTATACTATAACCTGCCCAGGAGTATGAAGAATAATTGTACCAAGTTTCGTTAAAATCCGTCGAGTAGTTTTTGTTTCTATAAGGAACATACAGACGGACAGACAGACAGACAAAAATTTTACTGATTGCATTTTTGGCATCAGTATCACCCCCTGATAGTTATTTTGAAAATTATATTTCATGTACAGAATTGACCTCTCTACAGATTTATTATAAGTAGGTATAGATATGTAGGAGAGACGTCTTAATTACACTTTAAATCGTAGATCGATAAAGAACCCCTTTGTCAAACCGTATGAATAGCAGCAAATAGAACTTTGCGTATTGGAAAAATTGGAATGCCTACGGAAAAGCCAAACATTTTTTAAAAAGAAGTTAATATATTTTACTTACATTTAAATCCAAAAATATCTTTATTCCGACCCAAGGGTAAGTAGGCAGTTATGTAGGTATAAATGAAAATACGTATGTAGGTACTTATTATTTATTAATGGTCATGTTCTACATTTTCTATTAAATATGGGCCCAATACATCAATGATGTCGCCATCACAACAAAGTACCATAAATGGTTTAACGAGATTCCGATATTTGTATAGGGAATAAGTTTTTTTTTTGGTATGCATAATTGCTACTTTTTTGCACATAAATGTATGTATGTACCATCCATGATGACAATAGCCTTTCTTTGTGGTAAATCGTTTCCTGGCTTCCCGAAAAGAGACTGGAACATAAAGGTTTCTTTGGGCTACTTCCTCTCTACTAATATGTTGTAACCCTAAATGTGCTGGTACGAAATGTTCCTCCATCATACTGCGTGCTTTCATTACATATTTTGTAAGAGTACTCCTTGAAATGCCAAGTAATGTAGCTATTCTGTCATTTGAATCACCGGTCCTCAGCTTCATTAAATAAGCACCAACTGTAGTAATTCGTGCTCTCTGATAGTATCTATGGCAAAGAAGATCTGAAGGACGAATCTGAAAATAAAATAAAACATCAGATTCACAGTTCAACAATAAGAAGAGCAATATTTATATAGGATTAACGACTTTTGTGTGTAACGGAATAGTAAGATGAGTGATGAAAGATAATTTATGATTTGAACGCTGAATGATGAGGAATGATTGGTCTATGGAGGAAACGAAAGGGATGAATGAGGAACGAGGATTGAGAGTGAGAATAGTGGTAGTTTAAAAGAGTAGTTGTTATGCAGGAAGTATAAATAAAACTTTACTGAGTTTATTTGGCTCAGGGAATTTTTAACTGGCTTTATAATAGTAAAATTATGTTTAATATTATGTAAGTAATAATATTGCAATATTTTAATAATATAAGTCTATTTGTATTATACAGGGTGGAAACGATAAGTGATCTATAACACTTTTAATATTGTGTGGCTGGCATACATTTAGTATGGAGGCTGAAAACATTGAATTTTCGGATAGATCCAGTTAATTCTGTAACTATTTACTGATACCGTTAGAAAGAGCTCGTGAAGCACTTTCAGGATGAGTAACCAGTTTTTCGATATCTTGTGTAGTTTAGAAATAATCGAGTGAGATCACTTATCGTTTCCACCCTGTATAACCTGTATGGATGAGAGTAGTGGCAGATTGAAAGCAATGGAAGGAGTTGAAGGATGGGAAGGCTGATTCGGAAAAAACCTTTTTTATTATTATAATAAACCGGCATAATTATTTTTATGTATTATAAAACTGGCAGGGCTCTTACCTCTCTGGGTTGAATCCAATTTCGAACAATGTTTAATATATCTTGATTATTCTCTGTATCCAAACAATGACTTCAAGTTCGCAATAATGAACAACCACATCCAACACAAACTTGTTGGTGACCTACCGGGGCACCGGTTGGCATATCTGGAGTCTTGTGAAGTAGGTGTGGTATCTCTTTGCAATAATGAGTGACAAGCCCCACAGATGTAGTCATTTGCAGTAACCTGTTTAAAAATAATAATAATTAGAAATAAGTTTAAAAAAATTATCAGTTTTTTAATGTCCCGCACTTAAATTATTTTATTTTAGTATTAATTTACAGAAACCAATAACTTTACAAGAATTAGACTGATTGTATAGCCAATAACATTTTATTAAATAAGGACTTTAGCGTGCATTACCTCTAATGGAGTTAGTCGTTCCACAATTATGTTCCTGATGTTAATATGATGTTGAGTGTTAGTTCTCAGGGACATGAGCTGATGTGAACGTGTTCTAGGCTCTAGTGTTCTACTGCAAAGCACACATTTTCTGCTAAGATTTGAAGTAGATGCATTTGTGTTGTATCTTGGGCTTGGGTCCAACATGTTGTGCATATAAGATCATGAGCTGTAACCTGTAAAAATAAATAGATTCATTGCATGCCATGCCACACATACTCCTGTGCGTTGAATAAATTGAGCCGCAAACCATAAAAAAAATGATAATTCAATATTATGTGCTGTTAGTAGAATTTTGGGTCAGAGGGTAGGGTTAAACAGCTTTAGTAAATAAGCATTGTTGTTATAATAATTAATTATGACGTGTTACAAACTTAGTTACAAAAAATAATAATCTAGTAGTCTTAGTTCCAAAAAACAAAACAAAACAAGCTTTCATTGAGAGCAGGGAGATAGTGTCAAAGTAAATAATTCCTTAGATTTACACTGGATTGTCAACATAATTGTTGTTTCGCTCATGCCTCCATTGCGCTGTACCATCGACTAGTTTCTTACAATCGAATCGGGCCTGGCTGTCCACACTGTCCAGGGTTGAACCACAGATAATAGCGGAACATTAATTTCAAGACAACCCGCCATGAGAATGGCAATTCAGAAGTTTGGCAAGGCTAGTACTTATTCATAAGATTGCAGAGCAAAATGTAGGTACTTACCGATCGAGGTGCTGCCCATTGTTGTGTATAATTAAGTTGCTCATTTTCTAACACCATAGAACCACCAGCCGAGCCTTGGCCGAGCCACACAAAAACAGTAAATCCCAGGCTGAGTATGTCGTTATTGCAATCAATCAGAGTCCGTTTGAATAGCCAAGTTTGTAGTTAATAAAGTTCCGAAAATAAAAGCTAAAACACAAACGAATCACAAAGAAGGATCAAGCAAGACAGCAACACAGCAAGAGTGAGTGAGAGAGAAAAGGTGATGCGAGTGAATGACAATTTGACTAACAAATAGGGATGTCCATTTAGAATAGACATAATCGATTAAATTGATCGTTTTTGAAAATTTTTATTTTTAAACATTGTGTTGCTATAAATATTTATTTTATTTATTTGACGGCGCATCGATTATTTTAGAGCGGGGTAGTCGTCCCGCTCTGACGCAACACCGAGCGCTGGCGCGCGCCCGCAATCGAGCGCAGCCTTCATAGCGGTTACATCGATTTGCAACGCGCAACTACGCTACGTGTTCGGTGGAGTGTCTGTGATTTTCGATTAATTCTAATATCGGCAATGTAATAGAAGTAATATCTCGGTGATTATTAAAATAGCTTGGACTTAATGGTGAAAGTTCGTTTAATTTTCCTCGCCCGATTACCCACGCCAATCTACCCGCTATTTGACACTATTGGCAATGGAGACCCCCGATAATGATAGAGGTACTGATCCTTCACATCAGGGTGACGTGCCTTTATATTTAATAGGACAACCAACAAGACATACACTGGAAGACAATCAATATTTACAACGTATTTAACTTAATCTAAGTGCTGCCTTAATTATAGGTTGCCACGGCATGCAATAGTGGACTTATACATAAACAGTGTCTACACTTAAAGAAAAGAGTAAATATGTAAATGTAGGTAAATAAATGTGATTAAATATACATAAAATGCAATAATCCACTGAAGCGCTGCGGGCGCGGCGGATCTGCGCCCGTCTAAAGGTCTAATGATTAGACTCTAGTCTAATCGATCATACCATTATTTACTTAAATCGAATTAAAAAAGCGCATCTCTGTCTCTGCTCTGTCAATATGTCGGTGACTTTGATTTCGTTTAAATACTTTTAAAATATTTTTTCGAACTGCAACTTGTCCGATAGGTTTGGACACTTGCAAGTAAATAAATAAAATATACATAAAATTATGGTACATACTAAGTCTTTGAAAATCTTAGGGCGATTTTTATCAATGTCCTTTGTCTGCTCGATTGCATTGATGGTAAGGAGCAATGGTATTATTTATAATATCATTGGTAAGGAGGGACTGTTCTAAATACATATTATGATAGTTGAGATGGTTGAGAATATTTCCGGGTCGATCGCTTCCACCTTCGGCCTAGATAGTACCTACCTACCTACTTATACGCCAAACTATCTTATGATTGTTATGCACTGTTAAGTAGGGTTATAATACCTAATTATGATTGTTATGCATTGTAAGTAGGGTTATAAATAATTATAATTTACATAAGCAGCAGGTCGGTTATTTTTATTTAGGCAAATGTAATATTTTAAAAGACAATACGTACGATCAGATATTAAGATCAAAGATAAAGATTTCTGCTGTGAAAAAAAAATATAAAACAGCTAACTTCTATATCAAGTTCCAACGTCGCTATACGTACCTACCTACTTAATGCTACTGGATTATACGTTCATAGCTCAGAAGTTTAGTCCTTTTTCAGCAGTGTTTAGTAAGAATATTATTACAAATGGGCTTTTAGGGATTTTGTTCACATGGAATAAACGACAAAGTTCTTAGTTACTTATCCAATAGGTAGTAGTAACATATATGTAGAAAACAGGAACTTAGATGCCAACGAAAGAAAATAGGCTATCAAATGTTGTTTTGGGGACTTACCTTTATAAAAATATCACATTTAAAAATTCATACCATTTGTTGTTATTTAAAAAACAATGTCAATTTTGACGATTAACTGAAAGTCTATTATCTATGAATATAGTAGCGATATATGGTATCCAGCGGCAATGGCAGTGCAAAATTTTGACAATGACTGTAGTTATCATACTTCGAGTTTGTCCATGGAGACGGCAAAAGTCCTTTAGTTGGCCATAAAGTAAACTTAACGGAAAATGTTACTTAATTGATACCGAGGCGCAACCTGGAAGCATTGCTAAGTGTGCTCCTCGTTACTGGTTCATCGTTCGTCATCGTCATTGTTCGTAAAAACCGGGTCGCGGCAGGCAAATAATAAAATTAGTCTTATGTCTTCTCCCTTATTAACTTCGATGGATAAATAGCTAAACCTCCTTGCGCGTAACTGACGTTTGTTGGAAAACCGATTTTTTCAGGCCATCGGATTTTAATTTCAAAAGTCATTGACCAATCCCAGTTCATATAATAACTATTATGACGTTTTCTATTGGCCAAAAGATTTAACTCTCTAAAAATCCGCGTGCAACCATATCCTGCTTAAATATTGTGCACTTTATTCAGCACAGATTAAACAAGCTAAATGACAAATAGAATAGATTGAAATGACAGATTGCACTTGAATTACCCTACAGGTATCATCAGTCTGGTCTTATTAAAAGACTAAGATGCCAAGAATTACAAGATTACTTTCACTGTAGGAAAAATGGAAATAATAATTACTTTTTCAAATTTAAAAATTGTAAGCATGTAAATTTAGGATAATAGCCTGTCCGGGAACATCAGAAAACAACGAACAACCCAATGAGATAAAATCACGTCAGTCCCCATCCCGCGTAATAAGCCCCAGACAAGGCGTTATTCCCGCGACCCGCCTCGTTGCGGCGTGATAAGTGATAACAATCGCGCAAATTGGGACGATCCCGCCGCCCCACACGTTATCTGGAGAGATAGCTCCGCAGATAGTGAAATGTTTCGGTTGACTACAGCCAGCATCTCAACACGTGCGAAAATTTTAATTAAGTAATCTCACTCATCATAATAAGAAGGAAAGTGACAGTTTTCCTTCTTCTGAAATGATTTCAGCTTAAGTTTTTTATTGCCGCAGAAAAGATGGGCGTCCCACTGCGTTTTCACGGGGCACGTAATCGATTTTAAATTTTCTTCGCTACATAGTGCCTACACTGCTTATTGAATTTGACAGCAGTCTAATTTTGCTGTTTTTCATAATATTTTTTTCATCTTCGTATGTTTCTAGGTATATAAACATCACATCCTTTTAGACGAAATCACCTTCCATTAAGTGATTATGACATGATAGTCCATTTGCGCGGTTCTTCGCAGGCAGCATTCGGCAAGACGGGTGACGTTTCATACGTAAAACCATTGAATATAAAAATAAAAAGGGATAACACTCTTCAACCGGTGGTTGAAATTTTCTTACGTCCTAAGAACCGTGTTTGATACGAAGAAAACATATTTAAATGAATCAAAACTGAATGTTAGTAAGCCCCTGGTAACCCAGCTGTGAAACATACAGCTCGTAACAGATCGACGTCAAAAGATCGCGCTTGGAATTTTAAGTAGAGCCCAAAAGATCTCTTTTGTTACCTTTATTCTATAGTGCCATTTGAATCACAATGACACTAATGTAGAGTACCGTACCGATACATTTTAAAAACTAAGATTAAGGCAGAATTGGAAAAAGGTCAAGCAATACGTTTTCAATGAGAAAACTTAAATATAAACGACCTACTTCTAGCTAAAAACAAAAACGTGTTCTTAAATTGAAGACGCTGACTGCATTTTGAATAGCACTTAGTCTAGTTTCTGGGGCATAAATGTACATTACTCTCCGAAATTGAAAATTTCAGTTAATAGTTTTTTAAATGTCAAATGTATAAAACTTACTTGCTCCTATATTTTTGTTACTTAATCCAGTTACCGTACAATTACAAAACTTTAATTCCATTAATCAATTTCATACCTTAAAAAATCACTTGTTGTCCAGAAATTCTGATTCGACCATCCGAAATATTGCCTTCATGCGAATCTACATAGATATTTCATGTGGGAAGAGCATTAACGTTGTTAGAGCTTTACAAATGGCACGCGCAATTTCTATTCTGATTTCTTAGCATCTGGCTTCAATTAGACTTGTAAAACGACTGTTATTATATTTATCTCGGAAGAAATTATCGTTTCAAGATTTTGAATTCTTTTGAAGTAGGTACAGCGCACATCCGCTCGTTTGACTGTAGTGAGCTAGTGACGTGAACTAGTTTACTTGAATCGATTTTAAATGATTACAGTCGTAAATGTTATCCACGCCATTTGTAAGCCGTTTTGTTTTTTGATTCTGGAGATTAGTTGACTGCTGACCCTATTTTTGAAGATTTATTATGCAATAACATAAAATGGTTCCGTTTATACCCCATAAGCTTAATCAATCAGATTATTTGTGTTTGTTTTAACCCCTGTTCTATCTCTAAAATACTAAGTAATGTTCATAAATCATGATTATCGTTGTTACCTGATTAAAGAGCACATACATACGAGTAGCTTAAAATGGTCAGCAGTAACAGTAGTTCCTGGAGCCCGCAAGCTGCCATTAATATTGTGTCGCGTGTCACCAGCACGCGCGTTGATGGATCGCCGTGACGTCACGCTGCACGCGCTCCTGCTTCCAGGAACGTTCTGCGCTCCAGCTGTATGGATTCCTGCTCCAATTAATCAGGTATCCGTTTAATGGAACGTGCCTGTAATTGATTAGGTCTGTAGACTAGACTTTGTTGGACAATTTAACAGTTAACATTTTTTGACTAACATAAAAAATGCTTATGAAACGAATGATGGAATGAAAACAAAAGTAGGTACTATTAAAGTTAGAAAAGTACGAGTAGTAGAGACGCAGAAAGGCTGCAGAAATGAATGTTATGCTAATATTAAAGGTAGAGTACGAGTAAATCTTAGTTACCTAAGTAATGTTAGCTATAGTAATGTTATATTTGTTCAAAGAATTAGTCGCATCACTAGAAGATTACAATATGAAAGGTGAGGCGCCGGCGCAGCGCGTTATCCATTCGCGTATCGGTGCCGGCTGATTGCGATCTGTGGCTATTCGTGAGAATAATTATATTCCTTTCTCGATAATTCGAATCGATACTAATAGCAGACGACACGATGGCGACAGATTATTACAACTTAACGTACACAAGCAAAAACTTAACGTTAACTCTACAAGACTGTGATAAAATCCTATTTAAAAATTAAGTATTTAAATCTAAAATTTTCATACGGCTGCTGCAAATTGGGCACATAGAGTGTGAAAGCAGTCAGAGACAGTTTAAACGATAAATGCAGTTAAATGCACGAGGGCTTTGGCTAAGGCAGTCCATTAGATCCCACGCCAGGGCTGGTACAGCTCTACTTAGATTACATACCTACGCTTTATTCTTCAATAACATTGTCCGATTCAAAACGCTTTCATGTCGTCAATTTTCCAAACGAAGCAAGTTCTTCTCTTCATCTTTATTTTGTATGGATCGGGTCTACGTCAATTTGTATTCAGTGCAGTTGATCTCTGACACCGGTTTATATTTTCGGCAGGAATTTTTGTTACGTCGCGGGTTCCTTGAGGCCGCTGCAAATTATTCCTCCACGACGTGGCTAGTCCCGACAGCACCCTCGTCAAGCGCCGGCAATTCTTCTGTCGGCGACAATGTGGGTCGTAAACCGATGTTATTGAGATCATAAAACGTATTCAAAGAACGGAATAGCCTGTTACAATCACTCTGGAGGGTAGTCGCCTCTATTTGTGAAGTAGGAGGGAACGGAATTTGATTACCTGTACACAGTTCAATTAATAATAATACTTCTTCAAATTGTTTGCGTTTACGTAGTAAACTGAAAGTAATACGAATTTATTATATGGAGCTGGATCAGTGTTTTGTTTTTGAAAATAAAGCCTTATTTACTGTCTTCCCCGCGAGTCTCATTTCATTATCACAAATATTATTATCAGCTAATTAACTTTAACGGCGGAGTAAAATGAGTGCAGCGCTTTAATGCGCTTTATGCTCCGTTAAAGCTATTTTTATTCATGGCAAAATTATAAAAATAAATATGTAGGTATATCAAAACAATTTTCATTAAAAGAGTGAAATTTTCTTAAATTCATAAAAAGCACTGAAAAGTTTAAAACTCAATACTCGATACTCAATTCTTTATTGCATCCATAATGTTACAGAGGTGGTACTTAACGTACACAGTTGCTTGAAAGCAAAAAGTTCAAGGCCCACCTGGCAGTTTCAAGTGCGTAAAATCATGTTTGAGTAAATAACAGTCAGAACATAGCTAATTGTAGCTATACGTATGTTGAGGTGTAGACCAGTGAGTGCAGGGCGTGGGGCCGCCTCCCGCCCGTGTGGTGATTGACGATTGACCTCTCCATGCATCAATGTTCGAGATGACGTGTTCTATTTCCATTTTAGGAATGTTTTGACTTTAAAGAGTGTATTGAATCCACTTTAAAAATATCTTGACACTTCTACATTATCATCATTATTATTGGGTCATTTAGTCACCACTGCAGGAGCACGGGGCCTTTTAATTTACAAATTGTAAAAAGAGGACTTGGGCTGGTCTTTCCATGTTTCACATAAACAACATGAAATTTTGCTAATAAATAGTACTCGTACCGTCGTCGTTACTTTAATTATGTTTCTGTCCTCTCACTCCAGATATTTGTAAGGTTGTATTGGGAATAAAAGTAGTGGTTAATAAAAGCTATCGATACTGGCCCACGAAGGGCCCTCGCTCACCTGTCGGCCGCAGGCGGCGCCACTCTCGCCTCGGATTAAGCCCTCGACGCGATTTGCATTCGGCGCGCGGGCAATTAACAACGCAGCGGTGCAAAAAGTCCTCAACGTCCTTTTGCACTCAGGAATTGACGCCTGAGTAATGGAAAGCGAATAGAATGTTTACGACTAGCTAGTTTTAATATCGGATAAGTTAGTAGAACTTGTTCTCATTAACAGTGGTGCCAATAAATGTGTTTTGTAAAACTCGAAGCTTATTCAGAAAATAATAAATCATAGCAGCAAACGGCTGAATCATTATCAAAAAATAAAAAAGTATTACTCCAATTTCAAGTTCTGCAAAATATTCCGACTTGTATTAAACGAGAAGTTCATTACATCACCAAAATAAGTTGTAAACAATTCAAGAAATGGGAACAAAAATCAAAGGAGCGGAGTTAGAATCGCGCTGCTACGAACTCGCTGAAAAATTCAAAGACCGCTGCAAAGACTCGCTCCTTTGTGCTGAATATTTCACCGCCATACTTCCACGCAGTCACATATTTTCTGCCTCGCGAACACAAACTTGTATTGCAATGACCGAGTGAATCGATTACGTCTCTGAATTGTTTAGGTGTGTAGTGTAATGATGTGACAACATAAATAAGACTTGCTTTTTTTTTCAGGTATATCACCCTCCAGTCATCTGCCCACCAACCGATCACTACGTTGTGACGCAGTCTAAAAGTATTTTTAAGGTGAGTGAGGACTATTTTCGTAAAACGGGCCTTGTCAAATATTGCGATGTGAAAACTAATAATATACCTACGTATACATGCTAACGATTAAGGAAAGCTACGAGAGCGTTCTACGGTAAAAACTTCCAAATTGCCCTTGTGCAGTTAACACTCCAAGCGAGGCAGCCGGTGCGCGCTTCAAAGGGCTCGGGTGTAAATATTTACTCACGTGCGTAGGCGCAACACCTGGTTTTTTCATGAAACCATTTTAAAATGTGGAATTTCAGTCATGTTAAGGTTATTTTGAGATATTTTAATTTTTATGATGTAAATTACTACACCTATCAATTATTACATTTACTGATTCAGTAGGTAGTACAGAAATCTATCTATGTACAGTACAGTAATTACATTCGTAAATGAAGAAAATGAAAATTTGATAAAATTGGTGGTGGAACTGCTGGCTCGAGAATGATTGATTCAGCGCAAGTTTCATGCTCGACTGTCATACTTTTCGAAATTATTTTTAATCTCACAAGTTTAAAAGAAAAATCTGTTTACGGTACGCGGAGACTGAGATCAAATTCCCTGTCTTGTAATATCCCGGAGTCGACTACACGCAGGATTACTTCGACAAGTAATTTGGGGGTTCCCTCCCCCTCCCCCTCCCCCTTTCTCGGGACGCTTGACCTTTTAACTGCCGCGTAAAAAGACAATGTGTGCCCTCATGTTTAGTAACCAATCCCGTACTTAGGGAAAGGTTTGGTTTCATATTGTGTTTTATTGGGCTCTCTACAGTAGGGACACTTACTGCGGACTTAATGTATTATTGTAGTTGATTTTTCATTTTGTTCGCAAACTGTATAATAACTAAATACTTTAAGTTGTGAAACAATTAATACGCTTAAGTAAAATACTGGATAAGTAGATATTCCATTTTGAAACTGAAAGGACATTGTCAGAAACCGCCTAAAAACCGCCCAAAAACATTAACCCATCATAATTATTTTCTATTTTTTTTAATACATTAAGCACCCTTTCATTCTAATGGACACTTAAGCATTGAAAAATTAAATAAATAAGTCTTTTAACGTTTATTCTATAATACTATTACAACTTCCGGACGTTTTGGTGCGTGGCATGGTCTAAAACCTATCAAGTTCCATAATTTTTGCCGATAAAATCTGTACGAGGCATTACCGTACTTTATTGCTGGGAGTCCATGTATAGTGATGTTCCTGCGGCCATCATAGACAATAAAATATCGATTTTGAAAATAAAATAAATCGATTTAACTGCTTTGAAGACTAGATTTGCGTTAAAAGCTAAAAAGATATTGACACTATTACAAGAAGCTATCTAAAGTGTCCAACTGGTCGAAGGTCGTAAATAAAATAAAAATAATTAGGACCATAAACTGATATTCATGGTATCATAACTGTAAAAGTGTCAGAATCCGATGTTGAATCCAATGCCAGTTGAAGTGTGAGAAACATATATATATATATATTTTTTTTTATGTGACAGGAGGCAAACGAGCAGACGGATCACCTGATATCAACCTAGTATAGTTGCCAGTCTCTCATAATCTATGCCAATGAGGGTTTTCGCGATTGAAAAATCCGCCAGATGGCAATACGTAGACGTGAGGTCCAAATGCTGCATGATTGGTTATTTTTGACATGACATTGACAGATATCCACCAATCATGCAGCATTTGGACCTCGCGTCTACGTATTGCCATCTCGCGGATTTTTCAATCGCGAAAACCCTCATTCATAGCACATGTATAATAATAGACCAAATGAACTTTTATAGATTGTGAAAGAGAAGATAAAGATTTTATTATTTTATTAAAATCTTGCTACGAGGTATTTTTTCAGTAGAAACCAGGATTGGATAATCGCTACAGGCAAGTATCAGAACATTTTATAAATATTTTTAATCGATTATATCCTTGTGAATCGTTTTAATAAATTGTCATTTTACTTTTTCAATTAAAACTTTTTCAATCCCTAGTCTTGTCAAACTGTCATAATGTCAACAAATTATAAATGTCACGTCAGTTGACTCAATTTCAGTCTTCTGTGCGTTTATTGTATTTTTATTTCAATGATGAAATAGTGCTAAAGGGTTAGTACTAAAACTGAAAGCCTTTTTTCAGAAAGAAAACCAATGTGGTGCCCTTATTATTCATACTGTTTGAAAGTTACAAGTCAGTGATACAGAGTTGCCGACATTATAACTCCGTAGTGATACCATACCAAAGAAGAAGTTTTCCTAAACACTTGTGTTGTTTTTATATGTGATCGAATAAAAAGGATTAATTCTACTGCTCAAATGGAATAACTTATCCCAAGAGACCGAATATAAAAAAAAACCTCTCCATAGAAATTATCACCATCACGAGGATGTGAATTTTTTTGAGAATTTGATATTGGTCCTGTAAGAAAAGTAGTTGTATTTCAGTAGTAGAATCAACCCTTCTTGTTTCATCAGCAAGAGTAACTATAAAAACGCCCTGTAGGTAGGTATTATTAAGCTGAAGAGTTTGTTTAGTGTCAAAGACTGTCACACAGTGTAACTTAAATTGGCATATTATGATAATGAACATAAAAACTTAAATAAATATTTATGTTAATATTTTTTCTATTTATTTATTTTCCCAAAGCTTCACATTGACAGCTGAAACAGCAATACTGTTGTAAAACTAAACTTGGAACAAACTGTTACAAATATTTTACAAATTAAAATAAAACCGCATGTTGCTTTACTTTCTCGTATAGGTAATAAATGTAATTAATGGCTAGATTATTAATGTTACTTTGTTACCCTCAATAGTGAGGAGATCTTATAAAATGGTAACCCTGATTTTTATTGTCATTCAAGTGCTCTTTCTTCGCATAGGCTTCTGTGATTTGGCCAAGGGCCACACACATTGCGATAACATTATGCGACATTGATTTGACAGCAGCGGAGTGAAGTCTTGCGACTATGCAAAATGATACCCTGTAATCGTAGCGCATACAGACATAGACGGGGCGGGGCACATAGCTCGTAGAGCTGATGGCCGCTGGGGCAGGAAAGTTCTTGAGTGGCGACCACGAGCCGAAAGACGTAGCGTGGGCAGGCCTCCCACTAGGTGGACCGACGATCTGATGAAGGTCGCGGGAGGTGCCTGTATGCGAGCGGTGCAGGATCGGTCTTCGTGGAAATCCTTGGGGGAGGCCTTTGTCCAGCAGTGGACGTCTTTTCGGCTGAAACGAACGAATGAACGATACGTATTACCACTATTTACCAGACATTACTATTTATTGCATACTCGCCGGATTACACGTAGGAGCAGGCGCGTAACAGCTTCGGCCTTGCATTATTATAAGATCTTGTTCCGCCCTTTTACGAACTTCCTCCGTGAGGATATCCCCGCCGAATTCTATGATGAACCTATCAAAAGTCATATTCTGCAATGTCAACCCACCACAAGGTGGACCGACGACCTGATAAAGGTAGCGGGAAGGCGCTGGATGCAGGCCGCTACCAACCGTGCGATGTGGAAGTCATTGGGGGAGGCCTATGTTCAGTAGTGGACGTCCTGTGGCTGAAATGATGATGATGATGAAGAAATGAATGAAAATGACAAATCTTCGAACGTGTATAATACCGTGCCAAAGTAATCATATAATTTTGGCACCTTAATAACTATTTCCGTTTTTGTTGTAAAGATCATGCAGCGCTACTTGCGGATATTATTGGAAAGAAAACTATGTGGGCTCTAGATCTGAAGCCGCTTTAACGAACACGAAGTGCTCATACAATGCGGCGTATTTTCTTCCAGTCTTTAGTCAGGACTTTAGTCGAATTAAAACCCCGGTTGAACGTGATGTAGCCGCACTAGAATACGATGCTTTTTTGCATAATCGCAAGACTTCGTTCCGGTGTCGACCGAATGTTATCATGATGTATGTGGCCCAGGGGTTACCGTAGCCGCTAAGGTTTGAAACTTCTTGCTTAAAATATTGTAGTCTTTGGCATAGACTACGATGGTAGTCATGGAGATAGGAGTTTGTTATCTCGTGTCAGATGTAAATGGTGAAAAGAAAACTCATGATTCGTGATATTTTTATGTAATATGTAGGTATTTTATAAAAGTGGAACCCCGAGTGATCTCCAAAACCCATTCTATTATTATATACGATTCGGCTTCGATATCTATAATACAATAGGAGTTTATTTCATGTGTCAGATGACAAGGGTGGAAACAACCTACGATTCATGTTGTTTATTTACGTGCAATATGTGGGCATATTATAAAAGTGGAATGCCGAGTTGTATTTCTAAAACTTGTTCTATTATTTTATACTATTTGGCTGCGACTCGGCGTGACGACAATACAAAACATTTTTCGCGAATCGGTGTTCATACATTCACACAATACATTAGACGCCATGTTGTCATAAACGACATATTATAAAATCGCTGTGATTTAATATTCTTAATCATTAATTTTATGGCAAGTGTCCATCAGGAATCATTGTTCTTACACACAGAATCGTATTATTTCGCTTTCGGGTAGTAATATGTCAAAATTGTTGGTTCTTAGGCGAACAATGTATGGAGAACGAACATTGTCCTTTAAATGGATTTTTTTTTCTTAAATTATTTATAAGTAACCTAGTATGAATGAACATCGGGAAATAAAAAGATAAAAACTATTAAACAGTACTGTACCGTTATTCGAAGCCTTTATAATGAGAGTAGTGTCTGTCTTTTCCTGTTTGAGTACTAGTTTTGACGTATAATCTGCCCACGTGACTTCCGCTCCGGTCCCCCACCGCTAGGGTTTCTGATTTCTCGACCTATTTTTTTTCTCGAGTTTCGGGAATTCTCGAGGCCAAAGTCTCGAGTTTTCTCGGGTCTCGAGTCTTTTAATGAAAACTGTTAAAATCGGTTGAAATTTAATAAAAACACAGGTTTTTTAATCTAATATACCTACTTTTATTGCACAACAACCAATATTAGAATTTAATACCACTTATTTTGGTAAGGAAAGTAACAAAAAATTAAATCTTCTATCATAAGTAATATTAAATAATAATAATAACAAAAGTCATAAAGTCGCGTGTACTTTAAGGGTAAATAACAATAAAAATCTGGAGCTACAATTGAATAACTTGTTTTCCAAATAACACAAGTCCAAATAGCAAAATTACGATAAATAGTTCTTTTTTTATAAACCAAAAAAACTTTTTAACAAATCTTTAAAATAACGACTTGAATAAACTTTACGAGGAGGTACGAGTATCTAACTTAACAGACAGTTAATAAATTTTTCAGTCTTTAAATCAGTCAGAGTTAAACATACATAATAAATATAGCATACTCGTTGGTGAACATTATTACTTAGTTTCGATTGAGATCATTACTTGCAAATCAAATCAGTTAAAAAAGGAAAGACTAGGCCAGTCTAAAAGCAACAATAACCTATTGAATAATTAAAAACTAACTTTGGTCTAAGAAAATAGGCTTTCAAGAATATTATAGCCTCAAAATCGAAACTCGAGAATTCTCGAGCTCCGGTAATTTTTTTCTCGTCTCGAATGAAGCCAAATTTCTCGAGTTTTCTCGAGTTCTAGAAAGCTCGAGCAGAAACCCTACCCACCGCCTAAGCACGCCTCAATTAGCGACACTAGCGCCACCAACGGTAGCTCGAAACTAGGTTTCGATATTCTCGCCATTGGTGTTTTAGTTCCCGTTCGAGACGGTCGTAGAATTAGCTCCGCTAGTTCGCGACCCATCTCACAGGTACTAGTCGTGACGTGATTCAGGTAAAATATTACCATCATAATGTAAGTACTTTAAATTATTATGTACTGGCTGAAAACTTATAAAAATTACTGTGATTACTTATTTCGCAGTGTAATTTATTTTTACAACGGTGTTACCGTTCGGGGGTAGATTGCATTCAATCTAACTCAGTGTAATTTTAAATAATTATCTTTCTTCTCTAGTAATACTTGTACCTAACGGTATTCCGTTAGACGTGTTTCAAAAGTAACATTACTTTTTAGCAATGTTTGTTTCTAACGGTTTTTCGTTAGATATGTTTTTAAGCTAACTTTTCTTCTTAGCAATGTTCGTACCTGACGGCGTGTTCCGTTAGATGTGCTTTAAAACTAACATTCCTTTTTAGCAATGTTTGTGCCTAACGGTTTTCGTTAGATGTGTTTTAAAACTAATATTCCTTTTTAGCAATGTTCATTCCTAACGGTATAACACTCCTTTTTAGCTGTGTTTGTTCCTAAGGGTTTTCCGTTAGATGTCTTTATTTTCAAAAGGAAAGAGGAAATATTATGTCCACGTGCAGAAGAGGAGCAAGAGTTGGCGTAGAGGTCAAATCAAAGGATGGTGTGGTGTAATGTGATAGTCGCAAGATGTGATTGCTTGCTACAATAAGCTGTAAGTACCAACTTACCAATACCATTTCAGACATACGAATTCCATCGGACGGATTGTGTTGATTTATAAATCAATAAAATAAATAAACGGTAAACTACCTTTATCAATATGCATCCGGGGAAAGTATGAAAACTTCCACTAGGTAGGGTAGCGTACCGACGTACCTATTCTACCGCCATTATGGAAGTCTAATGCATGGCTTATAACCCAAGAGTGAAGTGTGCAGTTTGTCCTATTAGGATACGGTACGTAGGTATAATAATACCTTTGTGGTTTTCTTAAACTATGATTTCAGGAAAACGCTATGCTGTTACTGTGTAGATAAACAGTGAGTCTGTGTAATAAACGGTGAAGGATGAACATCGTCTATTCAGCCTGATACGCAGTTTATTTGATGCTAGCGGCGTCTGGAAAATTTTTCGGCAGCAATACGATCGCAACTCTGCTCCGCAGATCGATCTGAGATTTCGCCTTATGCTAAATACCTACAGTGGAAAACTCAAACTGGCTACTCGGCAAGCTAGACGGCAGTGTAACCAAAACGCAGCAGCATAATCCTGTAGCGAGGGTAAGTTCTCTTGGAGCAAACAGGGAAAAACCAGGAGCCAGAACATTTTCTCCCTCATCCCACGGGATAGGAGAAAACTCAAACACTCAAGGAGTCTCATATTGAGCCAGGCAACGCCGCTCATTTTTATTTACGTCGAGAGGTCTTAGTAAGGCATTGGTCCAAACCCTCTTGTTATCCCTCATCCCACTGGGATAGGAGATTACCCAAAGAGAATCGGACTCAAATCATTACATTTCGAGCCGAGCAACCTCGCTCATTTTTATTTACATCGAGAGGTTTTAGGGCATCGCTCTAAACTCTCATGTTATCCCTCATCCCACTGGGATAGGAGATTACCCAAAGAGAACCGGACTCAAATCATTACATTTCGAGCCGAGCAACCTCGCTCATTTTTATTTACGTCGAGAGGTCTTAGGGCATCGCTCTAAACCCTCATGTTATCCCTCATCCCACTGGGATAGGAGATTACCCAAAGATAACCGGACTCAAATCACTACACTTCGAGCCGAGCAACCTCGCTCATTTTTATTTACGTCGAGAGATCTTAGGGCATCGCTCTAAACTCTCATGTTATCCCTCATCCCTCTGGGATAGGAGATTACCCAAGGAGAATCGGACTCAAATCATTACATTTTGAGGAAAGCAACCTCACTCGTTTGTATTTGCGGTTCAAAGACATGAGGGCATCGTCCTAAATCCTCATAATTTTTCAAGAGTTATAGAACCCAAACGCCTTATTCCACGGCAAACGAAAATAAGTAAAGTTGCCGAGTAGACATGAGGGCTTCGCCCTAAATCCGCATAACTATAAAAGGGTCTGAAATTATATTTAACACGGCAAAATTAAAGTAATGTTGCCGGGAGGACATAAGGGCATCGCCCCAAATCCTCATAATTTTCAAGGGTTATGGAACCCTAATTAAAATGCTTTATTTCATGACAAAAGTAAGCTATTTAAGACCTGCCATGGGTAAAAGGTGGAGACAGAGATCATGAGATTACGCAAAAATTACTCGATTCGTGTCAGTTTGGCTTATTTCATTACTGCCGAGATGATACAAGGGCATCGCCCTAAACCTTCAGAATCTTGAAGGATGTTAATTAATCGGGGCCGCAGCTATGCGCCCTGAATTTTTGGTACCGAACAGTTAACGCCTGGAGAAATTAAATAAACTTAAGCCTTTATGCAACCTCTGCATAGTAAAGTTACAACTATTGACCTGATAGTCTTTTAAATAAGGTATACATTCATAGACGCTTGGCGGGTACCACAAAGTACTGAATACTAAAATAAGTATTTGTCTGCTATACATACCTATAGTACACCGACAGACTCATGCAAATGTTCTGACGGCAATTGATTCGCACAGAAAGAGTCGCGACATTCGCGCCCTTACCTATTGGACGACTTCATTCTGGGGTAACTCAGGACCCATCCTTGCTTCGGGGTCAGATATAACCCATGCCCCTTTTGTAATAAAAGCACACAAGTCTGGATAATAAACACAATGAAGTCGGTCCTTACCTGTATAAAATAAATAAACAAAATAATAACAGTCTTACAAACTAGTAACAGTAAAAGGTGAACTCCATAAATACAAAATGGCCTAACCGAGTCTCGGTTACCAAAAACATACAGATCAAGTCACGTAACGTTACAAATCCTAAAGCATTGGCTCTTCTCATGTTATAACACTACAATTCATGATTTGCGTGAGGCAAAGAGCATTTTAACCGCCAACTTGAGGCGCTCATGGCACCCAATACCAAATACTTATGATCCACAATAACCAAAAGTATAAAGCTTATCTGAGCTTAAAACAAATTGGGCACGCTGCATGGTAACGCATTTCGCAATTGAATTTCACTGTACAACGAAAACAGTGACTTTAGTAAACCGTACTTACTAAATATATATTAAACCGCGTAGGTTTACATACTACAATTTGTTATTTTCTCATTTATACAAGCCATTACATTCGTTGGAGAAAAGATTGCATACCAAAAGTCACACAAGTCTTTAGTCTCTTAACTGAACTTTCCGTGTGCCCTATTATAGTGTCAATGACTACGTCTTGTCTACTTAATTTAAGTAAATAAATATAATTTATTATTAATGTCATATGACACCATGTCATATTGTTAATTCGACCTTTTGTGCACCTCTGTGGTTCAATAAAAATTGTCGTATAAATATGAACGACTTTTACGAGGAGTTAAAGGGAATAAATCAAAACCTTCAGTCCAAGAAAGTAATTTAACTCTGTTTTTTCCAATTATCACTGTGACCTTAGGTTCACACAGAAGTACATAAACATGGTTGGAATTAATTTTGGATAATGTGCCGCACTCTTAAGCTCTTTGCTTGGGGCCGAAAGTCCTTCGCCTACCTACATAGTACAATTTACAAAATTCGTATTTGATGTGATTTAAATCCATCAATTATTATACTGTAACGAAGGTAGTCACAAGCAAAATGTTGTGGCACACACAACTGTTCACGAGTTAACTTGTTTACAACAGCCTCGTGAAATATTCTAATACCTACCCGACTCGCTAGGTCAATAAAGTAATTTGTCTCTGCTGACTATTGTCACAAAAATTAGTACTTACCTACCTACTGGCAACTTAGGTATGTACACTTCAATGAATCATGAGTGACATTGGCGATGATATAAAACTTAGTGTTACACAAACATCATTACATAAATATTTTTACATAAATATTATTACATCGTGCAAATGAGCGATCGTCCAACGGCATTCAGGGTGATGAAAATAAATCATTCGAAATTAAATCCGATGCCCACCCTAAGGGCCTTGATGAAACCTGATAAGGTTTAGATCGGCTACGAAACTATCATTTAATTCTAGCTGTGCTTGCGACTTCGTTTGCATAACTTCTCTCGCTTTCGCAACATTCTTATTGATGCTCCGCTACTATTGGTGGTAGAATGATGTTATTATGATTTTATACATAGAATTCGTGGTTAAAGGACTCCAACACAAAGATAGTTTTTGTGTTGATGCAAACAAACTCTTGTTCAGCCCTATAACATTATTATCATAATTGTAATTACAATAATACATAATTACATATTAAGATTGCTCTGAATTAAGCTGGTTGACTAACCGTCAATAAGCTGATCTAGCTGACAAGTTATCACTGTTAGCCCTAAAGATAATGGTCGCACAGTCTTACCACAGCACCGACGTTTGTAAATCGCAAAGTTTACTAAGTTTGTACTAGGAAAGTCTGTATTATTATAAATTTTATCAATTCCGACTCAAACTTCGCTATCCCTAGCGAACAGCGATAACGCGGAATACTCAGGCAATACAAAAGTATCGTACCTATACATAGCCGGCTAGCTATTGTCACCTATTCATTACACCGTCCACCTAGGCTACGGTCCTGTAAAGGTTTATAAATATTAAAATCTGAGCTGATACCTAAATGTGGGAAATGTTGGAGATCATCAAACGCCCGCTATCGGCGAGCGACCTTAACTGTACCAGTGAATATTCTTATCCATACCTAATAATTATTCACTCCTACCGAAGCTTATTAAATTCATCCAACGGTCTGATACTGTGAGTGAGGGTGGACGTAGCTTTTGCGCCTTTTACATGACGTAAAGTAATCGATAGTTCATTATTACATAGTTGTTAATAAACGATGCATTAGACGTGAATTTACGGAGATGCAGATGCAGGCTGCGTTCTGTAAAATATTATAATGTACCTACACACAGTACATTACCACTCAGTAGACAGATAAGCTAAAGTTCTAACTAATTCATAACATTTCTCACTGATCAATGTCTTATTCTTCAATTGATCACATTGGCGATTACACAGCGCCACCAGGAGATAATAGACACGTCTCTCATTTAGGATTGGGTAAAAAATATCGATATATCAAAATATCGATATTTTTTCAGAAAAATATCGATATAAATTAGCGATATTTTTTCCGGCGATATATCAATTTTCGATATTTATTTTCAGATATCAAAATCGATATATTTGTCATCTGAAAGGGTAGCTTCAGCGATAAATTTGGCTGTGCCAAATGATAGGAGCAGACTTACAGGAGAACACATCAAACAAAGAGTGCTCCTGATGTCAATATCAGACAAATTAATACTGGTTTGAAATATGTTTTTTTGTCAATGTTTAATTGCTCATTCGAAAAAATAAATTGAAATATTACAACTTGAGTTGAAACAGCGACATGTGTTTTCTTTAAAATTTAGATAATTTTGGCCATTTTTATAAATAATTGCAAATTGGGCAAAAAATATCGATATATATCCCGTGAAGTGATAATTTTATAGTAAAAAATGCAACATAATAGTTTAAAATATTATAAATATCGATATATCGAAATATCGATATTTCTTGGGCGATATATATCGATATATTTGAAAAATATCGATACGATAAATATCGATATTTTTTTTCCGTTTGCCCATCCCTACTCTCATTATAAAGGCTTCGAATAACGGTACAGTAGGGTAATTCAAGTGCAATCTGTCATTTCAATCTATTCTATTTGTCATTTAGCTTGTTTAATCTGTGCTGAATAAAGTGCACAATATTTAAGCAGGATATGGTTGCACGCGGATTTTTAGAGAGTTAAATCTTTTGGCCAATAGAAAACGTCATAATAGTTATTATATGAACTGGGATTGGTCAATGACTTTTGAAATTAAAATCCGATGGCCTGAAAAAATCGGTTTTCCAACAAACGTCAGTTACGCGCAAGGAGGTTTAGCTATTTATCCATCGAAGTTAATAAGGGAGAAGACATAAGACTAATTTTATTATTTGCCTGCCGCGACCCGGTTTTTACGAACAATGACGATGACGAACGATGAACCAGTAACGAGGAGCACACTTAGCAATGCCTCCAGGTTGCGCCTCGGTATCAATTAAGTAACATTTTCCGTTAAGTTTACTTTATGGCCAACTAAAGGACTTTTGCCGTCTCCATGGACAAACTCGAAGTATGATAACTACAGTCATTGTCAAAATTTTGCACTGCCATTGCCGCTGGATACCATATATCGCTACTATATTCATAGATAATAGACTTTCAGTTAATCGTCAAAATTGACATTGTTTTTTAAATAACAACAAATGGTATGAATTTTTAAATGTGATATTTTTATAAAGGTAAGTCCCCAAAACAACATTTGATAGCCTATTTTCTTTCGTTGGCATCTAAGTTCCTGTTTTCTACATATATGTTACTACTACCTATTGGATAAGTAACTAAGAACTTTGTCGTTTATTCCATGTGAACAAAATCCCTAAAAGCCCATTTGTAATAATATTCTTACTAAACACTGCTGAAAAAGGACTAAACTTCTGAGCTATGAACGTATAATCCAGTAGCATTAAGTAGGTAGGTACGTATAGCGACGTTGGAACTTGATATAGAAGTTAGCTGTTTTATATTTTTTTTCACAGCAGAAATCTTTATCTTTGATCTTAATATCTGATCGTACGTATTGTCTTTTAAAATATTACATTTGCCTAAATAAAAATAACCGACCTGCTGCTTATGTAAATTATAATTATTTATAACCCTACTTACAATGCATAACAATCATAATTAGGTATTATAACCCTACTTAACAATGCATAACAATCATAAGATAGTTTGGCGTATAAGTAGGTAGGTAGGTACTATCTAGGCCGAAGGTGGAAGCGATCGACCCGGAAATATTCTCAACCATCTCAACTATCATAATATGTATTTAGAACAGTCCCTCCTTACCAATGATATTATAGATAATACCATTGCTCCTTACCATCAATGCAATCGAGCAGACAAAGGACATTGATAAAAATCGCCCTAAGATTTTCAAAGACTTAGTATGTACCATAATTTTATGTATATTTTATTTATTTACTTGCAAGTGTCCAAACCTATCGGACAAGTTGCAGTTGGAAAAAATATTTTAAAAGTATTTAACCTCGTAGCGCCCACGGATTTTTTGGATCCTCTTTAACTACGACCCGACCGTCCTTCTTATAGGACATATAGTTATAGTCCTATCAGCCCAAGATTTTGAGTTGAAATTCGTATGTGTTAGAGTTACCGGTTTGAAGTGAAACTTTCAGGGTATAATTATGATTATATTAGCATGTGTTTTTAAATTCAATTATTTGTTTACCTTTTGTTCTTTACAAAGGCCATCGGGCCACAAATACTAGATTAAAAGGAAGTATTAAGTGATGTAAAATTAAATAATACAAAAAATTAGTAGTGTAAAGAGTATTAAATTTCTAATAATAATAAATATAATAAATATTTTTGAACAATTTCACACATAACGCTATCTAGCCCCATAGTAAGCAATTAATATGCTTGTGTTATGGGTGCTCGCTTAACGGATATACTACATTATATACGTTTTAAATACATACATATTATACTAGTAACACCCAGATCCGTCACAGAAATTAAAATTCATCATTTCAATTTCTGCCCGGCTGGGAATCGAACCCGGGACCTCTCGGCATAGTAGTCCCTTTTAGAACTACTACACCAAACGGCCGACAAATAATTAATTAATTAAATTAATTATTAGTGAAAGATAAGTTGCATTTTTATATTAGTAATATTCCATAAACCAATATAACACAAAGCCACAAACTAAAAATATTATGATATTTTTAGTACTAGCTTCGACCCAATCGCCTTCACAAAGTACATATTATTTCAAACCAAGATTTCGCAGAATTTCTGCCCTAAAAATGCAAAGTAATTATCTCTATTTAAGTAATACCTATTCGTTAGCAACTTTTTGCATAAAAACATACTCGACAACCACGGATTATCATAAAAAAAAATGCGATTTACTAACTACGTGTTAGTGAGCCGTCCATACCGCCGGCCATTTTTCAAAAAATCTCATCTGTCAATTGTGACAGCCAATGGTAGCATACCGGAAACTGTTCCCTAATATTTCGTTCAGAAATCGAATTAAATTATTTCTTTAAGCCGCGAAATTTCAAAAATCTAGACAGAGTTTAATAATATGGCCTTCTGAAAGGCGCATGGGCGGTAATTGAAAGTTAGTTGAAAAAAGTTCTGGGCTGTAGTCGCCATGTTTATTTTGGGTTATCAAAAGGCGCGTGGGCGCTACGAGGTTAAACGAAATCAAAGTCACCGACATATTGACAGAGCAGAGACAGAGATGCGCTTTTTTAATTCGATTTAAGTAAATAATGGTATGATCGATTAGACTAGAGTCTAATCATTAGACCTTTAGACGGGCGCAGATCCGCCGCGCCCGCAGCGCTTCAGTGGATTATTGCATTTTATGTATATTTAATCACATTTATTTACCTACATTTACATATTTACTCTTTTCTTTAAGTGTAGACACTGTTTATGTATAAGTCCACTATTGCATGCCGTGGCAACCTATAATTAAGGCAGCACTTAGATTAAGTTAAATACGTTGTAAATATTGATTGTCTTCCAGTGTATGTCTTGTTGGTTGTCCTATTAAATAAATAAAATAAATATTTATAGCAACACAATGTTTAAAAATGACCTTCGGCCTGATCATCACTTACCATCAGGTGAGATTCAGGCTAAGAGCTTCCTCGTTGTGGATAAAAAAAAAAAAAAAAAAAAATAAATTTTTCAAAAACGATCAATTTAATCGATTATGTCTATTCTAAATGGACATCCCTATTTGTTAGTCAAATTGTCATTCACTCGCATCACCTTTTCTCCACGGGGTGGAAACGCCATAGAGTTTGACAGCTCCATAGAGAGTGAATTTTTTTGACAGTTCCGAGAGGAAGTGACTTTTTTTATAGTTGTTCTTTATGCGACAATGGTCTTTTGCGTGTCTGGAATCAAGTTAGTAAACATTTTCGAATTACAACTTCAACTTTTATTTATAAATTATTTTATTGAATCTATTTGCATTCTATAAATGAAATGTTTATTTAAAAGTATATGAATTCAAAGTCGTAATTTTCACTTTAATCAATTTAGTTCCGTCTCAAGTCTACAACTGTGACATTATTAAAAAAAAAAAAACGTCAAAAATTTTCATCGAAAAAACGTGTTTTTCTTTAAACAAATTTTATCTAATTAAAAACAATAATTTCTCAATCAATATTAATAAGAACTACATGTGCATGGATTGCCAGTTGGATTGATGTTTGTTTTAAGAAGAAATTTCTCTCAACTAAGATATCCACTCGAGAAAGGTTATTGCAATTTGCAGCTTGCAGCAACATCATGTTTTATCAAGTATTGAACCACACAAAGGATTAAATCTTCATTACAATATCATTCATAACTCCATTTAAATCAATGGAAACTAAATATGGATCGTTTCATGGAGTAACAACATACTTTGTAGTTTGGACCCAAAATACAATACATTGCAGGCATAGATTGCAGGACACAGTGAATGATGATACGTGTTTTATACAGTGAATCTAACTACCTATTTGTTTCAGGTTAATATCGAACTTATAAGGTGTTAAGCTGCAATTACAATAAAAGTGCTTGCTATGGAATCACCGGTGCTGATCATTATTGTCAACTGTTACTTAAAATCCAGATGAACCAACCTTTACTTCCTATTCAAATAAGTTTAGAAGAAACCTATATAAGCAATAAAACCAGACCAAGAATGCTTGATTACAAACGATGAACTCATTTCATTTGCAAGTTATGCCATGACATAAATGCATTAAATTAGGAAGATTTGTATTAGATGAATATTAACTTCTGTTGATAAGAACATTTGGTAAGTACCTTTAAAATTTAAAACACCCTCAAAATGATTCTGACACTATCCTCTGACGCTTTTCGACTAGGATCAAATAAAAGTTAATTATTTAATTACAGATTGGTGGAATCCAGATTCTGTGAATGTACATGTAATTGATTGACAAGTACACATTTGACAAGGTAAATTAATTTTATTTAACAAAGTAGTGCAAATCTAGAAACAGACAGTAAGTGGGTATTTCGCCGAAACAGTAAATTTTCTGTGTCCAGGCAGGCGAACACATGTTTTTTTATATCTATATGTATAAAACTATTTTTATGGGAAAGTTTATCAAAAGTTTTATTTGTTTTAGTTATTACAATAGCAGAAACTACAAATAATACCGTAGAAAAACTTAATCAAAAGTCGTTTTTCTAATTTCCTTGTTATGTCCATTACTGTTGTTTGCCAAAATGAAGGCACATTATAACAAATTGAAGCGTAATTTCATTCTAATAGCACTCTCTTTATATTTGAGAAACGTTTGGCTATCGGAAAATAAAAACTTTAAATGTAAAATACTTAAAGGAAGGAAATAAAGTGAAGTTAAGTTCTTGTCCGAGTCAAAAGTATAATTTCCCTGGGTCTTCTTTTCGACCATTGTAGTAACAAAACGAAAGAACTTAGAATGTAATGCACTGCACCGTTACACTCGGCCATTTCGTCCCAAAAGGCCATCGAGGCAGGACAGTACTTCGTTGATCAGTTTCGCGATAAATCGCTTAAGTAGGTCCCTCCTTGGGTTTTTGTTTACTAAAAAGTCAATTTCTTTGGACGGTTTTTTGCAGCTAAACAATGGATTAATTTTATTGTTTATTTACACAGATGTAGTGTCTGTAGGGGTAAACCCATGATTTAAATAGTAAATGCATAGGGTAAATAGGTTTTTGTCTGTGGTGTCTTTTAGGCATAAATCTAATTTCTTTGGCCCTAATTTCCTTGTTTTCCGTGGCATAAAATGGCCTAGGAAATTATAAAATACCATTTTTAATTCGGCGTAAAGTCAAATTTTGAATATTTCTTTATTGGAATAAGTTTAAAATTTACATTTTAAGAAATGGTATCAGAAAAGATATAGAACAACTTGTTTTTAACTCTTAACTCAATCTACTGCATTTATCTTTCTTAGTTGTGTAATAAGGTCGTAATGATACAATATTCATTGGTATGTTTGTTTGCGAAGGTACACAAAATGGGTCGAACCAAAAAAAAGAAAACCACAGAAGAAAAATAAAGAGAAAAAAATATTTATAATAATTTCCTTGGCTACCAAAAATTCATGACCTTATAACTTTGTTTCTAAAACGAATTATGACACCCCTTTTAGATATATTAGCTTAGTTTTTGCTACTTAATGCAATGGGAAACTAAAAATAGTTAAAAACAAAAAAATATTTCGTACCAAGGAAATTAGGCAAAATTGACCATTTTTGGCGAAATACCCAAGTAGGTATGGTAGATAAGACAGATCACTTGTTCATCTGCTGTACTCTTTATAATATTAGTGTAGAATGTAGATGATGTAGGAGATTACAGTCTTACGGTGACATGTGCATCTTTTTGCTCTTAATTTACAAATATTTCATATATTTTACAGGTGGTGAGAAACGTGTAGATCTGGCCTGCTTACAGTGGCTATTGGATTGGACAGAACCAAAGTGAGAGTGAACGTGTGAATTTATGGAGAACATTAAAAACTATTTTACTATAAGTCATAATGCAACTTATTTTGTATGAGTTACATACTAAAACAATGTACCTACTGTAATCACAACAGTAACTGTAATCTTTTAAAATCTAATAGTTTTAATGCTTATTGATTTTCGTCAACAAAATATTTCATGTTATATTTCATCAATAAAGTTTCATTTGATACTTCAATAGTTTTATTTTTAACCGCAATACATGAAAAGGAACGGAATATAAAAAAGTATGACAGGTATATTTAATCTGTGGGCGGCAGACGCCATATTGTATTCAGCGCCACCTACTGGACAATCTAGCTCGGTACCAGTTTGTTTATCGTTTAACCAATACTAGGGCCGTTTCCTATCTGTCTTTAGACATACTCTCTAATCTGTGCTTTTCTCTCTCACTCACTCTTGCTGTGTTGCTGTCTTGCTTGATCCTTCTTTGTGATTCGTTTGTGTTTTAGCTTTTATTTTCGGAACTTTATTAACTACAAACTTGGCTATTCAAACGGACTCTGATTGATTGCAATAACGACATACTCAGCCTGGGATTTACTGTTTTTGTGTGGCTCGGCCAAGGCTCGGCTGGTGGTTCTATGGTGTTAGAAAATGAGCAACTTAATTATACACAACAATGGGCAGCACCTCGATCGGTAAGTACCTACATTTTGCTCTGCAATCTTATGAATAAGTACTAGCCTTGCCAAACTTCTGAATTGCCATTCTCATGGCGGGTTGTCTTGAAATGAATGTTCCGCTATTATCTGTGGTTCAACCCTGGACAGTGTGGACAGCCAGGCCCGATTCGATTGTAAGAAACTAGTCGATGGTACAGCGCAATGGAGGCATGAGCGAAACAACAATTATGTTGACAATCCAGCTGGTTTTGGTGTAAATCTAAGGAATTATTTACTTTGACACTATCTCCCTGCTCTCAATGAAAGCTTGTTTTGTTTTGTTTTTTGGAACTAAGACTACCTACTAGATTATTATTTTTTGTAACTAAGTTTGTAACACGTCATAATTAATTATTATAACAACAATGCTTATTTACTAAAGCTGTTTAACCCTACCCTCTGACCCAAAATTCTACTAACAGCACATAATATTGAATTATCATTTTTTTTATGGTTTGCGGCTCAATTTATTCAACGCACAGGAGTATGTGTGGCATGGCATGCAATGAATCTATTTATTTTTACAGGTTACAGCTCATGATCTTATATGCACAACAAGTTGGACCCAAGCCCAAGATACAACACAAATGCATCTACTTCAAATCTTAGCAGAAAATGTGTGCTTTGCAGTAGAACACTAGAGCCTAGAACACGTTCACATCAGCTCATGTCCCTGAGAACTAACACTCAACATCATATTAACATCAGGAACATAATTGTGGAACGACTAACTCCATTAGAGGTAATGCACGCTAAAGTCCTTATTTAATAAAATGTTATTGGCTATACAATCAGTCTAATTCTTGTAAAGTTATTGGTTTCTGTAAATTAATACTAAAATAAAATAATTTAAGTGCGGGACATTAAAAAACTGATAATTTTTTTAAACTTATTTCTAATTATTATTATTTTTAAACAGGTTACTGCAAATGACTACATCTGTGGGGCTTGTCACTCATTATTGCAAAGAGATACCACACCTACTTCACAAGACTCCAGATATGCCAACCGGTGCCCCGGTAGGTCACCAACAAGTTTGTGTTGGATGTGGTTGTTCATTATTGCGAACTTGAAGTCATTGTTTGGATACAGAGAATAATCAAGATATATTAAACATTGTTCGAAATTGGATTCAACCCAGAGAGGTAAGAGCCCTGCCAGTTTTATAATACATAAAAATAATTATGCCGGTTTATTATAATAATAAAAAAGGTTTTTTCCGAATCAGCCTTCCCATCCTTCAACTCCTTCCATTGCTTTCAATCTGCCACTACTCTCATCCATACAGGTTATACAGGGTGGAAACGATAAGTGATCTCACTCGATTATTTCTAAACTACACAAGATATCGAAAAACTGGTTACTCATCCTGAAAGTGCTTCACGAGCTCTTTCTAACGGTATCAGTAAATAGTTACAGAATTAACTGGATCTATCCGAAAATTCAATGTTTTCAGCCTCCATACTAAATGTATGCCAGCCACACAATATTAAAAGTGTTATAGATCACTTATCGTTTCCACCCTGTATAATACAAATAGACTTATATTATTAAAATATTGCAATATTATTACTTACATAATATTAAACATAATTTTTACTATTATAAAGCCAGTTAAAAATTCCCTGAGCCAAATAAACTCAGTAAAGTTTTATTTATACTTCCTGCATAACAACAGACTACTCTTTTAAACTACCACTATTCTCACTCTCAATCCTCGTTCCTCATTCATCCCTTTCGTTTCCTCCATAGACCAATCATTCCTCATCATTCAGCGTTCAAATCATAAATTATCTTTCATCACTCATCTTACTATTCCGTTACACACAAAAGTCGTTAATCCTATATAAATATTGCTCTTCTTATTGTTGAACTGTGAATCTGATGTTTTATTTTATTTTCAGATTCGTCCTTCAGATCTTCTTTGCCATAGATACTATCAGAGAGCACGAATTACTACAGTTGGTGCTTATTTAATGAAGCTGAGGACCGGTGATTCAGATGACAGAATAGCTACATTACTTGGCATTTCAAGGAGTACTCTTACAAAATATGTAATGAAAGCACGCAGTATGATGGAGGAACATTTCGTACCAGCACATTTAGGGTTACAACATATTAGTAGAGAGGAAGTAGCCCAAAGAAACCTTTATGTTCCAGTCTCTTTTCGGGAAGCCAGGAAACGATTTACCACAAAGAAAGGCTATTGTCATCATGGATGGTACATACATACATTTATGTGCAAAAAAGTAGCAATTATGCATACCAAAAAAAAAAACTTATTCCCTATACAAATATCGGAATCTCGTTAAACCATTTATGGTACTTTGTTGTGATGGCGACATCATTGATGTATTAGGCCCATATTTAATAGAAAATGTAGAACATGACCATTAATAAATAATAAGTACCTACATACGTATTTTCATTTATACCTACATAACTGCCTACTTACCCTTGGGTCGGAATAAAGATATTTTTGGATTTAAATGTAAGTAAAATATATTAACTTCTTTTTAAAAAATGTTTGGCTTTTCCGTAGGCATTCCTATTTTTCCAATACGCAAAGTTCTATTTGCTGCTATTCATACGGTTTGACAAAGGGGTTCTTTATCGATCTACGATTTAAAGTGTAATTAAGACGTCTCTCCTACATATCTATACCTACTTATAATAAATCTGTAGAGAGGTCAATTCTGTACATGAAATATAATTTTCAAAATAACTATCAGGGGGTGATACTGATGCCAAAAATGCAATCAGTAAAATTTTTGTCTGTCTGTCTGTCCGTCTGTATGTTCCTTATAGAAACAAAAACTACTCGACGGATTTTAACGAAACTTGGTACAATTATTCTTCATACTCCTGGGCAGGTTATAGTATACTTAGGAATTCTCACGGGAACAGGAATTAGCGGGAAAATCCTTTTGTATGAAAAATCTAAACCGCTTAAGTTAGACGCTTTAAATTTCGCACGTAGGTACTTTAGTAAACTAATTCCCACGGGAACGGGAATTCGCATTATTATACATATAATTCTTGACAATAAATAGTTTTATTAGCAACTAGCGGCCGCCCGCGACTTCGTACGCGTGGATCCCGTTTTACCCCCTTCATCTATCTTACGCGGTTTAGATTTTTTCGTTCAAATGTTTTTTCCCGTTCACGTGGGAATTTTGCAATATCCTGTTGTAACTAAGCTTTAAGTTTATTAAGATACCTACATGTCAAATTTCAAGCGTCTAACTAAAGCGGTTTAGATTTTTCATACAAAGGGATTTTCCCACGAATTCCCGTTCCCGTGGGAATTAGTTTACTAAAGTACCTACGTGCGAAATTTAAAGCGTCTAACTTAAGCGGTTTAGATTTTTCATACAAAAGGATTTTCCCGCTAATTCCTGTTCCCGTGGGAATTCCTAAGTATACTATAACCTGCCCAGGAGTATGAAGAATAATTGTACCAAGTTTCGTTAAAATCCGTCGAGTAGTTTTTGTTTCTATAAGGAACATACAGACAGACAAAAATTTTACTGATTGCATTTTTGGCATCAGTATCACCCCCTGATAGTTATTTTGAAAATATATTTCATGTACAGAGTTGACCTCTCTACAGATTTATTATAAGTACCTATAGAAGATAGAAAATGGAAATGTACTTCTGTTAAGCTAATAACCTCAAAATCTGAAGCATTTTTCCTATTGTAACGAATCTCCCGCTTATCCGTGCTTTAAGTATCTACACTAATATTATAAAGAGGAAAACTTTGTTTGTTTGGTTGTAATGAATAGACTCAAAAACTATTGGACCGTTTTTATTAAATTCTTTCACCATTCGAAAGCTACATTATCCACGAGTAACAGGCTAAATTTTATTTTGGAAAATAATAGGGTTCCGTAAAATATGTAGGTACCTAATGTAGGCCACGCGCGCGAAGCCGCGAGCGAAAAGCTAGTGGAGTATAAGGTGACAATCGTTAAGTAATTTCACATATAAAAATCATTATTTCATTGCTTGGGGGTCTTGGGGCGAACGATGTATGGACGCAGAACAATATCCTTTATTTTCAAATTTAAGCAAAAAGCATTCTGTGGTTATAAAATACCTATGCTTAGGGGAGAGGGGGGCAGCTTTGAACAATTTTCATAGTTTATTAAATATCTTCTAAATTTGACTGATTTCATTAATTTTTTCTTCCTAGATAGAGGTCATGGTTATCACACAACAAAATAATGATGTTCTTCTTAATTGTTCATGAACGCTTATTAAGATATTTACATTTTTGCACAGACCTGTAAATGTTCAAAACTGCCCCGTAGTCGGGGCAGCCTTGAACACGCCTGGGGCAGTTTTGAATTAGTATTTTTTTCAATGAAATAAAACTGAATATTTATGAATATGTATTTTTAAATAATTAATAAATAAAATTCTAAATGATCAGTGTCATTTGGGATCAATTTAACATGTTTATTTTATTTTAAATCACTCTGTACAAAGTAACACAAAACTTAGGGATATTATTTAAAAAAAAAGTAAATATAAGATATATCAATTAACTAAATACTAATAAACTTTCTCTTTAATGACACATCAAAGACAAAACTGCATAATTTAAAAAATATCAATCAACTACTAAAACTAGCTTTTGCCCGGACTTCACCCAGCTTGAAATTTTATCTGTTACAGGAAAGCAATCTGCTTATTTTTTATGTAAGAACCTTATACGAAGTATTAGAAAACTTAAAGTTTCATAATACCACTGAAAAAAGAAAATTGATAAAGTTCAAAGGTGCCCCAACCATTTCGTTCAAAGCTGCCCCATGGGTATATTTCCAGAAAAAAACATAAATTTCATAACGGAACATACTTTTATGTTGCAATTTCTTATCAAATCTTCATTGAAACTATTTAAACTTCCATATAGTAAACAAACCACTCACTATTTTATAAAACTACGTCCACAAAAACCTTAGAAACAAAATAAAAAAGTGCGAAACTGGCAGTCAAAAACAAAAAAGCACTTTTACCGGTTAACCTACAGTTAAATATTAAAAATGAGATGTGACAGCTATGCGCATCAGTGCTGGCAATATAAATTATGATTTATACCATTGTAGCCTAAACCAGTGATTTTTAAATTCATTTGTTCTAAGCTGCCCCTGTCCAAAGCTGCCCCCCTCTCCCCTATTTGCACCTAGTTTATCAATCACCATGTTAATTCCATGCTTTCTATCCAGTCGACTGCTCTAACGACAAGGGTGGGCAGTCGTTGAGATGACAGCGCGAAAATCGTCGGCATCCACTAATTATGACCCTTATGTACCACTATATTGACAAAGTTCTCCGTCTTCGTACGCGATATTGGAAATTTGGCATCTACCATCGGCTGATCTGACATTAGGCGTAGTCTGGCTTTGATATTCAATTTTCAACTGTATTACCTTGACAATCAGTTCAAAATTGATTACTAGAAAATTATTTGACAGACGATTTCTACTCTCGACAAATGCATTTGAATTAGCCCACAGTACTGTTTAATAGCGACGTTTTACCTGAAAATAAAACGTTTATTAAACATACTTACCTTATTCGAAGCCTACTTTTTAAATCTACCTGGTGTCATAAAACACAATGGCGAGAATATCGAAACCTAGTTTCGAGCTACCGTTGGTGGCGCTAGTGTCGCTAATTGAGGCGTGCTTAGGCGGTGGGGGACCGGAGCGGAAGTCACGTGGGCAGATTATACGTCAAAACTAGTACTCAAACAGGAAAAGACAGACACTACTCTCATTATAAAGGCTTCGAATAAGGTAAGTATGTTTAATAAACGTTTTATTTTCAGGTAAAACGTCGCTATTACTTAACAACCTATTTTTTTAAGCGAGTAGCATCACAAATTTTAACAGATATACCTACCTACAAAATTTCAGTGCAATTTCTAGCTCGTAATAAGAACCTTTGTAAATTCAAATTCAAATTCAAATTATTTATTGGCATAAAACATGGTACATTTCAGTTATTATCTTGTTACGAGAACAACATGTTTCATCGACATAGCGATATGCAAACATTTAGTCGTCATGCAGTATTATTATTAAATTATTAATAGTCATTATTAATATTACATGTAGTGAAATTTATCTGATCACCCGCCGCAGCGTAACACTTCGCCTTCTTCGCCGCAGTCGCACTATGTGACGAAAGGCCGATCTAGATGGACAATATTATTTGACAATATTAATTAGCTTTAAAGGCGGTATCTATTGATGATTTGACTATATATACCAAAAACAGTCATAATTGCATTCAGTTTTGGTACATTTAACGCTATAATACATAAACCAGTATACGTTGATACACGGTTATAAAGAATTACTACCTGATAGGAGGTCAGCTTAAAATGGACATGTTTCTAAGAAGAAAAACAAAGCTGAATTTTTTATGGCAATTGAAAATAAATAAAAAGGATGAGTGAATAAAAATATAGAATGCCATGCCAGCCACTTTCCAGCCAATTTTTACAACAAATTCGGGAAATGTTCATTTCAATATTTCATAACTCCTCCGTTACCTCGTAAGTTTCGTATTTTATCGAAATATTCATTCCGCTTATTTTTTTCATTTTTGGGATATTTTATCCATTGTTCGTAGAACTCCCTTCGGGATATAAATATTACGTATTCTGAAAAAAAAAGAACGAAAAAAAAATTTTGGCATCAGCTTTACTAAAAAAATTGACAAGGTTCCGCACCAGTCCGCACTTTCTAATTTACTTTGATCAATAGAATATGAATGAGACTACAACATATATAAGTTGCAGCCATGGTACAACAAAGTACATGTAGTTTCTGGTCCAACAAACACAAAGTTCGCATTAAAAATGTAATATCCATCACATTCGACAGCTATGTTTTCGGCAACTGTAAAGTTATTTGCAATGTGAATGAATAAAAATGGTAGTTCTTACCATCAACCTCACGATCCATCACTAACTTTAGCACAATTAATTTTATAAACACTTTAAAATAGCGACAGACCAAATGCAGAAAAGTGAATGATTTCTTCATGAATTCCACCCGTAATGACACTTCAAAAATATTTATTAATTTATTGGAGGGTACTTGCACAAAATTATCACCAGAATTGTGACCTCCAGATTGTCGGCTATCGATCTTGCTAGTATTATTGGAGATTTGAGTTAACCCTTTTTGTCCATCTAGATCGGCCTTTCGTCACATAGTGAGTCGGGTGGAAAGATAACGGATTACTTTCCATGGAAATGCTGACGTTACACAACATGAACAGACATGGCTTTAAATAAATCAAGATTGAAAAACAGCTTGAACTCAATTAAAACTCTTATAAACTTTCAGTCGTTTCTTTTCCTGTTAAGCAAACACAAAGCAAACTCCTTGTTTGTTAGGTAGGTTAGTAGGTATAGCGTATTTTTATTACGTAATTGTTATTTAAATTAAATTCAATGTATAGACCATCAAGAAAGTTAATAGTCTTAATTGTGCATTTGAAACAGAAAATATTTTTAAAACTTTCCGTCCATGAATTTGATTTTCAGTCCAAACTTATAGGTATCGTTATACGATGACCCATTTCTCAATGAAAGTAGCTTCGCAGATGACTTAGGTATTACAGAATACAACTTACCTAAATGAATTATGAAGGGCAACATTAGCTTTTTATCTTATGATCATAGTAAAGTAAATGTTTTCATATTATGGATTTAACCAATAAGCTTCTCAGTAAGCTTTTTATATTATTTCAAAACTATCTACTAACCCTACTAAAATATTATAAAACAAAGTCACTTCGCTGTCTGTCCCTATGTAGGTATGCTGATTTTTAAAACTACGCAACGGATTTTTAATAGAGTAATTCAAGAGGAAGGTTTTTAAGTCTAATTTGCACCTGTGCGAAGCAGAGGCTGGTCACTAATTCTTTATAAATTGCGAATTAAGTTTTAATGCTTTTCAGTGATTGTTTCGCGCCCATGTCATTAAGATGTCTATTGACACGGTCATATAAGCAGGCGGGTGGTGAGTACACCGCCACAGCGCACTTCTTGTGCCGCCTGGTTATTATGAAAATAATTAAACTGAACTAATTCAACTCGCACATTATGCTAAAAGCACGAATGCACAATACACACAAACGCACACAAGCAGTTAAATGCATTAGAGCTGCAGTTTTAGCGACGCGCTCGCCACAACTTCTAGTTTACCAAAACCCCGCTGACATTTACCTGTCCACAGCACGGACAGAACAGCTTCGTGATGTTTGTTAAAATAACATTAACATATTTTTGTTTTTGACATATAACTTAGAAAATGTTTTAGACTAGGTAGCTACATACGTATTATAACTTAAGCAGAGTGCTACAAAAAATATGTATGCTTATACCATGACTATGGTAGAGTTAAGAATCTTTTCTTATCTCCTTGACTCTGATACATTTTTTTTATGCTAGACAAGGCAGGTATTTGACCGCAATCGCACCTGGTGTTAAGTGAGATGCAGTCTAGGATGGTACATATCTGCCCTGTAAGTGCCTATTCACTCTCGGGTGTCGTTCATTGCATGTACTACGGCTCCCCAGAAAACATTCCACTACTTATTTTTATACAATCCTGTTCAAAGAAGAAATTACTTACGAGTTTTTAGTATTTTCATAGGGGTATATTGACATCATTAATTGGTCTTAAAGAGAATTTTTTTCACAAAATTCGTTGAAAGAAAGAAGGCTGTTCGCTGTCGCTGTGCTTCGGCTGCGCTGGCGGCGGTGATTGCGCGCGACAGGTTAATGGACGCCGTCCGCCGCTCCACACTTCGCTCGGAAACAGCGTTAGACGCCAGAAGTCAGAACGTATACAATGTGTGTGTTAGATACTATTACTCTTTGTAGTACACCGCACAACTTTCACACTCCTCCTTACACGTCCCAATTTACTGTGGTCCAACTAACAGCTTCAAGACTAAAGCTAGAGTCGCCGAACGAACAGATGCACAGAGCTGGCTCACCTGTGCAGGTTGCATAATGCATACCCGATGTAGAGTTACCTAATATGGTATACGAGTACAGATAGTTTTGGCGAGATTTATATCGACGACCCAAAATCCAATAAATACTAAAACACAACATACAAAAATACCTACTCATGAATAAAACAAAACAAAATCTCCTACCAACAGATGAATAAAAATATTGTATGTTATAATAATAAAAACACACTGATAAAAACACACACAAGCAGAATTATTATACAAATATTAGTGCCCATAAATATTTTCCATGGGTGAATAATTTGATACAAATAAAACGGCAGCACTTTTCCGAACGTCTCTATTTCTGAATTTATTTTCGTTTTCTTGCTCGGAAGCATCTCATTGCAAATTATTGCCTCCGTTTCCCTGTCTCCTTTTTGCCATTTTATCACTAAATCAAATGATTTGCTTTTCAGGAATTACGACTGCTTTTGTAAACAAGGAAATATTGTTTCGTGGGTGTTTTAGGATTGCTTACGTCGGTAGAGTCCTTTAAAAGGCTTTTCTACCTTACTAAATGTCTTGTTATTACGATCAATTTAGAAAGTAGGTACCTAATACATAAATTACTATTTGGTATAAACCAATGCTATATTATTTTATTTCATCCAAAGTAAAACCGCAATCACGTAGTATCAGTTAGTATAAATCAGTAACAGAGCACTAACGAGCTTCGTTGTAGTCTACGAACCATTTAGATTTTATAAGCCTAACCAACCAAAATATAGACTGCTTTGTCTGAAAATAAATTATTTTTATTTTTATTATTATTCTATAAGCTGAATTATTATTCTAATAAATATGGGCAAAACTGATTATTTGCAGTTGACGAGGGTTACCCAATTTCAAACCGTTAGGAGTTTGAAACCTCAATACTCAAACGGTACAAGGTGTACCTACTTGTATGAAGTACCACGTTGTCTGTGGTAATGGAGCCAAGTATGCATGAGCACATACAAATATTGCAAAGGGGAATTCTCTCGCTAATTTTCCCGTGGATGTGGGGTAATCAGCGCGCGTGGTATCGGCAGGTGTAATGGAATCATAGTAATTAGATCGATGGCGTCGCCGCTAATGCGGTTATTTGTTGGGCCTCGGAGGAGCCACTCGTCGCATCTTGTCCTCCGGCCAATTTGCGAGGGAGAGTGCCGGCTTTATGTTTGGGAACGCTTCGGTAAATACATGTGTGCGTTTATGTTTTTGGAACATTAAGTAAAACTCACGGTTTTACTGATGTCCAAGATGGTGTATAGGTATATACGATGTAATAAAAGCTCAAAAAGTGTGACATTAAATAGTATTTTTGTATAAATTCATGCATTTCAAAATACTCAACTGAAAAACTGAAATCGTTCTACATTTTTAAAAAATACTGATACTTAAACGCGCCACAATTCAGTTTTGTATTTTAACAACAAGATGTAATTCACAAATTACCCCGAACTCTCCCAACAACATAATTTCCATTTCCAATAACCTCGCCGGCAAAAACACGGCGCTGCCGAAACTAACCGATAAATAACGTTTGCACACGATAAACTACGGCGCTAGTTGCGAGTGTGTTTCCAGCAGGCGAGGGCAGATACACAGGGCTAAAATAATAGCTTGTAACTTTTTTTTTAGTTTTTTTCAGAAGCTCGAGACTGAAGTCCATCAGGTGAGATTTTATTTTTATTTTATTTTATTTATTTATATTAGGGAAACAAACAATTTTCAGATACAGGCCAAGAGCTTCCTCGTTGTGGATAAAAAAAAAGTTACAAGCTATTATTTTAGCCCTATAGCCCTCAGTATCTGCCCTCACCTGCTGGACTTCAGTCTCGAGCTATCGGGACTGAAAGTTACAAGCTACTCATTATTTATTTTATTGTTTTCACATCAGCCCCTCAGCGACTCAGTACAGTTGTAATTACATTATTTTTTCGAAAATTTTATATCAACGGGTATTTCAAAGGCAGACTTAACACAAAAAGTGAGGGCCAGAGTTACTGAATTGTGTTGTAGTGACTCAGTCCGCAGGTTCCGTGCGCGCGGCAATCAGCCGGGACCCGGGGGACGGCACTCGAGGGACGGGGAAGGTGGTAGGAACCAATGACTTCCCTGACACTTAACGCCGCGGTCAGTTGTCACCTCACTGACTTTATGACGAATTTAGATGTAACATCTCTCGAGTATTGGGCAAACCAGTGAAGTGTCGCTGAACAACGGAGATAGGTTCATATCATAGGCTCTGTATGGGCTAAATTCAACCTATTATGTGGCTATGACTATAAAAGTCACAGTCAAACTTACGTGCAAGTTCATGGTGTTATACTTACCGGGAGAAAGTTCAATAACTTTAATAACTTTCTCACGTTGTTCCTTGAACTTAAAATTGACTTTTGAATCAATTTAAGATGTAAATGCAACGACTTTTATACGGTTAGTAAAGGTTCTCAAGAGAGTGCGGAAGTCATAGACATTGCAATGTTCATGTAATCCACAAAAAGTTATTATAAGTCATAGCTTAAAAATATGCAAAAGCTAAAAGCTTTTTAAACTGAATTCATTTACTGACGTTATAACCTTACTGCAATATTATGAGAGTTTTATACGCTTGCTTGTTAAGGGCCTGCTTCTTGAAATATACCTGTGTTAGTCTAAATTTAAATAATAAGGTGCTACAGCGCTCGCCGCGATCGTTCAATTAAAAGCAGTATTACCGTCACGCCATTCTATTTACATTTCCACCGAGACCCGAAAATGTACAAAAGAAAACTGTTATTTTAAGAGCAAAAGAGCTGTGCGCACAGAAAATACGGCACATTGCTGGAAAAGGCTTGGAGCTAAAAAAAGGTTGTAGAGAGCACGCAGTGACCGAGTGAAAATATTTTTACTTGCGAAATGTAGTGAAATACCAATGCGCTGTCTCTCTCTATTACCACAATATAAATTAAATTAAAAAATGATTTGTGAAGTTATAGTTGTATTTTTGAGAGATGGTTTTGAATTGATATGTAGGTATGTATTTAGATTAATTGTATATGTAGTTATGTACTACCATGAGGATTCAAAGACGTCCCAAGGTGATGAGCAAACCCAATAAGCGGCCTGTCTGCGGCCGCGGGACTGAAGGCCGCGGCCGTGAGTACCCGAGGGTCTCGAGGCCAGCTCCAGCCGCGGTCAAAGTTAAGTCGAATTACAATCATGGCTATTTCGCGCCATAGCACCAGGTTCTGATCTTCTAGAAAAAATCAATGATTATGTCTACAAAGAACAGATGTGTTGAAACCCCATCAAAATATTTACAAACAATCCAAAAATTAATTTATATTAAACGTCTATTCATTATAAGATTATGTGTTTTTTCATCAAACATTCTTGAAACTAAAATAAACAAAATAGCACATGCAAAATTTCACTATCGTAGAAATTACTAGGTACTTTATCAAAAACATTTTTCTTCTGTCCGTTTGTATAACCACATAAATGTATTGATATTAAAATGCCAAAATGTAATAAACACCTTTCAAAAACTGTAACCTGTCTTTGGGGAAAAATACATTCTTAATAAAAGAAAATTACTAAAACATTATAGTACACCTAGCTCATTCTACACACGTAATAATGTAAATTAATAACGAACGTAGGAAAGTTCAAGTTACCCTGCTGAGTGCAATTACGACTGGGTTAATGTTTACGTGTTGATTTGATACGTCATTGTATTCCTAGAGGTGTTATTAAAGTCGTCGCGACAAGCAACAGCGTGCTGCGGCGTAATAACATACTGGCTAGTTCATTCAACTACTTCTACATCAACAAGTCTATAATAGTAATTAGAAATACTTCATAACAGGTGAATTGACGTCAAATGCGAACTCAGTCCAAAGCAAATAAAGGAAACATAAACAAAGCTCACAAAGTAACACAAATATTCCATCCCACAACAGTCCAATCAAAACGAAACTAAATACGGATTCCGCTGTGATTTTTGTGTTTTAAATAAGTTGATTTTTTTCGGAAACTTACAACAATATAAAATATATCCATTAATATACCTAATCATAATTTGATTGGTCTAGCGGTTAAGAATTCTAGCTCTATGTTTAAGAGTGAAATCTAGCACTATATTAAGCTATCGCGCATCGAAGCGATCAAACTCTTATCTACAGCGGCATTATTAAATTTAATGAAGGAGCATTTAAGAACAAAGAACATGACAATGATGGAGTAGAATGAATTAATCCACGTGCCGCAACTACTTAATAGACGTCTGAAAGAAAAGCTCTAACCGCGTGTGTGTAAGGAAATGTGAGCCGGAGTGCGACGAGTGGGGCGCGAGTGCTCCATTACTCCTCTTAGACTGAGGCCCTGCCTCCTAGGGCTGCCGCCACACAAATTATCGTCACCAGACAAAGATTTCATAAGCCCTGAATTGTGTAGTAAACCGATTTTTTGCAATTCATAGTCGTATCCAGATATCTAAACGCGGAGTGAGTTTTAACTGGCCTTCATGGAAGCGACCCCGCGGAAAGATCCTCGGAAATCCGTAGGAGCAGCCCTATGCCCGCCTGCTCCTAAGGACACCCTCGCGTGCGGGCGCAGTGATTTGTGCTTTTAAGCAGTCGCCCACTAAACAACTGGTGCACTTTGTCGTAAATCTTCTCGAAAGAGTCAAGGAATTGGTACAATACTACTGAGTGAGATCGATTTTTTATAATAAAAAACATTCTTGTTAGTATTGGAAAATGTCAAGGTGATCAACAACTTAGAAGAGTTTATAGATTTCAAGGTGAGGCGTTATTAAATGTTATTATTTACCCCTAACCCTGTTAATCGACGTTACGTTACGTTACTGTCTGTCAATACACTTTAGGATAAAATTAGAAATACTTTACGGTAATTAATAAGGACTCATAATAATTTGTCACCCGTAGATATTATCTCCGACCAAACAATTCGATGATTAAACACATTCAATTTATGATACCTCACATGATTTATGATGCGTGCTGATAACGGCCTGAATAACGCTATCGTTGTTTACCTGAAACTAATTCGCAAGTTATCGGCCGCAAACGAGCCAACCTATCTCTACTCCCATAAATTAGAGCGGCGCCACTGTCCTTTGTAACGCTTTGACAATCATTACCCTTGTATTGGCACAAGCTCTGGGATAAGTTCAAACAATGCCGCACCCCTCGAGAACTGTGCTTTTCTAGGATAAAGGTAACCTATTTTCGATAGCAATTATAGCATTCCAATAAGTAGTTATCAACAATAAGTTAACAATTTTTTTATTTATTTATAAACTCGAGCACAGTTTTTTCTCAAGCGCACGTTACGTCATTTGACGGATCTAGTGTTTTATTTTTTTATAGTTAGTTACCAACATAAAGCATAAATTTATTAAAATTATGACTATAACTTTATTAAATGATACATAACTCTATCTCAATGTATAATGTGTTCACTAGGTATAATAATACCCTTTCCTTTGTTGCAGGTTTCATCAGAGACGCTGACTCTACACTAAGTAGTTGGGTGGGGCGTCTCAGGTGAGTTTTTGATTGTACTTATTGAAGTTACTGACATTTATTACAGTGGACTTATGAAAATGCTAAAATCTATAGAATCAATATCATTGTTGCCGTCGATAGACAGATTAATAATTAGCACGCAATATTGAAAGTATGGCCCCGCCGCCCGGCGAGCCGGCGCTTAATGAACACAGCGCTCGTTTAATTTGACTCGTTCAATTAACCTCCCGCCGCTACCGCCGCCGCCGCCGTCTCTGTGCGTCACTCACGCCGGATTTCACGTCGTTTTCAATGAACATGCAAGGGTTAATCTGCCGGGCTAACGGGTCTTTAGTATCTGCGTTTATTTTCAACATTTTAATTATTTTGTCCCGACAAATATAAAGTGATAATAAATATTCAAAGTTTTATAATATTTTTATTGCTACTTACTCATGGACCAATAATTGAAGTCTGATAAATAAAGGAATTTGAAAAACAACTGCGTAAGGAGTTTTACAACTTAGGGCACAAAATGTATGTACATGATGAGACTTATTTATCAACACACTCGACAGCTCCTCGTGCCAAGTTCAGTGGGATTGTCATACAAGTCATTTATAATGTGAAACATAGAAATTAAATATTCATATCAAGGAAAGGGCAACCCTCTTAGGATGATGAACTTTTAATCTTTTACCTTTTGTTCACTGTTCTCAGCCAGTCCCTGTTATAAGTTATATTTTTTAAGATTTTCATTATACAGACGGGAGCACATCAAGCTTAGTATTGTGATCGTGATATATTGCTAATTTCCCGCATTTTCTCTTTAAGATCATTTAATTGCCCCACACACAGCATGTACAAGTAGTAAATAACAACACACTGAACGAACATTCTTAAACTAGCGCTGAAGTTGCGCGCGTAAATCATCGCAGCAGCGCCTTCGCTCGCACCGGCTAGCGGCTCCCCGAGGTCCGGTCATACAAATAGCCCAAAAACACGTGACCTTACACTACAATGCGCGGTCGTCGCGGAATAAAGAACGAAGCACACTCAACAACCCGGAAATGGATCGTAACTCGAGGCGGTTAGTCAAATCAAATCAAATCAAATCAATATTCTTTGTATTTAAAATAGTATTCTTTGTATGAAACTCCGTACTGCAACGCACACTTATCCGCACCGTAACGTAAACGCCTTGCCTCGCGGTTGACAGTGCGACGAAAGGTGATAGGTGTTGATCCCTTTTCGGGTTGATAGTGTGCCTTTGTTGTGTGACCTTCACTCATGTTACGCAGCACGACAAACGACTCGAGTCCCAGAGGAGGCTCCAACACAATACTGATAAAACTCCCAACTCTGGGTATGCTTAGCATTTCAAAAGGTCGATATTACCTCACTGTTGCCCTCACGCAATATCTCAGTAAGCCAACAGTTAATTCCCGAGGGAGCGGAATTGGGCAAGAACTGTCCCTACAAACTTGCGGACAGCAAACAGCAACACAATTGTATCAGTCATGGGACTTATATAGGTCAGAAAGGTCGTAGTGGGTGTAGCGTGTTCACACGTAAAAACTATCATACTGTTCTTATATACTCAAAAAGATATACACCTAAGTACTTGTTGCTTTGAGAAACTTATCTTCAAGTCAAAAGCTTTAAATATAAAATTACACAACCGAGTTCGAAGTTGCAAAATACAACGCTCATGTAAAGCGGCAAAGGATAACAATAACATTGTTATCAAGTTTCGCTTCTTTCCACTGTAATTGAGATGTCATGTTGCCACACGAGGAAGGGGGGGGGGGGGGGGGGATGTGACTCAAAGTTGCGGTAATCCTCCGCAAAGTTTCCCGCGAACGGGAATATTAAAGAAACTCAAAAGCTGGCTTGTCTGATAGGTTCCTAAGAACATTTCTTGACTTTTGACATAATTAATAACCTAAACGAGGAGTGATTTATCAACCAACTTATTAGTGGTTACTATACCAAAAACTTCAAATGAGTAAATGGAATAATTGACCATGGATTCTCCATTACAAAAGCGGGTCACTCGGCTTACTGTAAGAAGTCATTAAGTAGCACTACTCGTCTCATTTCTAGATCTTTACATTATTAATGCTATATTTATTGTTTGGTTATTGATTGATTTTTGACGTTTGTCAAAGTTAAAGTATGATGGTGCAACTCAGCCTTAGTGATTTCTGGTACCTAATTAATGACTACTTGCAGTAAGCCGATTAATGTATTTTTCTCTACATACAAATTAAATACTAACTCATTTTAAGGATTGCTCTATAAATAAAATATCCTTTATTTATTTTTCAAATGATACGACTCGCCCTAAATATTTCTAAGTGAGATAACTTACAAACAAATTAATTTAAATTAAGGAATTTCGAAACCGAAATTGGATAAACAAAATTAGATTTGTTCGTTTTAATTTGAGGAGCTGTCTTCGCGCAGTAATTTGTGATATTCGCGTGTCCCGCCCGCCCGCACGCTCGCGCCCGCCCGCCCTCGCGTGGCGTCAGGGCAGGTGCTTGTATGGCTTTGGTAGCTACAGCTATAGTTAATCTTAAAATAGTAGACAGGTCATCAGTAGATTAGGTCCTCTTAACGAAAAAGTTTTTCCCCTCAAGCTCGGACTATGTGATGACTGTGAAGAATCGCTGTTCATTAATGTGTTTTGGGTTATCTTAAAGAAGGTTTATCGGGTTAACACAATATGATAGTCATCATCATCATCGTCATTATATTCCCTAAACCTCTGAACATAGAATTACCTCCCGAGTTTAGCCTCAGGCTTCGAGGGAGCCTCTACATAATCCTATTTATTTTACTACAAGGTCGTCTGCCTAAAGTGTCGCTAAACGGGCGACCGACCTCTTTTAATTTATTTGTTAAATCAGATTACAATAACAATCTCAATGCCATTACTTATTCACTGAACAGGAGTAACAAACTCGAACCAAATTATTTTTAAGACGATATCAATTAAAATAGCTTCAAAGAAACGACTCATGAATATTCATTAAGAAAACAAGAAAGGGTGTTATTAATTTGTTTAATTCGCTAACAATACGGACGGTTGTTTTCGGTATTATTGCATGGACGTGTGAAATAAAGGTTTGTATCTTTCTATCATTTTCTTTGATGTTTCTTTCGCCGTATTGGTAGCCGACTGAACAGAAAATGTGTCATAAACACAAAATACTCGTGTAACTTTCGAAATAACCCAAATGCTTCGCCATGTTTTTATTGTAAATAAAATTTTCTCATCTTCTTCTATGGCGGTGGCATTAGTCAAAACGTAATTTAATAAGTTAATTATGGAAAACAGTGGATGTAATGAGCGAAGAGCTTTTTCAAATGAAATCAAAGTAGGTACTCGTTTAATTCGATTTGGTGTATCAACATCACATAGGATTAATATATTAATTAAAGACAAAAACTTGTGTCATGTAACACGACTTTCAAAAAATGAACCAAGCTTATACTTAAATCAAGCAATGAGCTGATTGCTACCTTCCATAGGTAAATTATTGAGTTTTAAATTCACATACGAGTACAACAGCATTTTATGATGTCGGACAACTGTCAATAGTCATCCGGGGTCCGACATTCGAATTTCATCGCAAAATATGAAATGAATTGTGTCACGCGACAGTCCAGCAAATGGAAAAAGCCGCTTGGAAGCGGAAATAAGTGGCGCTGCAGTCGCGCGACCGCTTTGTGCAGCACACGAGCTTAATTGAATGCAGCGGGGAGCGAGTGCATTCGTATAAATGGCCAAGTTCATTATTGTAATCATCCCGCTTCTCTATGCCCGCTACAGGGGCCTTCGGCGCGGCCGCTCCACTAGGCCGCCATGGACGAGCTTCATTTCCCTCAAATATCCGGCCGGGACGTGTCCACAATGCTGCCCCGGGTCCGGCACAGCGCCTGCAAACGTTTTACGAGAGTTTTATTCGCGTAGATCATTGCGCGATTGCGTTCATTCCGCTTGTAATAAATCTTGCCGTTTTATTTTCAGCTTTGAAGACCAAAATACCATGACACCGCACAAATGGACGTTGAAATATTATCTCTTTGTGATTTTGCAGCTCTAAACGATCTGATCATAAACACCAGTTTATGATCATTATAGCTATATCGGTCTTCGGCGGAGTACAATGGTTATCATAATCATTAACATCGTCTTCAGTATTACTTAAATACTTAATACATAATTATTTTGAAAAGTGTGAAGCAAGTGGAATTTTTAGTATCCTCATAATATCACATTGGAATCATACTCAAAACTCTTTAAAAAGTATGGGTACCTATGAGTGCGTCGACGCCCGATCAACACAAATTAACTATTCGTCTCAAAATGTAAAGCAAGCAACAAAGCAGATTTTTAATTAATCAAGTACTTGCCTTTTGCGAGCTTCACATTTCACAAGAGATTATAATTATTTTTAGACGAGGTACCTACATTGTGAGGGAGGAGTTTTCGCGTTAATTTTGTATATTAGGGAATAATTCATGCAAGTGGGGTTGAACCGCTACGACGGCTACGATAAGTTAAACAATATATCTAAATCAGGTCAAACATTATACTTTATATTTATTATTTTAGGACCTTTCCTAAACATAATAATAATTCTACAGTGCCGGAAATTGGATAGACAAAGTCGTTACTGTACCTACATCGGGCTATTGTTGCTTTTAAAGTTTGACTCTAATTACATAAATTAAATCGCCGATTTTCGTCACTTTTTCAGCCCAAGTGATCTCAGTTTAGCTCTTCAAACAAACAGTTTAGAGCACTAAAGAGTTGTTACTAAAGTTTGCAATGATTCCCACGGCAGTGCGGCCGCGCTGCGGGAGCCGCCGCGACATCAAACGGTGTATTAAATTAAAATGATTTATCTCGCCTGCGCGGCGCGGCTCAGTCATCGCTTGTTCATGTGGCGAGGGCCATGACAGGACGGCGATTCAGTAAAGAAATGTCTTAATGACGCCTTAATAAATATGGCACACACCCATGTATTCTGATGAATAGAATATCTACATAAAGTTAAATTAGTTAACTTTTTTCCTCTTCTTCTTTTTTTAACTACGAGTTAAACTCTACTAAACAAAGCAAACTGCAAGTGTTATTTTAGCTACAGACAGGGTTAATTATTGCTTTTTTTTTAGTTGTACGTAGTACCTATTTGTTATTAACAACAGTTGAAATAGTAAATGAAATAACATTACCTAATTTAGTCTATCGTTATTATGTATGTATTGACAAGCAGATTATCAACAAAGCTATCCACCCGTATGTCCAGTATTCGCTCACCACTGATTGCATTATTATGATTTGATAAAATCTGCGCGGATTGAAATTCAAAATTGGTATTTAAAATGAATATTAAAGTAAGTGATTGAAACGGTGTTAATTCAATTTAAATCGGCGCTTAATGTGTCCGTGCGTGCGGTAAGTATAGTAGGCATATAAAATAACTACTTAGTAGTAGCTTTCGTATGTGTAATAAATGGGATTTCCGTCACATTACATTTGAATATTACTTGGAAGCTAAAATTTTCCAGGCACTGATCGAATACTGTAGCGTTTCGAATGAAATTAGATCGTTGAATAACAAATGAAAGTGAAGTCAATCTAGACGATTACTCTCGAGGGGCGCCAGCTACTCGCGAGTGACTCGTAAGTACCTATTCTATGAGTCCAAACGGTAGCCAGAGAACTATTTATTTACTATTAACAGACTAATCGGTAAAAAAAATACTGATCACAAATACTATAAAATTTTCAGACTAAATAATAAATATCTTTGCACATTTTACACTGCGTTATCTAGTCTCAAACTAAGCTATGATTGTACTACGGGTTCGTTCGTTCGTTCGTTTCAGCCAAATGACGTCCACTGCTGGACAAAGGCCTCCTCCAAGGTTTTCCACAATGCACAGTCCTGCGCTGCCCGCATCCAGGCTCTTCCCGCGACCTTTACCAGATTGTCGGTCCACCTAGTAGGAGGCCTGCCCACGCTACGTCTTCCACGGGTACTACGGGTATTCATAGCTATTTAGTAATAGCTCGCATGTGCTTCCTCAAGCCGACTGATCCGGGCGGCTCCTGTGAACCAAGCGCCGATCGCGAAGTAGGTCGGCCCAATCACGGCACAATGCCGCCTCCGCTGCTGATGAGCAAATCGCCGCGTTGAAGTGGAGCCACTTGCCGTTTGTGTTACGACTGTGACTGTGAGCAGCGCGTGATGGCGATGTGCGAGAGGTCGCCGACTTTGGAGCATCTTTTGTCAAATCTTTACCTGTAAGGATAGGTAAAAATAGATTATGTTCTTCTGTGCCCTGTGCAAAGTCGTAGGTTCGAAATAATAAAACGAGCTTTCCTCATTAGCTCCTATATGTATATTGGCAGGTTTTCTAACCGATTCTTTTTCTTTGTGAACCAGTGTATTAAAAAAAATATTTCTAAAGAATAAGAAGAAAGAAAAGAGATGTTAACTCATTCTTCAGAAAAAAAACCGGCCAAGTGCGAGTCGGGCTCGCACACCGAGGGTTCCGCCGTACAAACGTAGCGGTTTACAATTTATGACGTATTAAATCAAATTACTTACTTGATTCCGTTGCGAGTAGTGGCGAATTTCAAAATATGCGGTATGATTATTCTTTATTTATTTATTTTTCCTATATTTGCATTATAGGTAGGTACCTACCTCAGCGTTTTGAATTTTTGCGTTGATTTAGAATTTCTCACAGTTTAGAGGCAATTAGATTTAAGAAGTGTTTGATATGAATTTCAACTTTAATATCTCTACGCGTTCATGTGAAAAAGGGTAGGTAGTAAGTTTATAATTATTAAAAAAATATTTTATGTCATGTAAGCAAAAATAATATTTTAAATTTTATATAACTTCAAATTTAACATTTTCGCAATTTTTCCTTTATCTGTAATATATAACGTTGCTTCGTGCCGAATTTCAAGATTCTGAGTTCACAGGAAGTACCTTGTAGGTTTTGATTCCCTAGCGTGTGACGGAAATTCGTCTAAGGTGTCGGTTTAAACTGCTGTATCTTTTGATCGCGTTAACTTAGAAGTTTGATTTTTTTACTTCTTAAAGGGACAATAGATATAGGTATTTAGTATAAATTTCAATTTGATACCTTTATTCGTTCGTGAGAAATAAGGTAGTAAGTTTCATTTTATTAAAATATTTTTATTATATTATATAACTAAAAAAATGTAATTTTCGCAATTTTTCCTATATTTGCATTATATGACAATGCTTTATGCCAAATTTCAAGATTCTGAGTTTACGGGAAGTATCCTGTAGGTTTTGATTCCTTTGCGAGTGTCGAAAATTTGTTGAAAATATCGACATAATCGGCTGTATCTTTTGATTGGCTTGGCTTAGAAGTTTGATATTTTCACAGCTTAAAGGGACAATAGACCTGAGTATTTCATGTGAATTTCAGCTTGATACGTTCACGCGTTCTTGAGATAAAGGGTCTTGACAGACGGACGGACGGACAACAAAGTGATCCTATAAGGGTTCCGTTTTTTCCTTATGAGGTACGGAACCCTAAAAATGGTAAATAACCGACCCAATAATATTGAACAAAATCTTTACAGACCTTAATAACTCCATAAGATTCATAAAAGTACCAACTAAATGAAAGGAAATAGAAAAGTTCAAAGTCCTTTTTGTTACTGCCGATATCCATTATCCACTTTGTGAATTACCCCTGACCTTCCTTTCAAGTTCGATGTCTACAAATTATGAACACTCCGCGCGCATTTACGGAGCACGAAGGAGCACGAAAAGGTCAGCAACAATGGAAAGTACACAATATCTCACCTCGGCCGAAAGTGGGCCGCGCTGATTGCGGATCGCTGCGGTACTACATACCGCGACCGCGCGACTCGTAGGTACTCGTAGCTAGTAGCTGCCTACTACGCGCGAGGAACCTTGTGTGCAAACTACGGACTTAGATGCAGTGCTCGTAGTTTGCTACGAAGTACCTTGTAATAATTTCGTAGCCCTTTGCTACGAAATAATTACAAGGTACATTTCAATCTATAAAGCTATTTTATAAAACAAAAGTTTTCTAAGTTACGAAATTGTGATTTAAATAAGTGCATATTGGTATGGTAAAGTAAACGTTTTAGTCTGTTTTATTAGGGATTGAAATAAATCTAATGACAAAAACAATTTCGTCAGGTACTTTTTGTATAGAGCCTGAAATCTATCTTCTAAATACATTAAAGGAGGAACTGACTGACTGACTGACTGACATATCAACGCACAGCCTAAACGGCTAAATTCCCGAAATTCCCACGGGAACGGGAATTAGCGGGAAAATCCTTTTGTATGAAAAATCTGAACCGCTTAAGTTAGATGAAGGGGGTAAAACGGGATCCACGCGTACGAAGTCGCGGGCGGCCGCTAGTGCAATATATTAGGTAATATGGTACTTGTGAAAAATCGTGCCAACAAAGAACCCTTTGCAGCGAATGGTTATTTGGAGGTCTATTACTGCTTGGACAAAGCATCCAATCTTGCGGAGTGCGCTGACCTCCGCGCGGCCACTTGTTGCTGCCCTGATATGATTGCGATGAATAACATCGTACAGACATGCGGGTGTTACCGGTAGAGTGGCAAAAACACGTGATTTTCGATGATTTTCTTCAAAATTAAGATAATTGCTTATTCTCAATGTTATCGGTAACAGCAAATAAAAGATAGTTGCAGAAAAGTATTGTATGAAAGATACCATTAACACCGTTATGTAATAATGTAGATCACTAAACTTTTCAAATGTCGGGCGGAAGATACTCCGCTTGTAACAAAGGCCCGGCGGTATCGCGCTCGCAACTGATACGAACTAACTTGAGGGTCCCGCAGCAGGCAGGAAGCTTCCACTGCATTGTTTATTTATCGTATTGGAAAGCTTAATGAATAACAAACAGATGTACTTACATTAAGTACGCGTTAATTGCTTTAAGTACTTGTAGGTAGATACTAACTTTTACTTATTTGAAAACGGTAAGGAATGTGTAATTAACAATTCATACAATTTTAAATTTACAAATGCACACAATTTTTACTTCGAGCTTTTGCGGTGTGCTATTAAAAGCTTCTTGATTGAGCAGCGCGCCATTTCTATATTTCCGCAATAAAATACCTATCCAGTATATTATACGATACTAGGTATAGTATGGGTAAATGACGAGAGGTTAAAAATATTATTCAGCCTACGCAGTATACTAGTAGAAAACATCATGCGCGATCTACGATGAATCCGGTGTGAAGCACAGCAGGTGAAGCGAGGCGGATGCGGTCACACGGAACTCTTTGCTGGCGAGGTGACATCCCCACCCTCAACCTCCCCACTCTAAGAATCCATTTGCACTTTGTGTGGGTTGGGGCAGTAATAATATGTGGGTGCGACACATCGACAGTTGCAAATTGTGTTCCGATGTCAGACCTAAGAATATTTTGCCAACATTCCTTTTTACAAGCTTTTATTTACAGTAAGCTCTACAACTCTATAAACAACATAATTTGTTTTGGACTTCATTAGGTAATAGGTGTAACAATCATATTTATACAACTATAACTATCAGATTATATTTTCGTTGTTTGCAAGTCAGCACTCAGCATATAAAATATCGCGTGACTTCACTTAGAACGACTTTACAAAATGATATTTAGGCGTATGGTTCATACTAGCTATTACTGGACTTGTATAGTTATTACATATAGTATAGGTATGTATTTTTTTCTTTAAACCCCAGTGTCGCAAAAATTACATACCTGCTGAAAATGTTTTGTGTTGTGATACAAACATTTTCACAGAAAACATTGTTTTCTATTTTATAACCCAGGTGTTAGGGTTCATATAACGTGAGGATATGCGACTCATAAACTGCACAAACCTCTAGTTTTACATTGTAAGAAACAGTCGTCGCTTGACCACTACAAATGCTTCGCCGTCCGCGTGTCACAAACTGAAACGGTCCTCAAATCGTCGCGCGAAGCTGCCTCCCTGGGTTTCAGCGCGCTGTAAAGGCGCGGACATAAACGGAGAGCGGGCGACCGCCTCGTAAACATGGAGGTCCTATGATATTGTTGCGCGAAAACATCTCAGACTCAGGCTTACAGAACAATGTTATAAATGAGTATTATTTTACATAGTAACAATGACACTTTAGGTATGCCTACGCCTACGAGTATATGCCTATGTATAGAATACTTATTATCTTCATGACAGTCATAACAACCATTTTAACATTGTTGACCATAATCGTACCAATAATTGTAAATAGGTACAATACATATAACTAATGCTTGTTAAGTTCTTCGAGTCTAGCCTCGACAGAAGAAAACAATTAAATCTTAACGTTTAGAAGCCAGCGGTGATCCGTTTTCAACAAGTCATCAGCAGGGGGCACTTCCACAAAATGAATTGAAATTTAGACGCTTTCATAAGACGGGGCGGCATAAATCACGTCGAATCGGCTTTCCGACAACAGCGAAAAAGTGGAGGTTCCATTACACGGTGCGAGCATTTGAATAATTGACTCAAGCCCTGTGGCCCGTGGCTCGTGAGGTGTCGTGCCCGATGGCAGTGGGTGTTGAGTTCGATTCCGAAAATGGCTCGAGCGCGCCTCCCGGGGTAGACAGCGCAGCGTGCGGTTGATGAGGAAAACAAATGGAATAACCACTAGGTCACTATAGGTAGTTACTATATCGTAGTGTGGTAGTATGTGTGCGTAATCATTTTCCATTTAGTGTATAACACTACACAATACTTACTCAGTCAGACCAACTACTAACGCATGCCCCATGCCAGAGAGCAGGCACCAGATCGAGAAGTCGGGACAATATTGGCTCGCGCGATTGTGTTGACTCGAGCAGCCCGCAGTGGTCTAGCACCCTCGCCGTAGCTCTTGACTTGCTCACTGCAACAGACGTTACACGTGAAGTTATTTAATACGTATTTGTTGCTACCACACTAAATAGTTTTAAATAATTAGTAAGTAGGTAGTACGTTCCCGTTTCAATAAATTGTGTATCGAAATATTATGATAATAATAAGGTTGTCTTCCGATCGCGAGTCGGATCACGCGCGGCCAGGTGACAGGGCACCATTAGCGCCGCAATAACGCGGGCCTGGAATCTTCAATGTGACACAAAGACTTTTCTATTACAATTACTCAACGAATTTTTTACCTCATTGTTTCTAGAAAAAATCATTCATGCGTTATTTTCGAGTTAATACCTACACCATGTTCATCTGTTTTTTCCACACCCAGACTAATCTTTGATGAAGTAGGTTTATCGTTATTACAACTTAGGCGGATCAGAGCAATAAAATAAAACGTTAACAATTAGGTTTCGGGTGTAAGAACGGAAACAAAATAGCTTCTCTTTAAGCAGTGAGGAGGAGATTAAATATTTACAGCGGCGAGGGATAATGAGGGCGAGATTCAATAAGCGCCCGCGTCAGGGAAATGGACTCCTATTGCAATATATTACTACTATGTACTTCCATCCCCGGGGAACTAGACGCAGGTTAGCGTACCATTCCTATATTGTTGACATTCCACCAGCTCGCACTAAACGTTTCGATGACTCTTTTATTATGAGAATAGTTAGGGACAGGAATTTGCTGCCTGCTGCTGTCTTTCAAGGCGAGAGTGAATAGGCACTTACAGGGCAGATATGTAACCATCCTAGACTGCATCCCAATTAACACCAGGTGCGATTGTGGTCAAATACCTGCCGTGTTATGCTAAAAAAAAGATGATAATATTATTATTATTGATCCAAAGTAACTGTTAATAGCCGCATCAAATTACAAGCGTACTCCTGACTAACCCTTTGAAACCGCCAAAACTCCAAGTTTCCGGCTCTAGGCGACGGCTGTGTAACTTGAGCTTCCAATAAGCCGCTGTTTGTGTTGTATTTTGTTTGTCATCCGCCAAATCCTCCGCAGAAGCGATCGCGATCGGACGCGGGCTTTAATTGCGCGTCACGTTCTAACTCACACAGACACAGTAAACTCACCCAATTTGACTTGCAAAATTTTTTAATCACAGTGCATTTTACATACTGAAAACATTACTTCTTTGCACTATTACGACTTATGCCAATTGACTTATCACATGTAGTTAGCCTACACAAGAAGGTCTTGTGAGAGTTAAACAATCCTGGGGTACTTTCTGGTGTTCGATTTTTATGTTTCCATTAGCAATCACATACGGAGGTCGCTGTTTATCCTACTTATTTGTAAGTCATCTAATTCAAAGGTCCGAAAGCTACTGCCACTGCGCCTGTTCACCGCTGTAGTGTAGCGTAATCCGCAGCACAAACACTTGAGCTGTTTACCCTCCCCGTCCCCCTCCCGCGCAACTTATAGGAACACCCGGTTCCACTCGAGTCGGTGATTTACACTACTTCCACTTGATTGCGATATCGCTTCCGTATTTATCGCGGCTTCGTGTTTGATTTGGATGCCTTTAGGGAGATGTTTGCATATCAATCCAAGAGGGGATCAAATAATATTCTTGGTTAACTCATAAATACAACCTTCATTTTATTTAAATTATTTATGTACTAGTATATTTTATTGACTAGAAAGTTATTCAAATTCAAATTATTTATTTGCAGAATGTGGTACATTAGATGTTACATAATGAAATGGAGCAGGACACATTCGCCAGATATGAACCAGCATGCAAATGTTTTACACAAGTCAATTTATTATTAATTAAAATTTAATAAAATTAAAGTTAGGAACAGGATAAAAAGTTTAAAAAAAACTAGAACCCGACTTGCAAAAATAGTTGACAGGATTATCTTCGTAGGTATTTAACGGTCCCCGGCAATTGAATACAGCTCTATAATCCAACTCGGTCACGAGACATCTCATTATCAACGTATCGTTCGTCTTGACAAGTTATTTAGAATCCGCACTCGGTATCGCGTATCAAAGCATGTGCGAGCGCCCGCCGTATATTGGCTAAGTGGCGTCCTCTGGCGGCGACGGAATTACCATTTAAATAGAAAAGGCAGATTGTGCTTCGAGTGGCTCACTCACCTTGAATTATCACACTCCTCTCCGCCGCACCTCGTTGGATTAATACATTTTTACATAAATCGTGTTAGGTGACGTAATATCCTTCTTTTTACCCGACTGCGCCAGGAGGAGGGTTATTAACTGAAAGAAACACTAGGCTTTTTTTACCATTTCTTTGATTTAAAACTTTATAATGGATTAGCGGCCGCCTGCGACTTCGTACGCGTGGATCCCGTTTTACCCCCTTCATCTATCTATCTTACGCGGTTTAGATTTTTTCATACAAATGTTTTTTCCCACTAATTCCCGTTCCCGTGGGAATTTCGGGAATTCCTTTCTTAGTGCATCTCTACGGTACCTAAGCTACGTCCCTTCTAAATTTCAAGTGCCTACGTTTAGCCGTTTAGGCTGTGCGTTGATATGTCAGTCAGTCAGTCAGTCAGTCAGTCATATATATTTAGATAGATAATACGTCAAGTTGTGTCAAGCAGTATTGGGCCAAATATTAAACTCCAAGTTTCCGGACTACTTACTGATAGCAAATGTTTTCCGATTATCCGCAGATCCGTCGCGCTGCGCCGGAGTTGAAGATGCAGTGAGGCGGTGGGAGCGCCATGGAGGACCCGCGGCGCGAGGAGCACGAGGCGGCCTGCGCGCGCGCCAACAACAGCACCGCGCCGCCCGCAGGTTAGTATCTGATCATTTAGACAGAAATTACACCGATTAAGTTCTGGTTGAGCATACAAAAGTGCCAAAGAAGATTTAGGGCTTACCATCTCTGAGTAAAGTGTCAAGTAGGCTATTCGTTGCTTAAAGTCATGAGTAGCAGTTTATCGAATTTAACCGTCCCTGAATAACGCTAAAACTAATTGGAATTTTACTCTGAGATGGTGAAAGAGGCCCTTTAAATTATGATAAGTACCTAGTTTTTCAATAATGCTATAGTCACTCCAAAAAGTTATGCTTTAAAATGGATGTATCTTACAGTTAATTGATACCACAGTAAAACCTAAGATAACATAGGTGGTGAGAATGAAGGCGAGTGGGTGATTGAAACTGCTACTGTTGAGTTGAAGCTTGGTGCTAAAGTGGCGGTGTTAATCGTTTGCAGAGGTGTACTGCGAGGGCACGTTCGACAGCTGGGTGTGCTGGCCGCACACGGCCGCCAACGCCACCGCCTTCGCGCCCTGCCCCGACTTCGTGCCCGGCTTCCGCCCCGAGCGTGCGTACAATCCCCCCACCCCCATCTACCAACACCTGATTTCGTAAAGGAAACCCTTTTTTTATGCAAGGCAAGGCGACAAGGTATTTGACCGCAATCGCACCTGGTGTTAAGTGAGATGCAGTCTAGGATGGTACATATTATCTGCCATGTAAGTGCCTATTCACTCTCGCCTTGAAAAGGCCCGGATTATAGTGTTCAGGAAATACAGCAGCAGGCAGCGAGTTCCAGTCCCTAGCTGTTCGCATTATAAAAGAGTCGTCGAAATGCTTAATACACAAACCGATAGCCGGCTAAATGTGATTTCTTTGATGTAACGTTACGCCTTAGAGTTTTGTCCTCAAGATCATGTGCGCAAGTACATACCTAGATTGAGCCTGCACGAAAGGTTTTAGTTTTAGCTCAGTTTACTACATTGAGGGAAGTTTAATACAAGCGACAGTACTTTTTCGTTCTTACCATTAAAAGTTTTCTTTTAAAGAAAAAATCTATAGGAATTTTATAGTCAAAGTTTGTCAGAGCAGCAGAGTTTAGGCAGGAATGTACGAGTATATGATTATTTTTCTTTCCATTGACAAACCCAAATTATATCGTCAGATCGTACAAGTGTTTTCTACTCACCGAATTCGCTGTCCCCTCTGCCACAGTACTCGCGCACAAGGAGTGCACCGCCAACGGCACCTGGTGGCGCCACCCGCAGACCGGCAACCCCTGGTCCAACTACACCACCTGCTACAAGCCCGAAGATGTCGGTAACATTTTGACTCTTCTCTCCGTAATTGACACCTAATAATTAATTATAACATTGCATAATTCTTAATGTTCGCAGGATGTCAGTGACATCATCGTGGTGTACGAGACTGGTTACAGCGTCTCATTAATCGCGCTTCTCCTGTCGCTCGGGATATTATCTTACTTCAAGTGAGTGGTCCAAAGTTTTCACTGTCTCTCCGGAAACTCGGTCGATCAGAGCGATAACCTTCCGTAACTTTGGTAACCGCAGGAGCTTGCGGTGCGCGCGGATCACGGTGCACATGAACCTGTTCGCGTCGTTCGCGCTCAACAACGCGCTGTGGCTGGCGTGGTACGCGCTGGTGGTGCGCGCGCCCGCCACGCTGGCCGCGTCGCCCGCCTGGTGCCGCGCGCTCAACGCCGCGCTGCAGTACGCGCTGCTCACCAACTACACGTGGATGCTGTGCGAGGGCCTGTACCTGCACACGGTGCTGGTGAGCGCCTTCGTGTCGGAGCGGCGCCTGGTGCGCGCGCTGCTGGCGGCCGGCTGGCTGCTGCCGGCGCCCTTCGCCGCCGTGCACGCCGCGCGCCGCGCGCTGGGCGCCGAGCCGCTGTGCTGGGCCGACGAGGGCGCGCCGCGGCCCGAGCTGGCCGTGCTGGTGTGCGTGGCCGTGCTGCTCAACCTCGGCTTCCTGTGCAACATCGTGCGCGTGCTGTGCACCAAGCTGCGCGCCGGCGGCGGCGTGGGCGGCGGCGCGGGCTCGCAGCGGCCCTCGGCCACGGCGCTGCACGCGCTGCGCGCCACGTGCCTGCTGGCGCCGCTGCTGGGCCTGCAGTACCTGCTGACGCCCTTCCGGCCGCCGCGCACGGCGCGCTACTGGCTGGCCTACGAGTACGTGTCGGCGCTGAGCACGTCGCTGCAGGGCCTGTGCGTGGCCGTGCTGTACTGCTTCTGCAACGGCGAGGTGCTGGCGCAGCTGCGGCGGCGCTGGCGCGTGCTGACGTTCCGGCCGCGCGCCAACTCCACCACCAACACCACGGTCTCGGTGAGTGCCCGCCGGCGGCTGCTGGAGTGCGCGTGCGACGGCCGCGAGTGACCGCCCTGTGTTGCAGTTCGTGCGCTCGGGGGCGCCGGGCGCCGGCGAGGACAAGGTGTGACTGGCGGCGGGCGGCGAGGCGGCGGCGGCGGCGCCCGAGCCCGCCTCCGACGCCGAGCGCCGCCGCTCCAACGGCCGCCACATCCGCTTCGAGTGCGTGGACAGCGACGACGACGCGCCCCCCGACACGCGGCTGCTGTGAGCCGCCGCGCCCGCCGCGCCCGCGCCCGCCGCGCCGCGCTGCCGGCTGCTGGCGGCGCTGGCGCGGCGCCGCTCGGCGCGCGACTCCCCACAAGATTGGTGCTGAACTTCCTTCTAGTTGCGTTGCACGGTCAATGTGTTGGCCGTACGTGTTACGTGTTGTTTGTTGTGTACATAATAATGTAGGTAGTGTAATGTGTACATATGTGTATTTATTTAAATCATAATATGCACGCGATCCGCGATATGGTCACTACGACTGGATAACATTGACACTTACTTAAGTTTGCATACTGAATTGAAGTCAGAATGAATAAAATTAAGTAGTTAATTTTAATAAAAACATTATGTAGGTTTTCATCCTTCCAAAGGGGACTTATTTAACCCAAAGCTTTTCACTTTATGCATTATGATGACACAGTCTCTACACCAGCAGCAAATAAACAGAGTGAACCTTTATTATTATGTTCTATTTAAGACATTCTTATGTACGCTTTCTGACAACTTCCAGATTTGTTCAACAGTGTTACTTCATAATATTAACTACTTACATTTCTTCTCTCAGAAGTTCAGAACTTTGTGTCAATCAATGAGTGCATCTGCTTTTGTCGTGTTTGACCGTACTCCCGGCACCTCCCGCTTGAAGCCTCGAGTGTGCTAGTTTACAAAACTAAAACTGAGTGTTTACTAAATTATTCCTAAAACAAACTGCTATGTTTAATTTGTATATAGTTGTAAATATATTATATATAACTAAGTACCACAATTATGTAAATGTTTTGTAACTGGAAAATATAACAGTGTTACAGAAACATAGTGTATTATTTTCCTTTTCATTAAAATGTTTTACACAAGAAGTAAAGTTATTTTATACAAAGCGTAGAACAATTTTATTACATTGTACCTATTGGCAAACATTCTTTATTTTAAACTGTGCGTCAGTACAATTTTCTATTGCTACTAAAGGGCTGAAACCTCAATACTATATTCAATTAATGGTATTAATAGCTGGATAGAGACATCTTGCAAATAACAACAGGTGCCAAAAAGTCTTCAGGTGTACCTACTATGATTATGAGTCTCTATTCTAGTCTATTAATCATATTTCACGTGTGATTGACATGAGTGTAATGTTTCTATTTATTGATGTGTTCTTTTAATAGCTTTCTAATCATCGTGTAACCGCGACGGGGCGGCGCGGGCGCGGGGAGGCGGGTGCATTGTTGCTGCCGAGACAATTGGCCGCTGCATCGATACTAAATTAAACTGCACTCGATCGCACTCGTTTGTTTATTTATACCTGCCATCGCCACGTCTACACCACGCCTAATATGGGCAACGCTGTCGAGTCGGTGAGTCATTGAAGCATTACATTGTGCATGTGTGTCGAGGGTAAGAAAAAAAAACTCACCATTAACGTAACGAAATTATAATTAAACCACAAAAACTTATATTTAGCTCACTTACAACGTAACGCAAGAGCGTCCAGTCTCCATCAAATCATATAAAATAAATACATATTCACTTTGAAAGTATAAAATTTTATAAAAGCAAATGAAAAAGTGCGCTTGGGTAACGCTCGGGCGAGGCGGGGGAGGCTTAGAAGCACTTGCGGTGCACGATGCCGGGGCCCGACTCGTCGTACTCCTGCTTGGAGATCCACATCTGCTGGAACGTGGACAGCGAGGCCAGGATGGAGCCGCCGATCCACACGGAGTACTTCCTCTCGGGCGGCGCGATGATCTTGATCTTGATGGTGGAGGGCGCGAGCGCCGTGATCTCCTTCTGCATCCTGTCGGCGATACCGGGGTACATGGTGGTGCCGCCGGAGAGCACCGTGTTGGCGTACAGGTCCTTTCGGATGTCCACGTCGCACTTCATGATGGAGTTGTACACGGTCTCGTGGATGCCGCACGACTCCATGCCCAGGAACGAGGGCTGGAACAGCGCCTCCGGGCAACGGAACCTCTCGTTGCCGATGGTGATCACCTGACCGTCGGGCAGCTCGTAGGACTTCTCCAGTGACGTGGAGGCTGCCGCGGTTTGCATTTCCTGCTCGAAGTCTAAAGCTACGTAACATAGCTTCTCCTTGATGTCACGCACGATTTCCCTCTCAGCGGTGGTCGTGAAGGAGTAGCCCCTCTCGGTGAGGATTTTCATGAGGTAGTCCGTGAGATCGCGACCGGCCAGGTCCAACCTGAGGATGGCGTGGGGCAGCGCATAACCTTCATAGATGGGGACCGTGTGGGACACACCATCGCCGGAGTCCAGCACGATACCGGTGGTACGACCGGAGGCGTATAGAGACAGCACAGCTTGGATCGCGACGTACATGGCGGGGCAGTTGAAGGTCTCGAACATGATCTGTGTCATCTTCTCCCTGTTCGCCTTGGGGTTGAGGGGGGCCTCGGTCAGCAGGATGGGGTGCTCCTCGGGGGCGACGCGCAGTTCATTGTAGAAGGTGTGATGCCAGATCTTCTCCATGTCGTCCCAGTTGGTGATGATGCCGTGCTCGATGGGGTACTTGAGAGTGAGGATACCTCTCTTGCTCTGGGCCTCGTCTCCCACGTAGGAGTCCTTCTGCCCCATGCCCACCATGACGCCCTGGTGGCGCGGGCGGCCCACGATGGACGGGAACACGGCGCGCGGCGCGTCGTCGCCCGCGAAGCCGGCCTTGCACATGCCGGAGCCGTTGTCCACGACCAGCGCGCCCGCATCGTCGTCACACATGGTCGCTCGGGTACGCTCTTACGTTTCACAAGACACGATACAAGCGCTCCTTTACCTGGAACAACGACAACACCGGTTACTGACACTCAGCACTTATCCGCACCGATGAAAGCGAAACTGCCACTGTATTAAAAGCCAATGTTAATGGATCACTGTTATATTTTGGACTGAGTCGGGCAGGCAGCGCGGCAAGTAGGAGAGTGGACTCACGGCGCGGGCGCAGCGGCGGCGGGTGCGTCAGTGGGCGGCGGCGGGCGGCGCGCGGCTATTTAGCGGCGGCGGCGGCGCTGGCTCGCGCTCCGCCGCCCTACAAGGCGAGTCCGCCCGCGCCACCGGCGCCCGCGACTGCCATTTAAGAGCATCGCCGCTGCTAATTACATCGCGATCGAAAAATAGATTCGATTCGACTGCACGTGCACGCAACACGCACACGCACGCGGAAGCAATTGTCACCGCGACAGTGAATCTGCAACCTACTTTCGATCGCCTGATAGAGAACTGCACTTTGCCGAAGTTACTTGTGGCATACTTGGTAAATATGGTGTTGTTCTGGTTCCAGTTCAACCACTAGAGTCCTCACGTTCTACCGCTAACAATTTCCATGGTATGACCATTTTTACTTTACTCCATATTTGACCAGCTTGAGATTACTCTTGCTCGTCCGACATACCTACATAGCTTCTCCAAACTTACGCAGAAATGAAATGAATTAATGGCTTTTTACTCAGTGTAGACCAAGATTTCGCACCTAAAATCGTCAAAAAAGTATAATCTGTATCCTAATCTTTTCCGCCGCAGTTATTATACTTTGACTTAAGTACCTACTCACTTAAGATACCCATCTTAACCTGCATCTTAGATACTTTCTGTATTCTTAGATCCTGAATAATTAATAGCACTAGTCGTCTAATAAACCTACCACTTTTAAGGATCAAATTGTCCAAATTTATAGACCAAAAATAATAGTCTCGACTTTGACTCAATTCGTAATTCACTACATAGTTCATTCGTAGTTAACTTTAATTTGAAAATAGTTTTTTAAAGCATTCAGTACCTTTTACGACATGCACCAAAGAAAACAAACAGCAGCGAGAAGTAAGTATGTAAGAAACCATATTCATGGTGATAGGTGAGTACTTATTAATACACCTTAAACCTTTATTTCAATGACTATTGCCAAACAAATATTCATCAAATAGGTAGTGTGTCTATGTCCTGCGATTATACATTCTTCAAGAGATACACAGCTCTTAGCTCTAGGTAGTGAGTACTTAGTTACTAGGTACTTCTTCACCCGTTCACCACGCATTGATACCACATGAGTAAAGAATCAAATTCTGTAATGTAACTAATGTATGGTTTGAAGGACTGGTGCAAGTGGCGTGTCCGTGCTCCGTGTGTTCTGCCTTAGTTGCACCACCTTAACTTTAACCGTAACGGTAACTATAACTACATCCGGTGTTTTTGTATGGATTTTGACAAACTTTTGACGTTTATTATACTCGTAGTTAATGTAAGATGGTGCAACCCGGCAGGGTTAGCAATTAGAAATATTCCTAGTTCATAGTCAACGAGGCATCAACGTAATGCTAATGATAGAAGACCAATAGTGGTCACATAATAAAAACCTTCGAGTGGAATAAACTCATATTATTTGCGTGCCAACCGAAATGATTTAAAATAAAGTCTCTACTGTCAGTAGGTATTTAACAGTCGTAATTAAAATTTCGTCTGTCAATTCTGTCATAATCGTTAAACTGTGCCTACCATGAGTTTACGTTAGGTGTGCTCGCTAGCGACTGCGTAAAAAAATGACATTTAAATGTTATGTTTGTTAATATGTTTATGACATATTGTGCAGCGCCCCTAGCGGCTACTTTCAAGAAATAAAATCTTCATAGAATTTTTTGACGTATTCGCTAGCGAGCTCACCTAACGTAAACTCATGGTAGGCACACTGTACTTATTTAGGAGCAGATACGCTAGCATCCCTGCCACGCAATCCTATCATGGCGCAGTGTGAAGTTGTGAAAGTCACGTGAAGTCACTGGATCTGCCGCTACTATGCTATGATCAGAAAGAAAGCACCCGCGGATTATGTCACAGGGCATTGGTGTCGACATGGTGGCCTTTTGCTGGCGACTGCGCATCGTTTGCGTGCGTTTATAATGAATGGCAGCACAGTAGTTTCAATGCAAATTGTTCAGTAGGTCACTTGACATTTTAATTCCAATGTTTGGACTGAATACCTAGTTTTGAGACATTATTACTATACTTAGAACTGTTAAAAACTCGACCCTAAGCATTTTTAATTAAAAAATGAGGTAGGGATACTTAAACTTATAAAACGATTTATACTAAAAAGAAAACACACCTTAGCTCTCTAGTTAACACTATGTAACTAGCTTACTATTTTTTTAAATAAATATACTAAATATGTATAGAACGGTATTACCAACTATACACGAGAACTCAGAGCCAGCATCCAAATAAAGCTACATTCGTTCAGTTCAGCCAAATTACGTCCACTGCTGGCCAAAGGCTTTCCACAACGACCTTCCCCAAGGATTTCCACAAAGACCGACCAGTCATGCGCTGCCCGCATCCAGGTACTCCACGCGACTTGAGGAGATCCGGCTGCAGGAGGTGTGGTGGTGGTGTGGTAGCCGTGGTGGCGTGGGGGTGGTGCAGCGGTGGTGCGGCGGAGCGGGCCTGCTGCGCCGGCGCGCGCTGCGGCGGCTGTCGGCTCCAACTCCGGCTCGTATGGCATTTTGCGCGAGGGTCAGTGGGACATTGGTTCTAATATTAGTTCAATTTGACACTTTCTTAATGGTAGGAGAATAGTTATTTGCAGGATATTCTTCAGATTATAATTATCTACTACACAACCGCCATAAGAGGTTACATGAGGATAACGAGGTGAATGCTCAAGCAATAATGCCTTTGATTACCAACGAGGACAATCGCTTTCGAAAACAATATCGTATAAAATATCCTAAAAAACTATATAATAGGTACGTTTCTTTAAAGACAATGTATTAATTCTGTGCAATGACTACGAGTAAGCAATCGTTCGTTCGTTTCGGCCAAATGACGACCGTCCCCCGAGGATTTCCAATTTATTAATATATTTTTTAAATCAAAACTCAACTGCACAGAATGCTGTTCACCCAAAAAACTATGGCTTTTATCATCATCCGATCCGCCTTACTTTCTAACGACAGTACCTACTCCATTATCAGATAGATCCGGTATTACCTACGAGTACATAATTTACAAGGTTTCAAATATTTTAGAAGTTAGTTAAAAATAGTATAGTACTTATCTACAGTGTTCTTAAATACTAGAAAATAAGCATTTATGGTATGTTTACTTAATTTCATGCATTGTGAAATAAAAATCCTTCAAATTTTGTAACTTATTTAGTAATGAATGAATTCCACACATTTGAACATTGCGTATTTAAGATATGCCGCCAACAGACAGCCGTGAGCGGCTCAGCTTCACCGGGCAGTAAGTAGTGAGCGCAGATGTGTGGCAGATGGCTCTCAACCTCATCATTTTGTATGTAACAAGTAACGCCTTCGTATAGACTCAATACACTAAACCGTCCCACCAATCTCATTGACAGGGGGGCGCCACCGTCAATACAGGATCGCTGGTTCCGATTTTTGCCATGTTGGAAACTTTATAGTTGAACGATGGTGGCGCCCCCCTGTTAATGAATTTGGAGGGACAGTTCGGTGTTACTAGGTCATCTAATAGGCTGTGTAACTAAAGCGCCTTTGGTGTAATTCTGACTAATACGACGAGACACGAATGAAATTAATTTCTATACGCGGATTTTTATACCTAATGAACGCCTTTACCTTTTCCAAACATAAATATATATCACTTCTTGTTTTTTGTGGTTGAATAATCTTATAATTGCATTGACTTCAGTGCATAGTTCTGACTGTGGTTCTGACTTGTGCACGTATAATACGCCTTTTGGGCGTTACCAATACTTAAGATTACAATTCGGGTTAAATTGTGTACCTGAAATTTCATGCAAAAGTCAAACAATTATGTGTTTGAAGGCCTGAATTCTTTAGATATAATTATCATAGTGGAATATTGTTTTCTGGTCTACATATCAGAGTACCGCCCACATGCCAGTTTATTATTGAAATGGACACAGGTGAGTGACAGAAGGTGCTGAGAGTACCTATAATATTAGGGGGTAGAATTAGATGAAATAGAATGTTTATTTGTCTTTGAACAGGGTTATAAAAGTTATTGAAGATAGTTATAAAAATTAACAGTCAGATACTATCAGTTAGGCTGAGAAAGCACCGGTTATTGTTACGGTTAAATAAGGTGGTGCAACTCAGCCTGAGTGTTGCGAGAAAATAGTGAGTTGGTGAACAGTGGTACCGGAGGCGATCGTATTACAAAACTGCAAAAGAGGGTAGACCGATACGTCAGCCAATAACATCTCACCCGCAAGATCTTCAGTTACTCCGTGATTATGGCCCTAACAATAACAGTTACTTTCCAAAAATATTGGAGGCTTGTAAATTAAAAGGTACAAGGTAGCAATCACGTAGATAACTACCTATTCTAATACATAATAATGTGTTAAGTACTTAATACATAAATAAAACATTGTGTATGATAATTATAATACTAATTTCTTTCAATTTTACATTCGCAGATCAAGCCAATGCAGTGATATTATTACACTGGTGTGAGCATTGAAGCAATATTACTAGCGTAGTACATTATAACTCAATGGGTGTGAGTGGATTAAGTTAGCAGCTTCGCCGAGGAAACATAATTTTGTTTTTGAAAGGTACGTTCTCCATACTTATAAGTATTTTCTTTTGTCATATCAAGACACAAAACAGATTACAATTAATTTGATATTTCATAAGAAAAACAAGATTGAGAATAATAAATTTCACCACAAAACCTGTAAGTGTTAAGTGATAAGCGGATTTTGCCCATACATTTTGACGTCGATAAATAAATCACGGCGCGCATCCTAGCCCGGCTAATGAGTAATGACGTCACGTGAAGATAGCTAGGTATCAGTCTTGTTGCAGAAATAATTACACGCCCGGCTATTAATACGGCGTTTCTTAAAACACAATAAATCATAAATCACACAAAATCATTTGTGATATCGTTGTGTGATAATTTAATAAAGTAGGTACTTAACTATTACTTATTTTGATTGTAGGTGGTTAACGTTATCATCTTTTTTGAAGTAATTATTTGTCCAGCTTTCAGAGCAGCGCGGTGGCAGCGGCGCGGCGGCTGCGTGCGCGCCGGCGGCGGCGGGCTCTGTTGCAGACTCGAGCTGCTGTGCAGTCGTATCTGCAGATAAATTAGTAAGTACGCCTGAAAAATTACTCGACTGCTGACTAAGTACGCCTTGCACTGGGCCTCTTTTTCTTTGGGAAGCTCATTTTGTTTGATATTTATATAAAAGCACTTATAAGACAAGTCATACAAAAGACAAGTAACATCGCTTCGATTTCTCTCAAAAGGTCCACGAGATATCATGTCTCAATAAAGTGCCTCTCATCTGTACTGGAGCTGAAGCGTGTCGGGGGATATTTTATTTTATTTAAAAAATGTTCCAACAGCATTCACTATTTGTACATTACTTAATCTCTTCATATCTTATCTTGATCACGTTCACAGTGTCAGCACATTTATCACGTATAGTGCTGATGCTGTGACGTCATTTAGGTACCTTTAATCTATATTGTATAAAAAGTCACGCAGTTCGCATTATTAAAACAGATTAATATCAGAGACCAATACCAACTGTTGGTCATTCATACGGTCCCCCAACATGGCACAATGTGCAAGGAGATACTACTTATTATAACATAAGCCAATTAAAGTAACACAATACGTCATCATCATTTACCAAATTATAATCAATCATTATTATTTTGTATAATACGTATTAGGTGTATGTATGGGTTCAATAAATCCTCCTAAATATTATAAACGCAAAAGTTTGTATGGACGTTTGGATGTTATCATGTCTGTTACTCTTTCACGCAATAGCAACTGAACGGATTTTGATTAAACTTTACATTATTGTTTATAACCCAGAATAACATACACATAGGCTATGACGATCTGTGATAAACTAAATTTAAAGCCAGTTGCAGCAGCGCCGTGTCCGGAAGCGGTCAAATGTAAATATTACGACGTAATTAAATTCGTAAACTGGTCAAAATTGCCCAATAGGACCCTTTAAATTACCTAAATTTACACTGATAAGTCACCCTGATACAGTTCTTGCATAAACCGATCGAATCGAGAAAAAATATTTTCTGGCCCAGCGAAAAAGTCTACCTGCCTAGACACAACAGGGTGGGTGGGAGGGCGAATTTTTGAATTTTTTGACGTCGGATTCCTACAAACGGGGTGTCTATGGATAGGGCTCGCCGAGACGAATCCGAAAAGCCAATAAACATTGCGGGTGACCATAGAAAATTTTGAAGTTAAAGCCTAAAAACCGTTTCCGTCAGGAATTTAATGTTTTATCAAATAAGGTTCTGAAACGAACCTAACCGGGTTTCAGAATGTCTTCAGGAACCTAACCGTAATTTTTCAGGAATTTTCAGTAACCGGTTTTTTGCAACCTAACCGGTTTTTGTTAGGTTTCATCAAGTTAGGTTCTGAAACGAACCTAACCGGGTTTCAGAATGTCTTCAGGAACCTAACCGTAATTTTTCAGGAATTTTCAGTTACCGGTTTTTTGCAACCTAACCGGTTTTTGTTAGGTTTCATCAAGTTAGGTTCTGAAACGAACCTAACCGGGTTTCAGAATGTCTTCAGGAACCTAACCGTAATTTTTCAGGAATTTTCAGTTACCGGTTTTTTGCAACCTAACCGGTTTTTGTTAGGTTTCATCAAGTTAGGTTCTGAAACGAACCTAACCGGGTTTCAGAATGTCTTCAGGAACCTAACCGTAATTTTTCAGGAATTTTCAGTTACCGGTTTTTTGCAACCTAACCGGTTTTTGTTAGGTTTCATCAAGTTAGGTTCTGAAACGAACCTAACCGGGTTTCAGAATGTCTTCAGGAACCTAACCGTAATTTTTCAGGAATTTTCAGTAACCGGTTTTTTGCAACCTAACCGGTTTTTGTTAGGTTTCATCAAGTTAGGTTCTGAAACGAACCTAACCGGGTTTCAGAATGTCTTCAGGAACCTAACCGTAATTTTTCAGGAATTTTCAGTTACCGGTTTTTTGCAACCTAACCGGTTTTTGTTAGGTTTCATCAAGTTAGGTTCTGAAACGAACCTAACCGGGTTTCAGAATGTCTTCAGGAACCTAACCGTAATTTTTCAGGAATTTTCAGTTACCGGTTTTTTGCAACCTAACCGGTTTTTGTTAGGTTTCATCAAGTTAGGTTCTGAAACGAACCTAACCGGGTTTCAGAATGTCTTCAGGAACCTAACCGTAATTTTTCAGGAATTTTCAGTTACCGGTTTTTTGCAACCTAACCGGTTTTTGTTAGGTTTCATCAAGTTAGGTTCTGAAACGAACCTAACCGGGTTTCAGAATGTCTTCAGGAACCTAACCGTAATTTTTCAGGAATTTTCAGTTACCGGTTTTTTGCAACCTAACCGGTTTTTGTTAGGTTTCATCAAGTTAGGTTCTGAAACGAACCTAACCGGGTTTCAGAATGTCTTCAGGAACCTAACCGTAATTTTTCAGGAATTTTCAGTTACCGGTTTTTTGCAACCTAACCGGTTTTTGTTAGGTTTCATCAAGTTAGGTTCTGAAACGAACCTAACCGGGTTTCAGAATGTCTTCAGGAACCTAACCGTAATTTTTCAGGAATTTTCAGTTACCGGTTTTTTGCAACCTAACCGGTTTTTGTTAGGTTTCATCAAGTTAGGTTCTGAAACGAACCTAACCGGGTTTCAGAATGTCTTCAGGAACCTAACCGTAATTTTTCAGGAATTTTCAGTTACCGGTTTTTTGCAACCTAACCGGTTTTTGTTAGGTTTCATCAAGTTAGGTTCTGAAACGAACCTAACCGGGTTTCAGAATGTCTTCAGGAACCTAACCGTAATTTTTCAGGAATTTTCAGTTACCGGTTTTTTGCAACCTAACCGGTTTTTGTTAGGTTTCATCAAGTTAGGTTCTGAAACGAACCTAACCGGGTTTCAGAATGTCTTCAGGAACCTAACCGTAATTTTTCAGGAATTTTCAGTTACCGGTTTTTTGCAACCTAACCGGTTTTTGTTAGGTTTCATCAAGTTAGGTTCTGAAACGAACCTAACCGGGTTTCAGAATGTCTTCAGGAACCTAACCGTAATTTTTCAGGAATTTTCAGTTACCGGTTTTTTGCAACCTAACCGGTTTTTGTTAGGTTTCATCAAGTTAGGTTCTGAAACGAACCTAACCGGGTTTCAGAATGTCTTCAGGAACCTAACCGTAATTTTTCAGGAATTTTCAGTTACCGGTTTTTTGCAACCTAACCGGTTTTTGTTAGGTTTCATCAAGTTAGGTTCTGAAACGAACCTAACCGGGTTTCAGAATGTCTTCAGGAACCTAACCGTAATTTTTCAGGAATTTTCAGTTACCGGTTTTTTGCAACCTAACCGGTTTTTGTTAGGTTTCATCAAGTTAGGTTCTGAAACGAACCTAACCGGGTTTCAGAATGTCTTCAGGAACCTAACCGTAATTTTTCAGGAATTTTCAGTTACCGGTTTTTTGCAACCTAACCGGTTTTTGTTAGGTTTCATCAAGTTAGGTTCTGAAACGAACCTAACCGGGTTTCAGAATGTCTTCAGGAACCTAACCGTAATTTTTCAGGAATTTTCAGTTACCGGTTTTTTGCAACCTAACCGGTTTTTGTTAGGTTTCATCAAGTTAGGTTCTGAAACGAACCTAACCGGGTTTCAGAATGTCTTCAGGAACCTAACCGTAATTTTTCAGGAATTTTCAGTTACCGGTTTTTTGCAACCTAACCGGTTTTTGTTAGGTTTCATCAAGTTAGGTTCTGAAACGAACCTAACCGGGTTTCAGAATGTCTTCAGGAACCTAACCGTAATTTTTCAGGAATTTTCAGTTACCGGTTTTTTGCAACCTAACCGGTTTTTGTTAGGTTTCATCAAGTTAGGTTCTGAAACGAACCTAACCGGGTTTCAGAATGTCTTCAGGAACCTAACCGTAATTTTTCAGGAATTTTCAGTTACCGGTTTTTTGCAACCTAACCGGTTTTTGTTAGGTTTCATCAAGTTAGGTTCTGAAACGAACCTAACCGGGTTTCAGAATGTCTTCAGGAACCTAACCGTAATTTTTCAGGAATTTTCAGTTACCGGTTTTTTGCAACCTAACCGGTTTTTGTTAGGTTTCATCAAGTTAGGTTCTGAAACGAACCTAACCGGGTTTCAGAATGTCTTCAGGAACCTAACCGTAATTTTTCAGGAATTTTCAGTTACCGGTTTTTTGCAACCTAACCGGTTTTTGTTAGGTTTCATCAAGTTAGGTTCTGAAACGAACCTAACCGGGTTTCAGAATGTCTTCAGGAACCTAACCGTAATTTTTCAGGAATTTTCAGTTACCGGTTTTTTGCAACCTAACCGGTTTTTGTTAGGTTTCATCAAGTTAGGTTCTGAAACGAACCTAACCGGGTTTCAGAATGTCTTCAGGAACCTAACCGTAATTTTTCAGGAATTTTCAGTTACCGGTTTTTTGCAACCTAACCGGTTTTTGTTAGGTTTCATCAAGTTAGGTTCTGAAACGAACCTAACCGGGTTTCAGAATGTCTTCAGGAACCTAACCGTAATTTTTCAGGAATTTTCAGTTACCGGTTTTTTGCAACCTAACCGGTTTTTGTTAGGTTTCATCAAGTTAGGTTCTGAAACGAACCTAACCGGGTTTCAGAATGTCTTCAGGAACCTAACCGTAATTTTTCAGGAATTTTCAGTTACCGGTTTTTTGCAACCTAACCGGTTTTTGTTAGGTTTCATCAAGTTAGGTTCTGAAACGAACCTAACCGGGTTTCAGAATGTCTTCAGGAACCTAACCGTAATTTTTCAGGAATTTTCAGTTACCGGTTTTTTGCAACCTAACCGGTTTTTGTTAGGTTTCATCAAGTTAGGTTCTGAAACGAACCTAACCGGGTTTCAGAATGTCTTCAGGAACCTAACCGTAATTTTTCAGGAATTTTCAGTTACCGGTTTTTTGCAACCTAACCGGTTTTTGTTAGGTTTCATCAAGTTAGGTTCTGAAACGAACCTAACCGGGTTTCAGAATGTCTTCAGGAACCTAACCGTAATTTTTCAGGAATTTTCAGTTACCGGTTTTTTGCAACCTAACCGGTTTTTGTTAGGTTTCATCAAGTTAGGTTCTGAAACGAACCTAACCGGGTTTCAGAATGTCTTCAGGAACCTAACCGTAATTTTTCAGGAATTTTCAGTTACCGGTTTTTTGCAACCTAACCGGTTTTTGTTAGGTTTCATCAAGTTAGGTTCTGAAACGAACCTAACCGGGTTTCAGAATGTCTTCAGGAACCTAACCGTAATTTTTCAGGAATTTTCAGTTACCGGTTTTTTGCAACCTAACCGGTTTTTGTTAGGTTTCATCAAGTTAGGTTCTGAAACGAACCTAACCGGGTTTCAGAATGTCTTCAGGAACCTAACCGTAATTTTTCAGGAATTTTCAGTTACCGGTTTTTTGCAACCTAACCGGTTTTTGTTAGGTTTCATCAAGTTAGGTTCTGAAACGAACCTAACCGGGTTTCAGAATGTCTTCAGGAACCTAACCGTAATTTTTCAGGAATTTTCAGTTACCGGTTTTTTGCAACCTAACCGGTTTTTGTTAGGTTTCATCAAGTTAGGTTCTGAAACGAACCTAACCGGGTTTCAGAATGTCTTCAGGAACCTAACCGTAATTTTTCAGGAATTTTCAGTTACCGGTTTTTTGCAACCTAACCGGTTTTTGTTAGGTTTCATCAAGTTAGGTTCTGAAACGAACCTAACCGGGTTTCAGAATGTCTTCAGGAACCTAACCGTAATTTTTCAGGAATTTTCAGTTACCGGTTTTTTGCAACCTAACCGGTTTTTGTTAGGTTTCATCAAGTTAGGTTCTGAAACGAACCTAACCGGGTTTCAGAATGTCTTCAGGAACCTAACCGTAATTTTTCAGGAATTTTCAGTTACCGGTTTTTTGCAACCTAACCGGTTTTTGTTAGGTTTCATCAAGTTAGGTTCTGAAACGAACCTAACCGGGTTTCAGAATGTCTTCAGGAACCTAACCGTAATTTTTCAGGAATTTTCAGTTACCGGTTTTTTGCAACCTAACCGGTTTTTGTTAGGTTTCATCAAGTTAGGTTCTGAAACGAACCTAACCGGGTTTCAGAATGTCTTCAGGAACCTAACCGTAATTTTTCAGGAATTTTCAGTTACCGGTTTTTTGCAACCTAACCGGTTTTTGTTAGGTTTCATCAAGTTAGGTTCTGAAACGAACCTAACCGGGTTTCAGAATGTCTTCAGGAACCTAACCGTAATTTTTCAGGAATTTTCAGTTACCGGTTTTTTGCAACCTAACCGGTTTTTGTTAGGTTTCATCAAGTTAGGTTCTGAAACGAACCTAACCGGGTTTCAGAATGTCTTCAGGAACCTAACCGTAATTTTTCAGGAATTTTCAGTTACCGGTTTTTTGCAACCTAACCGGTTTTTGTTAGGTTTCATCAAGTTAGGTTCTGAAACGAACCTAACCGGGTTTCAGAATGTCTTCAGGAACCTAACCGTAATTTTTCAGGAATTTTCAGTTACCGGTTTTTTGCAACCTAACCGGTTTTTGTTAGGTTTCATCAAGTTAGGTTCTGAAACGAACCTAACCGGGTTTCAGAATGTCTTCAGGAACCTAACCGTAATTTTTCAGGAATTTTCAGTTACCGGTTTTTTGCAACCTAACCGGTTTTTGTTAGGTTTCATCAAGTTAGGTTCTGAAACGAACCTAACCGGGTTTCAGAATGTCTTCAGGAACCTAACCGTAATTTTTCAGGAATTTTCAGTTACCGGTTTTTTGCAACCTAACCGGTTTTTGTTAGGTTTCATCAAGTTAGGTTCTGAAACGAACCTAACCGGGTTTCAGAATGTCTTCAGGAACCTAACCGTAATTTTTCAGGAATTTTCAGTTACCGGTTTTTTGCAACCTAACCGGTTTTTGTTAGGTTTCATCAAGTTAGGTTCTGAAACGAACCTAACCGGGTTTCAGAATGTCTTCAGGAACCTAACCGTAATTTTTCAGGAATTTTCAGTTACCGGTTTTTTGCAACCTAACCGGTTTTTGTTAGGTTTCATCAAGTTAGGTTCTGAAACGAACCTAACCGGGTTTCAGAATGTCTTCAGGAACCTAACCGTAATTTTTCAGGAATTTTCAGTTACCGGTTTTTTGCAACCTAACCGGTTTTTGTTAGGTTTCATCAAGTTAGGTTCTGAAACGAACCTAACCGGGTTTCAGAATGTCTTCAGGAACCTAACCGTAATTTTTCAGGAATTTTCAGTTACCGGTTTTTTGCAACCTAACCGGTTTTTGTTAGGTTTCATCAAGTTAGGTTCTGAAACGAACCTAACCGGGTTTCAGAATGTCTTCAGGAACCTAACCGTAATTTTTCAGGAATTTTCAGTTACCGGTTTTTTGCAACCTAACCGGTTTTTGTTAGGTTTCATCAAGTTAGGTTCTGAAACGAACCTAACCGGGTTTCAGAATGTCTTCAGGAACCTAACCGTAATTTTTCAGGAATTTTCAGTTACCGGTTTTTTGCAACCTAACCGGTTTTTGTTAGGTTTCATCAAGTTAGGTTCTGAAACGAACCTAACCGGGTTTCAGAATGTCTTCAGGAACCTAACCGTAATTTTTCAGGAATTTTCAGTTACCGGTTTTTTGCAACCTAACCGGTTTTTGTTAGGTTTCATCAAGTTAGGTTCTGAAACGAACCTAACCGGGTTTCAGAATGTCTTCAGGAACCTAACCGTAATTTTTCAGGAATTTTCAGTTACCGGTTTTTTGCAACCTAACCGGTTTTTGTTAGGTTTCATCAAGTTAGGTTCTGAAACGAACCTAACCGGGTTTCAGAATGTCTTCAGGAACCTAACCGTAATTTTTCAGGAATTTTCAGTTACCGGTTTTTTGCAACCTAACCGGTTTTTGTTAGGTTTCATCAAGTTAGGTTCTGAAACGAACCTAACCGGGTTTCAGAATGTCTTCAGGAACCTAACCGTAATTTTTCAGGAATTTTCAGTTACCGGTTTTTTGCAACCTAACCGGTTTTTGTTAGGTTTCATCAAGTTAGGTTCTGAAACGAACCTAACCGGGTTTCAGAATGTCTTCAGGAACCTAACCGTAATTTTTCAGGAATTTTCAGTTACCGGTTTTTTGCAACCTAACCGGTTTTTGTTAGGTTTCATCAAGTTAGGTTCTGAAACGAACCTAACCGGGTTTCAGAATGTCTTCAGGAACCTAACCGTAATTTTTCAGGAATTTTCAGTTACCGGTTTTTTGCAACCTAACCGGTTTTTGTTAGGTTTCATCAAGTTAGGTTCTGAAACGAACCTAACCGGGTTTCAGAATGTCTTCAGGAACCTAACCGTAATTTTTCAGGAATTTTCAGTTACCGGTTTTTTGCAACCTAACCGGTTTTTGTTAGGTTTCATCAAGTTAGGTTCTGAAACGAACCTAACCGGGTTTCAGAATGTCTTCAGGAACCTAACCGTAATTTTTCAGGAATTTTCAGTTACCGGTTTTTTGCAACCTAACCGGTTTTTGTTAGGTTTCATCAAGTTAGGTTCTGAAACGAACCTAACCGGGTTTCAGAATGTCTTCAGGAACCTAACCGTAATTTTTCAGGAATTTTCAGTTACCGGTTTTTTGCAACCTAACCGGTTTTTGTTAGGTTTCATCAAGTTAGGTTCTGAAACGAACCTAACCGGGTTTCAGAATGTCTTCAGGAACCTAACCGTAATTTTTCAGGAATTTTCAGTTACCGGTTTTTTGCAACCTAACCGGTTTTTGTTAGGTTTCATCAAGTTAGGTTCTGAAACGAACCTAACCGGGTTTCAGAATGTCTTCAGGAACCTAACCGTAATTTTTCAGGAATTTTCAGTTACCGGTTTTTTGCAACCTAACCGGTTTTTGTTAGGTTTCATCAAGTTAGGTTCTGAAACGAACCTAACCGGGTTTCAGAATGTCTTCAGGAACCTAACCGTAATTTTTCAGGAATTTTCAGTTACCGGTTTTTTGCAACCTAACCGGTTTTTGTTAGGTTTCATCAAGTTAGGTTCTGAAACGAACCTAACCGGGTTTCAGAATGTCTTCAGGAACCTAACCGTAATTTTTCAGGAATTTTCAGTTACCGGTTTTTTGCAACCTAACCGGTTTTTGTTAGGTTTCATCAAGTTAGGTTCTGAAACGAACCTAACCGGGTTTCAGAATGTCTTCAGGAACCTAACCGTAATTTTTCAGGAATTTTCAGTTACCGGTTTTTTGCAACCTAACCGGTTTTTGTTAGGTTTCATCAAGTTAGGTTCTGAAACGAACCTAACCGGGTTTCAGAATGTCTTCAGGAACCTAACCGTAATTTTTCAGGAATTTTCAGTTACCGGTTTTTTGCAACCTAACCGGTTTTTGTTAGGTTTCATCAAGTTAGGTTCTGAAACGAACCTAACCGGGTTTCAGAATGTCTTCAGGAACCTAACCGTAATTTTTCAGGAATTTTCAGTTACCGGTTTTTTGCAACCTAACCGGTTTTTGTTAGGTTTCATCAAGTTAGGTTCTGAAACGAACCTAACCGGGTTTCAGAATGTCTTCAGGAACCTAACCGTAATTTTTCAGGAATTTTCAGTTACCGGTTTTTTGCAACCTAACCGGTTTTTGTTAGGTTTCATCAAGTTAGGTTCTGAAACGAACCTAACCGGGTTTCAGAATGTCTTCAGGAACCTAACCGTAATTTTTCAGGAATTTTCAGTTACCGGTTTTTTGCAACCTAACCGGTTTTTGTTAGGTTTCATCAAGTTAGGTTCTGAAACGAACCTAACCGGGTTTCAGAATGTCTTCAGGAACCTAACCGTAATTTTTCAGGAATTTTCAGTTACCGGTTTTTTGCAACCTAACCGGTTTTTGTTAGGTTTCATCAAGTTAGGTTCTGAAACGAACCTAACCGGGTTTCAGAATGTCTTCAGGAACCTAACCGTAATTTTTCAGGAATTTTCAGTTACCGGTTTTTTGCAACCTAACCGGTTTTTGTTAGGTTTCATCAAGTTAGGTTCTGAAACGAACCTAACCGGGTTTCAGAATGTCTTCAGGAACCTAACCGTAATTTTTCAGGAATTTTCAGTTACCGGTTTTTTGCAACCTAACCGGTTTTTGTTAGGTTTCATCAAGTTAGGTTCTGAAACGAACCTAACCGGGTTTCAGAATGTCTTCAGGAACCTAACCGTAATTTTTCAGGAATTTTCAGTTACCGGTTTTTTGCAACCTAACCGGTTTTTGTTAGGTTTCATCAAGTTAGGTTCTGAAACGAACCTAACCGGGTTTCAGAATGTCTTCAGGAACCTAACCGTAATTTTTCAGGAATTTTCAGTTACCGGTTTTTTGCAACCTAACCGGTTTTTGTTAGGTTTCATCAAGTTAGGTTCTGAAACGAACCTAACCGGGTTTCAGAATGTCTTCAGGAACCTAACCGTAATTTTTCAGGAATTTTCAGTTACCGGTTTTTTGCAACCTAACCGGTTTTTTGTTAGGTTTCATCAAGTTAGGTTCTGAAACGAACCTAACCGGGTTCAGAATGTCTTCAGGAACCTAACCGTAATTTTTCAGGAATTTTCAGTTACCGGTTTTTTGCAACCTAACCGGTTTTTGTTAGGTTTCATCAAGTTAGGTTCTGAAACGAACCTAACCGGGTTTCAGAATGTCTTCAGGAACCTAACCGTAATTTTTCAGGAATTTTCAGTTACCGGTTTTTTGCAACCTAACCGGTTTTTGTTAGGTTTCATCAAGTTAGGTTCTGAACGAACCTAACCGGGTTTCAGAATGTCTTCAGGAACCTAACCGTAATTTTTCAGGAATTTTCAGTTACCGTTTTTTGCAACCTAACCGGTTTTTGTTAGGTTTCATCAAGTTAGGTTCTGAAACGAACCTAACCGGGTTTCAGAATGTCTTCAGGAACCTAACCGTAATTTTTCAGGAATTTTCAGTTACCGGTTTTTTGCAACCTAACCGGTTTTTGTTAGGTTTCATCAAGTTAGGTTCTGAAACGAACCTAACCGGGTTTCAGAATGTCTTCAGGAACCTAACCGTAATTTTTCAGGAATTTTCAGTTACCGGTTTTTTGCAACCTAACCGGTTTTTGTTAGGTTTCATCAAGTTAGGTTCTGAAACGAACCTAACCGGGTTTCAGAATGTCTTCAGGAACCTAACCGTAATTTTTCAGGAATTTTCAGTTACCGGTTTTTTGCAACCTAACCGGTTTTTGTTAGGTTTCATCAAGTTAGGTTCTGAAACGAACCTAACCGGGTTTCAGAATGTCTTCAGGAACCTAACCGTAATTTTTCAGGAATTTTCAGTTACCGGTTTTTTGCAACCTAACCGGTTTTTGTTAGGTTTCATCAAGTTAGTGTTCTGAAACGAACCTAACCGGGTTTCAGAATGTCTTCAGGAACCTAACCGTAATTTTTCAGGAATTTTCAGTTACCGGTTTTTTGCAACCTAACCGGTTTTTGTTAGGTTTCATCAAGTTAGGTTCTGAAACGAACCTAACCGGGTTTCAGAATGTCTTCAGGAACCTAACCGTAATTTTTCAGGAATTTTCAGTTACCGGTTTTTTGCAACCTAACCGGTTTTTGTTAGGTTTCATCGGTTAGGTAGGTTAGGTTAGGTTAGGTTAGGTTAGGTTAGTTAGGTTAGGTTAGGTTAGGTTAGGTTAGTTAGGTTAGGTTAGGTTAGGTTAGGTTAGGTTAGGTTAGGTTAGGTTAGGTTAGGTTAGGTTAGGTTAGGTTAGGTTAGGTTAGGTTAGGTTAGGTTAGGTTAGGTTAGGTTAGGTTAGGTTAGGTTAGGTTAGGTTAGGTTAGGTTAGGTTAGGTTAGGTTAGGTTAGGTTAGGTTAGGTTAGGTTAGGTTAGGTTAGTTAGGTTAGGTTAGGTTAGTTAGGTTAGGTTAGGTTAGGTTAGGTTAGGTTAGGTTAGGTTAGGTTAAGTTAGGTTAGGTTAGGTTAGGTTAGGTTAGGTTAGGTTAGTAGGTTAGGTTAGGTTAGGTTAGGTTAGGTTAGGTTAGGTTAGGTTAGGTTAGGTTAGGTTAGGTTAGGTTAGGTTAGGTTAGGTTAGGTTAGGTTAGGTTAGGTTAGGTTAGGTTAGGTTAGGTTAGGTTAGGTTAGGTTAGGTTAGGTTAGGTTAGGTTAGGTTAGGTTAGGTTAGGTTAGGTTAGGTTAGGTTAGGTTAGGTTAGGTTAGGTTAGGTTAGGTTAGGTTAGGTTAGGTTAGGTTAGGTTAGGTTAGGTTAGGTTAGGTTAGGTTAGGTTAGGTTAGGTTAGGTTAGGTTAGGTTAGGTTAGGTTAGGTTAGGTTAGGTTAGGTTAGGTTAGGTTAGGTTAGGTTAGGTTAGGTTAGGTTAGGTTAGGTTAGGTTAGGTTAGGTTAGGTTAGGTTAGGTTAGGTTAGGTTAGGTTAGGTTAGGTTAGGTTAGGTTAGGTTAGGTTAGGTTAGGTTAGGTTAGGTTAGGTTAGGTTAGGTTAGGTTAGGTTAGGTTAGGTTAGGTTAGGTTAGGTTAGGTTAGGTTAGGTTAGGTTAGGTTAGGTTAGGTTAGGTTAGGTTAGGTTAGGTTAGGTTTTTTTTTTTTTTTTTTTTTTTTTTTTTTCTATTTACCTCTAGCATAACCAGAGCCTTTTTTATTAGTTATGTTTCAATTTGTTTCTATGGTGTTTGAGAGTTTAAGGTTAGTTGTTTGGTTGTATTTTCTATATTTGGTTTCGTTTTTATTTATTACTTTGAAAAGTTTGTCTCCATTTGCTATTTTTATTTTGTACTACTATTACTACGAGTTTTGCTGTTTGATTTGTATCTAAAATTTCTTTTTACTATAATGAATTTACTGTTTTGCCAAATTTTCTGTTTTGATTTATTTGCAGGTAACATTACACTGCTAAAGTGTTTTGACTATATTATAATAATATAGTATTAACACTTTACTATTGTGCCGTTCGCCTGAAATATCTATGTAAAATTTTGTTATTAAAATTGATCAATTTGTTCATCAAATTGACTCCAATTTTTATTATTTCTAATTTTTGATTTATTTTGAATTGAATTTATCTGCCGAATTTAAATATTACGCATTTGGAGTCAGTTGAATTTAGAAGTTTTATAGGACCTAAGTTTGCTACCTAACCACCTAACAATATTAATGAAGGAAATCTTCGGTAGTGGCATGTTGTCGCGAGCTGGATGGTAATCCCCGGGAATCTTAGCTGTATGCCACTGTGGACCTGGCCAGCGCATCCCACCGCCTGCGCACTGGGCAGTCGCTGCTGAAAGCGTTGTGCGCGACGTGCTCCGCTTTGGCTCGCTGACAGTTCCGGCACGAAGGTGCCCCGCCAGCGAGCTTCTCGGCGCAGTCGGTGCTCATGTGCGGCCCCCCACAGTGGCTACAGACATCGGCGGACTCTGTGCAGAATCGTTTGCTGTGGCCGTATCCCAGACACTTGGTACACTGCACCAGCGGTGACTGGTCGGCCACGCGGATGTGCTGCAAATCGATATGCACAGATCCCGCCGCGATTGCTCGTTGGTAGATTGCCGGGGAAACACTCACGACAACATGATTCGTGTGCAGGTTTCGAGATTTCTTTTTATAGCGGATGACGACACGGTCCTCCCCTTCGCGGAGGTCACGAAAAATATCCCCGTTCTGCTTCCTCAGTGCCTTCAGGACGTCCTCGTCGCTGTTAAGCAGGAGGACGTCCTTCATCACGAGGAGCGGGTCCTTATTTTTCATGTCCTCCGCGATGAGGAGGCCTCCCGTACCCTCAATCCTCTCTTTGACCTTCTTCCTTTCCTCTTCGGTCGCACAGCCCATTATGACTTTCTGGTTTTTCGCCTTTCTAATTTTCTCTACTTTCACCCAGCCCTCCTTGGCGTTGACGGCGTCCCTGACCCTCCGCAGCACCTCCTCTCCTGTCTCCATCGCGTCCTTGGACGAGACTACGATGGAGTGCAGGGCCGACCTGGTCGGCTGCTGGACAGTCCGGGCCGCCGCCACGCTGGCGTAGGTTATCGTGTTGGCTGTGTCCTGCTGTTTCACTACCTGTTCCTTGATGTCTTCCAATTTTCTACTATTTTCCAGCAAAAGTCTCCTGTTCTCTCTTATTTCCTCCACTATCCTGTCCTGATCCACTCTCTCTTCCCTATCCTTTTCCTCTTCTCTTTCCGGTTCAGGCTCAACCAGGGTCTTTCCGGGAGCCTTCCCCTTCCTCTCCAACTCCGCTTCCTTAACTAACTGGTAGAGTCGATCCAGAGCCTGTGTGACGTCAGTTTTTATGTCACCCCTGAGGTTCCTGGCTGTTCCTAGGCTCATCTTCGCCTTCTGGAGACAGGCTCTGGCATCGGCTGTCCGGTCTTTAGTGGGTGGTTTAGGTGAGCACGCCGAAGCGGCCTCGGTAGATGCCCGACGCACTGGCGCCGGCTTCTTCGGGGCCTTCGGAGGCTCGGCCCGCGGCGGGGTTGAGTCGGACGCAGACGAAAGCCCAGCTTTCCCTGCCTCCCACTCGCCGACGCTGCGTCTCACCTTTCCCGGTCTTCGGATTGGCGGGGAATCAGGAGACTTTTGCTGGATATCATCATTTGTCCTCTTAGCTGGCGTACGAAACCCAAACATGATGCTAGAGGTGTACGTCAGTTACGAATAAAAACACAAGTAAACACAATAAAATATATAGTCAAAAGACCGCGTAAAATAAAATAAGATAAAAAGTTTGTAAAAGTTGTATAAAGTGTATATAATATAATGTCAAATTTATTTACAGATGGTTCCCGAGCAAGCAGTGCAGCCGTCGCAGTCTGGTAAGTTACTAGGTAGTTGTCTCTTATACTAATTGTCGTCTTTTTACTTTTCAGGTACCAGCTACAACGGCAGCGCAGTCGGGAGCGGTCGATTTTTACAAAAAATTGTAAAATAAAATGGTTTACTTGTCTAAAATAAACTAAAACTACTTAAAACTAAACTCAAACTTCGTCAAACTGTCCCTCAGTGACAGCCCTGGCCTATGCAACCCAAAACGAGAATAATAATTTTTGGTCAATTCCAAGAAGTCTACCTAGTAAATGACCAAAGGGTGGGTGGGCGGGCAAATTTTTCGATTTGTATGCGTCGGATCGCAACAAATGAGGTGTCCACGGATAGGGCTCGTCGAGACGGACAAAATAAGATGGTCAACGCCTGGGGTCGCCCTGAAAAATTTTGAAAAAGACGTCCAAAAACCGTTTCAGAAATCCTAAAATCCGCCAAAAAAGCAAGTTTTAGTATGGAACGATATCAATCGAACGTCAGGGGAGTGCTAAGCCGAAAGGGGTGAGTCTATTAAAGCGAAAAAATTTTGAAAAACGGACCAAAAATACCAAAGTTGTAAATTTTTGTATGAAAATATTCTAAGTCAATATTAAAAATTTGAAAAGTCGAAAATTTCCACGAAAATCGATTTTTCGCGTGTCTAACGTCACGAGGGTGTTTACTAAAAATATTACGCACAATTTGATGTATAACACGTGGGGGTGCGTTTAAATTTTGAAGAAAATTTGAGTTGATTTTGTTTGCAAATCGATTTACCACATCACCTCGGTACGACCCAAAATTTCGACTGTCCTGCAAATTCCTCGATTTGTATGCGTCGGATCGCAACAAATGAGGTGTCCACGGATAGGGCTCGTCGAGACGGACAAAATAAGACGGTCAACGCCTGGGGTCGCCCTGAAAAATTTTGAAAAAGACGTCCAAAAACCGTTTCAGAAATCCTAAAATCCGCCAAAAAAGCAAGTTTTAGTATGGAACGATATCAATCGAACGTCAGGGGAGTGCTAAGCCGAAAGGGGTGAGTCTATTAAAGCGAAAAAATTTTGAAAAACGGACCAAAAATACCAAAGTTGTAAATTTTTGTATGAAAATATTCTAAGTCAATATTAAAAATTTGAAAAGTCGAAAATTTCCACGAAAATCGATTTTTCGCGTGTCTAACGTCACGAGGGTGTTTACTAAAAATATTACGCACAATTTGATGTATAACACGTGGGGGTGCGTTTAAATTTTGAAGAAAATTTGAGTTGATTTTGTTTGCAAATCGATTTACCACATCACCTCGGTACGACCCAAAATTTCGACTGTCCTGCAAATTCCTCGATTTGTATGCGTCGGATCGCAACAAATGAGGTGTCCACGGATAGGGCTCGTCGAGACGGACAAAATAAGACGGTCAACGCCTGGGGTCGCCCTGAAAAATTTTGAAAAAGACGTCCAAAAACCGTTTCAGAAATCCTAAAATCCGCCAAAAAAGCAAGTTTTAGTATGGAACGATATCAATCGAACGTCAGGGGAGTGCTAAGCCGAAAGGGGTGAGTCTATTAAAGCGAAAAAATTTTGAAAAACGGACCAAAAATACCAAAGTTGTAAATTTTTGTATGAAAATATTCTAAGTCAATATTAAAAATTTGAAAAGTCGAAAATTTCCACGAAAATCGATTTTTCGCGTGTCTAACGTCACGAGGGTGTTTACTAAAAATATTACGCACAATTTGATGTATAACACGTGGGGGTGCGTTTAAATTTTGAAGAAAATTTGAGTTGATTTTGTTTGCAAATCGATTTACCACATCACCTCGGTACGACCCAAAATTTCGACTGTCCTGCAAATTCCTCGATTTGTATGCGTCGGATCGCAACAAATGAGGTGTCCACGGATAGGGCTCGTCGAGACGGACAAAATAAGACGGTCAACGCCTGGGGTCGCCCTGAAAAATTTTGAAAAAGACGTCCAAAAACCGTTTCAGAAATCCTAAAATCCGCCAAAAAAGCAAGTTTTAGTATGGAACGATATCAATCGAACGTCAGGGGAGTGCTAAGCCGAAAGGGGTGAGTCTATTAAAGCGAAAAAATTTTGAAAAACGGACCAAAAATACCAAAGTTGTAAATTTTTGTATGAAAATATTCTAAGTCAATATTAAAAATTTGAAAAGTCGAAAATTTCCACGAAAATCGATTTTTCGCGTGTCTAACGTCACGAGGGTGTTTACTAAAAATATTACGCACAATTTGATGTATAACACGTGGGGGTGCGTTTAAATTTTGAAGAAAATTTGAGTTGGGTTAGGTTAGGTTAGGTTAGGTTAGGTTAGGTTAGGTTAGGTTAGGTTAGGTTAGGTTAGGTTAGGTTAGGTTAGGTTAGGTTAGGTTAGGTTAGGTTAGGTTAGGTTAGGTTAGGTTAGGTTAGGTTAGGTTAGGTTAGGTTAGGTTAGGTTAGGTTAGGTTAGGTTAGGTTAGGTTAGGTTAGGTTAGGTTAGGTTAGGTTAGGTTAGGTTAGGTTAGGTTAGGTTAGGTTAGGTTAGGTTAGGTTAGGTTAGGTTAGGTTAGGTTAGGTTAGGTTAGGTTAGGTTAGGTTAGGTTAGGTTAGGTTAGGTTAGGTTAGGTTAGGTTAGGTTAGGTTAGGTTAGGTTAGGTTAGGTTAGGTTAGGTTAGGTTAGGTTAGGTTAGGTTAGGTTAGGTTAGGTTAGGTTAGGTTAGGTTAGGTTAGGTTAGGTTAGGTTAGGTTAGGTTAGGTTAGGTTAGGTTAGGTTAGGTTAGGTTAGGTTAGGTTAGGTTAGGTTAGGTTAGGTTAGGTTAGGTTAGGTTAGGTTAGGTTAGGTTAGGTTAGGTTAGGTTAGGTTAGGTTAGGTTAGGTTAGGTTAGGTTAGGTTAGGTTAGGTTAGGTTAGGTTAGGTTAGGTTAGGTTAGGTTAGGTTAGGTTAGGTTAGGTTAGGTTAGGTTAGGTTAGGTTAGGTTAGGTTAGGTTAGGTTAGGTTAGGTTAGGTTAGGTTAGGTTAGGTTAGGTTAGGTTAGGTTAGGTTAGGTTAGGTTAGGTTAGGTTAGGTTAGGTTAGGTTAGGTTAGGTTAGGTTAGGTTAGGTTAGGTTAGGTTAGGTTAGGTTAGGTTAGGTTAGGTTAGGTTAGGTTAGGTTAGGTTAGGTTAGGTTAGGTTAGGTTAGGTTAGGTTAGGTTAGGTTAGGTTAGGTTAGGTTAGGTTAGGTTAGGTTAGGTTAGGTTAGGTTAGGTTAGGTTAGGTTAGGTTAGGTTAGGTTAGGTTAGGTTAGGTTAGGTTAGGTTAGGTTAGGTTAGGTTAGGTTAGGTTAGGTTAGGTTAGGTTAGGTTAGGTTAGGTTAGGTTAGGTTAGGTTAGGTTAGGTTAGGTTAGGTTAGGTTAGGTTAGGTTAGGTTAGGTTAGGTTAGGTTAGGTTAGGTTAGGTTAGGTTAGGTTAGGTTAGGTTAGGTTAGGTTAGGTTAGGTTAGGTTAGGTTA